>NC_064618.1:862567011-863192011 GCF_023898315.1 Schistocerca nitens
CACATGATCACACTGACAGAACCACAGGCACATAGACACAGGCAACAGAGCATGCACAATGTCGGCACTAGTACAGTGTATATCCACCTTTCGCAGCAATGCAGGCTGCTATTCTCCCATGGAGACGATCGTAGAGATGCTGGATGTAGTCCTGTGGAACGGCTTGCCATGCCATTTCCACCTGGCGCCTTAGTTGCACCAGCGTTCGTGCCGGACGTGCAGACCGCGTGAGACGACGCTTCATCCAGTCCCAAACATGCTCAATGGGGGACAGATCCGGAGATCTTGCTGGCGGCCAGGGTAGTTGACTTACACCTTCTAGAGCACGTTGGGTGGCACGGGATACATGCGGACGTGCATTGTCCTGTTGGAACAGCAAGTTCCCTTGCCGGTCTAGGAATGGTAGAACGATGGGTTCGATGACGGTTTGGATGTACCGTGCACTATTCAGTGTCCCCTCGACGATCACCAGTGGTGTACGGCCAGTGTAGGAGATCGCTCCCCACACCATGATGCCGGGTGTTGGCCCTGTGTGCCTCGGTCGTATGCAGTCCTGATTGTGGCGCTCACCTGCACGGCGCCAAACACGCATACGACCATCATTGGCACCAAGGCAGAAGCGACTCTCATCGCTGAAGACGACACGTCTCCATTCGTCCCTCCATTCACGCCTGTCGCGACACCACTGGAGGCGGGCTGCACGATGTTGGGGCGTGAGCGGAAGACGGCCTAACGGTGTGCGGGACCGTAGCCCAGCTTCATGGAGACGGTTGCGAATGGTCCTCGCCGATACCCCAGGAGCAACAGTGTCCCTAATTTGCTGGGAAGTGGCGGTGCGGTCCCCTACGGCACTGCGTAGGATCCTACGGTCTTGCCGTGCATCCGTGCGTCGCTGCGGTCCGGTCCCAGGTCGACGGGCACGTGCACCTTCCGCCGACCACTGGCGACAACATCGATGTACTGTGGAGACCTCACGCCCCACGTGTTGAGCAATTCGGCGGTACGTCCACCCAGCCTCCCGCATGCCCACTATACGCCCCCGCTCAAAGTCCGTCAACTTCACATACGGTTCACGTCCACGCTGTCGCGGCATGCTACCAGTGTTAAAGACTGCGATGGAGCTCCGTATGCCACGGCAAACTGGCTGACACTGACGGCGGCGGTGCACAAATGCTGCGCAGCTAGCGCCATTCGACGGCCAACACCGCGGTTCCTGGTGTGTCCGCTGTGCCGTGCGTGTGATCATTGCTTGTACAGCCCTCTCGCAGTGTCCGGAGCAAGTATGGTGGGTCTGACACACCGGTGTCAATGTGTTCTTTTTTCCATTTCCAGGAGTGTAGTTTCAGCTCCAGGAGTTTGTAGACGGTATAATACGTCCACTGCTTAGAGATGACCAATCGGTACGCAAGGTACCTCTCTGCACTGCGACAAACGGCACCAAGCAGATGGCTGCTGCAAAACCACGTCTCCCGGCGCCGTAACTCATTATATACGCACCACGGCTGGGCAGACAGGCAATCAGTGACAGTAAACGTGTTCAGTTCCATTCGCTTGTTGTCAGACGTCTTCGCTGTTAGCGCTAGTCTTGGCGGAGATCTTCCGTTCCTCGGGGCTACTCAGTACATCGGCCAACCTAGTGTGTCCGTCTAATAAACAGGGGCGCGATTTTTAGGAAAGTCGCAGATGTTCTCGCAATCTCAAAGCTTGATTATGAGTAGGATTTAAAATTCTGTACTGATTTTATACACTGGTGTCCAAAATTAAAGCAACAAACGGAAATTTTCGACTGTTGCGTTCATTTTGCCACAAAACAGTATAAACAGGTGATGTTGTTGTTGTTGTTGTGGTCTTCAGTCCTGAGACTGGTTTGATGCAGCTCTCCATGCTACTCTATCCTGTGTAAGCTTCTTCATCTCCCAGTACCTACTGCAACCTGCATCCTTCTGAATCTGCTTAGTGTATTCATCTCTTGGTCTCCCTCTACGATTTTTACCCTCCACGCTGCCCTCCAATGCTAAATTTGTGATCCCTTGATGCCTCAAAACATGTCCTACCAACCGATCCCTACTTCTAGTCAAGTTGTGTCACAAACTTCTCTTCTCCCCAATCCTATTCGATACCTCCTCATTAGTTTAGAGATCTACCCACCTTATCTTCAGCATTCTTCTGTAGCACCACATTTCGAAAGCTTCTATTCTCTTCTTGTCCAAACTGGTTATCGTCCATGTTTCACTTCCATACATGGCTACACTCCACACAAATACTTTCAGAAACGACTTCCTGACAAATCTATGCTCGATGTTAACAAATTTCTCTTCTTCAGAAAAAAAAACAGGTGATAGCAAAGTAGAAACAATGTAAAGAATACAGTACGTAAACAACTGCAACATGCAGAACATTAGACAGAAAGGTTTTTCGTTATTTTCGAACTTAATAGATTTGCACAAACATTCTGACAACAGGTTAATATGCTCTGGAAGCAACAGATGCCTGACAACAACGCAGCATGCTGTGAAAGACGTCATCAATGTCATGTTGAGGCAATAACGCCCATTCTTCCTGCGAAACTGTTCGCACGTCTTGGAGATCGGTTCGTGCATGTTGATTTGATGCAACCTATCCCCTTAGTGCATCCAAGACATGTTCTATGGGGATTCAGATCGGGAGAGTGAGCAGGCCATGTCATGCCTACAGTATCTTCCGTTTCCAAGAAAAAATCAAAGGCTGTGAGGTCGAGCATTATCAGCCAAGGTCTAGGACCGCAGCACAACCACCTTACATGAGGCCCAAAGACCTCGTCACCGTGCCTGACAGCAGTTAAAACTTGCCGATTCACCCGTACAGTTTCATGAAGAGATGATCGAGTGGTCAACATGATCCCTGCCCACACCGTCAGGGATCCTCCTAGGTATCGGTCTCTTTCCACATTATTTGGGCCCTGAAGTTGTGTTCCACGTGCCCTCAAGATGCGAATCCGTCGAGGATCACTCTCGAGACCAAACCGGGACTCATCTGTGAAAAGAATACTGGCCCACTGTTCGACTGTCCAGGAGGCACGTTGGTGATTCCACTCTAGACGTTCTGTGTGAAAACTTGTCAGAAGTACACACACAGCAGGTCTCCGACAATGAAGGCCACTCTGCCAAACCCTTCCATACACCGAAACACGTTCAGTGGATGCTGTGAGGTCAGCGCTAGTTGCAGTGCAGTAGTAAGGAGGTACCGTCGTGTCCCTACAGCCAAATAACGGTCTTCTCTTTCTCATGTCACTCGTGGTCGGCTCTGGCCTGGTCTTGGGGATGGAATCTCTGTCTCTACAAACTGTCATCACATCCGAGTAACAACAGAACTATTCACGTTAAGCCATCGAACCACATGAATTTGTGACTGTCCTGCTCCCATTCTCGCTATGGCCCTCCACCACAGAGAGTCTGGTAAACACGTTCTCTCTGTCATATTGCACCTTATGTGAGTGTGTACGCTGCGATTGTGGATGTGGGACCACACGGAAAACAGTAGTGCGTTTGATAGGTGCCCTGACGTCATCGTGGGCATGGTTTTCCGTTGACCAACGGGCCGTCTTCGGTGCAGGACACGATCGTACGGCCATCTTCTTCTTCTTTAGAATAACCCATTTGGAGGGTACGGTGAATCAACTTAGCCTACTCTCCATTCTATTAGATTTCCTTGGCTTCGAAATTATCTTCATCCTTTTAGAGTGTTGTTCCCTTTATTCTTGATTCCACTTTCGTGTAGTTGTTTTCTTTCTCTCCTGAAATTCTGCCTTTTGAATTGCCTTTCTGAAATGTGTTCTGTTTTCTATTGTATCTATTGTAATTCCAGCGTTTTCCGTGTCCTTTTCAGTCTCTATGAACCGAGCAGGCTTGGATTTGTAGCTACTGAGTAATGTGAATATCCTCTTGATTAGTCTGTTGTTATCCATTCTGAATATATGCTCGAAAAACTGTAGTCTTCTCTTCCTCATTTTCAGTTTTGAAGGATAGCTCTCTCTGTTTTGTCTTAATCTGTATTCAGCACTATCGTTTCTTTTACCTCCCTGTATTTTCCTTAAAATTCTTTCTTCGACCTCCTCTAGTTTCTCAAGATCTCCATTTCTTGCTAGTTTAAGTGTTTCTGCGGCATACAGAGCTTCAGGTCTGGCCACTGTTTGGGAATGTCTTATTTTCGTGTTCCAGGAATAGGATTTTTTGTTATAAAAGTTTTTGGTCATATGAAACACTCTTTCCATTTTGTGCACCATAGTTTCTATAGCTGTCTTTTCTTTTGCATTGTATGTAATCCACTTGTGGCGGAAATTTTGTCCTCAATTAACGTATTCTGAAACTTAGGTGAACAAGTATCACTGCCAAGCCCGTGCTAGTCTTAACACATTCACTCACAATCCAATTCCCTCACGTTAGCCAGTTTATGGTGTTGCATTTCCCGAAAACGTAATAGCTACAAAAATACGGATTGTTTTTGATTGAGAATGCTCGCCAAATATTAAGTCTGTCGGTACCAAACGCAGTCACAGTTTTTAGCCACCGACCTGCTCAATACGCCACTCGAAATTTATGTCTTTTCTCGTCTCAAAATTCAATTGAAAATTCCGAAATTTCTACACACCCATCGGAATAATTATGCCGTCACTTTACAACACTTTCGATGTATGAAACACTGCTAGATCCGGCAACTTATCATTTCCATTGGAACTACTACTACACACGTCCGAACTGTTTTATGGCTAGGCTCCCACTCCTCTCTAGAATACTCTAAGTCTTCTCTATCAGCAGAGAAAGGAGCGCGAAAAATATTGCTTTACCATTGGTCAGTTTACTTAACAGCCAATAGCAAAACAACATTCTCCCGCGTCAGTCCGCGCTTTTCATCAATAACCAATCGCTAAATAGTAACCTAACGACTGCACTTTTTACGGACATAATTATCTAATATGCTGAAGTTTTGTATATGCATAAAGTTATTTACTATTGTTATTTTTACCTGAATTAACTTTCCCTTTACCATAAACTTACTTTACAAATCTATTCCACAAAAATCCCCTTTGTCCACATCCATACTTCTTCGAAATGTTCCCACACCAAACCCCACTACATAACTCGTTAAACAATTATCTTTGTATTAACCTTAAACCACACTCACGCATCATTCATACTGCTAAAACACATTTATAACATTTTACCTACACAAAAAGACATAAGAACACTTTATGAAAATACTAGAACAGTTTATGAAAAACATTCTATTACTTTAGTGCACTCTGATGGGCACAATGAAAACTAAATCAGTCCCGTATCCAATATTGTCCTCTATCGGCTGATGTGCGCGTCCAGTCTCGCGTCACCATCTGTCACTCTCCAGCTCTGAGACACATCTCCCACTTAACCGCCTCCAAGGCAGGATCGTTATACGGCGCTACGCCTCACACTCTCCTAGGTATATGAAGGAATCTGTTTTATGAATTATACTGTTGTCAACTGCAATATTTTGAGGAGCATCACAGATGTTTGTCATGAACTTTGTTTTCAAAGGATATTTGTAGTCCTACTTTGGCTGCTTGCTTTTGCATATCTCTTATTTGTTTTTGGGCATTATCTAGCGGATCTGTAATCAATGCCACGTCATCTGCGAAGGCTAAACAGTCAAAAGTGATAATGTTTGGATTTCTTCCTAGTTGAATCCCTTAAGTATTGATGGCCTTCCTCCATTCTCGAATTACCTTCTTTGACACACAACTGAAAAGCAGAGGTGACAAACCATCTCCCTGTAGGATACCTGACTTTATTTCAAACGATTTTGAGAGCTCTCCCCTAAATTTTACATGTGATTTTGTATTTGTCAAGGTTGCTTTAATTATTTCAGTTGTTTTAGTATCGAGTCCCATTTATTTTAAGATATTAAGCAGTTTATTTCTGTCAATTGAATCATATGCATTTTTACAACCCACAAAATTAATTACATATTTTAAGTTCCTGATTTCCCTCATTTCTATTATGTTCTTTAAGTTTAATATTTGTTCTGCACATGACCCCACCTTTCTAAATTCAGCCTGATGCTCTCCTAGTTGTTTGTCAAGCATTTATTCTGCTCTTTTTTAAAGCGCCTTACACAAGATCTTATATGTCACTGGTAAGAGGGAGATTCCCCTATAATTACAAGGGTCTGTTTTCTTCCCCTTTTTTGTGTATTGGGTGTAATAGTGCAGATGTCGATTATGGTTGTAAGCTGTGTGTGGTCCAGATTTCTTCGAGTATTTCTGATAGACATTGTATCGTGTTGTCACTAGAGTACTTCCATAGTTCAGCAAATATATTATCCTCTCCAGGTGCTTTATTATTTTTAAGATCTTTTATGATTTCTTTTATTTCTTCTGTGCTTGGCGGCTTTCAGTCCGGTGGTGCTGCGTTTACAGTATCGAAATTAAATTTTTCTTTCGGTGGATCACAGTTATGTATTTCTTCAATGTATTCGGCAAGTATTGTACAGTTCTCTGTTTTTGGGTCCATGAAAAATAGACTAGGTGGAGTGTATTTCTTTAAGCTACTTTTCAAAGTTTTGGAAAAGTCCCTAGCATTTTCCTGTTTGAAGTTGGCGTCTATTGATGCTAGTTGCTCTTTCATGTATTGCACTTTGATTTTTTAAGTCCTTTTGATGCTTGCTCGGGGCTTCTTTTAGGGAGTACCTATTTTTTTTATCATTTTCGTTTGCATTCCATGTGTTTCAAGCTAGTTGTCTTGTTAGAATTAGTTGTCACATTCATCATTCCACCAGGCATGTTTCCATTTTTTGGTAAGGAGAATGGTTTCTTCTGCTGTCTGTACCATGTCTTTTTGAAGTTGTTCCCATATTTTCGGTGTTCTCTTTTCCAAAAGTGTCCTGTAATTGTCTTCCTTAGTTAGTTTCTGAGTGTCAAACTTTCTTAGGTTGATATTGGCTTTTTCTTTTATATATTGTCCTAATTTTGAATTTAACGATAGATAAATAGTGATCTGAATCTAAACCTGCACTCTTAGCAACTTTTACATTGAGTATCTCTGATGTAGACTGTCTGCTTATAGCAACATGGTCAAGTTGTTTCTCCCCACAGACTGGATTCGGGAATACGCATGTAGTTTCCTTCCTAGGGAGCTTTTTGAAAAACGTAGATTTTAGAACTGTGTCATGTTTTCTGCATAAACTAATAAGTCTTTCTCCATTTGCATTGGTTCTTGTGTGTGCAGGGAATTTGCCTACTATGGATTGGTGATGACGTTCTCTGTCATTTGAGCATTAAAGTCCCCCAGCAATATTACTGTGTTTTTGGATCGCCGGCCGAAGTGGCCGTGCGGTTAAAGGCGCTGCAGTCTGGAACCGCAAGACCGCTACGGTCGCAGGTTCGAATCCTGCCTCGGGCATGGATGTTTGTGATGTCCTTAGGTTAGTTAGGTTTAACTAGTTCTAAGTTCTAGGGGACTAACGACCTCAGAAGTAGAGTCCCATAGTGCTCAGAGCCATTTGAACCATTTGTTTTTGGATGAAATCAGGTCTAAGGAGTTTGACAGTTTGAAAGGTCTCTGTTGGATTCCTTTCATGTTTGATTTCTTAAATCTGTTGTCATTTATGGAATAAATTCCTCTTCTAAATTTACTGTGGCATTTCTGACTATCTGGGAGGAGACTGAGTAGTGGAACGTGTTACTTTTACACGTAAACAAGAACGATCTGTCACACTACTACACTTTAAAACACAGTTTATATGTAATTCATGTGACACAGTCTCATACGGAACCCACATCCGCTTTCTGTTATATACCGTATATGATAAGATACTGTCATCCCCCTTCCCTTCTGTGTGAGAGGATGAATGATCAAATGTGTTTGTAGTTGCATGCTTGAGGGTAGCAGACAAGGCTGTCTGCTAGAGAACAGTAGGACCAACGTCGGAACAGGTAGCTACGCTTTCTTAAAGTAGAGAGGTTTCCATCCTTAGTATGGTCCTGTCCGTCCGTTGTCATGTTGGTATAGGAAGCTGCCCCTCTGGCCCCTTCCGTTTGTCTTTGTCAGCCACCCTCAGGAAGCACGCTCAGTAGTAGGGAGTTGCAATCTGGCGGTGGCGAGTCTAAAGACAAACGGAAGGGACCAGAGGGGCAGCTTCCTATACCAACATGACAACGGACGGACAGGACCATACTAAGGATGGAAACCTCTCTGCTTTAAGAAAGCGTAGCTACCTGTTCTGACGTTGGTCCTACTGTTCTCTAGCAGACAGCCTTGTCTGCTACCCTCAAGCATGCAACTACACTCCTGGAAATGGAAAAAAGAACACATTGACACCGGTGTGTCAGACCCACCATACTTGCTCCGGACACTGCGAGAGGGCTGTACAAGCAATGATCACACGCACGGCACAGCGGACACACCAGGAACGGCGGTGTTGGCCTTCGAATGGCGCTAGCTGCGCAGCATTTGTGCACCGCCGCCGTCAGTGTCAGCCAGTTTGCCGTGGCATACGGAGCTCCATCGCAGTCTTTAACACTGGTAGCATGCCGCGACAGCGTGGACGTGAACCGTATGTGCAGTTGACGGACTTTGAGCGAGGGCGTATAGTGGGCATGCGGGAGGCCGGGTGGACGTACCGCCGAATTGCTCAACACGTGGGGCGTGAGGTCTCCACAGTACATCGATGTTGTCGCCAGTGGTCGGCGGAAGGTGCACGTGCCCGTCGACCTGGGACCGGACCGCAGCGACGCACGGATGCACGCCAAGACCGTAGGATCCTACGCAGTGCCGTAGGGGACCACACCGCCACTTCCCAGCAAATTAGGGACACTGTTGCTCCTGGGGTATCGGCGAGGACCATTCGCAACCGTCTCCATGAAGCTGGGCTACGGTCCCGCACACCGTTAGGCCGTCTTCCGCTCACGCCCCAACATCGTGCAGCCCGCCTCCAGTGGTGTCGCGACAGGCGTGAATGGAGGGACGAATGGAGACGTGTCGTCTTCAGCGATGAGAGTCGCTTCTGCCTTGGTGCCAATGATGGTCGTATGCGTGTTTGGCGCCGTGCAGGTGAGCGCCACAATCAGGACTGCATACGACCGAGGCACACAGGGCCAACACCCGGCATCATGGTGTGGGGAGCGATCTCCTACACTGGCCGTACACCACTGGTGATCGTCGAGGGGACACTGAATAGTGCACGGTACATCCAAACCGTCATCGAACCCATCGTTCTACCATTCCTAGACCGGCAAGGGAACTTGCTGTTCCAACAGGACAATGCACGTCCGCATGTATCCCGTGCCACCCAACGTGCTCTAGAAGGTGTAAGTCAACTACCCTGGCCAGCAAGATCTCCGGATCTGTCCCCCATTGAGCATGTTTGGGACTGGATGAAGCGTCGTCTCACGCGGTCTGCACGTCCAGCACGAACGCTGGTCCAACTGAGGCGCCAGGTGGAAATGGCATGGCAAGCCGTTCCACAGGACTACATCCAGCATCTCTACGATCGTCTCCATGGGAGAATAGCAGCCTGCATTGCTGCGAAAGGTGGATATACACTGTACTAGTGCCGACATTGTGCATGCTCTGTTGCCTGTGTCTATGTGCCTGTGGTTCTGTCAGTGTGATCATGTGATGTATCTGACCCCAGGAATGTGTCAATAAAGTTTCCCCTTCCTGGGACAATGAATTCACGGTGTTCTTATTTCAATTTCCAGGAGTGTACAAACACATTTGATCATTCATCCTCTCACACAGAAGGGAAGGGGGATGACAGTATCTTATCATATACGGTATATAACAGAAAGCGGATGTAGGTTCCGTATGAGACTGTGTGACATGAATTACATATAAACTGTGTTTTAAAGTGTAGTAGTGTGACAGATCGTTCTTGTTTACGTGTAAAAGTAACACATTCCACTACTCAGTCTCCTCCCAGATAGTCAGAAACGCCACAGTAAATTTAGAAGAGGAATTTATTCCATAAATGACAACAGATTTAAGAAATCAAACATGAAAGGAATCCAAGAGAGACCTTTCAAGTTACTGCCAAAAAAATTCTGTTTGTTCTTTTTGTGTTCTGTTTTTCTCATTTGTTGGTGCATGTGTATTTACAATGGTATACAGTTTGTTTACTGATTTGAAGGTTAATGTTGAAAGTCTTTCACTGATAGATTTAAATTTTACTATTGAGTTTTGCTTTACAATAAATCCTGCTCAAAATTGGGGTACATTCTTCATAACTCTTTTTCCCGGGTTCCCTTTGAAGATTCTGAATCCCTCTCAATCAAATAAATGTTCATCAGTATACCTTGTTTCGTGGAGTGCTGTTGACAGTTTATATGATTATATCGTGAATTAGACTCAGGATGGGGCAATAGTGATTTGTTGTTTTAATTCTGGACATCAGTGTATTTTTGCATTTCCTGTTGTTTTATGCCGGCCGGAGTGGCCTAGCGGTTCTAGGCGCTACAGTCTGGATCCGCGTTACCGCTACGGTCGCAGGTTCGAATCCTGCCTCGGGCATGGATGTGTGTGATGTTCTTAGGTTAGTTAGGTTTAAGTAGTTCTAAGTTCTAGGGGACTAATGACCTCAGAAGTTAAGTCCCATAGTACTCAGAGCCATTTAGTTGTTTTATAATTTAACCTTATGTAATTGTATTCGTTCTAATAGGATATCTATTCAACAATATCGCGTTCCTAATTAATCTAGAGTAGAATACCGTTTCGAGTAGATACTTCAGGTAATATATTCCTCTATGTGGAAGTTTTAAATGGCAGAGCTGTTTAATTCATGTACAAATGTGATATTCCCGTTGCTGACACAACAGTAGACAGCTACTCATACACAAGCCGTGTCTCCACTTCAACTCTCTGTGCTTTACATAAGAACATAGATGGAATAGATACAATAAATTATTGAATACATACGTTGGAAGTTGTACTCTGATATGAAAAGGTTGGCGCAGGAGAGGGATTCGTGACGGTCCGTTACAAACCAGTCAGAACAGAACAGCGATGGAACAAAAAAAGAAAAGAATTAATGTAAAAAGCGGACGTGGGAGAATTTTACGGAGTGCACAAAAAAGGGTAATTTCCAAGAATGATTGGCTTTCGAAGTCTCTGGGTCCAAACGATACATATCGAACGTGCGATCGGAAATCGATCATGCGACTCCGGTGGCGGACGTTGTGATCAATTATTTGTGATCGTCATTTTTATCTGTTTTCCGTCGTTCCCTTACTCGGTCTAAATTACACACCTCCGCGAATTATTTGTGAGTTGCTGACGATTTATGTCGTTAGTGAGTGTTCTTCACGTTCCTTCGGCGGATTCTATCACATGGAAGAAATAAATTCAATGTTTATCGATCATAAAAAATTGTTCGTCTTCTTGTCGCAAATATGGAGTACTGCAAGACGAGGAAAGAAGGGACTGTGTAGACTGTGGTGGTGCGAAGTGTGTAAAACTTCGTAATAACAGTTCCGATGGTAAAATACCGTTACAGTTTCATTGCAGACAGCGCGGAAAACGAACGAGTACCAGGAGGAATACATGGTTCGATTCTTCCAAATTATCCATCCAGATCACCGTAATGGACTTTCATATGACGACAACACCGACGAACAGAAAGGTAAGTCGTCTCCTTTGCAGTTATAAGTATACTACTGGCCATTAAAATTGCTACACCAAGAAGAAATACAGATGATAAACGGGTATTCATTAGAGAAATATATTATACTAGGACTGACATGTGATTACATTTTCACGCAATTTGGGTGCATAGATCCTGAGAAATCAGTATCCAGAACAACCGCCTCTGGGCGTAATAACGGCCTTGATAGGCCTGGGCATTGAGTCAAACAGAGCTTGGATGGCGTGTACAACTGCCCATCCAGCTTCCACACGATACCACAGTTCATCAAGAGTAGTGACTGGCGTATTGTGACGAGCCAGTTGCTCGGCCACCATTGACCAGACGTTTTCAATTCGTGAGAGATCTGGAGAATCTGCTGGCCAGGGCAGCAGTCGAACATTTTCTGTATCCAGTAAAGTCCGTACAGGACTTGTAACATGCAGTCGTGCATTATCCTGCTGAAATGTAGGGTTTCGCAGGGATCGAATGAAGGGTAGAGCCACGGGTCGTAACACGTCTGCAATGTAACGTCCACTGTTCAAACTGCCGTCAATGCGAACCAGAGGTGACCGAGACGTGTAACCAATGGGACGTCATACCATCACACCGGGTGATACGCCAGTATGGCGATGACGAATACACGCTACCAATGTGCGTTCACCGCGATGTCGCCAAACACGGATGCGACCATCATGATTCTGTAAACAGAACCTGGATTCATTCGAAAAAATGACGTTTTGCGATTCGTGCACCCAGGTTCGTCGTTCAGTACACCATCGCAGGCGCTCCTGTCTGTGATGCAGCGTCAAGGGTAACCGCAGCCATGGTCTCCGAGCTGATAGTCCATGCTGCTGTAAACGTCGTCGAACTGTTCGTGCAGATGGTTGTTGTCTTGAAAACGTCGCCATCTGTTGACTCAGGGATCGAAACGTGGCTGCACGATCCGTTACAGCCATGCGGATAAGATGCCTCTCATCTCGACCGCCAGTGATACGAGGCCGTTGGGATCCAGCACGGCGTTTCGTATTACCGTCCTGTACCCACCGATTCCATATTCTGCTAACAGTCATCGGATCTCGACCAACGCGAGCAGAAATGTCGCGATACGATAAACCGCAATCTCGATAGGCTACAATCCGTCCTTTGTGAAAGTTGGAAACGTGATGGTACGCATTTCTCCTCCTCACACGAGGCATCACAACAACGTTTCACCAGGCAACGCCGGTCACCTGCTGTTTGTGTATGAGAAATCGGTTGGAAACTTTCCTCATGTCAGCACGTTGTGGGTGTCACCACCGGCGCCAACCTTGTGTGAATGCTCTGAAAAGCTAATCATTTGCATATCCCTGCATCTCCTTCCTGTCGGTTAAATTTCGCGTCTGTAGCACGTCGTCTTCGTGGTGTAGCAATTTTAATGGCCAGTAGTGTATTTTTGTAACGCTCTTCTTTTGTCGTTGCTGTAGTGACCAACGCCCGCCACTGGAGTCGCATGATCGATTTCCGATCGCACGTTCGATATGTATCGTTTGGACCCAGCGCCTTCGGTAGGCAATCATACTTGGAAATTACCCAAAAAAGCGTAAAAAACATTTGAAGTAGATGATACATGTATCTGAACTTTCAACTATTTATTTTGTTTTTCCAGACTACGATGTCTGTTGCTGCGGCAACAGTGAAAGGTGCGCGGTCTCCGGGCGACGGCGGCGGGCGACACCCGCTCCGGGTAGGAGTCGGCTGCCGGCTGCGGACCGTGCAGTAGCAGGTAGGTAGGCGGGCAGCCGGCGGAGACGCGCCGCGGCGGCCGGCTCGACGCCCGCATAGTTGCTCGGCGTCGCGTCGCGTGGCGTGGCGTGGCCTGGGCGTCGCCGCCGCAGACCGCAGCGCCGCCAGCGGCAGCGGCGGACGCTAATTAAAACATGGCGCCGGGCCGGGCAGCGCCTGCGTCTCAGATCGCGGCGGCGCCAGCCTGTCTAATCGGCGACCGGCGCATCCCGGCGAACCGCCGCGGCAGCGCTATGCCCGGAACGCGAGGCGCTCCGGCGTGCCGCGCGAGCGGCGTCTTTACGTTACGAAAATGCAAAGAGACGTCTACTGGCGATTTAACCTCGCAGAACTAATATCGTTTATATTTTCGTCATTCACTCTCAGCCTTCCATTACAGCTCGTATACGCTCAAAACATGTTGGATTTCAGGATGTAATGGGCTATACAGGGAGAAAAGTGTTTAAACCGACAAACTCTGGGAGGTTGTAGGCGACATCAAAACAAATATTTTTCCCTTATGTCATTTTTTCCTATGGGGATTATTTAAACCAGTGAAGGCGTTATTACGCTCTCCAGTTGTTAGAGGCCGTATTAGGATGCTGAGTTGTTAGAGGGCGTATTACGCTCTTCAGTTGTAGGCAACTGCTGTCCAGCAGTGTAATAGTGCATTGTCTCTGTTTACTAATGGAGCGATACACCTGGAGTGAGTACACTGTTATGGTTGCCGACAAGGGAACCTCCCCATCGCACCCCCCTCAGATTTAATTATAAGTTGGCACAGTGGATAGGCCTTGAAAAACTGAACACAGATCAGTCGAGAAAACAGGAAGAAGTTGTGTGGAACTATGGAAAAAAAAAGCAAAATATACAAACTGAGTAGTCCATGCGCAAAATAGGCCACATCAAGGTTTGTCTGAGCTCAGGAGCGCCGTGGTCCCGTGGTTAGCGTGAGCAGCTGCGGAACTGGGTGTCCTTGGTTCAAATCTTCCCTCGAGTGAGAAGTTTAATTTTTTATTTTCAGACAATTATTGTGTGTCCGTCCGTCCGTCCGATGTGAGGTAACTGCGCCGTAGTATGGGGACGCTACATCTAAACAAACATCGAAACACCTAAATCGGGCAAGGTAGAAGAATCTTTTTACCCATTCGCCAAGTGTACAAGTTAGGTGGGTCGACAACATATTCCTGTCATGTGGCGCACGGGCTGTCACCAATGTCGTATAGAACATATCAGACGTGTTTTCCTGTGGAGGAATCGGTTGACCTACGACCTTGCGATCAAATGTTTCCGGTTCCCATTGGAGAGGCACATCCTTTCGTCTACTAATCGCACGGTTTTGCGGTGCGGTCGCAGAACACAGACACTGAACTTATTACAGTGAACAGAGACGTCAATGAACGAACGGACAGATCATAACTTTGCGAAAATAAATAAAGTAAATTTTTCTCTCGTGGGAAGACTTGAACCAGGGACCTTTCATTCCGCAGCTGCTCACGCTAACCACGGGACCACGGCGCTCATGACCTCGGACAAACCTTGATGTTGCCTATGTTGCACATGGACTACTCAGTTTGTATATTTTGCTTATTTTCTTCATAGTTCCACACAACTTATTCCTGTTTTCTCGATTGATATGTGTTCAATTTTTCAAGGCCTATCTACTGTGCCAACTTATAACTACACTGCTGGCCACCGTAAATGCAACACCCTGAAGGAAGCATCCGAATCAAGTGAAATTTACACCATGGGTTTGCAGCGATGAGATATGCAACAGATTAGAATTTCAGCGCAGACGCACATCACGCGCGCCTGTGGCGCCACCTCATAGCGCCATTTAAGGCTTGGCGATTTCGACGAGTGTACGTTCGGCACGTGTGTGTTTACCTTGTGGTTGTTTCACAAGACGATCAGTTATGCCTCGTAGACAACAGCGAACATCGTTTGATCAAGTATCCGAGTTCGACAGAGGAAGGATAGTGGCTTACCGAGATTGTGGATTATCATACAGAGAAATCGCTAGTCGTGTTGGACGAAACCAAACAACTGTAATGCGGATATGTGACCGTTGGATGCAGGAGGGTACGACGGACCGACGTGGTCGATCGCATTCACCTTGGTGCACCACTGCACGTGCTGATAGGCAAATTGTGCGCATGGCAGTGACGGATCGCTCAGTGACATCCCGAACCACAGCACAGCACATTGCGTCTGTAACGCATCATCCAGTGTCTGCGCGTACCATTCGACGCCGTTTACAGCAGAGTGGTCTGTCCGCAAGACGTCCATTGCTTCGTCTACCATTGACGCAGAACCACAGACGTCTCCGTTGCCAATGGTGTGATGACCGACGGATGTGGACGGCAGAATGGAATGACGTTGTCTTTACTGACGAGGCACGCTTCTGTCTGCAGCACCACGATGGTCGGATTCGAGTGTGGAGACACCGTGGAGAGAGGATGCTGGACAGCTGCATTATGCACCGCCACACTGGTCTTGCACCGGGTATTATGGTATGGGGCGGTATTGGATATTACTCTCGCACGCCTATAGTACGCATTGCCGGTACTTTAAATAGCCGGCGCTACATATCCGAGGTGCTGGAGCCAGTTGTCCTTCCTTACCTTCAGGGCTCGGCCACAGCCATATTTCAACAGGATAATGCGCGACCACACGTGGCACGCATTGTCCAAAGGTTCTTCGTCAATAACCAGATTGAATTGCTTCCCTGGCCGGCTCACTCTCCGGATCTTTCGCCGATAGAAAGCATGTGGTCCATGGTTGCTCAACGAGTGATCCAGATTACATCCCCAGCTGCCACACCAGATGATCTTTGGCAAGGTGTGGAAGCTGCTTGGGCTGCTGTACCCCAGGAACACATCCAACGTCTCTTTGACTCAATGCCGAGACGTGTGGCAGCGGTGATCTCCAACAATGGCGGCTACTCTGGCTACTGATTCTGGCAGGAACCACATGTCACAGACGTCTGTAAACGTAATTATTTGATACTTGGTCAACATGTTATCTACAAAATAAATTTTTTGTGCTACCTCTTGTCTTTCTTGGTGTTGCATTTACGGTGGCCAGCAGTGTAAATCTGAGGGGGGTGCGATGGGGAGGTTCCCTTGTGAGTACTACGTAGCGCAGCACAACGGACGAGCTGCACAGCGGGTTTATCAACGACAATATCCTAATCGCCGTATCCCGCACCATACGACCTTTGCTGCTGTGTACCGACGTCTGCGTGAGACCGGGTCATTTAGCAGATTACCTGGACAGGGACGCCGTCGCACGGTAAGAACGCTGCAGTTTGATGAAGCTGTCTTGCAGTATGCTGAGCGGGATACTTCAATCAGCACTCGTGCAATTGCACGTAACACGGGGACGAATGAGACGAATGTAAGAACAGTCCTTCGAGAGCAATTGTAACGTCCATTTCACTTACAGCGTGTCCAAAACCTGGAACCAGTTGATTATCCACCCAGAGCACAGTTTTTGCAGTGGTACCTGGAACTGTGTGAAATGCGTCCTACACTTCCATCCTCTGTGTTGTCTACCGATGAATCAACGTTCGGGCGTGATGAAGTCTTCAACATGCACAATTCGCATGTTTGGAGTGAGGATAACCCACATGCCACAGTTAATAGCGCTCATCAAGTGCGGTTCACCGTTAATGTATGGGTCACTGTTGTTGGCGACTGTTTAATTGGGCCGTATCTGCTACCTAGGTCATTAAATGGCAGGCACTATTACAATTTTCTCGCCAGAGCATTGCCAGAATTGCTGGAAGACGTCCCGCTCCCTACAAGACAACACATGTGGTTCCGACATGACGGGGCGCCGGCACATTTCAGTCGTCGTGTGCGTCGATTCCTGGACCGACGGTTCCCAGAAACGTGGATTTGCAGAGGTGGTCCTGTACCGTGGCCTGCTCGATCGCCAGATATGTCCCCTCTGGACTTTTTTGTGTGGGTAGAGATGCGCAACCGTGTTAACGCAACTCCTGTTGCATCAGAAGAGGGTCTGGTTGCCCGGATAGTAGCAGCAGCAGCAGGAACAATTCAGGATACTCCTGGGGTTTTTGCCCGTGTCAGACACAACATGATTCGATGGTGTAACCTTTGTTTACGTGTCAATGGAGGCATTTTTGAAAATCTACTGTAATTGAAATTGGGTTGTGTTAATGTGTTGTCTTTTGGTCATAAAAAAATGAAAAAGTGTTTGTTGGTTTAAATAATTTACCGCCAGAGAAATCTTCCTCTACCGGTTTAAATACTCCTCATAGGAAAAAAATGGCATTAGGGAAAAATATTTGTTTTGATGCCCCCTACAATCTCCAAGAGTTTGTCGGTTCAAATGCTTTTCACCCTGTACATAGTGGTTACTTTCCGCGAGGCTAACCGAGCGAAGTGACGCTGTGATTAGCACACACTGAACTCGCATTCGGGAGGATGACTGTTCAAGCCTGCGTCCGGATATACTGATTTTAGTTTTCGGTAATTTCCCTAAATCGCTACAGGCAAATCCCGCGACAGTTCCTTTCAAAGGGCACGGCCGATTTCCTTTCCCATCCTTCCCCAACCCGAGCTCCATTAAAACGTAGTGGAAGGGGAGCAGATTAGTACTTAACGATCCATCGACAACGTCGTCATTGGAGACAGAGCACAAGCTCGGATGGTACGTTAAATACTAATCTCCCCTGCCCCGCCCCCTCCTCCTCCTTGAGGATAGAACTTCAGTAATGCTTTAACTCCATAGTCTTACAAGGAATCGCTTGAGTGTGAGGTCGCAAGTTCAGTCTTTAGTGAGGCTCATTTGAAAGTGTTGTGTTAACAGTGACGAAAGGAAAAATATTACCTGCTAATGACTCACCATGTGCATCAGAAGGCGACAGAAAATGAGTGTGCTGGAGGTGCAGAGATCAACTTTCCACCTATATATGTATTACACTTCGCAAAGCGGACATCGACGACATTCAAGGAATGTTCAAAACAAACCATTGTAGAATTGGAAGGAGACTCAGCATTGGTCGTATTTTTTTGTTTTATCATCCGCAAAATCGATTTTCGGTCACTTAGTGACCATCCTCAGTGCAGTATTATACAATTAAAATTGGTAGGCACTGGTATCAACATGCTCTAAGCTTGTATCAACAAGCTCTAAGCTTGTTGATACCAGAGCCTACCAATTTTAATTGTACAGGGTGATTCAAAAAGAATAGCACAACTTTAGGAATTTAAAACTCTGCAACGACAAAAGGCAGAGCTAAGCACTATCTGTCGGCGAATTAAGGGAGCTATAAAGTTTCATTTAGTTGTACATTTGTTCGCTTGAGGCGCTGTTGACTAGGCGTCAGCGTCAGTTGATGCTAAGATGGCGACCGCTCAACAGAAAGCTTTTTGTGTTATTGAGTACGGCAGAAGTGAATCGACGACAGTTGTTCAGCGTGCATTTCGAACGAAGTATGGTGTTAAACCTCCTGATAGGTGGTGTATTAAACGTTGGTATAAACAGTTTACAGAGAATGGGTGCTTGTGCAAAGGGAAAAGTTCTGGACGGCCGAGAACGAGTGATGAAAATGTAGCACGCATCCAGCAAGCATTTATTCGCAACCCAGGAAAATCGACTCGCAGAGCTAGCAGAGAGCTGCAAATTCCACAATCAACTGTATGGAGAGTCCTACGAAAAAGGTTAGTTATGAAACCTGAACGTCAACTACCCGAGGCGATGGATCGGCCGCCAGGCAGCCCGTGACAGAGCACTTCATCACTGGCCTCCAAGAAGCCCTGATCTTACCCCCTGCGATTTTTTCTTATGGGGGTATGTTAAGGATATGGTGTTTCGGCCACCTCTCCCAGCCACCATTGATGATTTGAAACGAGAAATAACAGCAGCTATCCAAACTGTTACGCCTGATGTGCTACAGAGAGTGTGGAACGAGTTGGAGTATCGGGTTGATATTGCTCGTGTGTCTGGAGGGGGCCATATTGAACATCTCTGAACTTGTTTTTGAGTGAAAAAAAAAACCTTTTTAAATACTCTTTGTAATGATGTATAACAGAAGGTTATATTATGTTTCTTTCATTAAATACACATTTTTAAAGTTGTGGTATTCTTTTTGAATCACCCTGTATATTACTGCACTTAGGATGGTCACTAAGTGACCGAAAATCGATTTTGCGGATGATAAAACAAAAAAATACGACCAATGCTGATTCTCCTTCCAATTCTATATAATATTTGGTCGTGGTGCACAGAACACTCCATGGAGTCGCCAATCAACAAACCATTATATTATGTTATCTTAACCGAGGACCTACAAACGACGGAGAGGCTCCGTCCCCGCCGCAGCCGCAGTGGTCCACAACGCCACGACGACTACCGCAGTCAACTTCACCCCTCTGCCGCCCCACACCGAACCCAGGGTTACTGTGCGGTTCGACCCCCGGTGGAACCCCCAGGGAACGTCTCACACCAGGCGAGTGTAACCGCTATGTTTGCGTGGTAGAGTAACGGTGGTGTACGCGTACGTGGAGAACTTGTTTGCGCAGCAATCGCCGACATAGTGTAGCGGAGGCGGAACAAAGGGAACCAGCCCGCATTTGCCGAGGCAGATGGAAAACCGCCTAAAAACCATCCACAGACTGACCGGCTCACCGGACCTCGACACAAAATTCGCCGGGCGGATTCGTGCCGGGGACCGGCGCTCGGGTTAGGCCGCACGGCCAACCAGGCGAGCTTAAACAAACCATTAACTTGCACCGTGAACATCAAATAAAAATGGCCCTGCCCAACTGATCGCGACGGTACGCACCGTCAAGATGCAAGCCGAACTCCTTCGGAGTTACAAACCGTGCAAGTCGTTCACCTACCTGTCCACTCTTAACGAATGTGTGTAGGATCATTTTGGTGTAACGGAGTGATGTGAATTGGTGGTATCTGATGTAATACACCTAAATGCGAAACCGTCTGTCCTGGAGCTTATGGTGAAACTGGTTATCCTTTAAGTCGTAGGTGCAGGTAGTGCGAGAACATGTTTTATACAGGGTGTTTCAAAAATGACCGGTATATTTGAAACGGCAATACAAACTAAACGAGCAGCGATAGAAATACACCGTTTGTTGCAATATGCTTGGGACAACAGTACATTTTCAGGTGGACAAACTTTCGAAATTACAGTAGTTACAATTGTCAACAACAGATGGCGCTGCGGTCTGGGAAACTCTATAGTACGATATTTTCCACATATCCACCATGCGTAGCAATAATATGGCGTAGTCTCTGAATGAAATTACCCGAAACCTTTGACAACGTGTCTGGCGGAATGGCTTCACATGCAGATGAGATGTACTGCTTCAGCTGTTCAATTGCTTCTGGATTCTGGCGGTACACCTGGTCTTTCAAGTGTCCCCACAGAAAGAAGTCACAGGGGTTCACGTCTGGCGAATAGGGAGGCCAATCCACGCCGCCTCCTGTATGTTTCGGATAGCCCAAAGCAATCACACGATCATCGAAATATTCATTCAGGAAATTAAAGACGTCGGCCGTGCGATGTGGCCGGGCACCATCTTGCATAAACCACGAGGTGTTCGCAGTGTCGTCTAAGGCAGTTTGTACCGCCACAAATTCACGAAGAATGTCCAGATAGCGTGATGCAGTAATCGTTTCGGATCTGAAAAATGGGCCAATGATTCCTTTGGAAGAAATGGCGGCCCAGACCAGTACTTTTTGAGGATGCAGGGACGATGGGACTGCAACATGGGGCTTTTCGGTTCCCCATATGCGCCAGTTCTGTTTATTGACGAAGCCGTCCAGGTAAAAATAAGCTTCGTCAGTAAACCAAATGCTGCCCACATGCATATCGCCGTCATCAATCCTGTGCACTATATCGTTAGCGAATGTCTCTCGTGCAGCAATGGTAGCGGCGCTGAGGGGTTGCCGCGTTTGAATTTTGTATGGATAGAGGTGTAAACTCTGGCGCATGAGACGATACGTGGACGTTGGCGTCATTTGGACCGCAGCTGCAACACGGCGAACGGAAACCCGAGGCCGCTGTTGGATCACCTGCTGCACTAGCTGCGCGTTGCCCTCTGTGGTTGCCGTACGCGGTCGCCCTACCTTTCCAGCACGTTCATCCGTCACGTTCCCAGTCCGTTGAAATTTTTCAAACAGATCCTTTATTGTATCGCTTTTCGGTCCTTTGGTTACATTAAACCTCTGTTGAAAACTTCGTCTTGTTGCAACAACACTGTGTTCTAGGCGGTGGAATTCCAACACCAGAAAAATCCTCTGTTCTAAGGAATAAACCATGTTATCTACAGCACACGTGCACGTTGTGAACAGCACACGCTTACAGTAGAAAGACGACGTACAGAATGGCGCACCCACAGACTGCGTTGTCTTCTACATCTTTCACATCACTTGCAGCGCCATCTGTTGTTGAAAAGTGTAACTACTGTAATTTCGAAAGTTTGTCCGCCTGAAAATGTACTGTTGTCCCAAGCATATTGCAACAAACGGTGTATTTCTATCGCTGCTCGTTTAGTTTTTATTGCCGTTTCAAATATACCGGTCATTTTTGAAACACCCTGTAGGTCCGGAAAGGACAAACATCCAGAGGCTGAATTCGCCCAGTGGTTCCAGGTGCTATGAACTGCACTGTTTACAGGAGGTGGACATTGCCGTAAAGGAGTATGATTTTTCTAGCAGACCAAGAATCAAGCAAAATAAAGTTATTTTCACTAGCTATTGGCCTAAAGGAATGGTTATACCATAGTTGTAGTTCTCTGGCGCCCATTTTCCAACTCTTGTTTTCTGTGATGTAAATATTCTCTACAGTCCTTGGGAGATCACGCACACGAGTTAAAATCGTAGGAGGAAGAACACCTTCCACCTCTCACAGCACAATAAATAGCTTTCAAGCCAATTTACCATCCAGATTAACATTCGACATAATTGTATACGAATGCGTTAAGGCGTTGATGTTAGCTGATCTTGATACTACTGTCTGGGTACCTCTGATTTCCTGGATTCATTCCACACGCACTTCTTCTTCAAATCTCGGGTGATAGGAGTTGAAAAGAAATCCTCTATTGAACTAAGTTTGTTTATGTTATCTACAAATTTTCAAGCTGATTCTGCACTGTCCTGTGCATCGTGAAGTTGACGCTGTGTTTCAAATTTCGTTGCCTTATCTCATGCATCTCTGCAGTTTTTCTTATGCACAACACCATCATATTGCTGCTGACTTATTCGAAACCTATTGTCAATTTCTTTTTTTTTTTAGCATACTGCGGATGATCTTCCATGTACATAACTATGTTTACTAGCCACTCCTTGGACTACGATTGTCCTCTGCTACATGTCAATGGAGCCGGGATTTGTGGCCCCCTGTCCGACAAGGATGATTAACTACATGACTCGACAACTCTTTCAATACCACTTTCAGTTGTTAAGCACGTAACGTCATCATTGTACTCCTCATGTATATTATCCGTACCGTCGAGCGTAAACGAAACTACACATTCCACTGACTCATCTTGCAGAAAGATTGATATTTCACCTCCCACTTCTTTCTCATTTTGCGAAATTCCCTGGGTTTCTTTCTGACGAAGCGGCAGCTTCGGCAACTGTTGTTGTAGATATAATGCAATGTTTGCTTTGCTTACCCTTTCCATTACGCTGGTTTATATCAGCACCTCTAGCACTGTTATGGGTTACTCGTTGACTAAGCAGTTCATCTACGCTCCTTAGTCTCATGCTGTACTCACCACAGGATACCTTCAGCCCAGACCACTGTTGCCATTAACACCCAGTGTTGTGGTTGCGTGGTAGACAACATGTGGGGCGTCGAATGCCGTAAACATGATTTGACCTCTCAGAGAGGGGACATTAATATGTCGTCAGCAGCGACTGACTGTAAGGACCATTTAAAAGAAAAAAATGTAAATTTTTGGCCTTCTTCTTCAACTTCACGAAGCTATTACCCAACAAGCGAAGCGAAATACCGGTCAAAGACGCAGCGGCACTTGGGTCGACCCACGAGGCGGAGGGTCGGAGACAGCAATAACCAGCAGACATGCAAGTAAAGTGCTACCAGGCACTGAACGTTTACCAGCAGTCAGAAGCTGAGCGGTACGATCCGACAATGCTTCCTGTATGCTGTGAGTTTGCTAGCACTTACTGACAGCATAACGATCCTGTTGTCGCATCGCTGTCCGAACCAACTTCTGGTCGTTTGACCTGCTATCCTTTTTTTCTACTTAAAGTCTACTTTACATACATGATTGATCTTTTAAACCAGAAATTAGATAAAAAAATTTTTCACTTGTTCCTAAAGTTCATTTAACTGCAGTGAGATTACAATTTCTAGGAGGCCGTGCTGGGAAGTAATGGTTCCCAATTTTTTGTGCAAGAACTCTTCAAGCTTCTTAAATGAAACAAATGTTATTAAAATTCTACATCTTTATTGTTCACGTGTACAAGTTTGCAGTCCGATCCCACTAGAGGGCTCCCAATTGTAGCGGGTAACAAGTCGGTGTGTAACGCAGCTATGTCGGTGAATGAAAAAGAACTTGCTGTAAACGCGTTTCGATTTCAAAGAGTCCGTCCACACATGGAGCTTCCTCTCCTTCAGCATAACAATGCCAGACCTGACAAGAGCGCTGCGACACCTGCAACAGTCCGACGCCTCGGTTCCACTGCCATCGATCACCCTCCATACTGTCACGACATGGCCCCATTTGATTTTCATCTGTTTCATACCCGTCAAGAGCAGATTCGGGAAATCGCTTTTGATAGTGCTGAAGCGGTGAAAGCAGAGGTGACGTTGTGGCTCCGTCAGCAAAGTCCGTCATTCTTCTGTGACGGTATCAACGAACTGGTCTCTCGTTGGGAGAGCTCGTGTTCGTCGCCAGGGCGGCTATTTTGAGAAATAGACAGGCTACAAGAACAAAATTGCAGACTGTTAATAAAGTCTGTTTTATTTAAAAAGCTTTATTACCTTTTAAATAAAAATTGGGGCTTTTCTTTTCGTCGCACCACACCCCGTTTTCTAAATAATATCTCAGCAGCTTGTGTTTGGTAATACATTTATGCAAACTGTCACAGAATACAGTACCTATTTAGAGCACTTTGTTCCTTGTTCATTGCGGTAGATACCCAAATCCCGCTCCCCTGGGCATCGTATCCCTCTTGGTACTTACCCCCAACACCGTCGAGACACATCTCGTCACCTTGCCACCGCTGCTCTTAGCCCCTTCTATTCCCCCCGTGCCGGCCGGGGTGGCCGAACGGTTCTAGGCGCTACAGTCTGGAACCGCGCGACCGCTACGGTCGCAGGTTCGAATCCTGCCTCGGGCATGGATGTGTGTGATGTCCTTAGGTTAGTTAGGTTTAAAGTAGTTCTAAGTTCTAGCGGACTGATGACCTCAGATGTTAAGTCCCATCGTGCTCAGAGCCATTTGAAACATTTTATTCCCCCCTTCTCATGATCAGCAAAGGGAACAACAAGTTGATAGCAAGTCGTCGCGCATGTCCTAGAAACATTTTCTGTGTCCTGCTAGCGACTACTGCCCTTAGCTTTCAGTTGGAAACTTGCTGTTCCTAGCCCCCTACAGAAATAATTTCCCCTACTCCAGGGCTTAACAACTGGCCGCTTTTGAGCGCGAGTACTCGCGTCTGCTCAGGGACGTGCTCGCGAGCAGGTGCAAGGTCTGGAGTACGGAGGGAGGGGAGGGAGGGGAAATGCGCGCGCACGTTTGAATAGGGCCGCAGCGTGCCTATTGAATTCGGGCCGACTGTGTAACGTTTAAAGTACTGCGATCAGCTCTTAACAGTCACTTCGCTGGTTAAGAATCATGTGAAGTCGCCGTTGTGTAACCCCAACCATGCTTTCGCAGTTCAACCCCCATTGGGAGGAATTGTATCTGTTTACTGAAAAAGATGGTGTTGCAAAATGTTTAGTATGTCACAAAACGCTGAATTCTTTTACGAAATTTAATGTGCAGCGACATTATATGTCGTACCACGCGAAAGACTACGGACGTGGAAAATGTGATTGACCAGATCGTGCACAGGAAGTTATTAAACTTAAAAGGAAGCTATCCGAAGAAGATCTGGACGACGAAGAAAAATCAACTGAGGCAGCTCTCAGAGTGGGTTACAAAATTGCTTTGCTTTTAGCAAAATCCCTGCGCCCCTTAACTGATGGCGATTTAATAAAAGAATGTTTGGTAGTTGCAGCGGAACATTTGTGTCCATCTCAAGTTGAACAGTTTCGGATTGTGCCATTATCTAACATGACCATTATGCGTCGCATACAGGACATGGCAGACGACGTCCAGAGCCAGCTTGCAAATATCTGTTAAGATTTTATGGCGTATTCTCTAGCTCTGGACGAAAGTGTTGATATCACTGGAACAGCGCAGCTTGCCATATTTATTAGAGGTGTTAATAGAGATCTTCAGGTGAGGGACGAGCTCCTCGATGTAGTAGCCATGAAGAACACTACAACCGGAGGTGATATTTTAAGTAGTGTTGAAGAAAGTTTTGAAAATATAGGATTGTCATGGAATTCTTTAGTTTCAGTATCTACAGATGGTAGAGGCATACACTAAGCTAACAAAATTATGTGGCACGTGTACATTCTCCTTTATTTGTTTCATTTGTCGCAGTAATAATTCGTGAGTGATATCCCTGCAGGTGGCTGCGGATTTACATTGACTGGCGGCAGCTTTTGTGTACCCCACGTGACTCTCCCCACTCTCCGCTCTGGTCTGGTAGTGGGGGTAGCGTGCTCGCGCTGCTCCGTGCTCGCGCCTTGCTGCTCACAGCTTGCTCCGCGAGCACGTATGTTGTGAAGCCCTGCCCTACTCCGAGCATTAAACTACGTGCCGCGCAACACTGACCAGTCACAGTTGGCGCGTGTTTGGATGCGCGCCGAGAGACAGGAATTACCGATGAAACCCACTTGCACACTAAACTGAACTTTAGGTTTCTTCCATAGGAATCATACGAAATAATTTCGCTGCAGGTAATTAATCTGTTATGACGAAATACAATCCCATGTGGAGCTTATCGAGTCTGAAGCTATAGTTGACAATCTGAATGAAAGTTTACAAATAAACTCACAGAAACCTGTCCAAAATACCACTCAGAAATTCTACTTAACAAATCAGTGATAACGAAAATTCCACCGAAGCCATTTCAACCGCTCTCTGTGGCGATTCATCCATTTACTGACAACATGCTCCGTTACATTAATTGTAAGACTGCATGTATGTGTTTTGTGTGTGTAGCCGGCCGCTGTGGCCGAGCGGTTCTAGCCGCTTCAGTCCGGAACCGCGCTACTCCTACGGTCGCAGGTTCGAATTCTGCCTCGGGCACGGACGTGTGTGATGTCCTTAGGTTAGTTAGTTAGTTCTCAGTCTAGGGGACTGATAACCTCAGATGTTAAGTCCCAATAGTGCTTAGGGCCATTTGAACCATTTTATTGTGTGTGTGTGGGGGGGGGGGGGGAGTGGAGTGTAACGTTCATGTTGTGTGATGGCGACGCTGATCACAGAAGGGAGAGCATGGAACCCAGCGTCAAAGCTTAGCCTACTCTTCGCAAATAGAACCAACAAGAGCGCCAGGCGACGGACAGTTCACAATCAACAGTCTCACATGCCCTCACTTCAGGAGACACTGTGGAGATATTGGGAATTTAAACCAGGGTGTTGGCGCAAAGTCTGACGATCAGGAATCTCACGTCATCAACTCTCCTCCACTTGTCCGCAGCTCGAGGTCTAGTCGCTTCCGTTGCTGCCTTTGGGTCACGGGATCATGGGTTCGATTCCCGGCCGGGTTGGGAATTTTCTCTGCCCGCGGACCGCGTGTTTGTGTTCTCCTCATCATTTCATCATCAACATCATCATCATCAATCGTGACAGTGACTAAGATCCGACTATAAACATTGGGACTTTGTACGGGCGCTGATGCCCGCGCAGTTGAGCGCCCCACAAACTAAAACATCATCATCATCTCCTCCCTTTCTGGGCAAGTACGGCAGTGAAAAACTTTTTCCCTCACCAGGATTTGAACCGGCTTACTACCGGATCGAGCACCACTACAAAAGCCTGGGTTAGCAACTACGATCATAGGGGGGGATTTACACACCGTAATGATTCCATAAAATCTGTATACATGTGTAACAACTTAGATTTTATTGAGGACGACCATTTACAGGAACGACAATTTTGAGCCATCAACCAATAATTCATTTTTCTGCAAAAGTCAAGAGCCATAATATCAACGTACGGGGATTTGCGAAAGCTCGCGATTTAGTTGAGACAGCACGTGACAGTCTGAAAGCAAGGTGCTTTCCGTCGTTCTGGAATGCATTACCACAATCATCGAGGGCATCAAACCACACTTTCATCAGAGTAATTAGCAAAAAGTGGACAATCACTATTTTATTACACAACAATTCCATATCGAATACGCGTAAAGCCCAAAGAAATTCGGTATTGTCACTGCTATTCAAAATATTCCTTGATGAAATGGTCCAACATTTGTAATCATTTCATATAATCACAGTCATTCCTGGCGCTTTGAAAAGACAGCGACAAATCAGCTAAATCATGGATTAAGCATAATATGAACCTAAGTCAGTCCCACCTACTACTTCTAATAAGGCAACTTCTTTCTTCTAATACGGCAAATTGTCCAGAATGTGGCACAGACATAACCAATTATCAACCCTTCGCTTGGAGCGTAAATGAACGGTTTTTATCACGAAGATACGAGGTAATGGGATCCAATGATCTGGTGTTGAAAACTTTTTCGATGACATCAGTAAACGTTAACATCGAATATTAACGAAACTCCCGGAATACGGGTCTCTATTATCTGAGTTTCACCGTACCTACAAGAAGATGTGCGGTTTGGTATCTGCATCAGATGGGACTGACGGATGACATCGAAAAAGTACAAAGAAGGGCAGCTCTTTCTGTATTATCGCGAAATAAAGGAGATACTGTCACAGAGATGATACGTGAATTGGAGTGGCAATCATTAAAGCAAAGGCTTTTTCGTTGCGACGGGATCTTCTCATGAAATTTCAATCACCAGTTTTCTCCTCCGATTGCAAAAACATTCTGTTGGCACCCACCTACGTAGAGAGAAATGATCATCACGATAAACTAAGAGAAATCAGGGCTCGCACAGAAAAATTTAAGTGCTCGTTTATCACGGGTGCCGTTAGAGAGTGGAACGGTATAGAGACAGCTTGAACGTGGTTCATTGAACCCTCTGCCAGGCACTTTATTGTGAATAGAAGAGTAATCACGTAGATGTAGATGGAGCTGGTAATAGCTGCGCGAATGATCTGCAGATTGTTTATATTGGGTCAGACTGTTGCAGAAAGCCGATTACCTGCTGACGAAGCTGCTTATGACATCTCAAAAATCAGTTTCCGTTGTGGATTCTGAACAATACATCCTGCAGTTCTCTAACTACTTAGGAGGTCAAAATCTTAAACTAGATTCTTGCTTAAAGAATATCGGACTAGAAACGTGATTGGACGGAACACTTTTTAATAAACGAAATTGATTTTTCCTGGGCATCACACTTGTATACCAAGAGGTATCAAGCGTCAGAAGAGTCTTAAGAAATACGGAAAGTACCGTTCATAAGTGAAAGTAGTCATAGCTCGATGGATACGTATTGTTTAGGTACAATATAGCTAATCGGTCAAGAAGGTCCCTTTTCTAGTGGCAACAATATGAAGCACTTTTAGGCAGAACGATCTCATAAATATACAGAGTGGTTATAATTAAACTTCTGTTACTTGAGCCGATGCAGATGGAAAACTACCTTATGAGTACCCAACTTCGAAGGGAATGATGTTCAGAACGTGCGCGGCAGGATTTGCATAAAAAAAAAAAGTCGGTACTTCTGCCGGAAGTTGGCTTCGTTCTCGGACAATATTTCGACGGCGTAACTCTCTGTCTTCTTCAGCTTCTCGGGTAGCACAGCGTGTTACGCCGTCGAAATATCGTGCGAGAACGAAGCCAACTTACGGCAGAAGTACCGCCTTTTTTTTTTTTTTTTTTTCGAAATGTCAACAGACCGCCAGGAAAGGCTGAAGAATTAGATCAGGATTTGCACTGTTAGTAGTTTAGTGTCATGAGTTGCCGTAAGGTGTCAGTACTGGTACGGCGACGTAGAGCTGAAAGACAAGTATCAGCGCGCATTACAGCTGCAGACAGTCAACATGGGTCCGACCATGGTGTAAAACGTTTTTATCCAAACAACAGCACCAGTGCTGCTGCTCTTCGCGACTATCGACGCATTAAAACAACACGCAGAGGTCCTTTTACCACACCGTGGTTGAATAATATGATTCGAAAATTCGAGTTAACTGGGGATTTGAGATTTCCTGCTGAGAAAATGTAACTGCGCCTCAAATTTTTGAAGAAGTTACTTTCTGGCATGGCTGAGAAGCTGGACGCAGTGACTGATCTTCGAGCAATGCACGAGCTGTGCATGACAGCTGAATATTCCATGGTCAACCGTTCGAAATGGGGCGGCCACCAAGACCACTTCTGGCTGTGTGGTTACCTTAAGGACAGGGTTCATTAACGGGACACTATCACACGTTGGAAGTTGAAGACGAGCATAGCGAGCGACGTAGCCAGCATGTCACCCGAAGTGTTCCAGGTAACACATTGAGCAACGTTTGCAATCCGGAAAGCAAACATGGTATGCAGTTAACAGATGTTACCCTGCCGTGTGGAAATTAAAATGTATCTCTGTCAGTGGTTTATTCGCACTTCTCTTCTGCATGTCCTTACAAATGTTTCCACAAAGTTTCATTGTCCTACGATCACTAATTTTTCATGCGGCGGGATCCCTCTCATGTAGCACCAAAGTTAATTATAACTACCATGATTCACTGGAGGACTCATAACTAAAAGGTTTCAGTCCTTCGACGTTGGATTTTGCCTACTCGACTCTTGTCCGATCGATTCTTAGCTGTTCATCATCTGTGCGAACCCCCTACTAAGTTGAATAAACGGAATAGATATGAAATACTGAGAGAAGAGACATGTTGCTTCCTCCCAGAAACGATAACACGGATATCAGCACCGCAAAACTGGAGGGATCTGGGTTACGGCCAATCTATAATAGTTATTCCCGCGCTCGTCTCACGCATGGAACATTCAATGACGTGTCAGAAACAACACTTAACCATGTGTGGGTATCGTCTTGTTTTGATCTGATCTCTAAGTAGAACGGATTAATTCCCACCACCTGCCCCCTCTGGACACGTCAACGGTTTTCGCATAAGCGTTATGCAAGCTGTGCGATTCGTCGTGCCGCTAGGATTCAACAAGGTGATGCTCACGTCTGGCTTGTTAACAAGCTCTACCGGCTCTCGAAACCCCAGCAGCTCGGGGCAACAACTAAGTCGATATTATGAACATAAGCTGTTATTTCGTCGGCCAATAGCCGTATTGAACTTCGGTGGAGCTTTTCTGGATACCAATGCACGAAGGCATCTTACAACATGGGTACGTAGCCCTCTTCTCAAACGTCGCAGCGTGAACTTGCTGATGTCTGCTTTCAGTGCACCTGAAGATGTCCCTGAACTCTTCGGGAAGCCATGCAACTCATGGAGCAGGTGACTTGATGAGACGTCGACAACAGGATAATCTCCAGGTTGCTTCCCCCCTGAAGGACGTGGCTTGTGGAACTGACATGCGGTAGGAGGCACACAACGTCAGTCATAAGACTGCGTTTTCATCACGCAAACGTCCTCATACGTCCGGACAGGATTACCATCAGAGCCTCCCCAACTTGTCCACAAGACTCAACATCAGAAGACGATTTAAATTAAATATTCTTTTCGCTTGAATCGTACTATCTTCAACAAGCCTCGACGAGCAACTGATGAAGTAAGCTGAAACGCCTTCGCAACAGAAGAAATTACAAGCTACAGATCCGTTTTGACTTTTTAAGAGATTGTAACTAGCACATTTAATTAATTAAGTTTCTGTGTCATCCGCTATGGATGTCGTTACCCATTACTCATAGCCTTTTTAATAGTCAGATGTATCATTTATGTACACACTGAGCATGAAAACTGCAGCGCCAGGAAGAACAGAAAGTAACAAACATTCCTTATTTTGTCATTATAGTGTCGAAGGAAGAGTACATGATTAAATGTTAGGTGATATGGGGTAAATATGACGCGAAACTTAGCACACAGAGTTGTTATCTCTATGATGATGCAACGATCAACCCTGAAGTATATTGCGCTAGCCTCAGGAAATTCAAGAAACTACTTCAGCGCGTTCGTCGGCACAAAATGCATGACAAGACAAGACCTCGCACACCCGGGAGGAGCCCACAAGAACTTCACTGGACTGTTCTTTCTCATCCACCCTACACCCCTGATCTCGCACCTTCCAACTTTCATCTCTTTGGCCCTATCAAGGAAACACTCCGCGGGAAGCAGGATGATGGGGAGGCTGTTGGCGCAGCAAGACGTTGGCTTCGACGTCGACCAGTGGAGCGGTACCGTGCGGACATATAGGCCCTCACGTTAACATTGTATAAATCCGCTGGCCGGGGTGGCCGAGCGGCTCTAGGCGCTACAGTCTGGAACCGCGCGACCGCTACGGTCGCAGGTTCGAATCCTGCCTCGGGCGTGGATGAGTGTGATGTCCTTAGGTTAGTTAGGTTTAAGTAGTTCTAAGTTCTACGCGACTGATGACCTCAGAAGTTAAGTCCCATAGTGCTCAGAGCCATTTTGTATAAACCCGTCGCAATAAAAGGAGATTATTTTGAAATACAGGGATTTGCAACCAGAAGAGTGGGGAATAATATGGCGTACTGGAATCAGAATAACACCAACTTGCTTCCAGAAAAGATATGTTGTATTGAGAGGCACCCACATGCCTTGCTCATACTGTGGCATGAAGCAGTCAGGCCTGCAAGATGAGTGGTCTGCCAAGCGAGTGGATTCATTCTTAATTTATCGAGTATCATGAACTCTCGTACTCACAATTTAGTTACAAATTATCCTCCTGTATGATTAATACGCAACGGAAACACGCATCTGACTATCAGTAATTTACAGAACTCTGACTGTACACTACGCACTGGCAATACCACATTTTTTTTTTTTGTCTTTTATTTAACGGCTTTTGTCAACACGTGGCCACCGCACTGAATATGAATGGCGCACACATTATAAATTCGGGGCATTATGACAACATACAATTTAATGCAAAAGACCACCAATCTTTTTCTTTTCACTATCTTATTTATTCCGATAAATTCTCTAACCTAAACACACAAATTCTATAACCTACAACAATATCACATGAGAAATTCCGCCCAGTGGGCATGGCTTTACATTAGTGAATCTCTATATTATGGTCTCGTAATTATTTAACGCTACAGTGCACTTTCTGGATAGGATGGTGGATCTTTTATTATACGTCACACTTCGACTCTCACAATCATCATCACGAAACTTTCCTCCAGACCGAGCGGTACCGAAGGAACATGCATAACCCGCTAATCTTTTGAAACTACCTTGCTACTCTCCCATGCAAACCACACATACACAAATTACATGACACACATCACACTGCAATAAGAAATACTACACAGAGAATGGTTACAACATTATCACTTTCAGCTTTCCCACTTCAATTAATATTTATTCCAGTTTCACACGACACTGCCCCACTTTGTAATTCTACTTTCCTACTGTGAACTCTGGAGATATATGCACGTCTTCCTGTGCAATGCAAGCCAAGTGGCGTTGCTGGATAGACGGCCGACTCACCTTGATTCTCTCTCACAGTTTAAATCTAGCGTCACACGGAATCATATCACGCAGTTTAACATTAAGAACATGATCATCACACACGCGAGTCCTCAACTGATACCATGGATGAGTACTTCTCTTTATCCTTTGTCTCATACACAGATTGAGACTCACACAGTACTCACCATGTGGAAGTACTCGTCTCTAATTTCAAGTCCTGCACACGCCATTTCTTAAATATTTCAGCTTATGGTACACACGCTATTTCTTAAATATTTCAACTTATTGTACACACGCTAGTAGTTCAACTTAACTTAAGCACACGGAAGTATTTCAACTTATAGCTACACGTGGTTTCATTGTGACCGTTGGTCACTTCCGAAGATTACTACAATCCCCTTAATATTACCTGCCTGACATTTAATTCTCCCCACAAAAGTTCCTGAGATAGAGAAATTATTATTTCAAACTACTCTTAAATATTCCACATGCATACCATGTCTCCACTCTTTCGTCATTACGGAGCACAACTAAAACAGGTCTTAACAACACAAGATCCAGCGGCAGAGTGCTGAAAAATGGCCGTTCTCCAGGTCCTCTCGCACCTTTGCTGAAGTGGGGGAGCACCTTGCTACCGTATTGGTCAGCCACATTTCAGGCGCTCAAAGCTCAGGTAAATTTCATCTCTTTGGTCCCACCAAAGGTGGCCAAAGGATCGACTCAAAGATGATCATATATTCACATTCACTATCTGCGATTAGCAGACGACCATACATTCATTCATTTCACAGATCTCACCAACCTGGACGTAGGGATTTACTTTGTGGGAGTGCACATATGATCAATTAAATAAATAAATTGTCATTCTTTCCCACACTGGTATCCGGCTTCGCTGTATTAATTGAAATTGAGTTATTTTACAAAAAAAATGTGTTGTTCTGACATAAATAATGAAGTATTTTGTACCTATTTTCAATGTCGGGCGGTACTGTACCCTTTCAGTATTACTTATTGAACTTTCCTCATAGTACAGTTCTTACCAATTTGACGCTTGTTGCACTGCCGCTCCATGGTGCTGCAATATTAACGGCCCTTTGAAATTGTTCTGGTTGCTTAGTATCTACAGTAAATGTCAATTGAAAGAGAGATATCCATTTAGAGTAAGAAGGGGAGGGGAGGGGTGGGAAGGATGGGAGGAGGATGTTCTGACTCTGGTTAATTACATGCACTCCATCACACAGCGTATGATGGTTCAAAGAATAAAGATCTAAACTTACACTGAAGCGCCGAAGAAACTGATACAGGCATGCCTTCTGGAATGCAGAGATATGTCAACAGGCAGAATACGGCACTGCGGCTAGCAACGCTTATAGAAGACAACAAGTGTTCCGCGCGTTTGTTACATCGGTTACTGCTGCTACAATGGCAGGTTATCAAGATTTCAGCGTGTTTGAACGTGGTGTTATACTCGGCGCACGAGTGATGGGACAGAGCATCTCAGAGGTAGCGATGAAGTGGGAGTTTTCCCGTAGGAACATTCCACGAGTGTACCGTGAATATCAGGAATCCGGTAAAAGCTCAAATTTCAGACATCGCTGCGGCCGGAAAAAGATCCTGGAAGAAGGGGAACGATGACAACTGAAGGAGAATCGTTCAATGTAACAGTAGTGCAACCCTTCCGCATATTGCTGCACATTTCAATGCTAGGCCATCAAAAAGTGTCAGCGTGCGACCGTTCAACAAAAAATCATCGATATGGGATTCCGGAGCCGAAGGATCACTCGTGTGCCCTTGGTGACTGCACGACACATAACTTTACGCCTCGCCTGGGCCTATCAACATCGACATTGGACTATTGCTGACTAGAAGCATGCTGGCTGGTCGGACGACTGTCGTTTCAAATTGTATCGAGTGGATGGACGTCTATGGGTATGGAGACAACATCACGAATCCGTGGACCCTGCATGTCAGCAGGGGACTCTTCAAAGTGGTGCAGGCTCTGTAATGGTGTGGGGTGTGTGCAGTTGGAGTGATATGGGACGCCTGATAGGTGTAGATACGACCTTGACAAGTGGAATATGCGTAAGCATCCTGTCTGTTCACCTGCATCCATTCATGTCAATTGTGCATACCGACGGACTTGGGCAATTCCAGCAGCACACTGCGACACCCCACACGTCCAGAAATGCTAGAGAGTGCCTACAGGAACACTCTTCTCAGCTTAAACACTTCCGCACGCGAGCACCCTCCCCAGACAAGAACATTATTGAGCATATCTGGGATGCCTTGCAACGTGCTGCTCAACCTATGGCCACCACCTCTTCCTCTATAATTAGACGAATTATTAAAATGATTCCTTTGGTCACTACTTCCCTCGCGGTTTTGATCGTTAGCTTGGTTGTCTTCCTGTGATCGAGCAGATTCCAATTGTTCCAGTATCTCCATCAATGCATCCCTATCTTTAATTAGGCTCCCGGATACAGTTTCTTGTATTCTCTGGCTCAATATTCTTTTTATCGCTGATATCATTATGTCATCATTCAGGGGTTGTTCCAAGGTCTCGTTTAATTCCCACAACTGTTCGGCAAACTCTCTCAACGTTCCTCTCCTTGTATTAAGTGACTTGCGGTGTATCAGGTCCTCAAATGCTGCACACTGATGACTTTTGGATCAGTATTTCTTCAAGAATTCCCCTTCAAACTTACCGTAATGAGTAATCCCTTCCTTCTTCCTGACTCCCCAAGCGAAGGCCTCGCCTTCCATCAAAAAATGGTTCAAATGGCTCTGAGCACTATGGGACTTAACATCTATGGTCATCAGTCCCCTAGAACTTAGAACTACTTAAACCTAACTAACCTAAGGACATCACACAACACCCAGTCATCACGAGGCAGAGAAAATCCCTGACCCCGCCCGGAATCGAACCCGGGAATCCGGGCGTGGGAAGCGAGAACGCTACCGCACGACCACGAGCTGCGGACACCTTCCATCCTATCTATTGCAAACTGAATGTTGTCTGCGTCTTTTAAATGTGCTGGGAAAACTCCTTTTAACCATTTCATAAATATCATTGGGTGTAACCCTCCTTTCGGTTTATACTTCTGCCCTGTGTTGTTTTGGACGTACCGATTATCACCGCTCATCAAGGTAACGACTCTACCTCCCCCAACGGTTAAAGTTGCATTGCTAATTCGTTTATCAATATCTTCTGTCTTGCTCTCCAATTGTTGCACTCCCTGTTGTAATTGCCTGACCTTCATTGCAACCCTCTTGTTATCCTCTTCTCGTTGCACGGCTATAGCATTTCTCAGATTGATAGCCAGTTGGTTTTGCCTATCTCCTATCCCCTTGACCGCATCAGCGTCACCTCGGTGATTCGATGATTGCAATTTGTTTCCACTTCGCTGATCCTGTCTTCCAATTCGGCTTTAGTTTCTTTAATATCGTCTTGTATCTTTTTTGTTAACTTTCCTTCCATCTTCCCCGCGTCTCCCTGGACTTGGTCTATGCTCTTCTGTAGCTTACTCTCTCTCTCGTTGATGTACATCTTCAGTCGTTCTTGTAGCTCCTGCATTTCCTTCTTCAGATTATATTCTATCTTCCTTTGCGATGTTTTGATCTCTTGTGCTAGAGTTTCATTAAATGATTTTTCTAAGCTTTCTTTGGTTTCTTGTAAATCTTCCTTTAATTATTTGCGGAACATTTCTTTCCTTTCTTTAGTTTCTTGTAAACCTTCCTTTAATGATTTGCGGAATATTTCTTCCCTTTCTTTAGTTTCTTCTAATTTCTCTTTTGTTGCCTTGGTTTCCTTTAACAAGTCGGCTAACATCGACCGCATATCCTCACCCTCTGAAACTGGCTTATCTCTCGCTGTTTGTCCCGGTGTCTCGGGGTAACTAGTTGAATGTGCTAATGGGCTTTCTAATGACAATCCACAATCACTGATTCCTCAATCATCTCTGTCTTCCTGTCCTATCCCTTTCCTTTCAGCGACTGCCTCACAAACTTCCTGCTTATCTTCGGTAGACACGTTTGGTTTATTTTTAATGCACAAGCAAGTAATATAAAATAACCTCTTGTAACCCGAAACACTCCTAATTACCGATAAACTAATCAAACAGTAACTCCAATATCTTCAGTTAATCCCAAAATTGATACAATACGTATGAGTACTGAATATAACGACTCTCAAAGCCTAATAAATTCAAATATCAATTTTCAACTACTTGGGATATTAGTAGAGTCCATGTTACGTCATGTTGCGGCACTTTGGAGTGCTCGGGGGTGCTGTACCAGTTTATTTGGCTCTTCAGGGTATTTCTGAACTGACGGTCTTGCGGAGAATTGCAAGGCTCATGAAGAACTTGTGAGGCGAGAACTAAGGAAGTGGACCTCAGGCTGCAGCCTCGGACGGCGCTGGATGCCCAGCGCCTTTGGCGGCAGCTCCCGCCCCCGGCAGCCGCCCCCGGGCGCCGCCCCTCCGCCGCCAGGCCCCCCGGCGCGGCCGCCCGCTGCCTGCTGACAATTAACAGCGCGGTGCTGATCGCCGGCACGCGGCCCGCGTGTTTACCGGGATCAGCCGGCCGTTATTGGCCGCTGCCCGCCCCCCGCCACCCCCTGTGTCTGCGCCCCGGATAACTCACGGGCCCCACGCGCGCGCGCCCACCCAGAGCCGGGGAAACGGGAGGAGGGCAGCCGCCACACGTCGCGGCAGCCGCCTTCCTCGCACAGTTAACGCCGCGGCAACGAGTCGCGAAACTCGTTCCTTTAAACCACCGTCGTGATACGAGTTTCCTAAGTGGCTGTCTACACGGCGACAACAGCGCGCACTTAGGCTTACTAGGTTAGGATGCTCATAATTAAACTTCCACTACCTGAGAGGGTCCCCGTGAAAACCGAGTGGTCACAGGTCTATGAAACTTTGTGGATAGAGCTGTAAGGACAATGCCAAGATAAATAAGGAATGAACCACTGAAAGAAACTAATTTTAAGTTTCACATGAGGGGAGAAAATTTTTTAATTACGAGGGCAGTTCAATAAGTAATGCAACACATTTTTTTCTGAAACAGGGGTTGTTTTATTCAGCAATGAAATACACCAGGTTATTCCCCAATCTTTTAGCTATACAACACTATTTTTCAACGTAATCTCCATTCAATGCTACGGCCTTACGCCACCTTGAAATGAGGGCCTGTATGCCTGCACGGTACCATTCCACTGGTCGATGTCGGAGCCAACGTCGTACTGCATCAATAACTTCTTCATCATCCGCGTAGTGCGTCCCACGGATTGCGTCCTTCATTGGGCCAAACATATGGAAATCCGACGGTGCGAGATCGGGGCTGTAGGGTGCATGAGGAAGAACAGTCCACTGAAGTTTTGTGAGCTCCTCTCGGGTGCGAAGACTTGTGTGAGGTCTTGCGTTGTCATGAAGAAGGAGAAGTTCGTTCTGATTTTTGTGCCTACGAACACGCTGAAGTCGTTTCTTCAATTTCTGAAGAGTAGCACAATACACTTCAGAGTTGATCGTTTGACCATGGGAAAGGACATCGAACAGAATAACCCCTTCAGCGTCCCAGAAGACTGTAAGCGTGACTTTACCGGCTGAGGGTATGGCTTTAAACTTTTTCTTGGTAGGGGAGTGGGTGTGGCGCCACTCCATTGATTGCCATTTTGTTTCAGGTTCGAAGTGATGAACCCATGTTTCATCGCCTGTAACAATCTTTGACAAGAAATTGTCACCCTCAGCCACATGACGAGCAAGCAATTCCGCACAGATGGTTCTCCTTTGCTCTTTATGGTGTTCGGTTAGACAACGAGGGACCCAGCGGGAACAAACCTTTGAGTATCCCAACTGGTGAACAATTGTGACAGCACTACCAACAGAGATGTCAAGTTGAGCACTGAGTTGTTTGATGGTGATCCGTCGATCATCTCGAACGAGTGTGTTCGCACGCTCCGCCATTGCAGGAGTCACAGCTGTGCACGGCCGGCCCGCACGCGGGAGATCAGACAGTCTTGCTTGACCTTGCGGCGATGATGACACACGCTTTGCCCAACGACTCACCGTGCTTTTGTCCACTGCCATATCACCGTAGACATTCTGCAAGCGCCTATGAATATCTGAGATGCCCTGGTTTTCCGCCAAAAGAAACTCGATCACTGCCCGTTGTTTGCAACGCACACCCGTTACAGACGCCATTTTAACAGCTCCGTACAGCGCTGCCACCTGTCGGAAGTCAATGAAACTATACGAGACGAAGCGGGAATGTTTGAAAATATTCCACAAGAAATTTCCGGTTTTTTCAACCAAAATTGGCCGAGAAAAAAAATGTGTTGCATTACTTATTGAACTGCCCTCGTACATATGAGGAGGGTCGTTCAATAAGTAATGCCTCACATTTTTTAAAAAGCCATTAATATACATAGACAGACGCCCTTGTTGCTGCTTCACATTTGGTGTTTATTTCGAACCCTTCTTGCAGATGGCAGAGCCATAGTACGGCGTCAAAATGGCGTCTACATACGACTCACGTTACAAGCAGCGTGCTGTTATTGAATCCTTGTGTGCCGAAAACGAAATCGCGGTGAACATCCACAAACGTTTGTGTGCAGTGTGTGGCGATGCTGCAGTTGATAGGAGTACAGTGGGGCGGTGGGTAAAGAAAGTTACAGTCTCAGGAAATGCAGAAACAGAGCTCCATGATCAGCCACGCTCGGGACGTCCTGTCACAGCCACCGCTCCAGGCATGCTGAATCGTGCGGACGCCATTATTCGTGTAGACTGGCGCATCACAACTATACACTTGGCTCTACAGTTGTCGGTCAGCATTGGAAGTGCGTCTGCAATGATCGAGACCGTCGGATATTCAAAGAGGTGCTCACGATCGGTTCCACGTATGCTCACAGTGGACCACAAGATTCAAAGAAAGGCCACTTTCATCTGAATTGTTGGAGCATTTTGAGACCGACGGGGGGGCTCTCTTTGAAGATGACGAGAGTGTGAGTCATGCAGTGAAAACCTGGCTACGCCTACAGGACAAGAGCTTTTACCAGCAGGGGATACAAGCTCCTCCACAACGTTGGCGTACGCCCACGGAACATGAAGCATGCTACGTAGAAAAATAGGACATGGACAAGACATATTGATGTATCTGTTACCAAATTCTGACTCTTAGCAAAAAATGTTCTGAGAAAAAAAAATGTGGGGCATTACTTATTGAACGACCCTCGTATGTTTACGTTCCAGGTTGCAAACTTAGTTCAATATGACGACTATATGTATCCACGGCAGCCTGACAGCACCAGAGATACCGTTTCACAACTGCTCGCAGCACTTTCCGAACGGTGGGCCATGCGGTGTTCAGCTGGAGTGACGCAGTTCGTGCACTGCTCGATGACCGTCCATTACGTCCAGCATTATCAGCAATGCCAACAGCAGTTTCTTCAGATTTGAGACGCAATTGGCCGTTGGCCTCTCCCAGGAGTAATTGCCAAATCGCGATTAATTCGAACTTCTTTCTCTGCCTCGTGATGACTGGGTGTTGTGTGATGTCCTTAGGTTAGTTAGGTTTAAGTAGTTCTAAGTTCTAGGGGACTAATGACCATAGATGTTAAGTCCCATAGTGCTCAGAGCCATTTGAACCAATTAGGACTTCCCGGTGCGGGAACGGGAGCTCTCCGTATTCCATTGACGCATCGATACACGTCAAGAGCAGGAGCGTTATTCCCGTTGTTTACATAAAACAGCTTTACCTTGTCCAGAACCATGCTCACTGTCCGCATCTGTAATGCAAAACGATGGTTGCGCCGCACCTGTACCGGCACCTAACGTTAAGTGATATATCACTATACTACGGACGCAAATGCTGTAATGCACAGACTGGACATTATTCCTATACCTTTGAGTACCCATACGGTAAATAGTTTTCCGACTACACTGGCTCAAGTGACGGTAGATTAATTATAACAATCATGTACAGGATGATTCGAGAAGGAAGAACACATTTCGGTTATTTCTTACGGACAGATTGTCAAAGATGGAGACAGATTGCGGATATCACTGGATAGAGGAAAGTTCGAATTCTGATATGGCTGCGTTGTTGTTTATTTGCGGCGGTATGGTGACTACAAAATGTTCAAATGTGTGTGAAATCTTATGGGACTGCTAAGGTCATTAGTCCCTAAACTTACACACTAGTTAACCTAAATTATCCTAAGGACAAACACACACACCCATGCCCGAGGGAGGACTCGAACCTCCACCGGGACCAGCCGCGCAGTCCATGACTGCAGCGCCTTAGACCGTCCGATGGTGACTACACCACAAAGAAATCATCTCGTACGTTGGAATTTGCACGAAGTCAATACACTGTTGAACTGCAACGTGCAGTCCGCCGTCGATACAGCAAGAAGCCTCCTCTTCACGAGTAGATTTGTGAACAGTGTGCTTCTTGGAAGCTGGCTGAGTATGCAAAGGGAAGAGAACTGTTAGGCCACCCAAGTCTGACGAAAATGTTGAGCGTGTACGAGACGCGTTCACACGGTGCCCTTAGAAGTCCACAAGACGTCCAGAAACTTCAACTTCCTCAAAACAACGATGTGGTGTGCACACAAACGACGCCTGCATATGAAGCCTTACAATTTGCATTTATTACAGCAATTGCGTCGCGGTAACCATAACAGAACGTACGAATGTTGCATTTCAATTCTCCGTGATATGCAGAGGATATGTTTTCCAAACGACTCATCTTTTCGGATGAGTCGACCTTTCATCTAACGGGTAAAATAAACCGCCATAACGTAATGTTCCCAACACTGGAAGATAGAGCGAAAAATTGCTGGAGAAAATGTAGAGAAAGTGCACAGAAAGATGGGAAAACGATGAGGTCACTGGTTTCCATTTCAGTTCTACAGCATGTGCTAGTCTGAACCTTCCTTCATGACCAAGCAAGTCTGGTGGCACTCTATCCTCAGGTAAGCAACTGGAACCCCGACAATGGAAAAAATTGCAGTCGCCAATGTTTGGCACGTGAGAAAGGAGTGGTGGGCTGTAGAATTTACTATCGCTTGGCTGCGCGTTATTTTCCTTGCTTAAATGAAGCGCCACTCCACAGGGGATTATGGAAAGCAGCCGAGTCTCGCTACTGCTGCTGACCTGTCTGTGTGATTGGAACGTCAGGTTCGACGGTTTCGTCAGTTCGTTTCAGGAGAAAGAGCAGCAGGCTTTGTATTGGCACAAACTGTCTCCCACTCTCTTCCAGATCAATGACACCAACAGCTGCATATAATTATACGGCACTCATTCTTACCATGTAGCGTTTCATCGATTTATTTATTCACTTGTGATTTACTAAACTTATATGTGATTGTACAGGAGGCTATAATCTTCTTCATCCTCTTATTGGTCGACACACTACCGCTTCTTCTTCCTGTAATATACGCTCTTAGATACACTCCTGGAAATGGAAAAAAGAACACATTGACACCGGTGTGTCAGACCCACCATACTTGCTCCGGACACTGCGAGAGGGCTGTACAAGCAATGATCACACGCAAGGCACAGCGGACACACCAGGAACCGCGGTGTTGGCCGTCGAATGGCGCTAGCTGCGCAGCATTTGTGCACCGCCGCCGTCAGTGTCAGCCAGTTTGCCGTGGCATACGGAGCTCCATCGCAGTCTTTAACACTGGTAGCATGCCGCGACAGCGTGGACGTGAACCGTATGTGCAGTTGACGGACTTTGAGCAAGGGCATATAGTGGGCATGCAGGAGGCCGGGTGGACGTACCGCCGAATTGCTCAACACGTGGGGCGTGAGGTCTCCACAGTACATCGATGTTGTCGCCAGTGGTCGGCGGAAGGTGCACGTGCCCGTCGACCTGGGACCGGACCGCAGCGACGCACGGATGCACGCCAAGACCGTAGGATCCTACGCAGTGCCGTAGGGGACCGCACCGCCACTTCCCAGCAAATTAGGGACACTGTTGCTCCTGGGGTATCGGCGAGGACCATTCGCAACCGTCTCCATGAAGCTGGGCTACGGTCCCGCACACCGTTAGGCCGTCTTCCGCTCACGCCCCAACATCGTGCAGCCCGCCTCCAGTGGTGTCGCCACAGGCGTGAATGGAGGGACGAATGGAGACGTGTCGTCTTCAGCGATGAGAGTCGCTTCTGCCTTGGTGCCAATGATGGTCGTATGCGTGTTTGGCGCCGTGCAGGTGAGCGCCACAATCAGGACTGCATACGACCGAGGCACACAGGGCTAACACCCGGCATCATGGTGTGGGGAGCGATCTCCTACACTGGCCGTACACCACTGGTGATCGTCGAGGGGACACTGAATAGTGCACGGTACATCCAAACCGTCATCGAACCCATCGTTCTACCATTCCTAGACCGGCAAGGGAACTTGCTGTTCCAACAGGACAATGCACGTCCGCATGTATGCCGTGCCACCCAACGTGCTCTAGAAGGTGTAAGTCAACTACCCTGGCCAGCAAGATCTCCGGATCTGTCCCCCATTGAGCATGTTTGGGACTGGATGAAGCGTCGTCTCACGCGGTCTGCACGTCCAGCACGAACGCTGGTCCAACTGAGGCGCCAGGTGCAAATGGCATGGCAAGCCGTTCCACAGGACTACATCCAGCATCTCTACGATCGTCTCCATGGGAGAATAGCAGCCTGCATTGCTGCGAAAGGTGGATATACACTGTACTAGTGCCGACATTGTGCATGCTCTGTTGCCTGTGTCTATGTGCCTGTGGTTCTGTCAGTGTGATCATGTGATGTATCTGACCCCAGGAATGTGTCAATAAAGTTTCCCCTTCCTGGGACAATGAATTCACGGTGTTCTTATTTCAATTTCCAGGAGTGTATTTTACTTATTCAGTTTTTGCTTTTTAAGTTTTAGCCGTTTACATTGATATGTCCTTGTCTATATGATTACAGTCATCGCCTTCAAATTATATATCATCAGGTTGTTCCTTTGCACTGCCTTCGGTTAAACTTAATATGATTATGTTTCTAGAATGAACCTTTCGCTCTTCGGCGAAATGGAAGTTGATTTGAAACTGGCGCATTAAAATTTTGTTCAGTTCCGCCACTGGCCTTCTCGTTATTGCTAAACTTCACATAGCCGCGCGGGGTAGCCGCGCGGTCTAGGGCGCCTTGTCACGGTTCTCGCTACTCCCCCGTCGGAGTTTCGGGTCCTCCCTCGGGTATGGGTGTGAGTGTTGTTCTTAGCGTAAGTTAGTTTAAGTTAGATTACCTAGTGCATAAGCCTAGGGACGGATGACTTCAGCAGTTTGGTCCCATAGTCCTTACCATAAAGTTCTTAAACTTCATATAAGATCTTTCGCAATCTCCACTCCTGGGAGAAAGGGTATTGCCCGCAACAGGGTGGGTTACACTGTAGAATCGCTGTTCAGCACACTGTTTTAATCTGCTATAAAGTTTCGAAACAACGCACAGTCCGCTGCAGAGTGAATGATTCATCCTGGAAACGATGCTCTAGACTGTGACTGAGCCGTTCTCCGCGATATCCTTCCGACTATGAATATGACATTCGCTAATTCTAGGCAGTTCACTTGTACCCTGATTCCCTTATCCTCATCGTACTTCATTGGTATCTACACTCATTCTTTTTTGTTCTCCAGCGTGTGACGTATTCTTCCGCCTTAACGTCGTATGAAATTGCTGACAGACGATGTCTTTGCTTGACGCCTGTCTATTGTCATAAATTTTTTTGGTACTGCTCACCTGGGACTCGTGCCTCCTCCTGAACGCTTATGTTTGAGTCACTCTAGTTGTTAAGGCTGATTTATACGGAGACACAACAGTACGTTCTGAAACAAAGTCTCGACATTAAACTGTTTGCCACTGCACGCGCGGCCCGCAGTAGCGAAAATCGCTGGCGGAATTATTCAGTTTCGGCGCGTTCCAACTTTCGTGACACGAATCTACCCTCGAGCATATTTCTAGATTAGGTGGGGATCCAATAAATGTGAGATAGAATGGGAAACGGAGAGAGCTGTTTGTTTTTGAGTTGTTGCGCTATGAGCAGGAACTTCAGTGCTGTTAATGATTACGATTACGAGAAAAAAGTGCTAAACGGTGCTGTACTTGAAACAATTTTCCGTGATGCGAGCATAGAAGGATTGAAGATGTCATAGTTACTGATCAAAACACTTTTTGTCGGAAATAATAACACTTCTAAGTTTAATAAAGAGGCCTTTTTCTATATGGAAACTTCTGTAGACATTCTTCAGTCAATATGAAGCCAACATTCAGAGTTTACTAAAGGCGCAGCTGCGCGCAAACTGGGAAGGTACCAAAGATTAGAACACGGAAGTAATGATGGAAACAGAAATTTTTGTGTAATGTAGTCGGAAGTAATAAACTTTGCGAGGTGCCGGGGCTAGCAGTGTATTTGACACTAAATTCTTCTTGAATCTACATATGTAAATGATGCTCTAAGCGCCCCCCCCCCCCTATTCTAACTCCGACTTTTGCTGTTGCACAAGGATAAAAAAAAAAAACACGCGAACTGACTCTAATCAACCCTGCCAGTGGAGTAGAAGAGAGTTTGGCACCTGCAATAATTTAATTTGATAAATAAGTTAAATAAACGAAGGTTTCATTAACATAGTGGGAAATGATGGGTTGCTCTACCGATTAACAGAATGAAAGTTCTGTCCAAAATAACAATATGATTTATTAAGACTAAACACAAAATAATAAAAAAAACACATGAAATATTTATAATACATCAAATTGGCTCAAATTGGAGACTCATACAAACACTGTAAAGGTGAAGTTGTCCCTAAACTAGATCGTGAGGTTTAAGACGAAGTGGTATGTGGGCCCGCATCTCGTGGTCGTGCGGTAGCGTTCTCGCTTCCCACGCCCGTGTTCCCGGGTTCGATTCCCGGCGGGGTCAGGGATTTTCTCTGCCTCGTGATGGCTGGGTGTTGTGTGTGATGTCCTTAGGTTAGTTAGGTTTAAGTAGTTCTAAGTTCTAGGGTACTGATGACCATAGATGTTAAGTCCCATAGTGCTCAGAGCCATTTGAAGTGGTATGTGGAGCCAATTCCTTGCCACTCAAATCTCAAGAGAGACACACAGCTAACCCAACAGTAATTGCTGCTACTCAAGACAGAACAAAGTTAGAAAAAGACGAACAGGCGCGCTCTGCTGAGCTCTGATTGACTAGGAAAATCCCTATCTGCCGGTGCTCCGGACATACATTACCAAACTGTCTTCTTGACTGCCAGAACACGATCTGGCGTATCGGCGGCGATGGCTGGTTGCTTCGACGTCCTCGACCGAAAAGCGAGAGCCGACTACCCCTGAGCACCCGTACAGGCCGAACACAGAACATTCCCGCCCCCACGACAGTGGCCGTGGTTAAACGTTCCAATCAGCAACTCGAAAACCGACGGCAAATTCCACTCCATTGCCGGAGCACTACCATTCCACCAATGGAGATTCTTGGCGCCAATTTCTGCGCTGATTTTGCTACGTCACGGAGCTATGCCCTGAGCAAGCCAATCACAGTTACTATTTTGCAGAAAGCGCGGGAATTTTCCCGCCACAACTGCCTGGGTACACAAGTCATTCCCACGCCTCGCTGGTAGCCCGCCAGAAAGTGTTTTCGCTAAGATTCTGCGAAGTAACGGAACCTCTAGCCCAGCCGCTACTTCAAACCCCTCCGGACGTGTCTTTTGACAATGTCGGCGTCTGCAAAGCATTCACTCGACTTCCTCACACCCGTCGGCTTAACCCTTTCCAGATCAGCGGAGCCCGCCTGTCACCGGACCACCCGGGTGACGAGAGACGCTGCGTGGGAAGTCCGCGTGTGAAGGAATAGCAACTTTCCACCACATGCAAATTAGAGAGGAGAATCGTAAGATAGAAATATGAGAGGGGGCTCATGCCACCTCTCAACTTCTCAGATAGCTGGCATCACAAGCTAATGTGGCAATTGTGTACTTCAGAATGTTATCTGGATAGCATACGACGGAGAAATAAAAATCTTCACTCGCCAAAATCCTTTGCGTATTTTCTAGCTTCAGTTACGACTGTAATGGTTCAATAATAAGTGAATCCTCTTTTTCTATATCGTCTTGAACTCTGTTAAGATGCATGAATTGTTCTGACGTCATTCTTGTGTAGATGAAGTACCTACCAGTAATCTAAGACAAAAATTCGTCGCTTAGCAACAGCCGCGAATTCAGACTCTTTTACTCTTTTTGATTTTGTACTGATCTTAAGCAAACAAGTGTGAACTCTACAGCTACCAACGTAACTGCTGCAACTACCATTTCACAGACGAAAATGATTGCTCGGTACTCATAAGGTACAGGGTGATTCAAAAAGAAAGAACGGATTTCAGTTGTTTATTACAAACAAGCCACGAAAGCGTGAAACACACCACCACGCATGCCAGTGGGTAGAGGAAGGTTTAAAGTTATATGTTCGCATACACACTATAACAGGCACTTAACATGAGCAGCATGCGTTGCTCGAGAAACTTCGAGACGGTGCTCCATTGCTCTTGAAGAGCAGCTGCCGTAGGTGGGACAAAGACTCTGTCTTTTAAACAACCCCAAAGGAAAAAAAACTGAAAGGTGTGAGGTCTGGTGACCTTGGAGGCCAAATGCAATGAACAAGATCTTTGTTGAGCACTTCTTCCAACATAACGTGGGATGGTGTTGCTACGATAACGCTGCACATCAGCGTAAAAGTGAGGCGGGGCGCCGTCACGCATAAAAAATCATGAGGACCTTCGTGAAGTTGAGGAAACAGCCAATTTTGCATCATATCCAGCTATGACATTCCTGTCACAGTTTCCATCGCAAAAAAGAAAGATCCATAAACTTTGTGAACAGAAGCGGTACACAAAACACATTCAGTTTCGGTGAGTCCTTTTCATGTTCGACGACGAAAACAGGATTTTGTGACAACATTGGAAGATAGAGCAAAACATTACTGGAGAAACTGTAGAGAAAGTGTACAGAAAGATGGGAAAACGATGAGGTGAAATATGAAAGCAAAGAACAAAGGATAAACTACATTAGGACATGAGGAACGAATCAACAAATCAGAACGTAGAAGGCAAATTTTTCTGGCCACATGATTGGGATAGATCGTGGAAACCATGAACCGATGCACATTGAGATCAATGGAAAGGACGAGAATAAAGACACTAAGACGAGATGACGAATAAGCTCAGGAAGGAGTGCACTAAGGCAGAGATCAAGGTGGAAGTGGAGGAGAAATGGTGAAATGAGTATTCTCTAGACGAAGCATCAGAGGTCAACGTCAGAGAAGACTAGAGCAATGGAACAGGATAGGAGACACGTAAAGAGGACGCCAAAGATCTCAGCTGGCAAGAGCGAGGGATAACCTTAAGTGAGTCTTGGAGGAGTTAATCACCATTTCCCTCATATTACCAAAATAACTTCTGTGAGACTGATTTGTGGGCAACTCACAGGGTTGTTCAGCCTCTTTTACGTACATTGGTAGTGTTTCTTGGTAATGTAAGAGTGTTGCGTATACCTCCTGTGATGAATGCTCATAGAGGGCGTTGGTGTGTTGGTGTCATTGATCTGGAAGAGAGTGAGACACAGTTTGTGCCAATACATAGCCTACTGCTCTTCCTCTTGTAACGAATTGCCGAAACCGTCGAGTCGATGTTCGAATCAGACAGCTCAGCAGCAGTAGCGCCACTCGGCTGCTTTCCATAATCACTTGTGGAGTAGAGATGGGCAAAACTGTTCTTTTCAGAGATCGGATCAGAACTGTTCACTCCCTGAAATGAACTAGCTCTTTTTCATGACTCACCACTCATTCACAATAGAAAATAAATGGAAGGCACATTGCCCTTTAAACTTGGTTTATTCCAGTACTATACCTGTATTTTGATCTTATTTGATCCTATTTTGAAGTAACACAGATAATGAGTAAGAATTTTGTATTGTTTATTGAAATTTCCACGATATGACAAAGTTTTTGATTATTGATTTATTTTGCACTATCGTGGTTTTATGGGTGATCGGAAAATGTTGTAACTTGGGATTTACATTAACAATATATTTGGCTATAATGTATTAAAATTTCATTAACCTCGTACAAATACATCGCGAGCCATATATTTTTAAAGTGAACGTTTCCTTCCGAAGACGCCTAAAATCGCAAAATCCGTACCAGAATAAGAAAAAATATATATATAAATTTGACTGTAAGACTAAAGTGCTGCATATAGCCTTACGCAGAATAAAACAAGGAAAATATTGGTGTATCACATTTTGCGATACGTTTATCGGTTCGCTCGTAATTAAAGCGTAAATTCGAGTGTCCATAATAAAAATCCTATAGTAAGAGGAGTCGTCAGGAACCTAATCTGATCAGTTTAAACAAATAAAAATAAAATAAAAACAAATGATGTATACATAACATAATAATGTAATATACATAGCGGTATTACTACGAAGAACAATATCCAGTAGAGACGAACTCCTATGCAGAGGCGCTGAGTCAAGCAGGTCGAGCCGCGAGCTGTATTACTGCGTGAGCTAAGACCGCAGAGACCAGAGTGACACCTGAGTTGCTTTGCTCAACGCTCTGGCTAGAGTCGAGAACGGTGGGATGAGCGTTGAGCGGGCGAGTTCCGAGGGTGGGGGGAGCGGTGAACGGCCACCAGTCACCCGCTCCGAGACAAATCGTCCGTTCTCTTGCGAGCAAGTTGTTGCAAGTAGTTCTTATGTTCTCCGCTAGGAGGCTCTCTGTCCCGTTGCTCGCATCAACTGCCCAGAGGGCAGGACGTGCGACTGAAACGATCGCCGACAGAGTGCGATGCTAAGTCAAGCTGCGCCAGACACTGCACGCGGCAGATAAAGCACAGACGGCACGGCATATGTGAAACACAAAATCCAATGGGGCACTGCATAATGCAGGCAGCCAATGTAGAAGCAGGGCAGAGGCCAGCGCTGGCTGTGTTGTGTGGCGTGCAGTGTGCTCTGACCAGCAGAGGCCCCGCTGATATGCTCTCTCTCTCTCTCTCTCTCTCTGCCGTTGGAAACGTTTGGAGCTACCGTTCTTTTTTTCTGAATCACTGATTGTTCACTCCTTTGAAAGATTCAACTCTATGAATCACTTCAGGAGCGGATCCCCCATCTCTATTGTGGAGAGGCCCCACCTCTGCTTTCTCACCGGCCAAACATTGGCGATTGAAATTTTTTCCATCGCAGGGGTTCCAGTTGCTTACCTCAGGGTAGAGGGCCACCAGACTTGCGTGGTCATGAAGGGAGGTTCAGACTACCACATACTGTTGAACTGAAATGGACACCAGGTCACGGCGATATTTTAGTGCAACGTTTTATTTTTTCCAAATACTCCGAGACTACGTGCTCTCTGAGCAACGTGCCAGTGACAGGTGGCTGCCGGTGAGAACTGCTGTGAAGTGAAGAAGAACAAGGAAGACGTGGCCACAGACCTGTGAAAGAAGGAGATTCGGCGGAGATTCTTTGTGTATAACTCTGTTTGACTTCGCGTGCATCTTTCCTAGAAAAATGTTTTGGATGAAAGAGGTGTAATAAAAAATAAAACCTTACTCATTCACAATAGTAAGTGCAGCACACAGTCACTCATTTCTTTAAAAAACTTATTGTTCATTTATACGTGTGCATCTACGTTAATATTCCACGAGACATGTGACGTTGTGTGGCAAAGACTACTTCTAGTACTACCATCTGATCCCCTCTTTTCTGTTCCGTTCTTGGACCGTGCGCCGGAAGAATTGTGACGATAAGTCTCCGTCTTAGCTCTAATTTCTCTAATTTCTCTAATTTTTTCATCGCCTTCATTGCAAGAGACGAGTGTAGGAAAGCGTAATATGTTTTTCGACCCTTTCAGAGTAGCGTAGCATCCTCAATACTGATGTCTACAAGATTTTGAACTTATTTATTACCATACACATTTGAATTACACCAGGGCTTCACAACATACGTGCTCATGGAGCAAGCTGTGAGCAGCAAGGCGCGAGCACGGAGCAGCGCGAGCACCCTATCCCCACTACCGGACCAGAGCGGAGAGTGGGGAGAGTCACGTGGGGCACACAACAGCTGCCGCCAGTCGATGTAAATCCGCGGCCACCTGCAGGGATATCACTCACGAATTATTACTGCGACAAATGAAACAAATAAAGGAGAATGTACACGTGCCACATAATTTTACTAGCTTAGTGTATGCCTCTACCATCTGTAGATACTGAAACTAAAGAATTCCACGACAATCCTATATTTTCAACACTTTCTTCAACACTACTTAAAATATCACCTCAGGTTGTAGTGTTCTTCATGGCTACTACATCGAGGAGCTCCTCCCTCACCTGAAGATCTCTATTAACACCTCTAATAAATATGACAAGCTGCGCTGTTACAGATCAACACTTTCGTCCAGAGCTAGAGAATACGCCATAAAATCTTTACAGACATTTGCAAGCTGGCTCTGGACGTCGTCTGCCATGTCCTGTATGCGATGCATAACGGTCATGTTAGATAATGGCACAATCCAACTGTTCAACTTGGGATGGACACAAATGTTCCGCTGCAACTACCAAACATTCCTTTATTAAATCGCCATCAGTTAAGGGTCGCAGGGATTTTGCTAAAAGCAAAGCAATTTTGTAACCCACTCTGAGAGCTGCCTCAGTTGATTTTTCTTCGTCATCCAGATCTTCTTCGGATAACTTCCTTTTAAGTTTAATAACTTCCTGTGCACGATTTGGTCAATCACATTTTCCACGTCCGTAGTCTTTCGCGTGGTACGACATATAATGTCGCTGCAAATTAAATTTCGTAAAAGAATTCAGCGTTTTGTGACATACTAAACATTTTGCAACACCATCTTTTTCTGTAAACAGATACAATTCCCCCCCCCCCCCCCATGGGGGTTGAACTGCGAAAGCATGGTTGGGGTTACACAACGGCGACTTCACATGATTCTTAACCAGGGAAGTGACTGTTAAGAGCTGATCGTAGTACTTTAAACGTTACACAGTCGGCGCGAATTCAATAGTCACGCTGCGGCCCTATTCAAACGTGCGCGCGCATTTCCCCTCCCTCCCCTCCCTCCGTACTCCTCGACCTTGCACCTGCTCGCGAGCACGTGCCTGAGCAGACGCGAGTACTCACGCTCAAAACCGGCCAGTTGTTAAGCCCTGAATTACACTGAAGCGCTAAAGAAACTGGTGCACGCATACTTACTCAAGTACAGGGGTATGTAAGCAAGCACAATGCGGCGCTGCGGTCGGAAAAGCCTATGTAAGACTACAAGTGTTTGGCGCAGTTGTTAGATCGGTTACTGCTGCTGGAATGGCAGGTTATCAAGATTTAAGTGAGTTTGAACGTGATGTTATAGTCGGCGCACGAGCAATGCCACACAGCATCTCCGAGGTAGCGATGAAGTAGGGATTTTCCCGTACGACCATTTCGTGAGTGTACCGTGAATATCAGTAATCCGGTATAACATCAAAACTCTGGAGAAAGATCCTGCAAGAACGGGACCAACGACGACTGAAGAGACTCGTTCAAATTGACAGAAGTGCAACCCTTCCGCAAACAGCTGCAGATTTCAGTGCTGGGCCATCAAAAAGTGTCAACGTGCGAACCATTCAACAAAACATCATCGATATGGGCTTCCGGAGCCGAAGGCCCACTCGTGTATCCTTGGTGACTGCACAACACAAGACTTTACGCCTCGCCTGGGCCCATCAACAACGACATTGGACTGTTGATGACTGAAAACATGTTGCCTGGTCGGAAAAGTCTCGTTTCAGATTGTATCGAGCGGATGGACGTGTATGGGTATGGAGACAACCTCATGAATCCATGGACCCTGCATGTCAGCAGGGGACTGTTCAAGCTCGTGTAGGCTCTCTAACGTTGTGGGGCGTGTGCAGTTGGAATATATGTGACCCCTGATATGTCTAGATACGACTGCACGTACGTAAGCATCCTGTCTGATCAGCTGCATCCTTCCACGTCATCGGACTTAGGAAATTGAGGCAGTACTATGCGGCACCTCAAACGTCCTGAATTGCTACAGAGTGGCTCCAGGAACACTCTTTTAACACGTCCGCTGGGCACCAAACTCCCCACACATGAACATGTTTGAGCATATCTGGGATGCGTTGCAACGTGCTGTTCAGAAGAGATCTCCACCCCTTCGTACTCTTACGGATTTATGGACAGAACTATAGGATTCATGGTGTCAGTTCCCTCCAGCACTGCTTCAGACATTAGTCGAGCCCATGCGACGTTGCGTTGCGGCACTTATGCGTGCTCGAGGGTTCCCATACGATAGTAGTCAGGTGTACCAGTTTCTTTGGCTCCTCAGTGCGCGAGTCTATGTCTAAGGTTATGCAACAGAATTTCTGCTTGTTTTCCTTGCTTGAGTGACATGTGTCGGACTCGGGAGACATAAAAAGACTATGAGAGAATCGGTTGTTCGAGGGAAGAGAGCTCCTAGCACGCCAGTCGAAAACGTGTACCCGTAATAACCACATCATGCCACGATTTGCATGTTTCTGGCCGTTAACGTAATGTCCCAAGAGACTTAGGTGATATGTGCCTCCGTGTGAACACAGGGGACCCATATCTCGACACCGGTCGCGCTTTCGTTCAGTACGACTTCTCCTTCCACATCGGAACGAAAAGCATAGTCCACAGGAGTAGACATTTATTGATCTTGTGCGTCTCAAAAAGGAGCTTTGAACTTTATTGAGCATTGAGCATATGGTACCATAACTGTTTAGTGTACAGTCCTATCCAAAACACGCCAAGAAATCTGCGCAAAGTTGTTCCACACTTGACATACGAGGGCAGTTCAATAAGTAATGCAACACATTTTTTTTCTGAAACAGGGGTTGTTTTATTCAGCATTGAAATACACCAGGTTATTCCCCAATCTTTTAGCTACACAACACTATTTTTCAACGCAATCTCCATTCAATGCTACGGCCTTACGCCACCTTGAAATGAGGGCATGTATCCCTGCACGGTACCATTCCACTGGTCGATGTCGGAGCCAACGTCGTACTGCATCAATAACTTCTTCATCATCCGCGTAGTGCGTCCCACGGATTGCGTCCTTCATTGGGCCAAACATATGGAAATCCGACGGTGCGAGATCGGGGCTGTAGGGTGAATGAGGAAGAACAGTCCACTGAAGTTTTGTGAGCTCCTCACGGGTGCGAAGACTTGTGTGAGGCTACCGTTGTCATGAAGAAGGAGAAGTTCGTTCTGATTTTTGTGCCTACGAACACGCTGAAGTCGTTTCTTCAATTTCTGAAGAGTAGCACAATACACTTCAGAGTTGATCGTTTGACCATGGGGAAGGACATCGAACAGAATAACCCCTTCAGCGTCCCAGAAGACTGTAACCGTGACTTTACCGGCTGAGGGTATGGCTTTAAACTTTTTCTTGGTAGGGGAGTGGGTGTGGCGCCACTCCATTGATTGCCGTTTTGTTTCAGGTTCGAAGTGATGAACCCATGTTTCATCGCCTGTAACAATCTTTGACAAGAAATTGTCACCCTCAGCCACATGACGAGCAAGCAATTCCGCACAGATGGTTCTCCTTTGCTCTTTATGGTGTTCGGTTAGACAACGAGGGTCCCAGCGGGAACAAACCTTTGAATATCCCAACTGGTGAACAATTGTGACAGCACTACCAACAGAGATGTCAAGTTGAGCACTGAGTTGTTTGATGGTGATCCGTCGATCATCTCGAACGAGTGTGTTCGCAGGCTCCGCCATTGCAGGAGTCACAGCTGTGCACGGCCGGCCCGCACGCGGGAGATCAGACAGTCTTGCTTGACCTTGCGGCGATGATGACACACGCTTTGCCCAACGACTCACCGTGCTTTTGTCCACTGCCAGATCACCGTAGACATTCTGCAAGCGCCTATGAATATCTGAGATGCCCTGGTTTTCCGCCAAAAGAAACTCGACCACTGCCCGTTGTTTGCAACGCACATCCGTTACAGACGCCATTTTAACAGCTCCGTACAGCGCTGCCACCTGTCGGAAGTCAATGAAACTATACGAGACGAAGCGGGAATGTTTGAAGATATTCCACAAGAAATTTCCGGTTTTTTCAACCAAAATTGGCCGAGAAAAAAAATGTGTTGCATTACTTATTGAACTGCCCTCGTACAAGTACTGTAATACGACACTGTTGAAGAATTTTTTCATCAGTTTCCCGCACAACTTCGTTGCTGCCTACAAACAGACGGTCATTTATTTTGTCGTAATGAACATTCGTTCTTCCAGTCTGAAGCAAATAACACTCTTGACTCACAACACCTTCACTTACCACATTCAGTCTGCATAATGGGCATATTTCATGACGAATTTTAACAGATTTGATACTTTTTTTCACTAAAAATCCCTCTGCAGGACGCGCTTCATATTGTGCGGGATTTCAGCTGCAACGCTCATTTAGAACAGCTACGTTAAGCGAATCAGAAACAATTTGGCGTCTTCCCTACTGCAAACTTAAGCGCATCGCGTGCGTCAATGGATGACGAAATTTCATTAACGTTTATGATGATATGGCGTGCTATTCGCTGTTCTGTTCAGAAAATTGTTTCTAGCACTATGCTGAGTACTGCTGAATTCTAACGAATGAGTTTCAGACTTCTTATTTCATATGCCTAGTAAGATAACAACTTCTTTGCATAGTCGACACTTCGCCTCAGGAATCTTTTGTAGCGTTCAACATTCCAATACCCTCGTCCCAGTAGGCAGGCAGCCCCTAGTGCTTTCAACCAATTCTCTACGCTGGCCTGCACTTAGTTGTCTGTGCAAAAATTTCTCTTCAGAGAGCCAAGTTCCGGTTATATAGTGCGTGATCAAACACGTCCCACCGAAAAAGTTGCGGGAATGTCTTCATTGCCCCTTCGGTGGATCGCAGACAATTGTCACGAAGAAGGAAATGCATGACATTTGTGTTATGTGGCGTTGCATGACATCAGGCGAAATCTCTCAGCAGGCACTCATAACAGGGGGGAGTCACCATTTTCTAGGCATCTTTATTTGCTTACTGTGGACTCAAAACTGGAAACAGCGACGTAACGCGATCGGCAGCCGTACTATAGACAATGCTCTGCAGATTTGTGCAAAGCTTCGTTGGATTTTCACCATTTCACAACCGATCGGAACTTGATGAATTTACAGCACATAATGTTAAAAGGGCCAAGAATGAGAAAAGAGTGGTCAGAAACCTGTGCGGTGTTAACTTGTGACCTTCGTGTAGGCCACTGTTCAGATGTCTCCGAATTCTAACTCTGCCGTCCCTGTAAACGTACTCCATCACCGGATCTGTGATTGACAGTGTTCATTCATTCCAAAGGAACTGGAGCATCAGTTCAGTGAACACTGCACGGCGCAACGACTAGCACTTGGATAACACCTCGCCTACCATTTCACAGGAAGATTTCCACCATTCACCACACTTCATTTCAAATAGGCTTCCAGCACAACTGAAAAATGTCGATTAATCTCAATCTTTCAAATCTAAATTCAAAGATTTCCTCGCGGCACTGTGCTTGTATTCTGTACGAGAGGCCCTGGCAGTAGTTTAGAGATTTTCTTTGTAGTTTGTTATATATTGGTATATTCTTTTGTGAAACTTCCTGGCAGATTAAAACTGTGTGCCGGACCGAGACTCGAACTCGGGACCTTTGCCTTTCGCAGGCAAGTGCTCTACAAGCTGAGCTACCCAAGCACGAGTCACGCTCCGTCCTCACAGCTTTACTTCTGCCAGTACCTCGTCTCCTACCTTCCAAAGTTTACAGAAGCTCTACTGCAAACCTTGCAGAACTAGCACTCCTGAAAGAATTCTGAGTATATTCTTTTGATTATACAGAGTGTTACAAAAAGGTACGGCCACACTTTCAGGAAACATTCCTCACACAAAAAGAAAGAAAATATGTTATGTGGACATGTGTCCGGAAACGCTTACTTTCCATGTTAGAGCTCATTTCATTACGTCTCTTCAAATCACATTAATCATGGAATGGAAACACACAGCAACAGAACGTACCAGCGTGACTTCAAACACTTTGTTGCAGGAAATGTTCAATATGTCCATTAGCGAGGATACATGCATCCACCCTCCGTCGCATGGAATCCCTGATGCGCTGATGCAGCCCTGGAGAATGGCGTATTGTATCACAGCCGTCCACAATACGAGCACGAAGAGTCTCTACATTTGGTACCGGTTTGCGTAGACAAGAGCTTTCAAATGCCCCCATAAATGAAAGTCAAGAGGGTTGAGGTCAGGAGAGCGTGGAGACCATGGAATTGGTCCGGCTCTACCAATCCATCGGTCACCGAATCTGTTGTTGAGAAGCGTACGAACACTTCGACTGAAATGTGCAGGAGCTCCATCGTGCATGAACCACATGTTGTGTCGTACTTGTAAAGGCACATGTTCTAGCAGCACAGGTAGAGTATCCCGTATGAAATCATGATAACGTGCTCCATTGAGCTTAGGTGGAAGAACATGGGGCCCAATCAAGACATCACCAACAATGCCTGCCCAAACGTTCACAGAAAATCTGTGTTGATGACGTGATTGCACAATTGCGTGAAGATTCTCGTCAGCCCACACATGTTGATTGTGAAAATTTACAATTTGATCAAGTTGGAATGAAGCCTCATCCGTAAAGAGAACATTTGCACTGAAATGAGGATTGACACATTGTTGGATGAACCATTCGCAGAAGTGTACCCGTGGAGAACAATCAGCTGCTGATAGTGCCTGCACACGCTGTACATGGTACGGAAACAACTGGTTCTCCCGTAGCACTCTCCATACAGTGACGTGGTCAACGTTACCTTGTACAGCAGCAACTTCTCTGACGCTGACATTAGGGTTATCGTCAACTGCACTAAGAATTGCCTCGTCCATTGCAGGTGTCCTCGTCGTTCTAGGTCTTCCCCAGTCGCGAGTCATAGGCTGGAATGTTCCGTGCTCCCTAAGACGCCGATCAATTGCTTCGAACGTCTTCCTGTCGGGACACCTTCGTTCTGGAAATCTGTCCCGATACAAACGTACCGCGCCACGCCTATTGCCCCGTGCTAATCCGTACATCAAATGGGCATCTGCCAACTCTGCATTTGTAAACATTGCACTGACTGCAAAACCACGTTCGTGATGAACACTAACCTGTTGATGCTATGTACTGATGTGCTTGATGCTTGTACTGTAGAGCAATGAGTCGCATGTCAACACAAGCATCGAAGTCAACATTACCTTCCTTCAATTGGACCAACTGGTGGTGAATCGAGGAAGTACAGTATATACTGACGAAACTAAAATGAGCTCTAATATGTAAATTAAGCGTTTCCGGACACATGTCCACATAACATCTTTTCTTTATTTGTGTCTGAGGAATGTTTCCTGAAAGTTTGGCCGTACCTTTTTGTAACATCCTGAATATTTTGTAACGAGTGCTCGGTAAACTATGCACTGATCCGTTCCATGGCTTCGACTTGTGTGGACTCATAAATAAATAAGTAAATTATTTTCTGCTGTCCTGCCACAGATTCTACTGCAGTTTGTTATTAGTTGGCACTTAACTGCTATTCCCTACAGTTTCTCTCCGAAGTCCTACACTTGAGCTGGGCCACCCAGAGGGCACGGACCGCGTGGTGCTCAGAACACGGCCTGCACGAAGCTCTGCTGTTGGAGCTCGCCACGACGTGTTCCGTCGCTCCCGCGCGGACGTCCACGTGTAGAGGCGGCGGCGCCGTCCAGCCCAGTGAAGACGCGTTAATGGAAACGTCGATGTCCGGAGGCGGCGCGAGCCACGCGACCGACGGCGCGGAAAACGCGCCGCCCTCGGGCCCCGCCACCCCCGCCGCCCCCGACGCCGACGCCGCCTTGTTAGGAGGTGACTAACCGGGCGCCGCCGCCATTGTGCAGCCGCCCTCGCATTCCGCGCATAACGCACGCTCGCCCTCCGCAACCCTTATTGGCCGGGGTCCGGCGCCGGGCACCATATTGATTCGGGATCACGTCAGGCCGGCACGGGCTTCTAATTGAAAAATTACGCGCTCTCCCGCCCGAGGAGCAAGACGCAGCGGCTGCGAGCCGGCGGTCAACGCAGCAGCGACCAGAGCTGCTACAACAAAACCCGTACAACTTGCAGCCCGACGCATCTCTAACCATTTCCATGTATCACAGGAGACGAGCGATCTTTCTCAGCGATACACACTGTGTGAGGCGTAGCGCCGTATAACGATCCTGCCTTGGAGGTGGTTAAGTGGGAGATGTGTCAGAGCTGGATAGTGACAGATGGTGACGCGAGACTGGACGCGCACATAGTTTATGTATCAGCCGATAGAGGACAGTATTGCATAGGGGACTGATTTAGTTTCGATTGTGCCCACTAGAGTGCACTAAAGTAATATAATGTTTTTCATAAACTGTTCTAGTATTTTCGTAAAGTGTTATTATGTCTTTTTGTGTATGTAAAATGTTATAAATGTGTTTTAGCAGTATGAATGATGAGTGAGTGTGGTTTAAGGTTAATATAAAGATAATTGTTTAACGTGTTGTGTAGTAGGATTTAGTGTGGGAACATTTCGAAGAAGTACGGATATAAACAATGGGAATTTTTGTGGAATAGATTTGTAAAGTAAGTTTATGGTCAAGGGAAAGTTAATGCAGGTGTAAATAACTATAGTAAATAACTTTATGCATAAACAAAACTTCAGCATATTAGATAATTACGTCGGTAAAAAGTGCAGTCGTTAGGTTTACTATTTTGCGATTGGTTATTGATGAAAAGCGCGAATTGACGCGGGAGAATGTTGTTTTGCTATTGGCTGTTGAGTGAACTGACCAATCGTAAAGCAAAATTTTTCGTGCGCCTATCTCTGCTGGTAGAGAAGACTGAGAGTATTCTAGAGAAGAGTGGGAGCCTAGCCATGAAACAGTTCGGACGTGTGTAGTAGTAGTTCCGATGGAAACGATACGTTGCCCGATCTAGCAGTGTTTCATACATCAAAAGTGTGGTAAAGTGACGGCATAGTTATTCCGATGGGCGTGTAGAAATTTCGGAATTTTTAAGTGAATTTTGTGACGAGAAAAGACATACACTCCTGGAAATTGAAATAAGAACACCGTGAATTCATTGTCCCAGGACGGGGAAACTTTATTGACACATTCCTGGGATCAGATACATCACATGATCACACTGACAGAACCACAGGCACATACACACAGGCAACAGAGCATGCACAATGTCGGCACTAGTACAGTGTATATCCACCTTTCGCAGCAATGCAGGCTGCTATTCTCCCATGGAGACGATCGTAGAGATGCTGGATATAGTCCTGTGGAACGGCTTGCCATGCCATTTCCACCTGGCGCCTCAGTTGGACCAGCGTTCGTGCTGGACGTGCAGACCGCGTGAGACAACGCTTCATCCAGTCCCAAACATGCTCAATGGGGACAGATCCGGATATCTTGCTGGCCAGGGTAGTTGACTTACACCTTCTAGAGCACGTTGGGTGGCACGGGATACATGCGGACGTGCATTGTCCTGTTGGAACAGCAAGTTCCCTTGCCGGTCTAGGAATGGTAGAACGATGGGTTCGATGACGGTTTGGATGTACCGTGCACTATTCAGTGTCCCCTCGACGATCACCAGTGGTGTACGGCCAGTGTAGGAGATCGCTCCCCACACCATGATGCCGGGTGTTGGCCCTGTGTGCCTCGGTCGTATGCAGTCCTGATTGTGGCGCTCACCTGCACGGCGCCAAACACGCATACGACCATCATTGGCACCAAGGCAGAAGCGACTCTCATCGCTGAAGACGACACGTCTCCATTCGTCCCTCCATTCACGCCTGTCGCGACACCACTGGAGGCGGGCTGCACGATGTTGGGGCGTGAGCGGAAGACGGCCTAACGGTGTGCGGGACCGTAGCCCAGCTTCATGGAGACGGTTGCGAATGGTCCTCGCCGATACCCCAGGAGCAACAGTGTCCTTAATATGTTGGGAAGTGGCGGTGCGGTCCCCTACGGCACTGCGTAGGATCCTACGGTCTTGGCGTGCATCCGTGCGTCGCTGCAGTCCGGTCCCAGGTCGACGGGCACGTGCACCTTCCGCCGACCACTGGCGACAACATCGATGTACTGTGGAGACCTCACGCCCCACGTGTTGAGCAATTCGGCGGTACGTCCACCCGGCCTCCCGCATGCCCACTATACGCCCTCGCTCAAAGTCCGTCAACTGCACATACGGTTCACGTCCACGCTCTCGCGGCATGCTACCAGTGTTAAAGACTGCGATGGAGCTCCGTATGCCACGGCAAACTGGCTGACACTGACGGCGGCGGTGCACAAATGCTGCGCAGCTAGCGCCATTCGACGGCCAACACCGCGGTTCCTGGTGTGTCCGCTGTGCCGTGCGTGTAATCATTGCTTGTACAGCCCTCTCGCAGTGTCCGGAGCAAGTATGGTGGGTCTGACACACCGGTGTCAATGTGTTCTTTTTTCCATTTCCAGGAGTGTATAAAGTCAAGAGGTTCGTCGACTATACCAAGAGAGCAGCTAGAAGAGGCGTCTGGCCGTGGCCGCTGGGGTGGTAGGTCTGTATCCTTCCGAGCGGTGTGGCGAACTGCCTTTTGTCGGCGTTGCGCCGCCTTATAAAGCCCGTTGGCGGATGCATCTGCCGGAACAACACTCATAAATTAAGGATAACGCTGATACATGGTGAAACAACGATGTGGTGGACGGTTAGCGGATTTAAATCACCTCGCGGTATGACCATGCGGTGCATTTGACTTGCGGTCGTCGCACGGCGGCGCTGGCAGGACAGTCCACATACGGACAGGTGTGTTGGTGCATGTCAGGATACGGTGCATAGAGTAAGTGTACAGACGTTTTCAGACGTGCTAATGGTGACTGTGCTTTGAACTGGGCTAATGGAGACTGTGCGTTGAAAATGGCTCAGAGAACACATGTTGATGACGTTATGAGGGATAGAATACTAGGGCGACTAGAGGCCTGTCAAACACAGCAGGTCGTAGCACGGGCCCTCCGTGTGCCACAAAGTGTGATCTCAAGATTATGGCAACAATTCCAGCAGACAGGAAACGTGTCCAGGCGCTACAGTACAGGATGTCCACAGTGTACAACAGCACAAGAAGACCGACATCTCACCATCAGTGCCCGCAGACGGCCACGGAGTACTGCAGGTAGCCTTGCTCAGGACCTTACCGCAGCCACTGGAACAGTTGTCTCCAGACACACAAACTACAGATGACTGAACATACATGGTTTATTCGCCCGGAGACCTGCAAGGTGCATTCCACTGACCCCTGGTCACAGGAGAGCCCGTAAAGCCTGGTGTCAAGAACACAGTACTTAGTCATTGGAACAGTGGTCCGAGGCTATGTTCACGGGCGAGTCCAGGTAAAGTCTGAACAGTGATTCTCCCTGGGTTTTCATCTGGCGTGAACCAGGAACCAGATACCAACCCCTTAATGTCGTTGAAAGGGACCTGTATGGAGGTCGTGGTTTGATGGTGTGGGGTGGAATTATGATTGGTGCACGTACGCCCCTGCATGTCTTTGACAGAGGAACTGTAACAGGTCAGGTGTATTGGGACGTCATTTTGCACCACAATGTCCGCCTTTTCAGGGGCGCAGTGGGTCCCTAATTTCTCCTGACGGATAATAACGCACGGCCCCACCGAGCTGCCATCGTGGAGGGATACCTTAAAACAAAAGATATGAGGCGAATGGAGTGGCCTGCCTATTCTCCAGACCTAAACCCCATCGAGCACGTCTGGGATGCTCTCGGTAGACGTATCGCTGCACGTCTTCAAACTCCTAGGACACTTCAGAAGCTCCGACATGCACTGGTGCAAGAATGGAAGGCTATACCCCAGCTGCTCGATCACCTGATCCAGAGTATGCCAACCCGTTGTGCGGCCTGTGTACATGTGCGTGGTTATCATATCCCATACTGATGTCGGGGTACATGCGCAGGAAACAGTGACGTTTTGTTCCACATGTGTTTCGGGACGGTTTTCTCAACTTATCACCAATACTGTGGACTTACAGATGTGTGTCGTGTGTGTTCCCTATGTGCCTATTCTATTAGCGCCAGTTTTGTGTAGTGATACGTTGTGTGGCACCACATTCTGCAATTATCCTTAATTTATGAATATGAGTGTATTTACGATCACGTGCCAGGAGCAGGAAAGTAGTTGCTAGGCTAGCTGCTAGCTTCCTGCTCACGGTCCGGTAGTTTTTGAGAAAATCGGCACTCACGTGTTCCCGTGTGGTCTAATTTCTAATGAATGTAACCATTCGGTGAGATGGTCAGGCGGGCTAGTACCGAAGACATCCTATACAGATTCAGATCCACCTTGAGGTTTTGAGGAATCTACTTTGTATGTGAGAGACACATTCCACACATAGTGATCTGCATTTCAGTATTATAAATATTCTTATTTCCTCGATACGGCAAAACTGCTCGTGCACTTACGTTATTAATTTTTAGTAATTGGCACATGAAAGTTGTGTGACTCTGCTATTCCACAAGTCCGCTTTCGAAGTGTAAAAACTAAAAGTACGTTACTATGATAGAGTAATTAACTTCAGGCCTCTTATGATATGAGGCAACGGCTTTGGCGCAGTAGATACACCGGTTCCCGTGAGATCACCGAAGTTAAGCGCTGTCGGGCGTGGCCGGCACTTGGATGGGTGACCATCCAGCCGTCATGCGCTGTAGCCATTTTTCGGGGTGCACTCAGCCTCGTGATGCCAATTAAGCAACTACTCGACCGAATAGTAGCGACTCCGGTCAAAGAAAACCATCATTACGACCGGGAGAGCGGTGTGCTGTGCTGTCCGCACACCCCTCCTACCCGCATCCTCAACTGATGATGACACGGCGGTGAGATGGTCCCGATGGGCCACTTGTGGCCTGAAGACGGAGTGCTTTTCTTCTTATGACATGCAAACTTAGGTTTATTACAACAAGGAATGAAGAAATGAAATAAATAGGCCTACTAATTAAACAAAAATGTGAATTCTGTTGATACTCTAAATGTCTGTAACATTAACTGAATAATTTTTTTTATAGTTCGTAGAATTCTCGGCTGTCCCTCCGAGTCACGTAAGTTCTGCACCATATTGCGGTAAACAGAAGTGGTGCCATCTTCAGGTGGTTCCTGGTGTGACTGCCGCTCCGCTCGCGTCGGCGTCCTGTTCCAGCACCCTCCTTTTACAGGCGGTGCTGCCTGCACACGCCGGCCGTTACCCCGCCCCCCCCCCCCCCCCCCCGCTCCATGAGCCGGCTCCTACCGCTGCCCGTGCAACGGCGGGGCAGCAGCCGCGGTGGGTGGTGGCGGCGGTGCGGGCTGGTGACGCGCACCCGGCTGCGAACTCCGGTCCCCAGTCTCCGCGCTGTCGCCGTCGAGTGCACACCTCACCGTACAACAACGCTGTGCTTTCTATTGCCTCACTATAGGACTCCGCTGCTGACACTTGCAGGCCACTATCTTTCTTCATTGAATAAAATAAATTTCAATGGACCCATTTATCGCTGAATTCCAGAGTGAGAAAGATTGACATAGTTTCTTGGTCTTACAGTAATCCATGGTATGTCCAGTTCCTATAGTGTGGTCGGTCACGGCCACAGTACAGATAACAACACTTGTCGCCGGCCGGAGTGGCCGTGCGGTTCTGGGCGCTATAGTCTGGAACCGAGGGACCGCTACGGTCGCAGGTTCGAATCCTGCCTCGCGCATGGATGTGTGTGATGTCCTTAGGTTAGTTAGGTTTTATTAGTTCTAAGTTCTAGGCGACTGGTGACCTCAGAAGCTAAGTCGCATAGTGCTCAGAGCCATTTGAACCAACACTTGTCGTAATTCAGCAGGGGCAGTACTGCATCTTTTCGAGCTTGCATTTTCAGATACTGCTGCATGTGTAGGACAGGAATCTACGACTGTCATGGGAATGTGGACCCGTAGTGTTTAGGGAAACCATACTCACTTTTGATAAACCAAGGAAAAACAGAGTATATAGAAACAGAGTGTATAGAAATAGGTCGTCATAAACGAAAATCCACTCTTAGAAACTGACAACCATTCTCGATTCAAATGATTCAAATGGCTCTAAGGACTTTGGGACTTAACATCTGAGGTCATCAGTCCCCTAGAACTTAGGACTACTTAAACCTAACTAACCTAAGGACATCACACACATCCATTCCCGAAGCAGGATTCGAACCTGCGACCGTAGCAGTCGTGCGGTTCTGGACTGAAGCGTCTAGAACCACTCGGCTACCGCTTCCGGCCCTTAATTACACTCTCTCTAATATTTTACTGTATGTGTGCTGACGACCTCGTTGTTTAGCACCGAAAACAAGTGCCATTCGGTCATCTGTGTTACACAAAATTCATAGAACCGAGATGAAGGAGTTATTACGAACCTAGTGCAACTCTTACTATAAATAAATGTATGAAAAGTGGACAGGAAAACACATTTATGGCCTTTCGAATAGCAACAAGGGGAAGGATAGCAAATTAGGACATTTTAACTATTGAGCGTGAACAGTGCATTAAGAAGAATGCTAGAATACATTTGGAGATGATTTGGAAGACGCAGAGCGCAAAATTTAGTATACAGAGAAACTGCCCCTTGGGTACAACAACAGATACAATCCGCATTAGCATCCATTCGAACTGAGCTTCTATGACAGATCGGTTATGTCGCTCCGTATTGCTTCAACTCCGTGCTAGGGGTCAATGGCAGTGGGTAGCGAGTGGTGGCTTGCATGTCTCTCGCCAACCTGCGATCACAGGTGGGTGAGAGTCCTGGAGAAAGTACTGTACGGAGATAGCTCAACAGATGCAGTACTGCGTTATCCTGTTGAAATGTAACATCACGGAGACCTCAAAGAGACGGGGCACAGCCGCAGGCCTTCAGACTCCCAGGAATGTAACGACTATCGTCCAGATTACCGGCTGTGTGTATCGGAGAGGAACGTGTTGCCTACCCACTGACACCACCTACAATCGCTGCAATTGCTGGGCACGTATTACGATAACGAATGCTATCTACCCTCTTCTCAGAGCCTCCACAGACGGATACGGGTCCTGTCCATTGTAATATTGCAAACAGAAGAGAGACTGGTCTCACAACACGACGCGTGCAGTGTAGGTGCTCCACGCAACACTGCCGGCGCGCCTCTCTCTGCCATCGCATCGAAGGAAGCCACAACATTCGTCGCCGTTCTCATTGTCCATGCCGCTTCACATTCCATCGCGATGCCCGACTTGTCTTGCTGCAGACAATCCCAGTTTCTGACTCAAAGTAAGTGATGTGGCGTCTTGTCTTTCTGCAAACAATCCCTTTTCCTCATTCAAGGCATGTGACGTGCCGTCTTGTCTCTCTGCAGATCCCATTCTCTGAGTCAAAAGTGTGTGCCGTGACGTCTTGTTTGCTGCAAACAATTTCATTTCCTGACTCACTGTATGTGCCACGACATCTTCCCTTGTTGCAAATCCCTTTTTTGACTCAAATTGTCTCGTTGCAAACTATCCCATTTTCTGACACAATGTATTTTACGTGACGTCTTGTCTTGCTGCAGACTATCTCATTTCCTGACTCAAAGTATGTGACGTGACGTTTTGTCTTCTGCAAATAATCCCATTTTCTAACGCAAAGTATGTGACGTGACGTCTTGTCTTGCTGCAAAAAATCCCATTTTCTGTCCCAATGTACGTGATATGACATTCTGTCTTGGTGTAAAAAGTGTCATTTGCTGACTCAAAAGTATGTGACGTCGCTGTGACCCTGCAGTGTGAAACGAATAGTGTGTCTTTCCTGCCTGGGCTTGTCGCCTACGGCATTTGAGATATTGCAATCCAATTAATGTAATTTGCATATGTAAGTACACATTAAAAGTCGTTCAAATTCTACATACTAACGAACTGCTAAAGCGCCTAAACAAGTCTGTGTTTGCAATGCGAATGATGTCAGACATAGGAGATATAAATATAAAAAAAAACTGGCATATTTTGCTTATTTTCACTCCATTATGTCATATGGTATCATATTCTGGGATAACTCTACAAACAGAGAAAAGATTTTTAGAGTACAGAAGGGTATAATAAGAGTAATGAGTAGTGTAAATCCAAGAACATCATGTGGAAACCTATTCAAAGAATTGGGCATATTAACCATAGCTTCTCAGTATATTTATTCCTTAATGAAGTTTGTTGTAAATAATACATCTCTTTTTCCAACTTACTGCTTAGTACACAGCATCAATACTAGGAATAAGAACTATATACATAAATATTTAAAATCACTTACTCTTGCCCAGAAAGGAGTCCAGTATTCAGCAACGCATATTTTCAATGAGTTACCAGCAACCATTAAGAGTTTAGCTTCAGACAAGGCACAATTTAAACATAATTTAAAAGAATTTTTGGTGGCCAACCCCTTCTATTCCATCCATGAGTTTCTCAACAAGTGCAGTAGACCATTTTAATGAAAATTTATTAAACTTTAATTTTTGACAATACTTGGTTGTAACAGCCAAGTAAATACCTACTGTGTGAATGATGGATGCATCGAAAGCAGATGTAAGTCTGTAAAGAGTGGAAGTTTAATTTTAAATCTTGTACATAATCTGACTGTTCTTAACTGAGGATCACTGAAATGAATAATTTACTTTAATTGTTGACAATACTTGGTTGTAATAGCCAAGAAACTAGCAAATATCTGAATGATGGACTTAATAAAAGGAGATGTAAGTATTAAACCTGTAAATATTACAAGTTTAAATTTAATTCATGTATATAATTTTACCGTTTATTGACTGAGGACCATTAAAATTAATTAAACTCAAGTTTTTCTAATTTCATTTTTCTAATGTGTTTATCTGACATGTTCCACACCCAGGAGGATTCCCTCTTTTATGGGTCTATGGAATGAATAATTAATCTAATCTAATCTGATTCGACGTTTGTTGTGCGCCGCCTTCATGATGTTATAGTTTTAATGCATTTCGGTACGTCCCCACATGTACACGATAAGCACAAGTCGAGCAGCAGCAAAACTTCCACGACACAGTGTACTCAGAGGAGCTGCTGCACGTGTATTACTTACGGAATGCTACGTGTAGGAGTGACGAGTCGGCCCCCTACCGCATTCGGTTCAGTTTCCACGAGAAGCGGCGCTATTTGAGACTTGTGTGGCAGTCGGTCCAAATGGAGCGGAGAAGTGGCCGACTGTCAGCAGCCGCCAAGACGGCGGCCCGGGGCCGGGAGCTGTCCGGCAGCTCGTGAGTCACTCGGCGGCGCGTGCCACGTGCCGGCCACGTGTGTCGCCGGAAGCCGGCGCCGCCGCCACCTCCAGCTCGCGGCCTGTTTGCGTTTCGCACGGCCGCCACAGGCCTTCTTCGGCGTCCCGCCGCACGCCCATTGTGTCCCGGATACCGCTGGTGGACAGCCGCCGCCGGCGTTCGCCGTGTAGCAGCGCACCCGGCTGACACTCGGCCTGGGGGCGGGAGGCCGTGTTGTTGCAGATCGCGGCACCACGCTGTTTCCCATGCGGTGCCGTGTTAGGTCGGTGCGCTTCGTCTAGTGTTGCCAGATCCGCAAGCGGCATGGGGCAAATCATCCCCCTGGAATCTGGAGCACAGAGTTTTTATTCATTACGGAATTCTCATACTCCTCTAGAAGTGGTTTCCCATGTTCCCGCTAAACGTCTCGTTTAGCCAATTCCAGGCGTGGATGATCGCAGCAAGACAATACTATGGTTTTAGCAACTGCTGTATAATCATACAATGTAGGCTTTCACGACCGGTGTTGTCTTCAGTTGACACTTCCGGGCTGAGAGGCCGTGGTCGATGGATAAAATTTCTACCTGACTTTCGTCTCTATCTGCGGGAGACATATTCTGAGGTCGTCCGGTAGTAGCAGCCGGGAGTTTCAACTGAAGAGAACTGCTGTATAGGTCACGATTCCACGGCCATTTTAGATTCTCCGCCCCCCCCCCCCCCCTGCCCCTGTCATCCTGACTGGATAAATTTCTGCGGACGCCCACGATCTGGACTGAGGGCATGGTGGTTTAAATCATCGAGATAATGGGAGACAGGAAGTCTTTACAGATTTCTGTGACCCGCGAGGCTCTTACTGTAAACAAGTATGCGCTTATACTTGTGCGATCATGTGCTGTTTGACGTAATACGACGTACTTAAGCTTTTGATGTCATGATGGTAGTTTGCCAAAACGCACTATTCATTTCAAGAAATAAAGTGCGATCTAGATAGACAATTTTTCTGTAAGTTTAAAGAATCAGCGGCACAAGGAGCTAAAATATATTACGGCTAGGTCATACCTTAGCAAAAGATCTTGCTGAAAACCCAAGGAAATTCTGGTCTTACGTAAAATCGGTAAGTGGATTGAAGGCTTCCATCCAGTCACTCACTGATCAGTCTGGCCTGGCAACGGAAGACAGCAAAACGAAAGCTGAAATTTTAAATTTAGCATTTGGGAAATCTTTCACGCAGGAGGCGGTACAAACATACCGCCGTTTGAGTCTCGTACAGATTCCCGTATGGAGGACATAGTGATAGACATCCCTGGGGTTGTGAAGCAGCTGAATGGGTTGAAAATAAATAAATCGCCAGGTCCTGATGGGATTCCAATTCGGTTTTACAGAGAGTACTCTACTACATTGGCTCCTTACTTAGCTTGCATTTATCGCGAATCACCTGCCCAACGTAAAGTCCCGAGCGACTGGAAAAAAGCTCAGGTGACGCCTGTATATAAGAAGGGTAGAAGGACGGATCCTCAAAATTACAGACCAATATCCTTAACATCGGTTTATTGCAGGATTCTCGAACATATTCTCAGTTCGAATATAATGAATTTCCTTGAGACAGAGAAGTTGCTGTCCATGCATCAGTACGGCTTTAGAAAGCATCGCTCCTGCCAAACGCAACTCGCCCTTTTTTCACATGATATCTTGCGAACCATGGATGAAGGGTATCAGACGGATGCCATATTCCTTTGACTCGGTGCCCCACTGCAGACTCCTAACTAAGGTACAAGCATATGGGATTGGTTCTCAAGTATGTTACTGGCTCTAAGACTTCTTAAGTAATAGAACCCAGTACGTTGTCCTCGATGGTGAGTGTTCATCGGAGGTGAGGGTATCATCTGGAGTGTCCCAGGGAAGTGTGGTAGGTCCGCTGTTGTTTTCTGCCGGCCGAAGTGGCCGTGCGGTTCTAGGCGCTGCAGTCTGGAACCGCGTGACCGCTACGGTCGCAGGTTCGTATCCTGCCTCGGGCATGGATGTGTGTGATGTCCTTAGGTTAGTTAGGTTTAACTAGTTCTAAGTTCTAGGGGACTAATGACCACATCAGTTGAGTCCCATAGTGCTCAGAGCCATTTGAACCATTTTTTTGTTGTTTTCTACCTACATAAATTATCTTTTGGATAGGGTGGATAGCAATGCGCGGCTGTTTGCTGATGATGCTGTGGTGTACGGGAAGGTGTCATCGTTGAGTGACTGTAGGAGGATACAAGATGACTTGGACAGGATTTGTGATTGGTGTAAAGAATGGCAGGTAACTCTAAATATAGATAAAAGTAAATTAATGCAGATGAATAGGAAAAAGAATCCTGTAATGTTTGAATACTGCAATAGTAGTGTAGCGCTTGACACAGTCACATCGATTAAATATTTGGGCGTAACATTGCAGAGCGATATGAAGTGGGACAAGCTTCTAATGGCAGTTGTGGGGAAGGCGGATAGTCGTCTTCGGTTCATTGGTAGAATTTTGGGAAGATGTGGTTCATCTGTAAAGGGGACCGCTTATAAAACACTAATACGACCTATTCTTGAGTACTGATCGAGCGTTTGGGATCCCTATCAGGTCAGATTGAGAGAGGACATAGAAGCAATTCAGAGGCGGGCTGCTAGATTTCTTACTGGTAGGTTTGATCATGACGCGAGTGTTAAGGAAATGCTTCAGGAACTCGGGTGGGAGTCTCTAGAGGAAAGGAGGCGTTCTTTTCGTGAATCGCTACTGAGGAAATTTAGAGAACCAGCATTTGAGGCTGACTGCAGTACAATGTTAGTGTTGCCAACTTACATTTCGCGGAAAGACCACAAAGATAAGATAAGAGAGATTAGGGCTCGTACAGAGGCATATAGGCAGTAATTTTTCCCTCGTTCTGTATGGGAGTGGAACAGGGAGAGAAGATGCTAGGTGTGGTACGAGGTACCCTCCACCACGCACCGTATGGTGGACTGCGGAGTATGTATGTAGATGTAAATGTAGAGTGAATATTGCGTGTCTAACTACTCACTGAAGCAGACGAAAGACACGTGCGCCTCAGCTCCCTTAGATAAAATGCTTTTCTCGTAACAGACATTGACATGGGTAAACAGCGCATAGCTAAGCAGAATTCCTACCCAGTTCCACATTTGTAGAAACATAATGGATTCGACAAACGATTAGAGCTGCACCGTCAACGCCGTTTGTCGTTCTAATATGTAAAAGAGTAAGGAAATTGTTTCATTCTTCTGTGCATCTTTGCACATGGGCAGTATCCAAGACTGAAGTGTTTCGCACACTATGAAAAGTTCAAGTGAAGTAATAAATGTGGGTGAATATAGGCCAAAAATCGGCCATGTAGAGTATGGAGACCGAGTAAGCACATCTTCAGGACGTCACACATAGACTAGCAACACTAAAAATCTCCACTGTAGATCCTTCATAAATAAAATAAGCGAAACGCATATGGATGGTAAAAAACACACTGCCTTTCATTGTGTTGCAAACCCGGAACACTCTTCCATGAAAAATGGATTTGTCTTTACTCTACCTGACGTCTAGTCTTTCTTATGAACTCCCCTTAAGAAAAAGTTATGAAATGGAAATATCTCCCATTAAAGGGTTAAAAATGAGAAACAGACGCATAATAAACAACATTGAGTTATCCGCTTCTTAAGAATAGTAGTGAAACTTTAAAACGTAATACGGGCCGTCGTATAGGTTTGTTCGTGTAGTTACTTATCACACCAAACTTGAATGCAGCTTCATCGTGGTTGCTTGTGTTTACTGTGTTTCGAAATGGATAGGTATTCCGCAAAATTATGTGCCAGTCCTATTTCCTATGACTGGCGTATGTCCATCTGCTTAGAGCGTTTACTTTCTCGCAACAAACACTAAAAGAACATGCGATGGTCGTTCAGTGTCACGGAGTGCAAGTACTAAGCGGTGTGCAAAGAGAAGCCACGGCCAGTCAAATCTGCGAGAAGGGTGGGGGGAGGGGGGGAACAAAAGTTGAAATACAGCAATCGAATGTACACGAGCACGATGTAAGCCACCGATGATGGGCTGTATGTGAGAATTCCGGTCTGAGAAATAAATACTTTTGAAGTGCAGTTCATGGTGTTGTTCTTTGCCGGATACATACAAACTGCGGAGCAAGCTGCGTGCAAAATTTTCGCTACAATGAGAGCCACGCGGCTGAGAGTTTTCGAAACGTGCAGCAAGAACATCCGCTGGGAAGTTCCTTTGGCGCATCGGCTTGTCACGATCTCCTGCCACGCCGCATCTGACTCTTGCTTACCGCTGTCAACGTGTGCAGAAACACATTTCTGAATTTTCATGCACTCGACCATTCTGTAAGTTAATATGCATTTAATTTCTAACAGCACTGCCCAAAAGTCAGGATATTTAGCGTCCCCCGTAACTCTTATGCGGGACATGTCCCGACAGGGGCGTAACAAACATAATCGGCGCCCGCGGCACGACACTGAATTGGCGGACCTCCCCCCCACCCCCTTCCCCTATCGGCGTCCGTGGCGCAACACTTTAATGGCGGCCCCCCTCCAGAAACACATATAGTAATATAATATACAGAATTTACTCTAATAAAAATATATTTTCCGGAAAGCCTTGTTTGTCTTTGAGACCATTCGGTGCGCCTCTGCAAGTGGCGCCCGGGGCGTAATTTACTCCTTTGCGCTCCCCGCTATGCCACTGAGTCACGAAATCTCTAAAAATCTGGACATTCTGCGAAAGCAGGGATACCTGGCAACAAACCCCGTATGTGCGATCTGAAAATTCCGTAAAATACATGTGTACGGATTCCATAACGTATCCTTTATTCTCAGAACGATTTCTAACCACAGATTTCCACATCTACAGCCAAACATTGCAAACCACCGACAACTGCATAGCAGAGGGTACTTCTAAAAATATAACTTATTACAGCTTGTTCAGGTTCCATTCGCGAACGGAACACATCGAGAATGGTTGCTTAAAAGCAGTTATGTGCGCGGTATTTACACTGGCATACAAAACGTATGGACGAAAGCAGGACAAAATTAGCCGCACCCCCGGTCCCCTCCTACCCCTGCTGTTTTCGCATTTGAGCAAAAAATAGTAGAGACCTTTGACAGTGCGTAGCAGTATTTGGTCAAAGCGTATCAAAAGAGGAAAGCGACATTGTCATTTATGCTCCCAGTATTATTTTTTGGGTTTCTTCTATGCCTTTCGTTATGATGAACAAATCGTTTTCGCTATACGGCTTATTCGTGTGAGTTGTCAGTAACGGAAAAGAAAAAACTTCATAATTTGAAGACAAATTCAACAAAAAAATATAGAAATACATGCACTGAGAAGTAAATAATTAGTAACATATAATTTCTGAGCCTGTATATAATGGACATTACAGCAATAAATTATGTAATAAATCCTTGTCACTGGGACGTCAGCGGGCATTTCCACTTCCGGTTACACGAGGTGCATTTATTCTGCATGTGGACAGGAACACGCAATTTTGTCGGCTTACCAGCAGCTGACGGAGTGAATTCAGTTAAATCAGGATTTTTGACAGTTTTAGGAGGATTTCAGCACTCACAAAAGCTTACCTTGACGTATAAACTTTTCATAATATCGGTATTAAAGTAACAGTATAGAGCGGTCGGACTATACCACAGCCGGATTCAACCTGTTGGCTGAAATTTTTAATCAAAAATGAATGTCCTCCACATTACAGATTTAGAGAAGCTAATAAGAAACCCCTGTGGAGTCAACAGTACAGGTAGACATCCTGTGGGTTATGACCAAAAGGTGGTAGAATTTTTTGGCAGCTCTGATTTTCGAGGGTGCGCATGCCCGTAATGTTTTCGTGGCAGCCATGTGTTAGGTTCTAGAGCTAATAATTACTTGAAAAAAGATTTCAATTCAGGTAGTAGACAGTCTACAGCGAGGTCTAAAAAGGGTGGCATTAGTCTACCGAAACGTCGGTAAAAATCTAATTAATGTTTCCTTTAGAGATGAAGATTACTTTGCGTAATGAAATGAGAGATCATCTCACGCCACAAGGACGTGGACACCGGTCGTACCCATGGCAAGGGTATTTAAAACAAACCTGATTCGATGATGAGATGTTGTTTGGTTTGTGGGGCGCCCAATTGCGCTGTTATCAGCGCCCGTACAAATTCTCAATATTTACTCAGTCCAATGTCACCATTTTCTTGAATTATGATGAAATGATGAGGACAACACAAACACCCAGTCCCCGGGCGAAGAAAAATCACCAACCGGCCGGGAATCGAACCCGGGACTCAGAGGGAGCAACGCTAGCTACAAGCTGCGGACAAACCTCATTTACGTCCTCATAGTGGCGCTGCTAGCATCACTTTATGAGGCTGATACGAAGTCTGAACAGACATCGTCTTTCAGATGTAGGAACACGCTGCCAACATTCTTTAGTGTCGCGAAGATCCTTCTTACTGTTGCGATTTTTTTCCCTCAGTGGGTCTTCGTCAGTGTTAATGGTTACCTCTTGTTCCATTGCCGCAGTAGCCAGAGTTGTTAATCCCAACGTGGACACTGCAAAAAATGGTTCAAATGGCTCTAAGCACTATGGGACTTAACATCTGAGGTCAACAGTCCCCTAGACTTAGAACTACTTAACATCAGACACATCCATGCCCGAGGCAGGATTTAAACCTGAGACCGTAGCAGCAGCGCGGTACCGGACTGAAGCGGCTAGAACCGCTCGGTCACAATGGCCGGCCGTGGACACTGTAGATCGTAAATGCAACTTCATCAGTTGCAAGCTTCTCTCACCACTAGCAGTACTGATTCCACCTGTGGGGAATATTCTCAGCATTATGAAACCATGTTAGGTAACCTCCTTCAAGTTTGGTGCCATAAATAAACTTTGATAAACCCAGTGGGCCAGAGTCAACAAGTCGTTTATTACAGCCTGCTGTAGCTAAGAGACCTAGACGCACGCACTCAAGCCCAAACTCTTCTCTGTAAGTATCTCGGGGAGCTTGGTCGAGGTTGCATTCCTCACCATCGATGCCCAGTACTGTTGCAGGCCTCAGAAACACATATTTTTCTGCCGAATTCTGGAGCTAAGGCAACCCTTCTCGAATTTCAGCTCTTTCCCTGATTAATGAAGAAAACACTTTTCATTTTAAATCATCTTCGCGCGACAAGTTGACATCTCACATTCCATCCCAGAAATATGCCTCCTCCTAATTCAACGTGACAGTTCAACTTAAATGCCAAGTAGGCCTACTACACACGAGCTTTAAATGCAACTCAAAGCCTTGTCGAAGACTTCCTCTCGCTATTACATCTGAATATCGTCTGTAGGATGCATATTTTCTGAACATACTGATGTACGTCATGTCCCTTCGTTTCCAAATGATTTTGGGTGTTACTTAGTTGTCAGAGATCCGTGATACACAGAAACGAGTAACAAAGACCCTCCATCTGTTCGTGTGTTCATGCTTTCGTCTATTTTTGTTAGTATCTCTACCCTAGAAAACATTTCTCTGTCATGGTTTCGTGTCATGTTTACTGCCTCGCTTCTTGCGCTCCAGTATGTGTCCTGAATCCTCTTCATACGGTTACCTGTAACAGCAATCAGAAATTCCCGTCCCTGAGTGAAGATACAAAAGAAAGCATAACAACTTTCCAATATGCCGAAGAAAGTCACTGAATTCAGTTCCACCGAAGCCACATGCAAACAAACTGTTCAGTGAGTGGTTTTACAAGGGACAAATTCGGCATTAGAATTGAAATACACTCCTGGAAATGGAAAAAAGAACACATTGACACCGGTGTGTCAGACCCACCATACTTGCTGCGGACACTGCGAGAGGGCTGTACAAGCAATGATCACACGCACGGCACAGCGGACACACCAGGAACCGCGGTGTTGGCCGTCGAATGGCGCTAGCTGCGCAGCATTTGTGCACCGCCGCCGTCAGTGTCAGCCAGTTTTCCGTGGCATACGGAGCTCCATCGCAGTCTTTAACACTGGTAGCATGCCGCGACAGCGTGGACGTGAACCGTATGTGCAGTTGACGGACTCTGAGCGAGGGCGTATAGTGGGCATGCGGGAGGCCGGGTGGACGTACCGCCGAATTGCTCAACACGTGGGGCGTGAGGTCTCCACAGTACATCGATGTTGTCGCCAGTGGTCGGCGGAAGGTGCACGTGCCCGTCGACCTGGGACCGGACCGCAGCGACGCACGGATGCACGCCAAGACCGTAGGATCCTACGCAGTGCCGTAGGGGACCGCACCGCCACTTCCCAGCAAATTAGGGACACTGTTGCTCCTGGGGTATCGGCGAGGACCATTCGCAACCGTCTCCATGAAGCTGGGCTACGGTCCCGCACACCGTTAGGCCGTCTTCCGCTCACGCCCCAACATCGTGCAGCCCGCCTCCAGTGGTGTCGCGACAGGCGTGAATGGAGGGACGAATGGAGACGTGTCGTCTTCAGCGATGAGAGTCGCTTCTGCCTTGGTGCCAATGATGGTCGTATGCGTGTTTGGCGCCGTGCAGGTGAGCGCCACAATCAGGACTGCATACGACCGAGGCACACAGGGCCAACACCAGGCATCATGGTGTGGGGAGCGATCTCCTACACTGGCCGTACACCACTGGTGATCGTCGAGGGGACACTGAATAGTGCACGGTACATCCAAACCGTCATCGAACCCATCGTTCTACCATTCCTAGACCGGCAAGCGAACTTGCTGTTCCAACAGGACAATGCACGTCCGCATGTATCGCGTGCCACCCAACGTGCTCTAGAAGGTGTAAGTCAACTACCCTGGCCAGCAAGATCTCCGGATCTGTCCCCCATTGAGCATGTTTGGGACTGGATGAAGCGTCGTCTCACGCGGTCTGCACGTCCAGCACGAACGCTGGTCCAACTGAGGCGCCAGGTGGAAATGGCATGGCAAGACGTTCCACAGGACTACATCCAGCATCTCTACGATCGTCTCCATGGGAGAATAGCAGCCTGCATTGCTGCGAAAGGTGGATATACACTGTACTAGTGCCGACATTGTGCATGCTCTGTTGCCTGTGTCTATGTGCCTGTGGTTCTGTCAGTGTGATCATGTGATGTATCTGACCCCAGGAATGTGTCAATAAAGTTTCCCCTTCCTGGGACAATGAATTCACGGTGTTCTTATTTCAATTTCCAGGAGTGTATTTTATTCGTCATCGTACACGTGTCTCTCTTCCGACCATCCTAGCGGCATTATGGTAGCCTTGTCCTCTACAGTTCATAATGTCGAGCCCTTCAGCTTCGAGCTTCCTTAGTATCACCTGACTAACACCTTCGGCTATTTTGTGATACGTTTCACTGAAATCTATAAAAGACTCTACTACTCGTACTTGTAAGAAATACTCAGGGCACTGTCGAATATCATGGAATAATACTTGGCTTTTGAACCTAACATTAATGTTTTGGCGAACTTTATTCTAAATTTTAATTTTCTGGCGACAAATGCATTAAAGACATACAGTATTTCGCCCATTTTTATTTTTACTAAATATTAAACGAAATCGTACTTTGCCAATAGAAGTACGAGTTCTAAGAAGTTGCGTCTGTTGACACTGATGTCATTTTCCCTGTGCCGTGTGACGCCAAATTTTCTTTTGCCAGGAATTTTATTATATCAAAGATTCTGGTTAGAATTTCGTACTACATTTTTATTTCTTTTTCCACGACTTCTTGCTCTTTCCCATCAACAGTTTATCCGTTTTGAAGTCTTACTCCCAACTCCTTTCAGTTGCAAAAAATGTGGTTGAGTGTAGCACTTTATTCAATGGCTGGTGACTTTGGAGTTCAGTTCCCACCAAATATCAAACCTACCGTAAGAGTAAAACTTCGATGTGTCCGGTGAGTTTGCAACAAACAACAGAAGCAAAACAACTACCTTTCAAGAACGAGAATAAGACATCAAGTGCGTAAAACGTTTTCGCTATTTGTCAATGTACGCCTAAAGAAGTCTTACATCAGCCACCTCCTTGACAGTACTTCCTGCGTGATAGAATGCGTGCCTGACTCTGAATCGCTTCTGGCACTATGGACTCTTCAGCACAGTCTGTATCGATGTGCTGAAAGACTTTCGGACCTCGCCGTCTTAGTAACAATCGAATATTTGAATCGACATTTATACACTCCTGGAAATTGAAATAAGAACACCGTGAATTCATTGTCCCAGGAAGGGGAAACTTTATTGACACATTCCTGGGGTCAGATACATCACATGATCACACTGACAGAACCACAGGCACATAGACACAGGCAACAGAGCATGCACAATGTCGGCACTAGTACAGTGTATATCCACCTTTCGCAGCAATGCAGGCTGCTATTCTCCCATGGAGACGATCGTAGAGATGCTGGATGTAGTCCTGTGGAACGGCTTGCCATGCCATTTCCACCTGGCGCCTCAGTTGGACCAGCGTTCGTGCTGGACGTGCAGACCGCGTGAGACGACGCTTCATCCAGTCCCAAACATGCTCAATGGGGGACAGATCCGGAGATCTTGCTGGCCAGGGTAGTTGACTTACACCTTCTAGAGCACGTTGGGTGGCACGGGATACATGCGGACGTGCATTGTCCTGTTGGAACAGCAAGTTCCCTTGCCGGTCTAGGAATGGTAGAACGATGGGTTCGATGACGGTTTGGATGTACCGTGCACTATTCAGTGTCCCCTCGACGATCACCAGTGGTGTACGGCCAGTGTAGGAGATCGCTCCCCACACCATGATGCCGGGTGTTGGCCCTGTGTGCCTCGGTCGTATGCAGTCCTGATTGTGGCGCTCACCTGCACGGCGCCAAACACGCATACGACCATCATTGGCACCAAGCCAGAAGCGACTCTCATCGCTGAAGACGACACGTCTCCATTCGTCCCTCCATTCACGCCTGTCGCGACACCACTGGAGGCGGGCTGCACGATGTTGGGGCGTGAGCGGAAGACGGCCTAACGGTGTGCGGGACCGTAGCCCAGCTTCATGGAGACGGTTGCGAATGGTCCTCGCCGATACCCCAGGAGCAACAGTGTCCCTAATTTGCTGGGAAGTGGCGGTGCGGTCCCCTACGGCACTGCGTAGGATCCTACGGTCTTGGCGTGCAAATCCGTGCGTCGCTGCGGCCCGGTCCCAGGTCGACGGGCACGTGCACCTTCCGCCGACCACTGGCGACAACATCGATGTACTGTGGAGACCTCACGCCCCACGTGTTGAGCAATTCGGCGGTACGTCCACCCGGCCTCCCGCATGCCCACTATACGCCCTCGCTCAAAGTCCGTCAACTGCACATACGGTTCACGTCCACGCTGTCGCGGCATGCTACCAGTGTTAAAGACTGCGATGGAGCTCCGTATGCCACGGCAAACTGGCTGACACTGACGGCGGCGGTGCACAAATGCTGCGCAGCTAGCGCCATTCGACGGCCAACACCGCGGTTCCTGGTGTGTCCGCTGTGCCGTGCGTGTGATCATTGCTTGTACAGCCCTCTCGCAGTGTCCGCAGCAAGTATGGTGGGTCTGACACACCGGTGTCAATGTGTTCTTTTTTCCATTTCCAGGAGTGTAGATTATTTTCCAGTACCGTTTCCGATGAAGTGTGACTAAGTCGATCTGGTTACAGTTTTTCCGATGTCGCAGATTCAGCAATCGCATCGGAATTGCGTGAAGCTGATAGTTTTTAGTAGCAACTACCAGTTCTAGCACCTCATCAGTGTTGTGTACTTCTCCAAATTCAGCTTCTTTTTGGTTATGTTTAGCATTACCCTTCACACAGTTTTGTATAGCCAAAATTTTTTTTCGGGCGTATGTCAACAGCATCGATATACTAAAAGAAATACAGATAACAATATTTTTATTCACAGCTGGTTACGATCATGGACCATCTTCACAGCGCTATCACAAAACTGTAAACGAAGTGAAAACTGTGAATGTCAACACAAATTACATTTTCATGAGAATTCTTAGCCGGAAAAATTTATGCATACTCATGAAATATATCTATTATAACAACGTCAAATGTCATACATGCAATTTAAGCAAAAAAGTATATGCCGTCATTGACTTGAAAACATCGGATAATGATACTTTACCCCATAACACCGCCTTAAGCAAGCGGAAAACATTGAGAACATGTAACTGCTGTAAGTGCACAGCACCACTGCTCAGGCACAACACCACCCCACAGGTGAACACACATGTGTTGATCAAAGAAGCCACAAGCCAAAGTGAAAGAACAAGGTCAAAGAACAAGTTCCAAAATACATGTAAACTATAGTACAGTCACAGAAAGAAACTCATGCACTCAATTTACAATAAAATTTTTTTCATTTTTCCCTCTCAATACATTGGTGTTTTCTTTCTCTCCTTCTTTGTTTTCGTTCTTATTTCTTTTATTTTTAATTAATTTTATTTATTTTTTCCTATTTTCTTTTCACTTCATTTCGATACAATATTATGTAATACAACAGTGAAAACGAAAATTGGAAAGCAATAAATAAAATTAAATAAAAAATACATAAAAATGAAAACAAAGGAGGAGAGAAAGAAAAAAACAATAATAGTAGGAGACAAAAAAGAAAAAAACATTTTTATACATTTGAATCCTTTTATTGTATTTCTTTTACTGTACTTCGAGTGCATGTGTATCTCTTTGTGGCTGTACTATAGTTTACATATATTTTGGAACTTGTTCTTTGACCTTGTTCTTTGACTTTGGCTTGTAACTTGTTTGATCAACACTTGTATGTTGATCTACTGGGTGTTGTTGTACCTGAGCAGTGGCTGCTACATGTTTTCATGTTTTCATTGTTTTCTGCTTGCTTCAGTCGGTAGTATGGCATTAAATTATTTCCTGATGTTTTGAAGTCAGTAATGCCATATAATTTTCTGGTTAAATAGCATGTATGTCATGTGAAGTTGACGCAATAGATATTTTTCGTAAGTACACTTAATTTTTCCGACTAATAATTCTCATGAGAATGTAATTTGCGTTGATATACACAGTTTTCACTTTGTTTGCATTTTTGTGCTAGCACTGTGAAGATGGTACGTAATCGAAACCAGCTGTGAGTAAATGTATTGTAAGACAGCACACAGTGCGTGGCATGCATTTCTCCAAGTTTAGTATAGCCCTTTTATTTTTTCTAAGGAGCAATATGAGGTACACGTGAAAGTTCATCAGTGTGTAAAGTAAAAAAAAAAAATTAATGCTGAACTGCTCATCTAATTAACAAAAAAGTTGAATAAAGTATGTGTCGCCTACTCACTCTTACGTTTATGGTTATCGAAGAACAATACGTCAATAATTCAAAATTTGTAATCTTTTGGGCATGCTGCGTTGTATACGTCTTTTAAGGACATTATTGTAACGAATAGGACGACGTGATTTCGCAGCGTTCTTGGAATCGTAATTACATTATAATTCAAAAATCAAAACGTACATACAATAACATTTTTTGCTTAGGTCAAATCTTTCAACTCCATTTTGAAGCAGTTCCACTTCTCCAATTGCCCAGAAATTCTACATAAAGACCCTGATGAGAATACAGTTATCTGGTGTAATGATCATGGCGCGCAGACAAGGTTGTCCACCTCAGCCGCTCCCTGCGTCCTACATCTATGCCGACCGGGGCCATGGCGTCCCCTGCCCCCCCCCCCCTCTACGCTGCACCATTTGACGAAAGTAACTTTCGCATGCATAACTCTGTGGAACTTGGACCATACGTAGAATGAACTGCGACGATATAGTACGGACGGTAACTGAAAAAATACCCAATGGGACAAAAAGAAATCAGACTTTGATTCAAAGACTATAATAATACTGAAGTCACTGCGATTCATAATGCTCGCCTGGACATTACAAACGGCAGAACATGGACCTTAATAGGGTGTGTGATCACCACGAACGGCCGTCCATGCCCTGCAACCTGCTCCCAAGCTGCCCACAACATTGGTCAGGGGTTCTTGTGATAGGGCATTATATTCCTCCTCCAATGCGGCTGACACTGCTAGATGGTCCTTGGTACATGTGAACGCATTGCATATACGTCACCCCATCACATCCAACGACTGGATTTAAGTTGGAGCAATGGGAAGACCAATTTGTCGCCGAATATCCCCACCTTCCAAGAGTTCCTCCACCTTCGCTGTTCGATGCGGTGGTGCTTTGTAATCCATAAACCTGGAGTTTGGCCCAAATCCATCCCTTAAAAGAAGCACACGGAGAAGGAATGCAGTGTCACAATGATGTTGATCGGTGAGTGTATAGCGCTGAAAGATATGGAGGCCAAAACGTCAGTACGGCACTATGCCTACACACACCTTAACACCTAGACCACCAAAACAACCGTGTTCTGGTGTTCCAGGGTGCATTACATGTCGCCACCTCTCACATGAGGATACGTTACTCACTCAGGAACACTTAAAAGGTATGTGCTAAGGTCTGATCAGGTTAGATCCAACCGCAAGGTGGAATGAGTAAAATATCTTTGAGTACGAGGATCTTTGATGGTTAAGAGAACCGGGCGCTCGCAGTAAAAAACTCGTGAGTCGCAGCTAGGTGCCCGGAGGAAGCAGACGTGTGGTGACAGCTTTAAGGTAGGATTCGCGCTACGCAGTTTTCAGGTTGTACACTGAGAAGCTATACAATGATTTCAAAAATGGTTTTTGTTAGGTAATGTTCAGAGTTAGGATTTGTACGTCTGAGTTTTGACGCAGTAAGCGTTTTATAAAATTGTTTGTAAAAGTGATTCGTGCTACAAAAATTGAAAATGGTAGTTTTTGTATATGACTTAAATTTTTAACTATATATGCTGTGCTTCACAAATCAGCGTCTCCTCAATTTTACAAGTATTTTAAAAAGCTCATTTTCATATTCATTACAAGCAAAGGATGTGGATTATGATTCAGGCTATTAGATTTAAACACAATGTTGAATATATATATATATATTACCCACCAATGAAAGAACGTAAAGAAAATGAGGTCCCTATGCAATACATATGTGCAGTTTATGGTTTGAAGTCGATTTCTCTGTAACTAAAGTTATCAGAGCAAAGTTATTTCAAATACCTAGTGGAGGAGTTCCAAGATATAATTTTCGTACCTAAGTGGGCACTGTGGCCAGTGCCACCGCAACAGGATCCCATGTTTGATTTGGGGCACATTTTCTACGCATCTTCACGTCCTATTGTCTGAAAGAATACCAAGCGGCTGCAGCGGTCCATTTTCAATCGGACTTTCGTGTTAGGCCAAATAGAACAGAAACGGTTTTAAATAGTCTAACGTAATTAATTGAAAAATTGTCAGAAAGGTATAAAATGGTGAATGATGGCATTGTATATAAAAGGGTGTTGTGCGTGATTTTGGAAGTAACTGCGACTTATCGGGGTCAACACTTCGGGCACTTTTCCCGATCACACGCCATGTGGACATCAGTGATCCACAGAAGAAAGTGTCAAACTGGTAGAAATAACAAGGAACTACATTTGTAGACCAAAAGCTGTTGCTTAAACATTGATATTGCAAAAAATTAGTACCCTCCATACACGTGAGGTAACAAGAGTAATTAAAATGACGTATATTACATCAGACGACTCAAAAACACAATTTTTTTACAAAAAAAATAGAGGATCACGCTTCCTCTTGTTAGTCTCACCAAAGACAATGGCGATGTAGACTTTACCACATCTTCCCCTACTGATCTTAATACCAATTGCTAACCTACACAAATTTGTGTGTGACATTAATCACTAACAACAATTGCAACTTTAATAAACGTGAGATGGAAATCGAAAAAGGACATCTTGTCGGAAGAGTAATATGTCAGTACAAGCAAAAACGTTCGATAATGTCTAAAATATTTATTTTCTTTTCTTACACTATAATAATTTTTTCAATCCGTCAACGCTCACAATGATTTGGTTATGGATGCAGGGAGAAAAATGTTTCAGCCTAACTGTTGTGTGCAACTTCAGATTCTTCTTCGACAGCTCGTATATATATAGTTTGAGAGGAAAAAGCCACGAACTATCTACTCATAAAAAGGTCGGAATATTTGTAAAACACTTACATGTTTGTCCACAGTATTAAGATTAAAAGATTAAAACGCTTAACAAAAATGTATAATGATGCAGGATTACAGTAATGCAAGAAACTCTAAGAATGTGGCTGGATTTCTTGAATCAGAGTTTATTGCAAGATCTTTACACAATTATACAGAACAACATGCCATAATATTACCAGGCAGAAGTTGGACTGGGTTTAACGCAAATTTACAACTTCTGCCTTCTGGTGGTAGTAAAGCCCAGATTTTTGAAACTTATATGGCTTCCTTATAATGATATGCCCCTAGAACCTGTATCAAGTAGGGTGTTTTCTAATACACGTATGTGGAATGATATCTGCACATAAACAGTCGTTATGAAGCCCAAATTATATCTCAGTGCATTTTTTTCAGAGGTTTTTCAGTCATGGTATAGTAACGGCCTTAGTGTCTGAGAAACTAAAATGCAAACTACTGAAAAAATTAGATCCCATTTCCACTCGGTGTAAAAGAAGTAGAGTTTTATAAGGGGACAACTAGAAACAATAACGTAAATTATGAAAATGGTGATAAAACTTGCATACACTACAGTTTCGACATGGCCCAACAGGTTCTCGCATATAACAAACCATTGCAGCTTGGGTCTATCTATTCAGAATTTGAATATCAGGAGTTATGCCTGAGACTGCGAACAAAAAAGTTACTTTTGTACTCCCAGAACTATAGGAACAAGAAAGGAATCCTATGTTGTTGTTATTCTTTTCCACAATTGTTTGAAAACTAGACATGGAGAATATGTTCATTCATGCTGGCAGTTGTGTAGGATAGAACGAGAAAAATATCTTATTAGTATATCTCGCTTGAAGAATCTGTAGTTACAAAAACAAGAGAAATGTTTTGCCATTCGTGCCAGTAGACCACACGAAATTTGCATGTGAGTGCGAATTTGGCATTTTAAAGATAATAATTAGTAATTTTAATTTTAATAATTAACAGCCTCAGTTGGACTGCTTGCCTAGAATTTACCTAGGTTCCAGTCGGGGTAACCCAACCTTCAAATGGTTCAAATGGCTCTGAGCACTATGGGACTTAACTTCTGAGGTCATCAGTCCCCTAGAGCTTAGAACTTCTTAAACCTAACTAACCTAAGGACACCACACACATCCATCCTCGAGGGAGGATTCGAACCTGCAACGGTAGCGGTCGCCCGGTTCCAGACTGTAGCGCCTAGAACCGCTCGGCCACTCCAGCCGGCTAACCCAACCTTTTTCAGAATAACAGTACCTACTGGCTTTCCACAGTGAACATCGCAGTGAACATCATCAAGCTAATACTACAAATCCACAAATTATCGTCAGACTATAAAACTTATCTGGAACTGCCTCGGCCCCACTTCGTGTCCGCGATGCGGCAGCCACGAGTGCTGTACTGGAATAAGCTGGCTGTGGTAGTACTGAAATTTGTTTGGAGATTAAAAATTGCTGTACTGGCAGAGTAGTATGGGACGGCGCATTATCGTGATGCAGAATCCAATTATCAGTTCAGTTAGTACGAGACGAACCGTTTCTCGATTGATGTTCAGTTCTTCTGCAATCACTTTCACGGATAATCTTCGATCAGATCGTTCGAGTTCACGCACCCTGGCCAAGTTGACATCCGTCCGTGAGGTTGATGGTGGTCCACTGCAGTCTTCATCTTCAACATTCGTTCTGCCTTCACTAACTTTTTATGCCAACGAAAAACTTGAGCTCTTGACATAAACTCCTCTCCAAAAGCCTTCTGAAGCTTACCGCAAGTTGTCGTCACGTTTTCACCCAGTTTAACGCAACAAGAAATGGCATACCGTTGCGCAATATTGTGCGGTTCCATTTCCGTGACGAGAGACACAAACACGTGTTAACTTGTTACAGCGCAACTCACGACTGAGCAGTTGCATCGATGTGCCACTTGGACTAGAAGCAGCTTATAGACCAAGGTCAAAGATATTGTGCCTAGGCAAGCCTGCTGGGTTGCCACAGCTTGCAAAGAAATTCAGTGTCATTACTTTATTGTTGCACCTCGTATGTTGCAATAGTTTAACCTTGTAGCGCCCACGGGAGTGCACGTTTAGTTGTATGTGTGAATGTGCGAATGTCTATACTTTTGCTAGAAAAAAAATGCTACTGCTCGATAGTGAGTGTGAATGTTCTTTTCTGTAACGTGTTTCTGTGCTACGTGTATAGTACTGCTAGAAGTGAGTGGTTGCTTTTCGCTTATTTTGGGCAAAACTGTATTTAGATGTGTTGGGTTTTGTCACTGAAACAATCAGTGAGAGGTACGAAACATGATTGTTGTCGTAGCGTTTAACAGCGTGGGGACTGGACTGCTGTCGTCAGCAGAGTGTTTGTCGCAGCTGTACTCTCTATTCTCGCTTACACTGCGCAAAGCACTGTTTATAAGCAGGAAACTTTTTCGGACATGATAATTTCGCGTACTTAAGAAAAGAGGTAGCACCAGCCTTTATTAAAAATAAGAACAGGTTTTTAACTTGCTTAGACACGTTACACAGACCAATGTCCTACGTCAATTTCAGACTTAAGTGTTTCCCCCCCCCCATCCAATGAACCATGGACCTTGTCGTTGGTGGGGAGGCTTGCGTGCCTCAGCGATACCATATGTGCAACCACAACGGAGGGGTATCTGTTGAGAGGCCAGACAAACATGTGGTTCCTGAAGAGGGGCAGCAGCCTTTTCAGTAGTTGCAGGGGCAACAGTCTGGATGATTGACTGATCTGGCCTTGTAACATTAACCAAAACGGCCTTGCTGTGCTGGTACTGCGAACGGCTGAAAGCAAGGGGAAACTACAGCCGTAATTTTTCCCGAGGACATACAGCTTTACTGTATGATTAAATGATGATGGCGTCCTCTTGGGTAAAATATTCCGGAGGTAAAATAGTCCCCCATTCGGATCTCCGGGCGGGGACTACTCAAGAGGACGTCGTTATCAGGAGAAAGAAACCTGGGGTTCTACGGATCGGAGCGTGGAATGTCAGATCCCTTAATCGGGCAGGTAGGTTAGAAAATTTAAAAAGGGAAATGGATAGGTTAAAGTTAGATATAGTGGGAATTAGTGAAGTTCGATGGCAGGAGGAACAAGACTTTTGGTCAGGTGATTACAGGGTTATAAATACAAAATCAAATAGAGGTAATGTAGGAGTAGGTTTAATAATGAATAAAAAAATAGGAGTGCGGGTTAGCTACTACAAACAGCATAGTGAACGCATTATTGTGGCCAAGATACACACAAAACCCATGCCTACTACAGTAGTACAAGTTTATATGCCAACTAGCTCTGCAGATGATGAAGAAATTGATGAAATGTATGACGAGATAAGAGAAATTATTCAGGTACTGAAGGGAGACGAAAATTTAATAGTCATGGGTGACTGGAATTCGTCAGTAGGAAAAGGGAGAGAAGTAAACATAGTAGGTGAATACGGATTGGGGGGAAGAAATGAAAGAGGAAGCCGCCTTGTAGAATTTTGCACAGAGCATAACTTAATCATAGCTAACACTTGGTTCAAGAATCATAAAAGAAGGTTGTATACCTGGAAGAATCCTGGAGATACTAAAAGGTATCAGATAGATTATATAATGGTAAGACAGAGATTTAGGAACCAGGTTTTAAATTGTAAGACATTTCCAGGGGCAGATGTGGATTCTGACCACAATATATTGGTTATGAACTGCAGATTGAAACTGAAGAAACTGCAAAAAGGTGGGAATTTAAGGAGGTGGGACCTGGATAAACTGAAAGAACCAGAGGTTCTAGAGAGTTTCAGGGAGAGCATAAGGGAACAATTGACAGGAATGGGGGAAAGAAATACAGTAGAAGAAGAATGGGTAGCTCTGAGGGATGAAGTAGTGAAAGCAGCAGACGATCAAGTAGGTAAAAAGACGAGGGCTAATAGAAATCCTTGGGTAACAGAAGAAATATTGAATTTATTTGATGAAAGGAGAAAATATAAAAATGCAGTAAATGAAGCAGGCAAAAAGGAATACAAACGTCTCAAAAATGAGATCGACAGGAAGTGCAAAATGGCTAAGCAGGGATGGATAGAGGACAAAGGTAAGGATGTAGAGGCTTGTCTCACTAGGGGTAAGATAGATACTGCCTACAGGAAAATTAAAAAGACCTTCGGAGAGAAGAGAACCACTTGTATGAATATCAAGAGCTCAGATGGCAACCCAGTTCTAAGCAAAGAAGGGAAGGCAGAAAGGTGGAAGGAGTATATAGAGGGTTTATACAAGGGCGATGTACTTGAGGACAGTATTATGGAAATGGAAGAGGATGTAGATGACGATGAAATGGGAGATACGTTACTGCGTGAAGAGTTTCACATGCCACTGAAAGACCTGAGTCGAAACAAGACCCCGGGAGTAGACAACATTCCATTGGAACTACTGACGGCCTTCGGAGAGCCAGTCCTGACAAAACTCTACCATCTGGTGAGCAAGATGTATGAGACAGGCGAAATACCCTCAGACTTCAAGAAGAATATAATAATTCCAATCCCAAAGAAAGCAGGTGTTGACAGATGTGAAAATTACCGAACTACACTCCTGGAAATGGAAAAAAGAACACATTGACACCGGTGTGTCAGACCCACCATACTTGCTCCGGACACTGCGAGAGGGCTGTACAAGCAATCATCACACGCACGGCACAGCGGACACACCAGGACCCGCGGTGTTGGCCGTCGAATGGCGCTAGCTGCGCAGCATTTGTGCACCGCCGCCGTCAGTGTCAGCCAGTTTGCCGTGGCATACGGAGCTCCATCGCAGTCTTTAACACTGGTAGCATGCCGCGACAGCGTGGACGTGAACTGTATGTGCAGTTGACGGACTTTGAGCGAGGGCGTATAGTGGGCATGCGGGAGGCCGGGTGGACGTACCGCCGAATTGCTCAACACGTGGGGCGTGAGGTCTCCACAGTACATCGATGTTGTCGCCAGTGGTCGGCGGAAGGTGCACGTGCCCGTCGACCTGGGACCGGACCGCAGCGACGCACGGATGCACGCCAAGACCGTAGGATCCTACGCAGTGCCGTAGGGGACCGCACCGCCACTTCCCAGCAAATTAGGGACACTGTTGCTCCTGGGGTATCGGCGAGGACCATTCGCAACCGTCTCCATGAAGCTGGGCTACGGTCCCGCACACCGTTAGGCCGTCTTCCGCTCACGCCCCAACATCGTGCAGCCCGCCTCCAGTGGTGTCGCGACAGGCGTGAATGGAGGGACGAATGGAGACGTGTCGTCTTCAGCGATGAGAGTCGCTTCTGGCTTGGTGCCAATGATGGTCGTATGCGTGTTTGGCGCCGTGCAGGTGAGCGCCACAATCAGGACTGCATACGACCGAGGCACACAGGGCCAACACCCGGCATCATGGTGTGGGGAGCGATCTCCTACACTGGCCGTACACCACTGGTGATCGTCGAGGGGACACTGAATAGTGCACGGTACATCCAAACCATCATCGAACCCATCGTTCTACCATTCCTAGACCGGCAAGGGAACTTGCTGTTCCAACAGGACAATGCACGTCCGCATGTATCCCGTGCCACCCAACGTGCTCTAGAAGGTGTAAGTCAACTACCCTGGCCAGCAAGATCTCCGGATCTGTCCCCCATTGAGCATGTTTGGGACTGGATGAAGCGTCGTCTCACGCGGTCTGCACGTCCAGCACGAACGCTGGTCCAACTGAGGCGCCAGGTGGAAATGGCATGGCAAGACGTTCCACAGGACTACATCCAGCATCTCTACGATCGTCTCCATGGGAGAATAGCAGCCTGCATTGCTGCGAAAGGTGGATATACACTGTACTAGTGCCGACATTGTGCATGCTCTGTTGCCTGTGTCTATGTGCCTGTGGTTCTGTCAGTGTGATCATGTGATGTATCTGACCCCAGGAATGTGTCAATAAAGTTTCCCCTTCCTGGGACAATGAATTCACGGTATTCTTATTTCAATTTCCAGGAGTGTATCAGTTTAATAAGTCACAGCTGCAAAATACTAACGCGAATTCTTTACAGACGAATGGAAAAGCTGGTAGAAGCGGACCTCGGGGAAGATCAGTTTGGTTTCCGTAGAAATGTTGGAACACGTGAGGCAATACTAACCTTACGACTTATCTTAGAAGAAAGATTAAGAAAAGGCAAACCTACGTTTCTAGCATTTGTAGACTTAGAGAAAGCTTTTCACAATGTTGACTGGAATACTCTCTTTCACATTCTAAAGGTGGCAGGGGTAAAATACAAGGAGCGAAAGGCTATTTACAATTTGTACAGAAACCAGATGGCAGTTATAAGAGTCGAGGGACATGAAAGGGAAGCAGTGGTTGGGAAGGGAGTGAGACAGGGTTGTAGCCTCTCCCCGATGTTATTCAATCTGTATATTGAGCAAGCAGTAAAGGAAACAAAAGAAAAAGTCGGAGTAGGTATTAAAATTCATGGAGAAGAAGTAAAAACTTTGAGGTTCGCCGATGACATTGTAATTCTGTCAGAGACAGCAAAGGACTTGGAAGAGCAGTTGAACGGAATGGACAGTGTCTTGAAAGGAGGATATAAGATGAACATCAACAAAAGCAAAACGAGGATAATGGAATGTAGTCAAATTAAATCGGGTGGTGCTGAGGGAATTAGATTAGGAAATGAGACACTTAAAGTAGTAAAGGAGTTTTGCTATTTAGGGAGTAAAATAACTGATGATGGTCGAAGTAGAGAGGATATAAAACGTAGACTGGCAATGGCAAGGAAATCGTTTCTGAAGAAGAGAAATTTGTTAACATCGAGTATAGATTTAAGTGTCAGGAAGTCGTTTCTGAAAGTATTTGTATGGAGTGTAGCCATGTATGGAAGTGAAACATGGACGATAACTAGTATGGACAAGAAGAGAATGGAAGCTTTCGAAATGTGGTGCTACAGAAGAATGCTGAAGATAAGGTGGGTAGATCACGTAACTAATGAGGAGGTATTGAATAGGATTGGGGAGAAGAGAAGTTTGTGGCACAACTTGACTAGAAGAAGGGATCGGTTGGTAGGACCTGTTCTGTGGCATCAAGGGATCACAGATTTAGTATTGGAGGGCAGCGTGGAGGGTAAAAATCGTAGAGGAAGACCAAGAGATGAATACACTAAGCAGATTCAGAAGGATGTAGGTTGCAGTAGGTACTGGGAGATGAAGAAGCTTGCACAGGACAGAGTAGCATGGAGAACTGCATCAAACCAGTCTCAGGACTGAAGACCACAACAACAACAAGTGTTTTTTGTACTAGAGGGAAATTTTAAAGCATGAATCGTCGACCTTTTATACCTACGGTCGACTTCTGTTTCTCTGTTGGTAATAACCGTCCACCATTCAATAGCAATGACGATTTATAAAGTGGAGAAATAGCTTTATAAACTTTATAAAACAGCGATACACAAGTAAAAGCATATAATCATAATTACCTACGAAATTCTTTATGACGAAATGTTATGAAACCCGTATTAAAATTTTTTAAAACCCGTATTCCCAACCGGCCATCTTGAATAGTGCAAGGCCCACTAGTGGGTGATGAGGTTCAGATTGACTACCACTGCTTTATAGCGATTTTTTATCACCGCGGTGAACGGTTCGCTGTGGCGGCAGGTCGCAGATTCATGCTTGTCACGACATTATCGCCGTTTGTATAGCCACATCTATATTTGGCAAGCCGCCTGATGGTATGTGACGGTGAGTACTTTCTCTACCACTGTTACTCCCCGATCCCCCTCCCGCCCTTCCATATTGCAGTCGCGATTGGGGCGAGTGATGGATGTGCGACTCTTGATAAGACTCCCAGTGACCTAGAATCTCTCCAATTCTTATGGTTTTTCGCGACATCCACGTAGAAGGAAGCGATATATCGGCTGACTCTTCTAGGAACGTACGGTCTCGGAATTTTAACAGAAGCCTCATAGTGATGCACAATGCCTCTCTCGCAGCGTCTGCCACTGTAGATGGCTGAGCATCTCCGTGACGCCTTCGCGCCTACTAAATGAACCTGTGACGAAACGCGCTGCTCTCCTTTGAATCTTCTGTTTCCTGTATCAGTCCCATCTGGTATGGATTGCAAAGTAGGAACAATATCCAGGAAGGGGTTTTGTAAGTTACCTCCCTTGTGAATGGACTGCTCTTTCTGAGGATTCTTGTATCGAATCTCAGTCTGGCACCTGCCATGTCTGCGATTAGTTTTGTGCAGTTGTTCCACTTAAAATCACTCCTCTGTATACTCCTAGACATGTAACAGATGTGACTGGTTTCTTTGAGTGTACTGCAATTATGTACTCATACGATAATGGCTGATTGTGCCTATTTATTAGAAATACGGGGAATTTGTTTATGCTAAGGCTTAACTGCCAACGTTTTGATTAGATTCTTTAGATGTACTTTTCGTTCCAGTTGACCCACAGTGAGAAGCTCCTCTGGGGTGTACAACATGTCAGAAAAGACGAATATACAATAAATATTTAGAAAATAAGAACAGACGTGCTAATGTACCTTCCACAGATCCCAAATGAAATTGCCCTTGTGGATTGTGACATCATTAAAAAAATCTTAAACATATTGACGTTTAAAAGGATATAAAACTTTCCACCAAATATTATACTTTCAATTCACTTAAGTGCATATGATAGTTCTTAGGCTATTGTAACCACTCATCATGAGATAAAACAATAACATTAAAAACATCTTACAGCACTTATTTAAACTGATCCCATTACGACACAAAATTTGTACACAAGTTATACTTTCCACAATGTTCACATTAGATGATATTATAAATAGCATACACGAGTCAATCGTCTCTGCTAAGAAATTCGTCACTGAAGTAGAAGGAGTTGGCCACCAATAAATCCCTTAGACTCTTCTCAAACTGAACTGTACTATTAATTAAACTTTTTATGGCTGCTAGAATTTTATTGAAAATGTGTATTGCTGAATAGTGCACACCTTTCTGGACCAAAGTGAGTGACTTGAAAACTTTATGAAATTTATTCTTATTTACAGTATTGATTCCATGAACTGAGCTGTTGGTTTGAAAATATATATATATATATATATATATATATATATATATATATATATATATATATTAGTGACAAGTTTCGTTAAGGAATAAATATAATGAGAAGCAGTAGTTAGTATCCCCAGTTCCTTAAACAGACCTTTGCAGGACACTCTTCGTAATGCACGTTTTTGGGCTCGGAACACTTCAACTTGGCTTGACGAGTTACGCAGGAAATAATCCAGCATGACATTATGGAATGAACGTAAGTATAGTGTACAGAGTTTTTTATTTTTATGTCACTTACGTCTGACAACATTCGCAATGCAAATAGAGATTTGTTTAGGTGTTTCAGCTGTTCTGTGGTATGCTTCTCCCAGTTAAATTTATTATCTAGCTGTAACACCAAGAATTTATAACTGTCAACTTCTTCTATTTGATTATCGCCATATTTTAGGTATTATTGACAGGAAGACTTTTAATAGTTCTCAAATTGCATGTGGTATGTGTTTTCAAGGTTTAGTGACAGAGAATTGGCTAGGTACCATTTCTTAATGTGCTTGAAAATTTCATTAGCCGACCTTCCCCAATTTACACTTCATTTACTATTTATTGCAATATCTGTATAATCTGCGACCACAACAAACTTGGCATCTGGTAATGTTCCTGATGGAAGGTCATTAATATACAGAAGAAAAAGTAAGGGCCCTAAGACGGAAACTTGGGGGACAGCTCCTGTTACTGGTTCCCAACTGTATGATGCCTGATATTAATTACACATCTCTTTTCTATTGACAGCCTTTGTTGTCTGTCAGAGATATAGGATTTGAATCATTTGAATCACTTTGCAGAATTTCCTGCTACACCCCAATATTCTAATTTACTTAAAACGATATTGTGGGTTACACAGTGAAATGTCATTGGCAGATCACAAAATACACCAGTAGCCTGGAATTTATTGTCTAATGCCTATACCTACATGGATACTCCGCAAATCACATTAGAGTGACTGCTAGAGGGTTCATCGAAGCGCCTTCGCAATAATTCTCTATTATTCCAAGCTCTTATAGCGCGCGGGAAAAAGGAACACCTATATCTTTCCGTGCGAGCTCTGACTTCCATAATTTTATTGTGATGATCGTTTCTCCCTATGCATGTCGGCGTCAATAAAATATTTTCGCATACGGAGGATAAAATTAGTGTTTGAAATTTCGTGACAATATTCTGGCGCACCTAATAACGCCTTTGTTATAATGATGTCGGCCCTAAATCCTGTATCATTTCAGTGACACTCTCTCCCCTATTTCGTGATTATAAAAAACGTGCTGCCCTTCTTTGAATTTTCTCGGTGTACTCCGTCAATCCTACCTGGTAAGGATCCACACCGCACAGCAGTATTCTAAAAAGAGGACAGGCAAGGGCAGTGTACGCAGTCTCTTCAGTAGGTCTGTTACATTTTCTAAGTGTCCTGCCAATAAAACGCAGTCTTTGGTTAGCCTTCCCCGCAACATTTTCTATGTGTTTCTTCCAATTTAAGTTGTTTGTAATTGTAATTCCTAGGTATTTAGTTGAATTTACGCCCTCTGGATTTGACTGATTTATCGTGTAACCTAAGTTTAACGGATTCCTTTTATCACTCATGTGGATGACTTCACACCTTTCGTTATTTAGGGTAAATTGCCAACTTTTGCTCCATACTGATACCTTTTCTGAATCGTTTTTAAGTGTGTTTTAATCTCCTGATGACTTTACTAGTCGATAAACGACAGCATCAAATGCAAACAACCTAAGGCGGCTGCTCAGATTGTCCCCTAAATCGTTTATATAGATAACGAACAGCAAAAGGCCTGTAACAATACCTTGTGGAACGCCAGAAATCACATCTGTTTTACTCGATGACTTTCCGTCAGTTACTACAAATTGTGATCTGTCTGACAAGAAATCACGAGTCCAGTCACATAACAGAGACAGCATTCCATGATCACTCAATTTCACTACAAGTGACAATGTGTCAATTGACCATCGTCTTCGAGATAATTCATAATGGTAGAACGCAATATACATTGCGAAATTACGGATCTTTCGTCGAGCGAACAGTTGTATACGACTGTTGAGTATGGAGCTATTGCATCAGCATACTCCAAGAGGAACCTAACTGGTATACAGTCTGGACAGAAAGACTTGCATTTATTATGTGATTTAATTTGCTTCACTACTCCGAGGATATCTAGTTCTAACTTACTCACAATGGTAGCTGTTCTGGATTCGAATTCTTGAATGTTGCTTCGTCTTCTTTAGTGAAGGAATTTCGGAAGGCTGTGTTTAGTAACTCTACTTTTGCAACACTGTCGTCAATGGTATTTCCATTGATATCGAGTAGAGAAAGTATTGATTGCATCTTGCCGCTAACGTACTTCACATACGACCAGAATATCTTTGGATTTTCAGCCAGGTTTCGAGACAAAGTTTCTTTGTGGAAACTGTTATAAGCATCTCGCATTGAAGTCCGCACTAAATTTCGAACTTCTGTAAAAGATCGCCAATCTTGGAGATTTTGCGTTCGTCTAAATTTTGGGTCTTGGAATGTTCGGAAACTGTATAGACCAGGAACCATCCAGACTACGGTCTCAGAAATTAGCCGATATAAACTGGGCCTGGTAGCGGTACAAGAGACAAAATGGCTAAGAGAAGGAACTCACAAAGAGGCTGGATGCACACTATCCTACGGCGGATGTGTAGATAAACACGAATTCGCCACTGGTTTTGTATACACAACAAAGCAGCAAATTTGGTGAAGGAATTCAAAGCTGTTAACAAGAGAATATCCTAAATAGTACTTGGAAACCAAGTGTCAGACATCACATTCATCAATGTTCATGCCCCAACTGAGGATAAAACAGATGAGGAAAAGGAAGAGTTCTATGACCAACTAGCACAAACAATTGAGAGGACACCAACTAGAAATATCAGGATAGTGCTGGAAGATTTTAATGGAAAAGCAGGAAAAGAAGAATTCTACACACCAACTTTAGGAAGGCACAGTTTGCATGATGAGACCAATGAGAATGGTCAGATAGTGATCAACTTAGCTATCTCAAAGAACCTGAGATCTGAGATTAAGTTCGACTTACTTCGAACACAAGAGAATACATAAGGGAACATGGTGTTCATCGGATGGAAGAACCACCAACCAGATAAATCACGTCTTGGTGGACCAACGCTATAGCCATACAGTCATGGACGTCAGGTCGTATAGAGGAGCCGACTGTGCGTGAGACCACTTCCTCCTTGTGTGCACTCTTAAACTCATGTTCACCTACATGCATAAGAAGAAGGGGACACTAGAACTGTTGAGAAATTACGAGAAGATGCCATTAAAGGACAATATGCTATAGAAATGAAAAACCGTTTTGAGGTCCTAGAGAGCCTGGAACCAAGAGAGAACGTGGAGGAAACGTGGAAAGAAATAAAGTCCACGGTACTAAGTGTAGTGGAGGATACATTGGGAAACAATAAGGTAATGAAGAGGAGGAAATGGTTCAACGCGACATGCCAGAAGGCTACAGAAAAGAGAAGGAAGACGAGGGAGAAGTGGCTAGCTGACAGAGAGAATGAGCAGAAAAGGGAACATTTTATCAACATCAGAAGGGAGAAAAGCGAATCCTAAGAGCAAAGAAGAGAATATATCTAACCAGGTAGCTAGAACAAGTTGAGGCAGAGAGCCAAAACAAGAACTCAAGGCAATTCTTCCAATACATAAAAAATCGGAAATGTGGATTTCAGAGCCCAACTTTTTTCATAAGAGATAAGAACGGCAACTTGATAAATGACAAGGGAAGAATTGTAGAAAGATGGAAACAATACTTCTCAGAACTGTTGAATCGCCCAGACCAGATGAAATATTACCTGCAAACACTACGGAGGAAAGGAAAGATGAAGAAGAATGGGAAGTTAGTGAAGAAGACCTGAAAGTCGCAATCAAAGGACTCATAAACAACACAGCCCCAGTGGAGGACAGAATAACATCAGAATTACTCAAGGAGGGAGGTGAGAGCTTACACTTAGAGATATATAAATTGATCCAGTTGATATGGGAGAAGGAGACACTGCCAGAAGAGCAATCAGCTTGTTGTATGTAATGTTTAAGGTGCTGTCCATCATTATCCTCAGAAAATTGCAACCATTCATAGAGAACAGCATACAGGAGTACCAAGCTGGCTTTCCACCAAACCGAACGACAATAGATCACATTTTCACACCAAGATAATTGTTTGAAAAACACTGGGAATATAATAAAGATATCTACTGCCTGTTCGTCGATTTTCAACGTGCATATGACAGCATCCACAGGAATAGCCTATACAATGCAATGCTTGACTTCAGAATCCCGGAGAAGCTAGTGAGAATGGTGGAAGCTTGTATGGAAGGGTCAAAGGCAGCAGTACGTTTCCGAGGAGCCACATCAGAAACATTCGAGACTGAGACAGGCCTCAGACACGGGGATGCTCCCTCATGTGTTCTGTTCACTGTCATATTAGAAAAGTAATAAAACAGTGTAGGCAACAGGAGTGGGCTGGAGTAGAGATGGATGGTAACTTCAATTGTCTCGCATATGCAGATGACATAGTACGACTAAGTGAATCATAGCACGAGTTGAAAGAAATGTACCAGAAAATGGATTATCCACTGAAGGTAGAGCTCAAAGTGAATCGAGACAAAGCAGAATCCATGCAAGTAGGAAGAACACAAGAGCAGGAAGAATTTCTTGAGATAGTTGGTAAGAGGTTCAACAGAGTACACCAGTTCAAATACTTGGGATCTTGGTTTACCAAGGACAACAACATAAAAATGGACATCAAGGAAAGAACAGCAGCGGGAATGAAATGCTTGCATTCCCCCAGAGAGACGATCGGCTCTAAAACGATCTCAGTGAACACTAAGATGAAAATCTACAACAAAGTGATATGCCCAGCAGTAATGTACGGTTCAGAAACATGGAGCATGACTAAGCGAGAAGGGGAAAAACTATTAACATTTGAAAGAAGAGTAATGAGCAAGATATGGGGACCAGTTTTAGATATCGGAGAATGGAGGAGGAGGAAATCTACCTTCTGATGCATCAACCAACTATCCTACAGAAGATAAAGAGCAAAAGAATACAATGGGTGGGCCATGTAGCCCGTATGCCAGATGGAAGACAGGCGAAGATGGCACTAGCGGGGAAACCAAACAGCAAACGCCCCATTGGACGACCAAGGCAGCGCTGGATGGACGACCTGGCGAAGGACCTAGACCTGGGAACTGAAGACACCTGGAGGAACTGGGAACAAAACAGGAAGGAATGGAGCCAGTCTGTGGAAGCAGCGCCTGGTCTGCAGGGCCTTTGATCGCTGAATATCTATATATCATATGGGGAGTATGTCTTACACTCTTTCGCATATTACACTGCATTAGCAGACATTGGGTTTTAACTGTTTATGGAGAGTATGTTATACACTCGTTCTAACACTCCATAGCGAATGATATATAGCTTTCTATGAAATTTATCAGTGTGACTCCTGAACCATTCTGTAAACGATTTTTTGAAGTCTGCAATGTAGGCATAGTTGACATTTTCATCGCTTTCTTCAACTCGTCTACTTTTTAAATATGTGACGTATTTTTTGTAAATATTTCAGGTTGTCTGGATACTTTTAAGCACATCCCTGTTGGTGGTTACACATATATGGCTCTTTACACATACCCGGCTCTTTGATTTTACTGATGGCTAAAATTCCAGGCTGTGATTGAGAAGAGGAGTGGGAAGTTTATACAGAATCTGTCCCTATCTCAATCTCTCTCTCTCTCTCTCTCTCTCTCTCTCTCTCTCTCTCTCTGTGTGTGTGTGTGTGTGTGTGTGTGTGTGTGTGTGTGTGTGATATGTTTGCCATTTTATACGAACTAGTCATTGTTATGCCTCATTTTAACACTATGCTGTAATTGTTTGGAGAGGGAGATTGTGTGGGGGAAAGACGTGTGGCTCCTTTTTTAATGTTCCCAGTATCACAAATGGGCTAGTTCCACCATCTTGGTTCTTTGATTGGTTGTTACATTTTAATACTAGACTGGAATGGCTGGTAAAGAGTTGGGTGGGAGATTGCGGGGAGTATGATTACGTAATGGAATCAAGCTCAAGGTCGAGGCAAAGGTGAAGGAGAGATCAGTGACATGCTCCAATGGATACAAACAACATGCACAAGAGTCGTCTCATCTATACTACTTACAATGATACATATTTTATTTGTTACGTTTTACTAGGCCAGTTATTTGAATGATAGGAGTCATTAATATTGAAAATTTCGCAGAAGTTATGTCAGTTATAGTGCCATTTCTGTAATACTAATATAGCAAGGCGCACAGTTAAGAAAACCAATACATTTCCTTTTATATGAGAAGAACGGCGTCTGTCATGTTGCCACTTCATAGCGCGTAGGGCCATACAACGATCTGGTAATATACTGACAGTACGATAGCCACAGAATTCTTATCGGAGTTGGTGGGTGTCATGTTGTAAACAGATGTACCAATGTTTGGACCATTGTCGCCCATCATCAGGATGCATAACACTACAGTGCCAATGTTCATTTAATATGCTGTCTTCTCCACAGGATGGAAAACTAACGGAAAAGCAAAGCAAGTACAATTAGAGCCAGTTAGTGCATCAGAAGTGCGGAAGCGGAAACCACTCTCTGTGGTTTTGAAACACCTAGTCTACAAGCTTGGTGTGTGCGGTGTTTGTAAAATTTCGCACATACAAGGCAATAAGAAATCTCAGGGAATCAATAACAAGTTACGTAGGTAGTAAGAGCTACGATGTTAATTAAGGCTTTCCGAAACTTGAGGCGCATCCATCATCATTGCATCCCACAATCAACTTCATAACTTTCAAGAAACGTCCGAACTTGAGTACATAAGAAAATAGAGTGAGAAACTGGCTATCTTTCGTGACTACTACTGTTTTTGAAATGAAGTCTGAAAAGACAGGTGGCCCTTTTGGCTGCTAAGGGATTCAGCCCACTCATTTTCAAGCAGTTATCATTTCAACTTACTACGTCCAAGACGTCATTATTTCGCTAATTATGAGTCACTAATCAGTTACCGTCGTGACATATCGATCAATGCCTAGATTTGTTAGTGCCATAACCTGGGATGCAATATTGAAATATATGCGAACTGGCAGTAGCCATTGAGATTTATGAAGAAATGTGCACCTGGTGACGCGGGAGCTGAGAGGGGGACTTTTCCGTTCCTTGCCAAGACAAAATTTCCGAGACAGAACTCTCACCACGGCCGTCCTCCCTAGTGGGACAGCGTGTTCAGGTAGTATGTCCTCACTCAGTTAATCGGCCCTTTCATTTCATATTATTAGAGCTTAGCAGTAATGCCAGGAGTTTGTTAACATGTAGTCTTTCTTTCCTTATGAGCTACATATTGTTCACAAGAACCAAACTCCCCAGTATTCTGGTTATAGAAATGTAAATTTAATTTCGTATTTTTCGTCGTTTACATGCCATACTATTTAAAACGTTTCAAGGATAATGTTATTTTTGACCTTTTATTTCATTTTTTCATGTTTGTCCTTCGTTGGTTCTTCCAACTTTGTCTAATCGATATTGATGTTAATATCCATATTGGAACATCGATACTTGTGTGTCACTTTATTAGGTTCGCCTCTGAAACTACAGGAGTGCTCACTCTGTTTGTTTCAGCAAATGTTGAAAGATTTTCTAGTTACAACCACGCCTTGTCAACCAATAGAATTTCCCTCACTTTTGAGAACATCTGCTTGCCAACTGTCATATAGTGCAGTAGCTCTGTAATGGTAATGTAATTTTGCACAAGTTCAAAGAATGAGATTTCTTAAAGAAAAACATAGATATTTCAAATGAGTTATACTTTTTGTAATTTCAGTTTCAATCTGTTATAAAGTTTTCCATCACCGTAGTCTAGTTCATTTTGTAAATCACGTTACATCTATTTTGTATCATTTTTACATTGTTTTATCGATATCGTCTGGCCATGTAAGAGATAAGTTTTCACCTCATTCAAGTCGTAAGAATCCTGGCCTTGCCGTTACAGGTCCTATTTCATGTTCATAAACTACATGATTTCTCGTTAGGAGCATCTACACCCACTGCTCACCCTCTCTCCCGTGGGCGCTAATGGTCTAAACGCAGTATCGGTAAATACCAGCAACACGCGTGATCGCAGCTGCACTATCTCTGAAAGTTGTGATGAAGGGAGTCGCAGCCAATTCAGAAATTGTCCATACAGACTGAGAAATAAGATCACGCTCTCAGTTTCAAAACTAATTTAGTATGTTTTTCCTCTTTAAAATGAAATGCTATGTTACGCAGTCATGTAAGTTGTCGATTTACAACACTGTCATTCTTAAGAGTTGTTGTTGTTGTGGTCTTCAGTCCAGAGAATGGTTTGATGCAGCTCTCTATGCTACTCTATCCTGTGCAACTCTCTTCATCTCCGAATATCTACTGCAACCTACATCCTTCTGAATCTTCATAGTGTATTGGTCTCCCTCTACAATTTTTACCCTCCACGCTTCCCTACGATACTAAATCGATGATCTCTTGATGCTTTAGAATATGACCTACCAACCAATTCCTTCTTCTAGTGAAATTGTGCCACAAATTCCACTTCTCCCCAATTCTATTCAGTAACTCCTCATTAGTTACTTGATCTACCCATCTAATCTTCAGCATTCTTCTGTAGCACCACATTTCGAAAGCTTCTATTCTCTTCTTGTCTAAACTAGTCATCGTCCATGTTTCATCTCCATACATGGGTACACTCCAAGCAAATACTTTCATGGAAGACTTCCTGACACTTAAATCTTTACTCGATGTTAAAAAATTTCTCTTCTTCAGAAATGCTTTACTTTCCATCGCCAGTCTACATTTTATATCCTCTCTGCTTCGTCAGTCATCAGTTATTTTCCTTCCCAAATAGCAAAACTCACTTACTACTTTAAGTGTCTCATTTCCTAATCTAATTCCCTCAGCATTACCCGATTTAATTCGACTACATTCCATTATCCTTGTTTTGCTTTTGTTGATGTTCATCTTATATCCTCATTTCAAGACACTGTCCATTCCGTTCAGCTGCTCTTCCATGTCCTTTGCAGTCTCTGATAGAATCACAATGTCATCGGCAAACCTCAAAGTTTTTATTTCTTCTCCATGGATTTTAATTTCCACTCCGAATTTTTCTTTTGTTTCCGTTACTGCTTGTTCAATATACAGATTGAATAACATCGGCGATAGGTTACAATCACGGCTCACTCCCTTCTCAACCACTGTTTCCCTTTCGTGCCCCGCGACTCTTACAACTGCCATCTGGTTTCTGTACAAATTGTAAATAGCCCAACGCTCCCTGTATTTTACCCCTACCACCTTCAGAATTTGAAAGAGAGTATTTCAGTCAACGTTGTCAAAAACTTTCTCTAAGTCTACAAAGTGCTAGAAACGTAGGTTTGCCTTTCTTAACCTAACTAATAAGATAAGTCGTAATGTTAGTATTGCCTCGCGTGTTCCAACATATCTACGGAATCCAAACTGATCTTCCCGGAGGTTGGATTCTACCAGTTTTTCCACTCGTGTGTAAAGAATTCGTGTCAGTATTTTGCAACCGTGACTTATTAAACTTGCTTTATAGGACAAGTAGATTTGGAACTGTCCAGAGCTGAGCTGGTCAGTGGATCTGGTCAACTGGTGGGAGGCTCGAAGATTGCGATTAGTGTGCAAGGTCTTCTCTTGTTCGGATACCAACGTGTATGAATGGTAACCGCTGAGTTTCTGACGTATTAAACTGATGGCCGTGCCCTGTCTTTGTCATCTGCTTGACATTATCTTTCAGAAAGGTAAAGTAAGACTGCACATGTTGCTGATGCTGCCTTGAACTACGTCGATACAGAGGGTGTTCGACCATTCCATTGACCCACACGTCCTCCAGATCTCCCATCCATTGAAGAAATCTGCTATGGACTGTAGAGAGTCTAGCATGCCAGAAATCAGTAGCCACTACGTCTGTTTGGTAAAAAGTTGAAGCGAAGGGAATTACATACCTGCGTCTATCATAAAAAGAAAGTTCATCTCGATGTACAATCAGGTCAAGTAGTGGTTGCTACCAGAGGAGGTGCTGTAGGGATCGCCGATTCTTGGGCTGTGAACCCATAACTTTTCGTCAGGATGGAGGCGAGGAGCCCTTGTGGTGTCGATAGACGCAAAAAAATAAATAAATAAATAAAATAAAATAAAATAAATTTGATATTTTATTCCTCAGAATACATGTTGTCGCCATGTCTTCTGTGGTTGCTGGTGACTTCAGAAGCCAGAGTGGAATCTGCTGAATTCAGCGACAGACTCAGGGCTGCCAGAGACTGCTGCATCAGCCCTGTATGCAGGCTGGCGAGTTGGAGTGTGGCGGGCTGCCCCACCCATTGGCTCAGAAGACACTTGCCATTGGTGCAAATGAGGCTGTGACTGTGGTGTATGTGTGTGTGTGTGTGTGTGTGTGTGTGTGTGTGTGTGTGTGTTTGACTCACAGGCCATTCTGAGAGTACTTGGTCCCTCTCAGGTCACTGCCCGTGTTGTCTCAGCAGATGGACTGCCATATTGGCATATTGGATGTTGCTATGTCTTCTTAACCACTGATCCTGGCTTGCTGATTTCGTAGGCTATCTGACCTGAATGACGCTGCAGTTCCAGGCCAATTGCTGCCCTGATCTACAATGGTGTTGAGTATCCATATGTGGTAGCATCAGTACTGCATGGTGATTCACAGCCATCCTTAGCTACAGTTTGGTGGTTATCGCATCAGGCAGCAAGAATATGACCAATACAGGAAGTACCTCAGACAAGACGTTACGATATAGTAATCAGACAATCAAATGCGAATCAGATGAATGCCATCTTTCTGATTGACTGCCTCTAGGCTTCATTATATGTCATTTATAATGACTAAACTGGTCTCTCTCGTTACGAGTCGTAGCGGTCTTCAGTTCTGTTGTACTGACTTAATCAATTTCTTACAGTACGAGGTGTGGCTAGAAAAAAATCGGACTAGTACTGGTGAAACAATAAAACGAGTGCAATAAGGCTGAAAGTCGCGTGGCCTGTCACGTGACTCTCGCTCCGCCTACTGCTCGAGTTTCATCTGCCTCCTGCACTCAGTCTGCCCGTGGCGTCTGTTTTAAGTAGTTGACGTTTTGTCTGTGCGTCGGAAAATGTTGAGTGTACAGAAAGAACAGCGTGTTAACATCAAATTTTGTTTCAAACTAGGAAAATCTGCAACTGAAACGTTTGTAATGTTACAACAAGTGTACGGCGATGATTGTTTATCGCGAACACAAGTGTTTGAGTGGTTTAAACGATTGAAAGATGGCCGCGACGACACCAGTGATGACACTCGCAGTGGCAGACCATTGTCAGCAAAAACTGATGCAAACATTGAAAAAATCGGTAAACTTGTTCGACACTTTGCTTGTCAACTCCTGTTAACTCAGACACTGCTCTGATTGTTAAACGGCGATCTTGTCGAACAAGTTTACCGATTTTTTCAATGTTTGCATCAGTTTTTGCTGACAATGGTCTGCCAGTGCGAGTGTCATCACTGGTGTCTTCGCGGCCATCTTTAAATCGTTTAAACCACTCAAACACTTGTGTTCGCGATAAACAATCATCGCCGTACACTTGTTGTAACATTACAAACGTTTCACTTGCAAATTTTCCTAGTTTGAAACAAAATTTGATGTTAACACGCTGTTCTTTCTGTACACTCAACATTTTCCGACGCACAGACGAAACGTCAACTACTTAAAACAGACGTCACGGGCAGACTGAGTGCAGGAAGCAGATGAAACTCGAGCAGTAGGCGGAGCGAGAGTCACGTGACAGGCCACGCGACTTTCAGCCTTATTGCATTCGTTTTATTGTTTCACCAGTACTAGTCCGGTTTTTTTCTAGCCACACCTCGTATCATAACTGCTTCGTCAAACCGGTGACAGGTGTTGTGTTGTGGCTAGTGCTTCTTACATAATGTTACATTAGCAGTGCAGGCAGGCCGGTCTGCACTTGTTTTTGACTAGTCCGATGAGCTCGCTTGAATTCACACACAGAAATGTTGATGTCACACTCTTGGTGACCGATTAACTATGTCGAAATGTTTAGGCCTGTCAGCTGGCTCATGTTGATACTACTGTGAGCAGTGCTGAACTGTAGGGAGTTTTCTCTCTCCTGTTCCCTTCCTATCTTGATGTGTACCAGTACTAAATGTCGCACCTTTTATACGCCCAAATCGGCTAGAAATTAGCTGACGTGTTTTCTGGAGTAACATTTCGTTTCCAGAATGAGATTTTCACTCTTCAACGGAGTGTGCGCTGATATGAAACTTCCTGGCAGATTAAAACTGTGTGCCCGACCGAGACTCGCACTCGTTGTTTGAATTCCTTCTTGGTGTTGGAATTTTAATGGGCAGCTGTATACAGGGTGGTCCATTGATAGTGACCGGACCAAATATCTCACGAAATAAGCGTCAAACGGAAACACTACAAAGTACGAAACTTGTCTAGCTTGGGCAACGGAAAATCCACGATGGCTGCGACAAGTGGAGCATCAGCGACCTTGGCGGGTTAATGTATGGTGCGGCATTATGGGAGGAAGGATAATTGGCCCCCATTTTATCGATGACAATGTAAATGGTGCAATGTATGCTGATTTCCTACGTAATGTTCTACCGATGTTACTACAAGATGTTTCATTGCATGACAGAATGGCGACGTACTTCCAACATGATGGATGTCCGGCACATAGCTCGCGTGCGGTTGAAGCGGTATTCAATAGCATATTTCATGACAGATGGATTGGTCGTCATGGCCCGCACGTTCACCGGATCTGACGTCCCCGGATTTCTTTCTGTGGGGAAAGTTGAAGGATATTTGCCATCGTGATCCACCGACAACGCCTGACAACATGCGTCAGCGCATTGTCAATGCATGTGCGAACATTAAGGAAGGCGAACTACTCGCTGTTGAGAGGAATGTCGTTACACGTATTGCCAAATGCATTGAGGTTGACGGACGTCATTTTGAGCATTTATTGCATTAATGTGGTATTTACAGGTAATCACGCTGTAACAAAAAAAAAAAAAGGTTCAAATGGCTCTGAGCACTATGGGACTTAACATCTGTGGTCATCAGTTCCCTAGAACTTAGAACTACTTAAACCTAACTAACCTAAGGACATCACACACATCCATGCCCGAGGCAGGATGCGAACCTGCGACCGTAGCGGTCACGCGGTTCCAGACTGAAGCGCCTAGAACCGCACGGCCACACCGGCCGGCACGCTGTAACAGCATGCGTTCTGGGAAATGATAAATTCATAAAGGTACATGTATCACATTGGATCAACCGAAATAAAATGTTCAAACGTACCTACGTTCTCTATTTTAATTTAAAAAACCTACCTGTTACCAACTGTTCGTCTAAAATTGTGAGCTATATATTTGTGACTATTACAGCGCCATCTATCACAAAGCGAGAAAAGTGGTCCAACTAAAACATTCATATTTCTTTGCGTATTACACGAATATGTAATGAAAATTGGGGGTTCCTATTTTGAAAAACGCAGTTGATATGCGTTTGACCTAAGGCAGCGCCATCTAGCGGGCCAACCATAGCGCCATCTGGTTTCCCCCTTCAAGCTAGACAAGTTTCGTTCTTTGTAGTTGTTTCGTTTGACGCTTATTTCGTGAGATATTTGCCAAGGTCACTATCAATGGACCACCCTGTATATGTATATATGCCACAGAACAATACAAAGAGGTCGTGTGTGGCGCCGTTCATAGCAGGATGTGTCATTAGTCTGGATTAGCGCTTAAAATCACTTCGAAATGATAGCCATGACAATGTCGATGCTTCCAGTGACGCACCAGAGACAGAGGACTGTACTCGATGTCGGAAAAAGTCGCTCAGTTAGAATCGACATTCGCTTCTACGGCACAAAGTGCAATCCGCCTGACACGGCCGACCGGAGCGAAACGCTGGCTCCGTTTTATATTTTTTGGGGGCCGTACAGAGAGAAGTCGCGGGGGCGCGCCCGACAACGGCGGCAGAGCCCCTCGCCAAGTCAGCCGTCAGCGGCAGCGCAGGGCAGCGGGGGCGGGGGGGGGGGGCGGCGTCCCCCACCCTCCAGCCCTGACTCCCGCCAGCCCACTGGCAGCCGGGCCAGTCTGGCGTCGGAGGCGGGGGCGGGGGCGGGGGCGGGGGCGGCCAGAGACGGCCGGATTCCAATATAGCGGGCGCCGGCCGGGCCGCCCACCGGCTCACATCAAGGGGAAAAACCGCCGGCATTTGCATACAGCTGCGGCGCCGCGCCGCGCCGGGCCGAGTCGAGCGGCGCCCGGCCACCGACGCCGCCGCCGACGCCGCCTCCACTAAAAACGTCTCCGCCATTCGCGGGGCCCGCCGTGGGCTGCACTTAGCGGTGACCGCGGGTTTTTGCAACGAGGGACGTCATTACAAACAATGCGACACTGCAGAGCTAGTGACGTACGCTGAGCGAATGGCAACTGCTACACCACAAAAACACCAGCGCAGTATTTACGAAACTTGTGGACTCTCCGTCGGTTTCCTGAAACTCTGAAACCTCCCACTACAGACGCTACCACTGCTTCCACAGTACTGAGACCAACGTATGTGTGCGGGTCTTCGTCGGTTCTTAACCCAACGGAATATATCCTAGTCTTTAGTGCTATCAACCTGGCGTCTTAACTTCAGGTACGCTTGAAAGGTCTCTGTTGGATTCCTTTCATGTTTAATTTCTTAAATCTGTTGTCATTTACGGCATAAATTCCTCTTCTAAATTTACTGTGGCGTTTCTGACTATCTGGGAGGAGACTGAGTAGTGGAACGTTCACTTTTACACATAAACAAGAACAATCTGTCACACTACTACACTTTAAAACACAGTTTATATGTAATTCGTGTCACACAGTCTCATACGGAACCTACATCCGCTTTCTTTTATATACTGTATATGATAAGATACTGTCATCCCCCTTCCCTTCTGTGTGAGAGGATGAATGAGCAAACGTATTTCTAGTTGCATGCTTGAGGGTAGCAGACAAGGCTGTCTGCTAGAGAACAGTAGGACCAACGTCGGAACAGGTAGCTACGCTTTCTAAAAGCAAAGAGGTTTCTATCCTTAGTATGGTCCTGTCCGTCCGTTGTCATGTTGGTATAGGAAGCTGCCCCTCTGGCCACTTCCGTTTGTATTTGGGAGCCACCCTCAGGAAGCACGCTCGGTAGTAGCGCAGGTCAGTTGGTCCGTGGCGAGCGTCTGAAGTGGTAAGATCTCCGGCTAAGCGCGTGTCTGCTAAGTCCGTAGGACAATGGATTTCTTAAGTTCAGCCTAACTGAAAATTTAATCACCTTTATTTCAGGTTTAGCTCTAAAATATCTAATGTTATCTTAAATTGCAGCGCAGTATAATTCTCGTGTGAAGTTCAGATTATTTTCCGGTAGTTGCTTTGTCACTACTTTGTGAGTAAAGTGGAACCACGTGTTGATCAGTAACTCTAACTAAGATCAATCTTAAATGCGAATGCTTGTGTGATTATAACGTCTCGTCTTGACAATATTTTCAATATAGCAACTTTTCTTTATGTTCAACCCACGTGGGATGTACTTTGCGAGACCAGCACCACGTGCTTATATAACTGTTTGACCCGTCAGGTTAACAGTAAGACGTTAATAACCAGTTCGAGGTTTTTCTTTTGTAAATTGCTTTTCGATCTAATTTATTTTAATTATCAAAATTATGGTGGAGTTCTACGCTTTGTGTAAACCAAGTTGACCACGTGAAGCATGTGGTGTAATCATCAAAGTAGCCCTCAGCTATTCTTTTCGCGAAGATTTCACAAAGAGTTAATATGAATTTAGTATACCAGTGTGTGGTAATTACATGACGGACAGGATTGTGCTACGAACATAATTTCTTTGGGTAAAAATTTGAATCTGTTTGTAGTGGTTAACTTTCTCTTGCATGCGTTTCAACGTTCTTTGTGTGTTGTTTTATGAATGCAGTGTTGTATGCAGTCTCCCAATCTTGGCTCCATATTTGATGTGTTCCGTAAGATTGCAATCTCACATTTTCACAATGCTAAATAAGGCACCAGTTTAGTTAGGAATCAAGTGTTATATGCTGAAATTTCAATGATCAATCTTAAAATAAATTTCCAAACATAAACTGATTTCTTTCTTTTTATTTAAATTCTCTTTTATATATATATATATATATATATATATATATATATATATATATATATATATATTACCGGTTGTTCTATGACTATTAAAAGATTATAATTAATGTTAGTCTGTTTGGGAATTTGGTAAACCTAGACTAGATACCTGATGAAACAGTTGCTTAGTAATGCAAGATTAACTTCCCCAGACAGCTCACACCGTTTAACCCGCTTTTATTAACGATCAGCATCGCTTACATAGCAAAATCAAAGCTACAACGTTACACGCTGCCTGCCAAAAAAAGCGGAAGACTCAGAACCCGTGGTGGATCATCAAAGTAACTTGCTGCACGTACAGAACTTCGGCGGTTATGCAAGTGAGCAGTGTTGCAATTGCCTGTGACACAAAGAAGATCCCCAGAGTACATCAGAGTTGTTACCAGGCCTGGTAGGGGACACAAGGCACGTGAAAAGCGTCAGATATTGAATGGTTCGCTGTGAAGGACAAGTAGATACCGCGTACTCCGGTGAGACAGCGTTATCAGCACCTGCCAGACTTTGAAATGGGCCTCATTGTTTGTCTCCATTTGTATAGCTGTCAAATCGTGCAATATCTAGATTTGTGGAGGATTTGGATGTAACAGTAGCTCGAAGTTGCACAGCACGGGAACGAGGGTTAGTGCATACTCTTCGTAATGTTTTCCGTGCACCGCAGGAAGACAGACTGCGTCTTTTGTAGTGGTAACGTGACAGGAAAAGCAATGAATCCCGCCCCACTGTGTTCAGCAGTGAATCATCGTTCGGCTCTACTGTACTCCGCACGACTGTCGTCGGCGAGAATGGTGATGGCCTGGGGAGAGTTACGATCCTTCCAACGTTTTGCAGAGGTTTGACGTTGCTGGTCGATGCGTCATGGTGTGCGGGGCCCTCGCCTGTCACTTCAGGTCACAGCTGGGAACTCTGACAACACAGTGGTACTGCGTCCTCATGTATTACCTCCAATGCGACAGTATTCTGGTGCAGTTCTTCAACAGGACAATGCTTTTCTACACATATTAATGTAAATGCAAACATTTTACATTAGGGTTTACCGAGACTGTTATTGACATCGAACGAAGCAGCAAGTTTAATGTTACCAGACACTGCTTATTTATCTACACGATCCGTTTGAAAGGTTTAAATCTGTATCATCAGGTAGATGTACATTTGTTAGTATGACATGTGTGTTGTGTTACGATTTTTTGGTGGAACTTGTAGCACTGTCTAGCGGAAAAACAAAACACTCCAGTGGTCACTGGTTCTTTTCACTGTCGTAACACATCACACGTATAGTGTCATATTTCGTTTTTACAACAATAAGTTTGTTGTTTCACTCCATCACATTAATGTATTCCTGTAGTCAACAACATGCCCAGATCTACACTCGATATAACATGTGTCTGAACAGCTAGGACTTCAACTTCATCTCAGTGCCAGCATCCAGTGTACCAGTGACCAGTTACAAGAGTTATCGGCCATATTGCCTAAGAAAAGGATGCTGCGGTTTATGATACCGTTTCTAAGCGAATTAGAGCACCCATCCAAGCCGGAGGTTATGCAACGTCATTCTGATGTACTGGGCTAATACCTCCCAGTTCTTTGTGAATATGCCTCAGTAACATCACATACCCTCTCAACCCGTGAAGTTCCATTTCATGTCCTCTCCCCCTTCTGGCTGCTTCATTTTTTTTATCAGGCATTGTGGTCTGTCCTAGCCCCCAGACACTGCCGAGGCGTCGATTCTTGATCAGGTACTGCTGTCTGAGACGGATTATTACAACACTTGACTCGGATATTTATGTTTAGGCAACTAAGTGACGTGGTCAAAATTTTGCAAAGCATGCGAATTATCTTATATCCAGTCTTGGGTTTGACGAAAATAACAAAATCGAAACCACAAAGTTGCATACTCAGAACGATTAACTATCTACTGTCCACACTCAAAAATAATCCACATATGTTACAAGAATACTTTTCATCCTCTGCGACCGAGGGATAGCTTTCCTGGTGGAACAAATTGATTAAGCCAGTACAGGAGAACTGAAGACCGCTACGACTCGTAAAGAAAGAGATCAATTCAGTCATTACAAATGACATTGTACAACGAAGCCAGTCTTTGATGCCAGTCAGTCTACAATGTTACTACAATTCGGCCCAACGCCACCGCGGATTTGTCACTTCCCTCTTACCCACAGTTCACCCAAGATTTGGCGCCTCTGCGATGTAAGTCAGAACTACGATGCCCAGTTTTGAAATCACACGGTTTTCTTATGGAGAAAACATTTCAGGCACACCGCTGCTCAGAATGTATACGAGAAGCGCTCTGTGAGAGTCATAAACTGTGACAGTGAAACAATCCCTTTACCCGGGGCGTTGATTGCCACACATTCCGCGATTGAAAGCGACAGGCGACAGTTCGCAGTGCGATGGGCAACAGAAAGATGTTCTTCACAACCTTTGAAAGTGCCGATGTCCTCGGACGTTTCAGCCCCTCCCATAAAGACATTGTGGGTCTGCATATGCTTCGAACGTGATCCCACTCGTTTGGAGAGCAGTGCGACCACCGTTTTTGGTCTAGCTTACAGGATGCGACAACCAGAGTCCGTCCAAAACCACTCGACGAAATCCAAACGTTTTCCGAAGCAACCAAGACCTTATGCTCTTTCAGCGCTCCTGTTTTGTGTCCTCTTGTGGCGTGATCGCGGGGGATGTGACACCGACACATGTGTCACTAAAACTGAAAAGGGCTCCTCTAACAACCTCCAGTTCAGCAAAATCATCGCTGGCAGCCGCACACTTCTATCGAGAATTTTTAAATGTACCTCTAGGGACAGGGTGGATACACCACTGTGTTTTCAATATTACATTGTTGCTCTTGCACCTTATACCACGTCATCGGAAACTGGAGAGTGCAGATGGGGTTGCCAGTCTGCAAGCACCTAGGACGTCGTCACGAGTTGTCTCTATAGTTATATTTTTAAAATTCTCAATAAAGGTGTCTGACGTCACCTAGGGTTTTGCCGAAGTGGGAGGCTTTAGAAGGAGCCTTTGCCATTTTATTCACGCATCTGCCAATGTCGCCTCTCCCCGGGATAATAGCACAGGGGGACATGAAATATGTTGTTGTTGTTGTGGTCTTCAGTCCTGAGACTGGTTTGATGCAGCTCTCCATGCTACTCTATCCTGTGCAAGCTTCTTCATCTCCCAGTACCTACTGCAACCTACATCCTTCTGAATCTGCTTAGTGTATTCATCTCTTGGTCTCCCTCTACGATTTTTACCCTCCACGCTGCCCTCCAATGCTAAATTTGTCATCCCTTGATGCCTCAAAAAAAGGTCCTACCAACCGATCCCTTCTTCTAGTCAAGTTGTGCCACAAACTTCTCTTCTCCCCAATCCTATTCAATACCTCCTCATTAGTTACGTGATCTACCCACCTTATCTTCAGCATTCTTCTGTAGCACCACATTTCGAAAGCTTCTATTCTCTTCTTGTCCAAACTAGTTATCGTCCATGTTTCACTTCCATACATAGCTACACTCCATACAAATACTTTCAGAAACGACTTCCTGACACTTAAATCTATACTCGACGTTAACAAATTTCTCTTCTTCAGAAACGATTTCCTTGGCATTGCCAGTCTACATTTTATATCCTCTCTACTTCGACCATCATCAGTTATTTTACTCCCTAAATAGCAAAACTCCTTTACTACTTTAAGTGTCTCATTTCCTAATTTAATTCCCTCAGCATCACCCGATTTAATTTGACTACATTCCATTATCCTTGTTTTGCTTTTGTTGATGTTCATCTTATATCCTCCTTTCAAGACACTGTCCATTCCGTTCAACTGCTCTTCCAAGTCCTTTGCTGTCTCTGACAGAATTACAATGTCATCGGCGAACCTCAAAGTTTTTACTTCTTCTCCATGAATTTTAATACCTACTCCGAATTTTTCTTTTGTTTCCTTTACTGCTTGCTCAATATACAGATTGAATAACATCGGGGAGAGGCTACAACCCTGTCTCATGAAATAGGAGTGCTGAAAAAGCATCAGCACACTCTGCTGCTTCGGATCACGTTCAGATTTCGACGAATGGCTTTGAATGGTCCCTAACGGTCACAGCCTGTAAGCAGACCAAACATTGCGGTCGCACTGCACCCCAAACAGGTTCGATCACGTTCGATGTGGATGCTACACCATAATGTCCTCAATGAGGGACTGAAATGTCCGAGGGTGTCAGCAATGTCTGAGTTTGTGAAGAATGTCTTGCTGCTTCTCATCGCAATGCGCTCTGTCGTTTGCGACCGCGAAATGTGTGGGAATCAACGCCCCAAAGGAAACGGGTCAATTCACTGACGCCCTTTACGCCACCCTCTGCAGGCTTTTAGTGGCGGTTCTGAGCGCCAGCATGCCTCGAATATCTTCGTCGGCGACTCATAAGAAAACTGCGTAACTTCAACGCTTGGATCTCCATCGCAGGGCGTCAAAAGAAGGGGTGAAACGTGGATAAGATGGGGCATTGAACTCTGATGATAGTGTGACGTCATTAACCCACCTTACATGTCACACGGTCTTCTGAGTTGTGGCCTTTTCTTCGCATCTGTCAACACCTTGGAGTCCAAGGTTTCACAGGGCGCCAAGTTTCGAACCTAAGCGTTGAAATGGCTAGGAATTACGGTGCTTCGAAAAAGTGATGCTTTAATTCTGTTGCGAAGTGTAGTATCGAAGCCAAAGTTTTTGACGCAATACCCGTGTCCCAAAACGGCCAAGTATACCGTGTAAGGCGTCGGGATTTTGGACACCTTACATATCGGGTGCCTCTGTTTTACGTGTCGTTACAGTGTTGCAAGACACTGATTTTGTAACATGGGACGGGTTTTTGAGTGTATATTTAACTTGTTTGAGATTTAATACACGTGACATCGAGAGAATAACTCGCTTTCGTAAATTTGCATGTTTATAAGTTAGGTAGAAACAGGTTGGAAGCGTCACTGGAGGGGAAGCCAGTTTTAGTTAGCCACGCTGTGACACAATGGCCTGCAGACCGGCGGCCTAGTCAAGGACAAGCGCAGGTGACGGGCACGGCAGAGAACTGGGGGAAGAACTGTGATTTGTCGCAGTTAAGAGTCGCAGTTAAGGAACCTAAGTCGCGTATCCCTCCGCCACTGCTATTTCTGCGATTTCTGCTACTTCCGCGATTTCTGCGACTTCTGTGACTTCTGCTACTTCTGTGACTTCTGCGATTTCTGTGACTTCTGCTACTTCTGCGATTTCTGTGACTTCTGCTACTTCTGCGATTTCCGTGACTCCTGCGATTTCTGCGACTTACCACCGTATGAAAAAGCTACATCTGTCCACACAGAAAATTGCATCTTAACAAACCTGTCATTGGTAAGTATGTTTTACGTTTGTTCTTCCATTGGCTTTAATCTTGTATTAAAGAAACAACTGTGAAAATATTAATAGTGTAATTAATATGTAAGTAGCCATACAGTACCGTAATAGTTCGTATTTAGAACATGAATTCTAACATATTGTTATGTTCTCAGGTACCCGAACTACATTTCAGTCACTCAGTAAAGTGATAACTCAAAATATCATTGTCAGCAGATCTGGAGAAATTGCCACTGCGTCTTTAGACCGTTTTCGTCAGACGAGAGGTTAGTTTCTTAGTGTTTCGATGGACTTAAATTACTTAAGTGAGGTCGTTCTTGCAAATGTGAAACATACCCCATTGAGTGGCTTTCATTACAGCAAATATTAGCAATCTACCCTGTCAATTATATTGCTTGTAATTAGTGACAGCAAAAATTGTTTAATAATCCTTGTGATTTTGCAGACACAGTTCTGGTTGCTGTACGTATCTATCCACATCAAGGCTGTTGGGGAGAGACTCGTGAAGATTCAAGAGAGCTCTTAGAGGATTTGCAGTTTAAAAGTGACATTATTGCGAAATAAGTGTGCAGATGAGTGATTAAACTGTTTTTTATTGAAGTTGTTGTGCGATTTTAAAGGAATAATAAATGTTAAATACAGTGAGCGAATAATGAAAATCTCATTTTCCACATGTTAAGCCGTCCTATACCCGTAATTTTCCGCCACATATTGTTGGTAAACACTTGTTGGAGAGTGACATGCCGCCCCCCCCCCCCTCTTTCTCCACAATCTTGGTGTGACACTGACCTGTAACATCCCGAAGTCTACAATATGCATTTTGAGGCTGTTGATACGAAAGTGGGAAGTACAGATCTTACAGTTAAATCAGGAATAGCTTAAGTGAATTACTTGAAAGTAACACAGGAAAAGCTTACTTATGTAGGTGGTAGTAGCGTCGGCAAAAAGTTCTTGTGTGTGAAGTTGCCATGTAGAACACCAGGTGTAAAACTTTTCTCCCGAGTCTTGAACTGTGTCGAAACAAAAGTGAGGCATTCATATGACACAATAATACTGTTTTTATTTCACTACACTTATACAGGTGTCTGAGTACTGCTGTGTTAACATTGCAAAGTCCTGTAGGCATGTGGAGTATTAACCAAAACTGTCATATTGGAAGCAGAATCAAACACATTTGTTACGTTACTTGATATTTTCAGGAGAAAAAGGCAATGTTGCTTCTTATTAATATAATACATTCAGAGTCACAGCTGTGTTTGACCAACCATAACTGACGCTGAATGTGCATGTCGTCATATAATATGAAGGGCTTATTTCAATAGTGGTACAATTCCATTACCTTCACTTTTCTGTCTATAATGCTTCTGAAATTAATGATCCAAACAAACATAAATAAAGGTTCATCTCTAGCAAGAAGCCTTATGCTTGAATATTTCTGATATCTCAACTGCAGATTTTTCAGCACTCATTTAACTTTACGACTCTGTATCTCAAAATGAACAAAAGTGGACTTGTACCACTATTGAAATAAGCCCATCATATTCAGTATTATGCACACAGTCACACACAGCACGTCGATCTCGTGAGGCACAAGGCTCTCGTAACGAAGTACGTACGTCGGTCAACAGATGGCACTAGGAAAAGAATGTTAACTGGGCTTTTTAGTTGCTACTTGCGACTCTTAGTTGCGATTTGTCACAGAAATCGCAGTTTGACTCGGTAGCGAATAGCATAGTATGAACTTTGCTCAACAGATGGCACTGCTAACTGCGCTTTTTAGTTGCTACTTGCGACTCTTAGTTGCGACTTGTCACGGAAATCGCAGTTAGACTCGATAGCGTGTCGCAGAGGTGAGCGTAGTACGAACTTTGCTCAACAGATGGCACTGCTAACTGCGCTTTTTAGTTGCTACTTGCGACTTCTAGCCGCGATTTGTCACTGAAATCGCAGAAAGCAGTACGGAATTCGGCCAACAGCTGGCTCACGGCGTTGAATGTGAAATGCTACTTGCGACTGCTAACTGTGACTGAAATCGCAGTTAGATTTTGTAAAGTTGTTATTGTGATACCTGTGACTTCTCAATCACTGTGATTTCTAACAGGTACGCGATTTCCTGACCACCACTACCATCCAGTGTCCAGCACCGCTGTAGAGGGAAGGGAAGAAGGACTGAGGAGACGCGCAGCTGCCCAGCGAAAAAGGCACCTTCCCTTGAGACATCGTCGAATGTGGTCGTAGGGCATCACCTTCTGGCGTGACGACAGGGAAAGGAGATATGTTGGTATGAATACTTTGTTCAACCGGCTCCAAAATTCAGTCAAGAGCTGGTTGAGTTCCTTTCGTAAGTCTCCTGAGCGGAGAACGAAGAGAGTCAACATAGTTAAATTCTTGCGTGAACAGCGAGGGCAGAGTAACACACGGAGCGCCAGTCTTGCGCGTGTGCTTAGCCATTAAAAGCAGACTAGGGCGAAGTCAACGTTTTTCGCTTCACGAGAACATAGGGCAAGTTTGCTGCTATAGAATCAGCCAGGCTCAGTGTAGGATTTTGATAGATTGACATATCCGACGACACACGGCAGCAGCCAAGCCGAGGACGCTGTGCAACACAGGGTAAAGAATACAGCTCGCCATTAAATGTAAATGATTCAAGCCAATTTTTAATCCACTAATACGATACTCAATCTAGGAAAACCTGTCCTCCTTGTAGTATTTCCCGAAATTAACGTGCTCGATGGCCACGTTTGGTTAACATTTGTGGGGGATGAATCAAATTTGTTAGAGCCGGTAACATTGTTCAGGATAGTCGTCCACAAGACAGTCTTTTTCTTAGTTACAATAATTAACTACCCTGAATTTTGTTATATTATTCATCTTTTATATTTCATGTTATTTGAGAAATTTAATAGCAGAATCCCATTGTCTGAACAGGGCATGCCTGAAATTGCTCTTGTGCAGTGTCATGACCCTACGTATGCAAAAGTGATTCCAGTAAATACAGTTAAAAAAATGGCTCTGAGCACTATGGGACTTAACATCTGAGGTCATCAGTCCCCTAGAACTTAGAACTAGGACATCACACACATCCATGCCCGGGGCAGGATTCGAACCTGCGACCGTAGCAGTCGTGCGGTTCGGGACTGAAGTGCCTAGAACCGCTCAGCCACCGTGGCCGGCTTAAATACAGTTACAGGGAATAGTTGTTGTCTGTTCTTAGATAGAGGTCCGATAGAGGTCTCCTTCCTACCTTTTAGGAACATTAATGGCAGCTATTCTTCCGAAGCCTAAAACCTTGGTGAGTAATAACACGTCTCCTTACACTTATTACCTACCAGAGGCGTGTTTAGAACCGCAGTGGTTCTATGTCGTGTAAAAGCACCCGGTTACCGAGCTTAAGTACCGTATGCATACTTCCCCTTGTCGGAAACTCCGATCAGCACTCTCGTGTGGTGGCAGCTGGCTGCTCCGACAGGTAAGGCGCTTCACATGACAAAAAATAACCATGGCTGCAAGAGCCAAAAATGTTAAAAGATGTTCGTCACATAACGGGTATTAATTCATAAAACTTTCATTCCGTTATGAAGTAATCTTGTCATCAACATCAGCAAGAGGTATGATCCCCACGGGTACGGTGAGTCCTCTGGCGTGGAAGCAGATCACCGCCTTCTTCTTTGAAGGCGGACACCTCCAAAGAGCATCCGAATGTATCTGGAACGTTGGTGGTTATTTCCAGCTTCGTCGTTTCTCTTCTATTTTCTCGAGTTGACAGAATTTCTAAAATCATTGAGGGAAGTGGCAACAAAACGACTATTCACGTTGGTGTGTAGAATATATGAGTCTGGCGACATACCATCTGACTTTCGGAAAAGCATCATCCACACAATTCCGAAGACGGCAAGAGCTGACAAGTGCGAGGATTTTCGCACAATCAGCTTAGCAGCTCATGCATCGAAGCTGCTTACATGAATAATATACAGAAGAATGGAAAAGAAAATTGAGAATGCGCTAGGTGACGATCAGTTTGGCTTTAGGAAAAGTAAAGGGACGAGAGAGGCAATTCTGACGTTACGGCTAATAATGGAAGCAAGGCTAAAGAAAAATCGAGACACTTTCATAGGATTTGTCGACCTGGAAAAAGCGTTCGACAATATAAAATGGTGCAAGCTGTTCGAGATTCTGAAAAAAGTAGGGGTAAGCTATAGGGAGAGACGGGTCATATACAATATGTACAACAACCAAGAGGGAATAATAAGAGTGGACGATCAGGAACGAAGTGCTCGTATTAAGAAGGGTGTAAGACAAGGCTGTAGCCTTTCGCCCCTACTCTTCAATCTGTACATCGAGGAAGCAATGATGGAAATAAAAGAAAGGTTCAGGAGTCGAATTAAAATAGAAGGTGAAAGGATATCAATGATACGATTAGCTGATGACATTGCTATCCTGAGTGAAAGTGAAGAAGAATTAAATGATCTGCTGAATGGAATGAACAGTCTAATGAGTACACAGTATGGTTTGAGAGTAAATCGAAGGAGGACGAAGGTAATGAGAAGTAGTAGAAATGAGAACAGCGACAAACTTAACATCAGGATTGATGGTCACGAAGTCAATGAAGTTAAGGAATTCTGCTACCTAGGCAGTAAAATAACCAATGACGGACGGAGCAAGGAGGACATCAAAAGCAGACTCGCTATGGCAAAAAAGGCATTTCTCGCCAAGAGAAGTCTACTAATATCAAATACCGGCCTTAATTTGAGGAAGAAATTTCTGAGGATGTACGTCTTGAGTACAGCATTGTATGGTAGTGAAACATGGACTGTGGGAAAACCGGAACAGAAGAGAATCGAAGCATTTGAGATGTGGTGCTATAGACGGATGTTGAAAATTAGGTGGACTGATAAGGTAAGGAATGAGGAGGTTCTACGCAGAATCGGAGAGGAAAGGAATATGTGGAAAACACTGATAAGGAGAAGGGACAGAATGATAGAACATCTGCTAAGACATGAGGGAATGACTTCAATGGTACTAGAGGGAGCTGTAGAGGGCAAAAACTGTAGAGGAAGACAGAGATTGGAATACGTCAAGCAAATAATTGAGGACGTAGGTTGCAAGTGCTACTCTGAGATGAAGAGTTTAGCACAGGAAAGGAATTCGTGGCGGGCCGCATCAAACCAGTCAGTAGACTGACGACAAAAAAAAATAAAATAAAATAAAAAAAATAAAACCGTAAGCATACTATAAAATCGATAGTGCTGGGAACACTAGAAAAGAACGCCAAGTCAGAAAAACATGCAAAAGCCACTGCAGTTGAAAATTCCAAATTACAGGAACTGAATGCACAATTCCATGTCTCATTCAATAAAATAAAGCTGAAAAAGTGTTAAATCACCAAATAGCGTCCTCTTTAATTCAGAATGTATATTTCCTTAGTAAGGAAAAATTCCCCCACACGACAAAATATGAACCTATAATTCGTAAGATAGTACTGAAAAGATACATTAACCTTGAAATGTGGGTTAAATTTCAGAGTCAAAGGTCCACATATATACTGTATCATCAATATTAAATTGCATTGGTGAGGTTCTACTCTATCAAAGCCGCGAGGGATTAGCCGAGCGGTCTTAGACGCTGCTGCAGTCATGGACTGTGCGGCTAGTCCCAGCGGAGGTTCGAGTCCTCCCTCGTTCATGGGTGTGTGTGTTTGTCCTTCGGATAATTTAGGTTAAGTAGTGTGTAAGCTTAGGGACTGATGACCGTAGTAGTTGGGTGTGTGTGTTTGTCCTTCGGATAATTTAGGTTAAGTAGTGTGTAAGCTTAGGGACTGATGACCGTAGTAGTTGAGTCCCATAAGATTTCACATACATTTGAACATTTTGAACTCTAGATCAAACATCTGCCCCTAACAAACATTTTTCCTTAACGGCAGACAAGTCTACAAGTATTCCCAACTAGAGTGAACTGTCTTTGCTAGTTTGTTACACTATGTTTTACCGTCTCTTTCTAAGAAGTAAAGTTCTTAAGCGTGATTGATTTGAATAGTTCTACAGCTGAATATATGTTTCCAGCAATTGAGCTAAAGAAACGAATTCTTCCTTACGGCAAGTTAGTGACGTGCTTCCAGAATGAGATTTTCATTCAACAGCGGAGTGTGCGCTGATATGAAACTTCCTGGCAGATAAAAGCTGTGTGCCGGACCGAGTCTCGAGCACTCGCCCGCGAAAGACAGAGATCCCTAGTTCGAGTCTCAGTCCGGCACACAGTTTTATTCTGCCAAGAAGCTATAGTGATATTTTCTTTCGATGGCGCTGCTAATTTCAGTGGTTCTGTCACTCAGGTCCATATTCGAGTGTCATATGAAAGGGCACGGGTTGCCATACATTCACTGCAGAGCACTTGTTTCTCCAATTGCTGTCACCTTCTGTGCGGATAAACACCCTGTAATAAAACGCACATTACATATTGTTAAGGAAATTTACAAACTTTTTTATGCTTCTCGTAAATGAGAAAACGTGTGGCATGAAATTGGGTGTGCTTTAGGACCACCTCTCTTAAGAAAATCGAAAGCTGTTGAAACCTGCTGGATAATTACCTATCGCACAGTTCTTCCCATATTCTAATGATACAAGTACATTATGATGGCATGTAAACATCTACACAAGGGCAGTTAATATTTAACAAATTTGCCAGGAAGTATATTGTTAGAAATGATGAGTTACAATTTCATTGTAGGTTTAGTAGTTAAACACTCACTCAGAATATCACAACGCCCTATAATTGTTTCAGGAACTCGAAACATTTAAGACACATCGTCCGCCTCTTTAAAACTAAAAAAAACTAAAAGTGGATGCAACAGAAGTTAGTAGTATGCTATTCACGGAGGACAAGAAAATAACTATGAAAAAGGTAAGGAAATTTGTGAAAAGTATGATTAATGAAATTGAGCAACGGTTCAATGACAAGGCTGTGAAAGTGATACAGCTAAGTGCATATATTAGAAGCTGTAAAACATTTCAGGATTCAGTAATAATGATTGCAAAGTAGTGAGCTTGATGTCGGTAGCTGTTATTGGAGACTTGCGTTCTTTTCAGTATGTTGCCCGCAGTAAATAAGAAGATTCGTCTTATCCTGCACCTTTTATCTTCAGGGCCAACATCGGCTATGACGCGCTAAGGGCACCCGCTTTAGATCTTGAGGGCCTGCAACCTCAATCTTATGTGTAAATGTTAAGCCGGAGTTTAATTCCAGCAGTAGCTGATAAATAAGTTGCGTTCTCCGGATTTTATATTTGATGGGTTGTTTTAAGCAACTGCCTTTTCGAGCTTTCTCTGTCTTGTGATGTAACGTAGCGAAGTTGAGAATCTAAGTTTTAAAACGTTTAAATTCCATCTGTAATCCACTGTTCTTGATAGTCAGCTTGGCCTGACTTGGTTGCACACTTCCTGTGGTATCTAAAAAAAAAAAAAAAAAGGTTCAAATGGCTTTTAAACACTATGGGACTTAACATCTGTGGTCATCAGTCCCGTAGAACTTTGAACTACTTAAACCTAACTAACCTAAGGACATCACACACATCCATGCCCGAGGCAGGATTCGAACCTTCGACAGTAGCGGTCGCGCGGTTCCAGACTGTAGCGCCTAGAGCCGCTGGGCCACCCCGGCGGGCCCTGTAACTCATTCCAACATTACCAGACTTAAGGTTATGAATTGGCCCTCTTTCTCTCGGAGGAGTGATTTTTATTTTTTGTTGTTGTGTATTTTAATTTAGGAACATTTACTGTTGTGCTTGTGTGGGTTTTATTTAAGGGCCTTATGACCGTTTAAAACTTTGTGTGACTACGTTTTAAGATTGGCCCCTGCGAGGGTAAGAGTGGATTCGACCTACGCATTGTGACAAACAGTAGTTATTTCAATTATTGTTCCTCCCTTTTAAATTTACTTGTGTTTAAATTGGCATTTCAAAATTTTAAACATGGCTGAAGCAGCAACTGTTGAAAATCTTCACGGTAAATGATGACAACCAAACAGTTGCAGAATAAGGATTTATTGAAATCCTTGACCACGATTGTTAGGAAAAAAAAAACAGCTGTTAAATGTTCAACCTTAGGAGTAACAGGGCGATAAAGAGTGAGGGTAATGACTTTTATTTCTATTCCATTTTTGGGGAACGTATCATACAAGATAAGGGGACTTCTACAGAAGCAATACGGTTACAAAGTTGCCTTTTCCGTAAAGAATAGCTTAAAACAAAGAGTGAGTCATACTATTGCGGCACGGGAAGAACTTGGCGTTAAATCCGGAGTTTACGAAATTACTTGTAACGACTGCCCCAAGTATTACGTAGGACAGACAGGTAGACCCCTTAAAGTAAGATATAAAGAACACATGCTAGGTAAAAATGGGGAAACGTGTACCATTCCACGTTTGCTGCACATCTATTGCTCTTACAACATACGCCATGTTAACTGGATGACGTGGAATTGCTACACGAAGTGAGTAAGGGTTACATACCGGACCTGTTCTAGGAATTAGAAATTTTCAAACATCTATCTCAAAATGATGGATTTATTCTTAAAGAACAGGTGCAGCTTGGAAACAAAAAAATTTTGGATAGTTTCAAAAATCTTGCTCTAACGTAATATATTCTGGCTGACTAGAAGCTAGTTTTCTTGTCTGTTGATGCTGGTGAATGCTCCTTTCCTGTCTTGTTAGGATTTTAAATGTTTTTGATGATTTTTGTTCTCGGTTTTCGATGTGTATGTGTGGTTTAAATGATTCTGTTACGTTTTTTATTCATGACGATAGATAGTTTCGATTTACAACATTTTGTTCGTTTTCGCTAGTATGTATCCTAGCCTTTAATTTGCGCGAGATTCTCGCGCATAAACCTAGTGCCCTCTCTCGTGGGATATGTTCCTTAGCGCAAGTTTCACCTGCTCGCCACTAGGACACAGGCAAATTGGTGTTCACACTTTCTATTGTATGCGGGTGTTTTAAATGGTTCTGATATGTTTTATTTATTAAGATAGAGGGTAAATTATCACGAGTATGTATCCCGGTGTTTTAATGCGCGCGAGCGTCCCGCGCATACCACAAGTACCCTCTCTCGGTGAAATTGTCTGCCCTAGTGCTTCCACACCCTCTTCATGGTAGTTCACACGCTAAGTACTGATAGTATGTCGTGTTCGCATCGACCATCTCTTCATAATTATGCTGTACTGATGGAGGTGTTATTTTAACTACTGCCGACACCTTTGGCACTATTGTTTTATACATCTCCACTGCAGGATGTGATTTTAGTAAGTGACTAAAAGTTTTTGTGCTTGTAATACTTTCGTAATTTTCATCGTTACTTAAAGCTATAACTGTTTTTTTTATGTATATCAGTTATGCTGCTAATTGTTTTGCTATTGAAGGTGTCAGGTGTATTTTTGCTTCTGATGGAGGTATATTTAGATATACCGAAACCTTGGTCAGGGATTTCAATAGATCGTTATTCTGCAACTGTTTGGCTGTTATCATCTACCGTGTAAATTGGCGTTTCTGTTGTCTAAAGACTGTTTATGTAAGAGAAACTTGCTGTTCATTATTGTAGAGATGATTGTGGTTTTAACTGCCATTCTGATTGTTGGCTTATTTAAAATAAATTTGTAATTTCTTGAGGAAAAGTGATGTGCTCAGTCTGGTTTCGCCCTTCCGCATCTCCTATACTTTGTTCATCCTAAGCCTGGACATTTCACCTAAACTACTTATCCCCATTCTGGTGCGGCCTCCACGCCATAACTTCTTGATAAGCATAACTCGACTGATTCCCAGCGGCCTCAGGACCCTGTTGTTACTAAAATCATCTCCGTTGACGAGTGTGGTGCGCAGGTCTCCCTGCCTCTCAGTTTGGACTGGATCTCCTACATCACCCGCCCACGCAACGGCATGAGTTAGAGGCAGTTTCGAGGAGCCATAGTAATTAAAGTGTCCAGCCTGAGAGAGTTGCATCACGAACGAAGAAAAAACATTTTTGAAGGTGGGGGAGATGTTCACGCTTCTTCTCCCTCAGTTTAGCCCATTGGTTCTGCCAAGGATACTGATACATAGCCCCGTTAGGCGATTGTTTTGCAATTTTGAAGTTTTCGTTCCGGTTGTCTATGCGGATATATATACTTTTCTCATTTTGACTGGTAGCAGGATTGTATCGGAACTTTGCGACAGTTTATATACACCACTGGCCATTAAAATTGCTACACCAAGAAGAAATGCAGATGATAAACGAGTATTCATTGGACAAATATATTATACAAGAACTGACATGTGATTACATTTTCACGCAGTTTGGGTGCATAGATCCTGAGAAATCAGTACACAGAACAACCACCTCTGGCCGTAATAACGGCCTTGATACGCCTGGGCATTGAGTCAAACAGAGCTTGGCTGGCGTGTACAGTCACAGCTGCCCACGCAGCTTCAACACGATACCACACTTCATCAAGAGTAGTGACTGGCGTATTGTGACGAGCCAGTTGCTCGGCCACCACTGACCTGACGTTTTCAATTGGTGAGAGATCTGCAGAATGTGCTGGCCAGGGCAGCAGTCGAACATTTTCTGTATCTATAAGGGCCCGTACAGGGCCTGCAACATGCGGTCGTCCATTATCCTGCTGAAATGTAGGGTTTCGCAGGGATCGAATCAAGGGTAGAGCCACAGGTCGTAACACATCTGAAATGTAACAACATCCACTGTTCAAAGTGCCGTCAATGCGAACAAGAGGTGACCGAGACGTGTAACCAATGGCACCCCATACCATCACGCCGGTTGATATGCCAGTATGGCGATGACGAATACACGCTTCCAATGTGCGTTCACGGCGATGTCGCCAAACAAGCATGCGACCATCATGATGCTGTAAACAGAACCTGGATTCATCCTAAAAAATGACGTTTTGCCATTCGTGCACCCAGGTTCGTCGTTGAGTACACTATCGCAGGCGCTCCTGTCTGTGATGCAGCGTCAAGGGTAACCGCAGCCATGGTCTCCGAGCTGATAGTCCATGCTGCTGCAAACGTCGTCGAACTGTTCGTGCAGATGGTTGTTGTCTTGCAAACGTCCCCATCTGTTGACTCAGGGATCCAGACGTGGCTGCACGATCCGTTACAGCCATGCGGATACGATGCCTGTCATCTCGACTGCTAGTGATAAGATGCCGTTGGGATCCAGCACGGCGTTCCGTATTACCCTCCTGAACCCACCGATTCCATATTCTGCTAACAGTCATTGGATCTCGACCTACGCGAGCAGCAATGTTACGATACGATAAACCGCATTCGCGATAGGCTACAATCCGACCATTATCAAAGTCCGAAACGTGCTGGTACGCATTTCTCCTCCTTAAACCAGGCATCACAACGTTTCACCAGGCAACGCCGGCCGCGGTGGTCTAGCGGTTCTAGGCGCTCAGTCCGGAACCGCGCGACTGCTACGGTCGCAGGTTCGAATCCTGCCTCGGGCATGGATGTATGTGATGTCCTTAGGTTAGTTAGGTTTAAGTAGTTCTAAGTTCTAGGGGACTGATGACCACAGATGTTAAGTCCCATAGTGCTCAGAACCATTTGAACCATTTTTTTTTCACTAGGCAACGCTGGTCAACTGCTGTTTGTGTATGAGAAATCGGTTGGAAACTTTCCTCATGTCTGCACGTTGTAGGTGTCGTCACCGGCGCCAACCTTGTGTGAATGCTCTGAAAAGCTAATCATTTGCATACCACAGCATCTTCTTCCTATCGGTTAAATTTCACGTCTGTAGCACGTCATCTTCGTGGTGTAGCAATTTTAATGGCCAGTAGTGTAGTAACTTGGTGCAGTAGTGTTATTTGACCACTTTCCAATTCCTGGGTTCTCGACCTTTTTTAATGTGGCTTCCAAGCATTCTGAATGCACTGCTTTGTTTCATAGAGAAGGAATTGCGTTATGAGATTTCTAAGTTCTCCAAGAAGGTAAAGGCAGAGGGTGCACCTTCTGTGATCTCACTTTACTTCTTCTCTATGCCCCTTCTGTCTATGGTCGACACATGGAACGTTCGCATTTCATCAAAGAGGAAATCATTTTCTTGTTTCGTAAACCCCTACAAAGAATCTATGGGGTGATGATTTTCATTGCGTTCTGTTGCCGGTGGATCAGTCTCCTAATTTTAGTTTCAGTAAAGAACTCGATGTCATGGTGCACTCCTTGGACCTACGTGACGCATGGGTTTGTCAGTAACCTACACTTGTCTGATATACTTATTTTCTTGCCACCTCTAACAGTCGACTTGATCGCTTTTATCTTTCCGATACCTTGCAGGGGTAGCTTTTCGATGTTGACGTGATACCGCCTGTTTTACTGATCGTTGTGTCGTAACCGTCACATTTAATTATGTGCCGGAGCCGGTATGTCTTCCTGGATGTTCAAAATAGCCAGTCTACAAGACCATTCCCTTGGTGTTGTCATTCAGGGAAATGGGCCCGTTGCTGTCGCGCTATAGAACGGTACTCGTGGAATTGTGGAATCGTGGCCTCTGCATACCCAGCTACAAATTCGTAGGTTCTCGTGAGTTTGGTGCCGCGATGGCAGCAGACGTCCGGCGGACGTAAGAAGTTTTTCCTCCCATATAAGGACAACTTTATGATAGCGCTAAGCAGGCTTCAATACGGATTGTGGACGTACGGCAAATTAAAGCCAAGTTGCTACATTTAAAATTTTTCAGATGAAGGGACTCCTGACGTGATCAAAGCAATGTTTCATTTTGCAAGAGTCACTGACTTCGTTATTCCATCTTACCCGTATTTGGGCGTGCAGCTCACATGTATGCACTGCATCCCTCTCTAAAGGCAATGGTCGAGTGTCAACGTCTCATCGTGACATTTTCAGTTTAATTTTTAAATACTTTACTGGACTGTACGATACCCACGTTCCAGTTGAAAATTTTCCTGACGAGTTTTCCCCTTTGCTGGATCGATTCGTCACACCTGAATTGAATGACTTATCTTCCACAAAAACGATATGTATGATGTTACTGGGTCTCGGTAACGAAAGTCACCTGTATTCGATGATATTCTTAAAGAATAGGTGACACAATAAAGTCGATAGTTAATAAAGTGACACGGGGTTCCTCGCTACCTGCTCCTTTCAAGGAGCACCGGATCTTGACTCACGTCGTCCGTTTACTCTCCTAAATTTCGACTATAAAACTGTCAAAAAAATGGTTCAAATGGCTCTGAGCACTATGGGTCTTAAAACATCTATGGTCATCAGTCCCCTAGAACTTAGAACTACTTAAACCTAACTAACCTAAGGACAACACACAACACCCAGCCATCACGAGGCAGAGAAAATCCCTGACCCCGCCGGGAATCGAACCCGCGAACCCGGGCGTGGGAAGCGAGAACGCTACCGCACGACCACGAGATGCGGGCTATAAAACTGTCGGTCGAGCTATTAACACCCGTCTCTCTAAGTTGCTTGACTAAATCATTGCCGTTTACCAAAGTCTTCTGTTACTGAATGTCGAAATGTCGAGATGTCGTTTTGGTGGCAGCCGCTACTAACATCTTGGGGCCTTGCTTTTTATCTACTTCCACAAGGCATTTGACGATGTGAGTCTCAGTTTCTTAATGAATACGTTCGCCCCTTTGCGTTGCGCTTACGACGTACGCCAGGTCCTATACAGTGGTTGGCGCGGGCTAAAAGGTGGATGTGGCGCTCAGTCTGGGCGCCAAGTGAGAGAGCCCAGCCAGTCGGCAGCTAGCAACTGGACAGTGTGGTCTGAGCAACAAGTAAGTGAACAGCGCAAGTGCCGAGCGAGGCATACAGTACCTGGATTAATATGGAAAGGCCTCGAATGTGTGTACGACTCTAAAATGGCGCTCTGTTATTGGAAAGGCTCTAAAGTTGGTAATTTCGTCGTTAAGAAGAAAGTAATAGAGCAATTACAACCAGAGGAAAGACCACATAACCACCATGTACTCGCCACCAATATTAAACCATCACTTCAGCAAAATCTAAAAGGTCTTCTCTACTTCGACCATCCTCAGTTATTTTGCTCCCCAAATACAAAACTCATCTAAAACTTTAAGTGTCTCGTTTCCTAATCTAATACCCGCAACACAACCTGATTTAAATCGACTACATTCCATTGTCCTCGTTTTCCTTTTGTTGTGTTCATCTTATATCCTCTCTCCAAGACACTGTCCATTCCTTTCAAGAAAATAAACGGGATGTAATAGAATACAGCGCCTGTGTATGTTTGCGTCTTACAAACAAGGTGGACGCCTTGACTTTAATATCGGGAAGACCTAATCCTCCGAGCTAGCGGGAGCTAAGCACCACTTTATACTGGGGTGCATCGCCACAAGAATCGACCGAATAGTCTTTTGAGACTGCGGGCCATCATCGCGGAAAGCGGGAATATCTGTGCAATGTAAAATACACTTTACTGAAAATATAAGTGTTAAGACCCGAGTTTGGTGGAGGAGGCTAAAAGAACGGCGTTCGTGTTAAAGAGTTGCTTCCTGAACACGTATCGTAACATCTCGCCAGTTAAGTGCAGCCATTTTGGTAGGTTGCGATCCACTATGATCCCTGACCTCTTGCGAAGATTCACCATTGTCGCCCAAGGATCTATAACCTGGTTAAAGCCTCGCAACGACAGGAATTTGCATTTGTGATCATTAATGGCCCCAGCAAGGCGACAAAAGAAATTCAACTTATCCTTCAGCCCAGAATCGTCGCCGGTATTTCGTACTATTACACTTACTGCCCAACAGATAGTACTATAGCGGATAAAGTCAAATATAGCACTATACTGCGCTGTTTGTTATACCGGCATAATGCGTATTACCAAATATGATATTACGATGCAGCAAATGTTACCCTCTGGGAGGATTTGAGTAAATTGACCGTGAGTTGCCTAATGGGTTTGGATTATCGAACCTGAATTTAATATAACTGTAGAAACCAGAAAGCTAAAGACTGAAATTTGGAAAATATCTTAACTAACCAAGTTTACTTAAACGCAATAAAATACAGTCTCCAGCCTAATTAGGCATAGTAATATGAACATTACTTTTAAAGAATCTGTTTTGTATTTTGATAAAGGAAAGCTACCATTACTTGTTTCCGAGAGAAGTACAATGAAACTCTGCTACAATCTGATAAGTGCTACAGTGAATACCAGTAGTTATAAATAGTATGTGCAAGTTCTCACAGGAACAACTGACACTTTATCTCTTCTCAACAGTAATAAATTGTCATGTATAAGTTATCTCATCATCAGATGTTGTGAAAGACACTACTAAACCAAAATTGGACATGGACACAGTCCTGTTTCAATAGTTACTTTTCAGATAGTACAAAGATAATTATAAGTCACTTGCAGTAGGATTTTTACGTTCTCTATGAAGCAATCGTATTTCTATTTTTATGAATAAAAGCAATGACAGTAACTTTATCCATCATAGGCAAACATTTATTAGGTCGGGGCCCTCAAACTGTCTTTCCAATTTTTATTGCAAAAAGCACAAAAAAGCTCTAGAATTACTTCATAATGCAATTAGTAAATTCATTGTTCAAGAATGTTTCTTCATGAAACTTCCTGGCAGATTAAAACTGCGTGCCCGACCGAGACTCGAACTCGGGACCTCTGCATTTCGCGGGCAAGTGCTCTACCATGTCTTTTTTTTTTTTTTTAATCTAATGAACCGCTGCAGGAGCAGGGCGACGGGTAGGGCAGGGGTCGACACCCGAAGCCTGGCCATCCCGCAGCCACGCCCAAGCAACGTGTTCGAGTTCGAGGATCGAAGGATCAGGAAGGGGATGTAGTGGGTTTGTCGATGTTGTTTTATTTATTTATTTCTTTAATTTTTATAACTTTTTTTTGTATTATAGATTTATTTTTGTTTCATTACAAAGAAAGATCCTACAACTGCCGTAGCCGAGCGTCCGAGTCGTCTTCTCGTCTGTTGGGAGGGGTTCCCCCCTATTCCGTCCGTAGAGGATCAATATGCTCCAGGATTCTTCTTCATTTTCAGCGTCTCATACCCGGAACGCCCCAGTGAGCAGGAGGATCCGCAAATAATGAACCTAAATAATTTGCGAAACGAGTTCTGTACCTAGGGTGGCGGCTGAAAGCTGCATGTGTCGTCATCAATAGGGACCAAAAGTCGAGTGTGCCTTTGGGAGCATCGCAAAATATGTAGTAAACGGCCATGCCTTTTAGCCAGTTAACGGCGTTCGTTCTGGTTGATGGAAAGTATACGCCGTCGGGGCGCAATACATCATCAGGGGAGATAGACTCCGGCAATCGCCGCAAGAGTAATGCCAGCATGCGCTGCGTCAGTAGCCAGCACTCGCTGGTCGCGGCACACGTCAGACGGTGTGCATCCGAGTCAGCGACTGAGCATGTCGGACACAAGGGGTCGTCCGTCAGATGTAAGGAATGTAACCTCTGACGAGTAGCAAACTTCCCATTCACAACCACGTACCACAACGAACGCACCGTCGTAGGTAGAAAAGTCGTGTGTACCGCTCGCCACACCGCGTTCCAGGCAACTTCAGGATGTCTGTGGGTGACCGTATTTACAGGTTGCCGCTGTTGATAGAGGCGATAATAGTCATTTGTGCTGGGCTTCCGTGTCGTCGGAAGTTCTGACCGTAAGTAGCTGAAGTCAATAAAGAACTCTCTGATGTGGGTGAGTGCCGGTGAAATGTGTCCTACAGAAACTGGGGGATGCAGAGAGTGTGGTGCCACTTCCGCTATCAGGGTGCCCGTCAGAGTGGCGTGGGCAGAGGGCCATGTACGACGCATAGTGTTGAGATAAAGCGATCGCGCATGGTTATATACGTGAATTAAACCGATACCGCCCGCCCGCTGCGGCAGTGTCAGGGCGGCGTATCGGACTTTAAAAACCATACCGGCGCTTACGAAATGTCCATATGCTGCTTGAAATCTGTCGGCCATCGTAGCTGTCAAGGGAAGGATATGCGCAAAATAGTTCAGTTTTGAGACAAGATAGGTGTTGACATAACGTGTTCTGAGGAGCATATCCAAGCGACGCAGTTTGTTGTCCTGCAGCAGAGCACGTGTCTGGTGTAGGAGCCGGCGGTACGTAGCCGCCGCCGTGCGGCGGACATTGCTATAGAATTGCACTCCTAAACACTTGAGTACGGGCACCTTATCAAAGGGCACCGCCGTTGTGTGGGAAATCACCCCTCCGACATCCATGTATTTTGCCTTCTTCACGTTGATGACGCTCCCAGCGACCGCCCGTACTGGCGTAGCCACTGTAGCGCCATATGCATTTCATCCTCTGATCTGGCCAGGAACACCACGTCATCGGCTAATGCACCACAACAAAAGGTCACGTCCCGCAAGGAGATACCAGTTAATCGCTGCCGTAGACCATGTAAAGCTGGTTCAAGCGCTGCAGCAAATAATATACCCGACAGGGGGCACCCTTGTCACACTGACCGTCCAACAACAATGTGACCAGACTGATAACCGTTGACCATCATGCGGGAGCGCGCTCCGTGGACCAGTCGAAGGACCACCTGTGCAGACTCCGGAGAGAGGCCCATGTGTTGCAAAACTGCGCGTAAGAAGCCGTGGTCGACGCGGTCGAATGCGTGGTCAAAATCTACGGCGACAAGGGCGCCTCGTATTTTGCAGGCCGCCGTCAAAGCAATTACGTCGCGGTATGCTCCTAGGAAGTTTCATATCAGCGCACACTCCGCTGCAGAGTTAAAATCTCTTTATGTTTCTTCATGTTAAGCAACATTAAAGTGGAGATCTTCAACTGACCATTACACTAAAGCAAACTAAACACACTTTTCTGAGACGATTTGTAAGATGCAAATTTAGGTATTACTCTTTCACAAATTTCACTCACCTTGCAGGACTTTTAAAACAGTTAATTCCGGTGATCTTTTATACAGGTTCTTACGTATGACTTCAAACGCATTTTACTCTAACTAAACTCAAAATAACGTACTTCATTTTGTCATTAGCACAACTAGTAATTTTCACCGACAGAATTACATGCAGTTAATCTTTGAAGGACAAATACTTTCAATTAAAACAAATCAAACATTATGGAGGTTTTCATAAATGCCATACTAACTACCTCCCGTGATTTCAATGAAATCCACAGTATTTCTATACATCATGATGCGTTCAGAACTAAGCAACACCTACAATCACTTATTTTCAATCGTTTTTTTCATACAGGATACTCCGATGTTACTAATTATGTGGAATGGATCCTAAGAGGTATGAGAGGAACCAATTCAAGGGTCGGACACAGTTTAACATATTTTGCCTTATGAGTGCAAATTAAACAACACTTAAATGTACTGGACTTCACAAGGAAAGTGTTTCTGACGAAGCGAAATTTAATAACGTCGAGTATAGATTTAAGTGTCAGGAAGTCTGTCCTGAAAGTATTTGTATGGAGTGTAGCCATGTAAGTTGTGAAACATGGACGATAAACAGTTTAGACAAGAACAGAATAGAAGCTTTCGAAATGTGGCGCTACAGAAGAACGCTGAAGATTAGGTGGGTAGATCACATAACTAATGATGAAGTATTGAACAGAATTGGGAAGAAGAGGAATTTGTGGCGTAAGTTGACTAGAAGAAGGGTTCGGTTGGTAGGCCACGTTCTGAGGCATCAAGGGATCACCTATTTAGTACTGTACTGAAGCGTGGTGGGTAAAATTCGTAGAGCCACGCGGAATTAACCGAGCGGTCTCAGGCGCTGCAGTCATGGACTGTGCGGCTGGTCCCGGCGGAGGTTCGAGTCCTCCCTCGGGCATAGGTGTGTGTGTTTGTCCTTAGGATAATTAAGGCTAAGTAGTGTGTAAGCTTAGGGACTGATGGCCTTAGCAGTTAAGTCCCATAAGATTTCACACACATTTGAACAATACAGTAAGCTGTTTCAGAAGGATGTAGGTTGCAGTAGATATTCGGAGATGAAGAGGCTTGCACAGGATAGAGTAGCATGGAGAGCTGCATTAAACCAGACTCCGGACTGAAGACCACTACAACAACAACAACATTTTCCAGGTTCCAGCCGGTAACTCCTGTGACTCCAACAACTGGTGTTGCACGGATTAACTCTATACTGCGACATATCCGTGAGTATTTTATAATTGTCAGTTTCTTAGATGCTGTTATCCTTTCAAGACACACCTCATTACTGGAGTTTTATTATACCGTTTGGGTCTACCATCTTGCTTCTCCCCTGCTGAAGAAGCTTCCCCGTCAGCAACCTAGAAAACTATCAGTAGTGGGACAAAGTTTGTGTCGCCCCACTGCATTATTGTCAGATCTATCCAAGATGGCGGCCGTGACCTCGTTCAAGATGGCGGATTTTGTCGGGAAGATAGGACAATTGGGCTACCTCTACTAACCTAACACCCTCTCCTCCACTACCTCAGGAAAATGGCGGTAAGTTCAAATTCCAACAGGATAATGCATCACACCACGGTCATCTCTGCTAACCTAAGAAAGTCGCGGGATGATAAGGCGCTAGGGCTACCTCCCCTAAAAATCGACAGAATTGTGGAAAATAAGTATATATACAGGGAAAATACGCTGAAATGTGGTGAAATTGAGGAAGTACTTGCATGTCTTTGGCTTGGTGCAGAACAATTTGTACATGGGATTAAGTACACGACAGCAAGAGGAATCCGGGAAAACATCGACACAGAAGCGAACTAAAGCAGGGAAACAGTCACTTTTTCTTCCGCTGAGGCGGCATTCAACTGTATGTCTGTTGAGGTAACAGTGATACACGCGAGACGACTACTGTATTTGACGCTTTTCAGGAAGACAGGGAACCATCTGCTTCTAAACTTACTTGCATCTGTGTTAAAGGATAACAGCGAATGGACATGGTTGTCGTGATTCTTGAGTTTCTCCCGGCGTATTTGATAATCGAAATATCCACGGGTGTGCTCACCCGTGGATATTTTGACATGGTTGTCGTTTAAGATGGAGCTGTACCGAGGTATGATTTAATGGCAGACTGATGATGCCTTCCAGAGTGGGACACATTATGTTGGTGCAGGTCATTTGACCATTTTTTCCGCTGATCTGTCCGGATACATCAGTCGCATGACATACAGGCGTTCGACTAGTATACAACTGCTTGTTCTGTGTGAGTCTTAGAGCACTGTCTACTTGTGATCGTTAACAGTAAACCTCTTGGTCATCAGAGGACTTCTATCTCACGTGTGATGAACCATGACACATTCCTCTAAACGAACGAAGATTTGTGCGAAGTGCTGCGTTGCCGGTGTAAAATCGATACTTCAGTTTCATAACTAAGTTAGCGATAGGTGTTTGTGAGACACTGCAATCCCCATGTATACACCTGCTTGACTGATGTGCTGTTTACACATTTAGTGGCGACAAGACTTGTAATTTCACATGTCGGACACCACTGGTGTGTGTTTATCTGTTTCCTTGTAAGAGGTATTCTCATTTATTAACGATAATTTTATATAGAACTGATGTTGGCATAGTATAATTTCTGAATCATGATTGGATGTGGACGGAGGACGGTATACATCTCTGGAAAGCTATATTGTGCAAGTATCACACAGAGCCAGTATTTTACAGTTTTCTACCATAGTTTATGGTTGATAAAGCTGCAAGAAGGATGCATGTCATGCGCTGGAAACATATTTCTTACGTTGGAATATTAACAGCTCTGCATTCCACATGACTGATAGGTTGGAAACTCAACCTATCTAACATTATAACCTGTTTTAAGTGCCTAACGTTGTAGCCTTGGGAGTGTAGGTGTTTATGTTCTCTCATACCAATACCTTCCAGTTACTGATCCTGGACTCTAGAACCATACTTTAGCGTTGATAGCGTAGTTGATTCACGTAAAATGCTTCGAACTCCAGACAGATGGAGCTCCATCATGCATAAAAATCACCCATTGCTTGTTCTTAACCCTGTGTCATTTCATCACAACACTTTAAAATGTGTTACTATACCCCGATAAGGGTTGCTAACCTCCTTGATATGGGTACATCTGGAGAACTTTTGTGCACTTGGATGGGTGAAGACAAGGCAATCTCCATTCATTCACGAGACGTGGAATGTAGTGGTATATTTCTCGTCAGCTGCAGATTGAATCGGTAACGGTGCTGCAAAGCAGGCTGGTCAAGGACAGTTTGGGGAGGCATTTCAGTCTCTAATTTTATCCTAAGACTGCGAGAATGCTCTATGACTCCCATCCCCTCAGACATAGATCGTAAATCATGCACTATGCTCGAGGTGTCAGAAATACACTCCTGGAAATTGAAATAAGAACACCATGAATTCATTGTCCCAGGAAGGGGAAACTTTATTGACACATTCCTGGGGTCAGATACATCACATGATCACACTGACAGAACCACAGGCACATAGACACAGGCAACAGAGCATGCACAATGTCGGCACTAGTACAGTGTATATCCACCTTTCGCAGCAATGCAGGCTGCCATTCTCCCATGGAGACGATCGTAGAGATGCTGGATGTAGTCCTGTGGAACGGCTTGCCATGCCATTTCCACCTGGCGCCTCAGTTGGACCAGCGTTCGTGCTGGACGTGCAGACCGCGTGAGACGACGCTTCAACCAGTCCCAAACATGCTCAATGGGGGACAGATCCGGAGATCTTGCTGGCCAGGGTAGTTGACTTACACCTTCTAGAGCACGTTGGGTGGCACGGGATACATGCGGACGTGCATTGTCCTGTTGGAACAGCAAGTTCCCTTGCCGGTCTAGGAATGGTAGAACGATGGGTTCGATGACGGTTTGGATGTGCCGTGCACTATTCAGTGTCCCCTCGACGATCACCAGTGGTGTACGGCCAGTGTAGGAGATCGCTCCCCACACCATGATGCCGGGTGTTGGCCCTGTGTGCCTCGGTCGTATGCAGTCCTGATTGTGGCGCTCACCTGCACGGCGCCAAACACGCATACGACCATCATTGGCACCAAGGCAGAAGCGACTCTCATCGCTGAAGACGACACGTCTCCATTCGCCCCTCCATTCACGCCTGTCGCGACACCACTGGAGGCGGGCTGCACGATGTTGGGGCGTGAGCGGAAGACGGCCTAACGGTGTGCGGGACCGTAGCCCAGCTTCATGGAGACGGTTGCGAATGGTCCTCGCCGATACCCCAGGAGCAAGTGTCCCTAATTTGCTGGGAAGTGGCGGTGCGGTCCCCTACGGCACTGCGTAGGATCCTACGGTCTTGGCGTGCATCCGTGCGTCGCTGCGGTCCAGTCCCAGGTCGACGGGCACGTGCACCTTCCGCAGACCACTGGCGACAACATCGATGTACTGTGGAGACCTCACGCCCCACGTGTTGAGCAATTCGGCGGTACGTCCACCCGGCCTCCCGCATGCCCACTATACGCCCTCGCTCAAAGTCCGTCAACTGCACATACGGTTCACGTCCACGCTGTCGCGGCATGCTACCAGTGCTAAAGACTGCGATGGAGCTCCGTATGCCACGGCAAACTGGCTGACACTGACGGCGGCGGTGCACAAATGCTGCGCAGCTAGCGCCATTCGACGGCCAACACCGCGGTTCCTGGTGTGTCCGCTGTGCCGTGCGTGTGATCATTGCTTGTACAGCCCTCTCGCAGTGTCCGGAGCAAGTATGGTGGGTCTGACACACCGGTGTCAATGTGTTCTTTTTTCCATTTCCAGGAGTGTATGTAGAGTGCTGTCTGGTATACTTTGATGATTTATGTGTTCCGAGAATTAACGATGAATGGACGTACTGCACAGTCATCTATCTCCATTTTCAATGATACTCGCAAAGGGGCGGTTTAGCTATGATATTGAAATTGGGGAAACATGCTGTCATATAATTGGCCGGTATTGAAATTACTGTAAAATTCTTAAAATGGTTCGCACTATCAACTGTGATGCTTATTATTACAGTACATCGACGGTGCCTTTCCATCCCACCCATGCACTGACAGGCTGTTGGTTAGCACATAATGATTGGCAGACAACGCTTGTTTGAGTTGGGGAAAGACTTTTGTGGATGGGTGACAATTCTGGGGGTTGCTAGCACCGAAACAGTGATCACGTACATGAGAGCAATATGAGGAACCAGTCGAAATGGAATGCAGAGCCATCAGCTATTCCGTCACTGTGACAGACGAGTTTAAATGTAGAGGTATCCAACTTGATCTACCTTCCCACCAAAATTCAAACTTCCCACCAAGGAGGCTTGGCAGAGGGCGTGGCACTTTCCCATCAAAAGCTGCCATCTTGAATGACATCAATCGCATAACAGTGCAACGTCTTGCATAACTGTAGTTTGAGGTGATGTCCTTGTTGTCTGTGAGAGGTCATGCATCAGAACATCTTAATGTCAGTTTAGAACCTGACACAGACGTCTAAGTCGTGGCATAAAAATAAAATGTTTGGCAGTGTATGAAGCGTGTTAGAAAACAATGTTTCAGACAACGAGACATTGCCACAGGGGAGCGCCTCTTGCGACTCACAGTATAGTCCGCCGGATACGATCATTCTTCTAGAGTACTGGTGATGGAACTTTAAACTGGTCTGAGCAGTTGATCAATACCTGTATATTTAATAGGATCGTCACATGTGCTCGATGCCTGCACGCATGCGGTATTTGGTTTCGATATATGGGAGGAGAGAGATGTGTTAAAAATCTTATCTTGTTCTCTATCGTATGAAGTTAGTTGAGCTTTTATAGGTCATAATTTTTCTCTGGTGGACAGTGTAGAATAATTATGATAGAATGTTGGGGTGATAGATGTGAATGGACCCTGAGGGACATGGATTGTAGTTTGGAGAAGCACCACAATGCAGTAGCAAAATCCACATCCTTTCCCCAGCTCCCATACTATCTTTTAAACTACCTCATGTTGTAGGCTTAGTTTCCGTTTAATGGTGCACACATAGTTCTGTCACAGTAACTCAGCTTCGCCTGTTTCTACATGGGTTGCCGAAGGTGGTGGCTGTATCTTCCTCCAACTTCTACTCAGTTCCGACTTACATTGGAACAATCACATGCGCAAAGCTGTAGGAACGGTAGCGCAGAGTCTGAGGGGTATTTTCACGATACATAGGGGCTACCTAAACCCATGTTGGAATTTTACTGTAGCAGATAGGTTCGAGAAAGGTGGCTAATTTCGAGATATGTGAGCGCCAGAGATATGATATGGCATCGACACAGAATGCGTTACAAATACTGGAGAAATGTCTAGTGGTGGTTGCGTGAGAGGGTTGCACATATGTTTCATAGCACACTCCTTAGCTGAATCACTTTCAAAATTGGATAATTTTATTATGAGGGTGCACCGTTGGCTGTGTGTAACCGCACTCCTGGTGTGGAAATATACACTCCAGTGACCAATGTTTATATTCAGTGTCATGGTATTTGTCTGGAAAAGCCACGTCATTCATAGGTAATGCCATATGTGGATTTATAAAGCTGGTATAGCTTTTAACATGGAAACTTGTGTGTACTTGTAGAACTAATACCGCTTGTGACAGTAACATACAGTAGTTGTTGGCATCTTTTTTTTTTTTTTTACATATGAGACGATTACGGCTCTCTTTCTAAGACAGTGGTATCACTCACAAGAAAAACTTATGAGACATGTCCACCTGTCACTGATTTTCTCTCAGTATTATTTTGTATCATAGGTAATCAGTTATTGGCGAAGTATTATACTTAGTAGTAGTGGGTGCTTCCCCCATGAACCATGGACCTTGCCGTTGGTGGGGAGGCTTGCGTGCCTCAGCGATACAGATGGCCGTACCGTAGGTGCAACCACAACGGAGGGGTATCTGTTGCGAGGCCAGACAAACATGTGGTTCCTGAAGAGGGGCAGCAGCCTTTTCAGTAGTTGCAGGGGCAATAGTCTGGATGATTGACTGATCTGGCCTTGTAACATTAACCAAAACGGCCTTGCTGTGCTGGTACTGCGAACGGCTGAAAGCAAGGGGAAACTACAGCCGTAATTTTTCCCGAGGACATGCAGCTTTACTGTATGATTAAATGATGATGGCGTCCTCTTGGGTAAAATATTCCGGAGGTAAAATAGTCCCCCATTCGGATCTCCGGGCGGGGACTACTCAAGAGGACGTCCTTATCAGGAGAAAGAAAACTGGCATTCTACGGATCGGAGCGTGGAATGTCAGATCCCTTAATCGGGCAGGAAGGTTAGAAAATTTAAAAAGTGAAATGGATACATTAAAGTTAGATATAGTGGGAATTAGTGAAGTTCGGTGGCAGGAGGAACAAGACTTTTGGTCAGGTGACTACAGGGTTATAAATACAAAATCAAATAGGGGTAATGCAGGAGTAGGTTTAATAGTGAATAAAAAAATAGGAGTGCGGCTTAGCTACTACAAACAGCATAGTGAACGCATTATTGTGGCCAAGATAGACACAAAGCCCATGCCTACTACAGTAGTACAAGTTTATATGCCAACTACCTCTGCAGATGATGAAGAAATTGATGAAATGTATGACGAGATAAAAGAAATTATTCAGGTAGTGAAGGGAGACGAAAATTTAATAGTCATGGGTGACTGGAATTCGTCAGTAGGAAAAGGGAGAGAAGGAAACATAGTAGGTGAATATGGATTGGGGGGAAGAAATGAAAGAGGAAGCCGCCTAGTAGAATTTTGCACAGAGCATAACTTAATCATAGCTAACACTTGGTTCAAGAATCATAAAAGAAGGTTGTATACCTGGAAGAATCCTGGAGATACTAATAGGTATCAGATAGATTATATAATGGTAAGACAGAGATTTAGGAACCAGGTTTTAAATTGTAAGAGATTTCCAGGGGCAGATGTGGATTCTGACCACAATCTATTGGTTATGAATTGCAGATTGAAACTGAAGAAACTGCAAAAAGGTGGGAATTTAAGGAGATGGGACCTGGATAAACTGAAAGAACCAGAGGTTGTAGAGAGTTTCAGGGAGAGCATAAGGGAACAATTGACAGGAATGGGGGAAAGAAATACAGTAGAAGAACAATGGGTAGCTCTGAGGGATGAAGTAGTGAAGGCAGCAGAGGATCAAGTAGGTAAAAAGACGAGGGCTAATAGAAATCCTTGGGTAACAAAAGAAATATTGAATTTAATTGATGAAAGGAGAAAATATAAAAATGCAGTAAATGAAGCAGGCAAAAGGGAATACAAACGTCTCAAAAATGAGATCGACAGAAAGTGCAAAATGGCTAAGCAGGGATGGCTAGAGGACAAATGTAAGGATGTAGAGGCTTGTCTCACTAGGGGTAAGATAGATACTGCCTACAGGAAAATTAAAGAGACCTTTGGAGAGAAGAGAACCACTTGTATGAATATCAAGAGCGCAGATGGCAACCCAGTTCTAAGCAAAGAAGGGAAGGCAGAAAGGTGGAAGGAGTATATAGAGGGTTTATACAAGGGCGATGTACTTGAGGACAGTATTATGGAAATGGAAGAGGATGTAGATGAAGATGAAATGGGAGATAAGATACTGCGTGAAGAGTTTGACAGAGCACTGAAAGACCTGAGTCGAAACAAGGCCCCGGGAGTAGACAACATTCCATTAGAACTGCTGATGGCCTTGGGAGAGCCAGTCATGACAAAACTCTACCATCTGGTGAGAAAGATGTATGAGACAGGCGAAATACCCACAGACTTCAAGAAGAATATAATAATTCCAATACCAAAGAAAGCTGGTGTTGACAGATGTGAAAATTACCGAACTATCAGTTTAATAAGTCACAGCTGCAAAATACTAACGCGAATTCTTTACAGACGAATGGAAAAACTGGTAGAAGCGGACCTCGGGGAAGAACAGTTTGGATTCCGTAGAAATGTTGGAACACGTGAGGCAATACTAACCTTACGACTTATCTTAGAAGAAAGATTAAGAAAAGGCAAACCTACGTTTCTAGCATTTGTAGACTTAGAGAAAGCTTTTGACAACGTTAACTGGAATACTCTCTTTCAAATTCTGAAGGTGGCAGGGGTAAAATACAGGGAGCAAAAGGCTATTTACAATTTGTACAGAAACCAGATGGCAGTTATAAGAGTCGAGGGGCATGAAAGGGAAGCAGTGGTTGGGAAAGGAGTGAGACAGGGTTGTAGCCTCTCCCCGATGTTATTCAATCTGTATATTGAGCAAGCAGTAAAGGAAACAAAAGAAAAATTCGGAGTAGGTATTAAAATTCATGGAGAAGAAGTAAAAACTTTGAGGGTCGCCGATGACATTGTAATTCTGTCAGAGACAGCAAAGGACTTGGAAGAGCAGTTGAACGGAATGGACAGTGTCTTGAAAGGGGGATATAAGATGAACATCAACAAAAGCAAAACGAGGATAATGGAATGTAGTCAAATTAAATCGGGTGATGCTGAGGGGATTAAACTAGGAAATGAGACACTTAAAGTAGTAAAGGAGTTTTGCTATTTAGGGAGTAAAATAACTAATGATGGTCGAAGTAGAGAGGATATAAAATGTAGACTGGCAATGGCAAGGAAAGCGTTTCTCAAGAAGAGAAATTTGTTAACATCAAGTATAGATTTAAGTGTCAGGAAGTCATTTCTGAAAGTATTTGTATGGAGTGTAGCCATGTATGGAAGTGAAACATGGATGATAACTAGTTTGGACAAGAAGAGAATAGAAGCTTTCGAAATGTGGTGCTACAGAAGAATGCTGAAGATAAGATGGGTAGATCACGTAACTAATGGGGCGGTATTGAATAGGATTGGGGAGAAGAGAAGTTTGTGGCACAACTTGAGTAGAAGAAGGGATCGGTTGGTAGGACATGTTTTGAGGCATCAAGGGATCACAAATTTAGCATTGGAGGGCAGCGTGGAGGGTAAAAATCGTAGAGGGAGACCAAGAGATGAATACACTAAGCAGATTCAGAAGGATGTTGGTTCAGTAGGTACTGGGAGATGAAGAAGCTTGCACAGGATAGAGTAGCATGGAGAGCTGCATCAAACCAGTCTCAGGACTGAAGACCACAACAACAACAACAACAGTAGTGGGTGCGTGATAGGTTCGTCTTGAGCATCTGACTTATAAAGTATGTGTTTGTGTTCCAACATATGCAAAGGAAATAACTATGTCCATTCGTAAGAAAGGTATGGTTTTCATGTTGAATAGTGTGATAGCAAAGGGAATAGTATCTCAAGTAATAAGAATGGTGTAACTCTTCAGGCTTTCCCGGCGAGATCTTGACATGTGGTATAATCGGGTCTACTGCCAGATGTTTGTGTCACTCTGGCACAATATTTCGGCCACGTAACTCTTTGCCTTCTTCAGGTGCTACCTGAGACTGCTGTGTTGGAGGATCTTGTCCAGTACTTATGCCAAGAGGGCGCTGGGTGCTCTCTTTGCCGTCCGCGCCCGCCTGGCGCTGCTTCTAATGTGTTGTCTCTTCCCCGGTGCTCCCTCGAACGTCCGCGCCCGACTTGGTCGCCATCTGTCGCGGCTCTCTGAGGCCCATCCTGTGTCGGGATCCTCCAACACGGCAGTCTCAGGTAGCACCTGCAGAAGGCAACGAGTTACGTGGCCGAAATATTGTGCCAGAGCGACACAAACATTCGGCAGTAGCCCCGATTATTCCACATGTCAGTAAGAATGATACTGATATTTCTGTTTACAGAGTCACAGCCGTCAACAGGTTGTATTTCTGACACTTCGCTCATTATCATATGTTGTTCAACTGAGACCGCGATCATAACCTTTAGTTGTAAGTACAGGGATAATATATATATATATATATATATATATATATATATATATACATATATATATATATATATATATGACCGATTTTTTGGGATGATTGATTCTACCTGTGTGTGCTCGGCCTGCAGCGCCGGTGACCTGTGTGGTGGTTTTCCGTTAATGGTAGGAGCTGTCAGAATGGAGAGGCCTGTTGGAGTGTAGGAATGTAGATGAATTAACTTTGTCGTCCTATAGATGGCAGAATAGCGAAATAATACTTAGTATTTGTTGGATAGCTTCCGTGATCGCTTGGAAAATTGAGGCGATTGAAAATGGATGTGTGTTGGCCCTGGACCGTTATTCCCATCCATGTAAATTGTTTGGTTGACTGCTTCTGCACATTTTGCGCCTTCTCTTAGTTGATAGAAGATCGATTGTGGTGTGTTCATCTAGCATGTGGAAGACACGTTTTCTGGTTCTCTAGACATGTGAAACACCTTAGTAAATAATAGGCATGATTTCGAATCTGTTACATCACCAACATCGATATTCGTGAGTGGAAATATCAGTTTCTTGTACTGGTTTCGAGTTCTCACATAAAGGTCCTCACAGGCGGGATAAGCACTAAAGTTTCGGGTTTGTAGAACAATTATTTACAGTTTATATCTTCGGAATTTTGTCGCGTGAGCTATACTGCTATCCAGGCTATACGGCTATGTGCTCGATATTGAGAAGTACCGCGAGAATGGTATGGTATTCTGGCAAACCATGCAACAATACATGTTTTCTTGTAATCCCCAAGTCTGGAGATGGGTGTAGAAAAGCAAGCAACAGGTCTGGACCAGAAACAGTAACATGTTTTTGCCGAGCGGAAACGACCTCGAATTTATAGAACAGTGACTTCGGTCCACTAAGGGCGTTCTGGTCACGTGTTGGTCACAGGAAAATATCTAGTGTTTTGAGGAGTATATATGGTGCTGCCTGTCTTTGTGGTGTATGTACGAATGATGTAGAAAGGGTGATTTTATATGGTGGAGGATAATAATTGTTTGTTTACTACATCGACACAGTACACAGTGATGTATTGATGGGTTGGAGATCGGTTTCACGCTCTAATATGCAATCTCCTGTCCTCAGTGAGATCGCAGTGTAATTGAGTATAAGAGTCTTTCTGTATTTGACGATGTGTTGGGCAGTTTGCAAGGTTTAATTGTTGGTGCAATATCGCGATCTGTGTGAAAAAGGTTTATTCCATTGAAAGTCTTGTCTGCATAAAGAAAAAAAGAGGCAGATGGTGCTTCCACACCAACAGTATCAGTACTTTGACAGGTAAATTCGATAATTGCCAATCATAATGCTTGATTCATTCACAAGACATCCTTTGTCCTGGGATATTGGAGTGTACGCAAATTGATTCAAACAAGATGGAAAGTTATTAGAAAGCAATTGTTGAAATACAAGTTGAAGCAGACCATCGATCTGTGGCAGCGATGCTGTCACTCATCCTCCAGTGTGGCATTAGGACATCTCCAGACAAGCAGCTGTGGGATAGCACAAATTCAAGTCATTTTTCTCTTCTGTACGATAGTGCTTGGAATTCTGTTTGCGTAGTTGTTCTTATTTCCTTCCCCATCTATGCTTAGACCATGGTCTCTTCCCAAACAACAATAACTGTGGTTTGCGAGCTTGGACAAACATGATGATTGCTTTTAGCAGCCGGCCGCGGTGGTCTCGCGGTTCTAGGCGCGCAGTCCGGAACCGTGCGACTGCTACGGTCGCAGGTTCGAATCCTGCCTCGGGCATGGATGTGTGTGATGTCCTTAGGTTAGTTAGGTTTAAGTAGTTCTAAGTTCTAGGGGACTAATGACCACAGCAGTTGAGTCCCATAGTGCTCAGAGCCATTTGAACCATTTGCTTTTAGCAGTGAGAACGTTTGTGTATATGTTGATAGCGGGAAGGGTAGAAGTGATGACCCATTAGGATTGCTAGGGACAAAGCAGTTGATGTTAGACCTGTTATGTAACTAAGTGGGTTGTACAGCTCTCGCATTCCATGTTAGGAATGTGAGGAAGTGTTGTGCTACTCTGGAAGCATTGCAACATCTCTCTGTCTCTACGCTGGAACACAGGCAGAGCGAGGGGTCACGCCAGGAGTGGTGAAGACATGGCACTCATTTACATAGAGATGTGATGTTAGTATGCACAGGTATCATGTCGGCAACAGTAAACACACACATACAAGGCCCAGAGGATGACTTGGAATTTATTTAGATAGACATGTGACGTTGGTATACTCGAAAATAGAATCAACTTTCACCTGCGGCAGCATGAGAGTGATGGGTCATGCTGGCTTGCATCCAGCGACGGCTTTTGGTGACGTCTTCACTCCCATCCGGTTGTGTCTACTACGGTGCCTAGGTGAACACATATTTCGAAAGGAATTTCTCAGATACTAAATATGAAAGGGATGTCACTGCCTCATGCAAGCGGGATCCAAATGGACACCTCTGTGTGGTTTGACAGCTGACAGCTGCGTCACTTCGCGAGGCTGTCGGTAGGCTCCTGTGCAGTCTGGTGGACAGGGGGTGGCAGGCGGTGTCTGTGTACATTGTTTGTGAGTCTGTTGCATTATTTTGTGAGCGGGTCTGTAGGCTGCACTATGCACTATTTGAACAGTTTATGAGTTGATTTCGTGTCTGCACATCTGTGTACTGCATTTTTTAGGAGGAGTTTGCATGTCTGTACTGAAATTATTTCAGTAAGTTAGGAGTTGTTTGCGTATCTGCAGAGTGTTATTTAGGAGTAGTTTACAGATCTGTGGGCTATGTGGCGTGACTCCAGGCATGTCAGACTCTGTGTTTTGTATAAGTGTGATAAATATACTCCATCCCTAAATAAATTGTTCAACAATAAATAAAGTACACTCCTTCCTTACTCTCTCCAGCACCCCTGCACAGGCTGAGTCACTTTTGTGCCATTTTCCCCCTCGGACCACCATCTTGAATTATGTCACAGGAGGGACGACAGCACCATCTGGTGGCAGTAGTGTGTACTAGGTCAGTTGGACTCTAGATCTCATGGTGGAGTAGCTGCCTGCAAAATAAAGACTTATGTCTAGCACAGGCAGAGTCCATTTCCCACAATTTCCTCCTCCCCACACTGTCATTTTGGATTATGTCACAGAATGGATGAAAAAGCTCTCTGGTGGTGGTACTGTGTACTAGATCACTTGGGCCTCGTGGTGAACACACAGTTTCCCGTCATCTTGGATAACGGTACTCGTGTCATCAGAGGCCATCTTGGATTACATCATGGATGAGAGTGCCCTCTGATGGTGGTACTGCGTACTAAGTCAGTTGGAGTCTGCACTTCATGGTGAACACACTGGATGGCTGTACTACATTAAATTGTTTAAATGAGGACTGATGCCCAGCGATGGTTGAGTCCTTTTCCCGCAAATCCCTAGGAAGAAGTGGCGGTCGAGTGACTTAGGTTAGTGGAGGTGACCTTTCTTTCCCGCCATTTTCTTAGGTTGGTAGAGATAGTCCAATAGATCTTTCTTTACAACCAAAATTCAAACTTGGCGCCAGTTCCTAGGATGAGGTGGCAGTTGGATGACTTAGGTTAGTGGAGGTAGTCCAAGTGACCTATCTTCCCGCTATTTTCTTAGGTTAGTAGAGATAAGTGTGGTGTGATGCATTATCCTGCTGGAATTTGAACTTACCGCCATTTCTCTGGGGGAGGGCAGGGGGGTTAGGTTAGTGGAGGTAGCCCAATTGTCCTATATTCCCAGCAAAATTCAACATCTCGAATGACGTCATGGCCGCCACCTGGGATGACGTCATGCACTGCTGCCATCTCTACATGTCGCCATCTTGGATGACGTCATCGCCGCCATATTGGATACATCTGGCAACAATGCAGAGTGGAGTGACACGAACTTTGTCCCACTACTACTATCTCGTCCCATATTAGTTTTTCTATATCACTGATGGAGATCGCTTCATCATGGTATACACTCCTGGAAATGGAAAAAAGAACACATTGACACCGGTGTGTCAGACCCACCATACTTGCTCCGGACACTGCGAGAGGGCTGTACAAGCAATGATCACACGCACGGCACAGCGGACACACCAGGAACCGCGGTGTTGGCCGTCGAATGGCGCTAGCTGCGCAGCATTTGTGCACCGCCGCCGTCAGTGTCAGTCAGTTTGCCGTGGCATACGGAGCTCCATCGCAGTCTTTAACACTGCTAGCATGCCGCGACAGCGTGGACGTGAACCGTATGTGCAGTTGACGGACTTTGAGCGAGGGCGTATAGTGGGCATGCGGGACGCCGGGTGGACGTACCGCCGAATTGCTCAACACGTGGGGCGTGAGGTCTCCACAGTACATCGATGTTGTCGCCAGTGGTCGGCGGAAGGTGCACGTGCCCGTCGACCTGGGACCGGACCGCAGCGACGCACGGATGCACGCCAAGACCATAGGATCCTACGCAGTGCCGTAGGGGACCGCACCGCCACTTCCCAGCAAATTAGGGACACTGTTGCTCCTGGGGTATCGGCGAGGACCATTCGCAACCGTCTCCATGAAGCTGGGCTACGGTCCCGCACACCGTTAGGCCGTCTGCACGCAGTGCCGTAGGGGACCGCACCGCCACTTCCCAGCAAATTAGGGACACTGTTGCTCCTGGGGTATCGGCGAGGACCATTCGCAACCGTCTCCATGAAGCTGGGCTACGGTCCCGCACACCGTTAGGCCGTCTTCCGCTCACGCCCCAACATCGTGCAGCCCGCCTCCAGTAGTGTCGCGACAGGCGTGAATGGAGGGACGAATGGAGACGTGTCGTCTTCAGCGATGAGAGTCGCTTCTGCCTTGGTGCCAATGATGGTCGTACGCGTGTTTGGCGCCGTGCAGGTGAGCGCCACAATCAGGACTGCATACGACCGAGGCACACAGGGCCAACACCCGGCATCATGGTGTGGGGAGCGATCTCCTACACTGGCCGTACACCACTGGTGATCGTCGAGGGGACACTGAATAGTGCACGGTACATCCAAACCGTCATCGAACCCATCGTTCTACCATTGCTAGACCGGCAAGGGAACTTGCTGTTCCAACAGGACAATGCACGTCCGCATGTATCCCGTGCCACCCAACGTGCTCTAGAAGGTGTAAGTCAACTACCCTGGCCAGCAAGATCTCCGGATCTGTCCCCCATTGAGCATGTTTGGGACTGGATGAAGCGTCGTCTCACGCGGTCTGCACGTCCAGCACGAACGCTGGTCCAACTGAGGCGCCAGGTGGAAATGGCACGGCAAGCCGTTCCACAGGACTACATCCAGCATCTCTAGGGTCGTCTCCATGAGAGAATAGCAGCCTGCATTGCTGCGAAAGGTGGATATACACTGTACTAGTGCCGACATTGTGCATGCTCTGTTGCCTGTGTCTATGTGCCTGTGATTCTGTCAGTGTGATCATGTGATGTATCTGACCCCAGGAATGTGTCAATAAAGTTTCCCCTTCCTGGGACAATGAATTCACGGTGTTCTTATTTCAATTTCCAGGAGTGTAGGATTATTCATCGTTTAATACCTACTGCAGAGTGTCTTTTTCCCATAGGCATTCGCCCGATTGATCAGTATGACGAATGTCATCACATTGGAAACTTACTTCACAGGCTGTGGACGAGATACTGGCTCTGTATTCGTCGACAGTTGCCTTTGCTTTTTCAAGGGCATAGCAATTTGTTATCTGTCCAGAGGTATCCTTTTTTTATTCAGACGGAAACTAATACGATCATCTGGTTCCTGGATCAGTACATTCATTGTGTTGTTGAAGGAGAGAACGATCCTGGTGCCCATGTTTCTCATCATTATCTGGGGATCGCGTGTTGGAAGTGGCTGCTGTTGCCTCGTTATCGAACGCTTTTTGCAGATATGCTTTTCTTGTTTTTGTCAACAGGGTGTTGCTTAAGCACCCCTGTGGTGTTTTATCCCTCATTGTTTCTGGCATTCAATCACGTGAAGGCTTGTTTTGTTCACTTTTATCTTTTTAACACAAATAAAAAAAATACAAAAATACAAAAATGAAAATTAAAAGAAATTAAAAATAGACAATAGGTGGTGAGTTAGTTCCTGGTTACTCAGAATCTTTTTCTCTTGCTGTATTATTAATAATTATTTTGCTTCTGTATTTGCAGCTCATATTACATTACAATTTTGACAATGGTCGTCTGAATCGTCATGAAGGTACCGTGCCAGTCTGCTAATAATTAAAAAACAGAAAGCGCTAAAGTGCGTGCGAGGGAGCCGAGAGGTCGCGGGATTGGATCCCGGTCCGGTCTTTTCAATGTCTGGCATGTTCTCTTATAAATCCGTGATGTTAATTAGTTTCACGGCTAACAAGTATGAACACATTTTATTCTGTTGTGCTGGATGCACACTAAGATTTATCTTGACGCTGCTACTTTCATCTTGTAGTTTTAAGTGTCTCTATTGTCAGGCGTCACTATCCGTAAAGCTTGCTGTAGTATACCTTGATATACACTACAAGTATACCCCTTTTATTACGCAGGGGCCTGCATAATGAAATGACGAAACTGGTAGTTGCAGTATAATAAAATAACATCTCAACTGTATGGCCGTCGGCGGATTTCGTTGTTAAATACGTGCCAAACTGCTGTCCCATGTCCATAGTGGATCAATAAAGATAGCTTTTCATGTCTCAGCGATGTGAGGAGCCGCCAGTTACAAAACGTGGTCCGGATTCCACGTTAAGGTGTAGGTCCGAGTTCCCCGACTTGGTGAGTGGTCGGTTAGGGACACACACGTCACCGAAGTGGCGTCCAATAGAAAGAATTCCAGCGGGCCACTGAGACACGCAAAATTGCTATTATAATTATCTATAGACGTAGTTAAGTTTGTACGGAACGCGTAGAAAGCGAGTCCTACTCCAATTACTTTGGCTTTTCTTGTTTTCTAAAAAATTGGTGCAGCCGTCTGAGTTCTACGCTCTTCCGTTTCATTGTTTCGAGTTTCGCATGTAGCCTACTGGCCATTCAAATTGCTACGCCACAAAGATGACGTGCTACAGACGCGAAATTTAACCGACAGAAAGAATATGTTGTCATATGCAGAGCATTCACACAAGGTTTGCGCCGGTGGCGACACCTACAACGTGCTGACATGAGCGAAGTTTCCAACCGATTTCTCATACACAAACAGCAGTTGACCTGCGTTGCCTGGTGAAACGTTGTTGTGATGCCTCGTGTAAGGAGGAGAAATGCGTACCAGCACGTTTCCGACTTTGATAAATGTCGGATTGTAGCCTAACGCGATTGCGGTTTATCGTATCGAGACACTGCTGCTCGCATTGGTCGAGATCCAATGACTGTTAGCGTAATATGGAATCGGTGGGTTCAGGAGGGTAATACGGAACGCCGTGCTGGATCCCAACGGCCTCGTATCACTAGCAGTCGAGATGACAGGCATCGTATCCGCATGGCTGTAACGGATCGTGCAGCCAAGTTTCGATCCCTGAGTCAACAGATGGGGACGTTTGCAAGACAACAAGCATCTGCACGTTTGCAACAGCTTAGACTATCAGCTCGGAGACCGTGGCTGCAGTTACCCTTGACGCTGCATCACACACAGGACCACCTGCGATGGTGTACTCAAACGACGAACCTGGGTGCACGAATGGCAAAACTTAATTTTTTCGGTTGAATCCAGGTTCTGTTTACAGCACCATGATGGTCGCATCCGTGTTTGAAGACATCGCGGTGAAAGCACATTGGAAGCGTGTATTCTTCATCGCCATACTGGCATATCACGCGGCGTGATGGTATGGGGTGCCATTGGTTACCTCTTGTTCACATTGACGGCACTTTGAAACGTGGACGTTACATTTCAGATGTGTTACGACTCGTGGCTCTACCCTTCATTCGATCACTGCGAAACTTTACATTTCAGCAGGATAATGCACGACCGCGTGTTGCAGGTGCAGTACGGGCCTTTCTGGATACAGAAAATGTTCGACTGCTGCCCTGGCCAGCACATTCTCCAGAGCACTCACCAACTGAAAACGTCTGGTCGATGGTGGCCGAGCAACTGGCTCGTCACAAGACACCAGTCACTACTCTTATTGAACTGTGGTATCGTGTTGAAGCTTCATGGCCAGCTGTACCTGTACACGCCATCCAAGCTGTGTTTGACTCAATGCCCAGGCGTATCAAGGGCGTTATTACGGCCAGAGGTGGTTGTTCTGGGTACCGATTTCTCAGGATCTATGCACCCAAATTGCGTGAAAATGTAATTACACGTCAGTTCTAGTAATATTTGTCCAATGAATACCCGTTTATCATCTGCATTTCTTCTTGGTGCAGTAATTTTAATGGCCAGTAGTGTATTTAATAAGTTTTCAGAAAGTGGTGTAAATATACCAGCCCGAGTGAGCGGCTTTCAAGTTGCTCGCAGCCCGGTGCCTCCTCGTCCAGGAGAGCCGATCCTCCACCCACGCAACGCGAAATAATGCGGCAGGCAGCTCGGGACACCCGCACCACGCCACACAGCTAGACTTCTTTTTTTCGTGAAGGAAAAAAACCGTTTCGCCGTCCCCGCTGTGTGACAGAGCACTGGTCCGTCCTGACTGCCCCTGCTCCTCCTCCTCCTCCTGCTTTCCCGCTCCCCTCCCCCACTACTCCCCCCTACCCCCCTGTGTCGCTGTCCTACCGCCGATATTATATCGCCGAGCCGGCGACTCGCCGACACTGCCGCCCAAAGCGACGCCGAAGCGACGCCGACGCGGAGCGACGCTCCGCGACGGCGGGCTTATGAAACACGGCGGCGCATATTTCAGCGGCGCGCGTGTTTGTTCGCGTCTGCAGCGCCTGCTCAGAGATGGCTCCCCGGCATTCCGTTTTTTTTTTTTTTTAACTCCTCTCTGTTTTGCTGGTGGAAAATAGGAAAAAAAAAGAGGTGGCGGCGTCGCATCGAGAGATAGCCCACGACGCAACGTCGGCGGTGACAGTACGAGTTATGGCGGGATAAGCGCCGCCGCCTATATATATATAGTACGTACGTCCGGACGCCGGCGTATTTAGCGGCGCCCGCGCGCTCGCTCGGTATTACTGCGATCCGCGCTAAGCCGGCGGGGGCGGACGAGCAATATGGCGCCGCGACGCCGCGGCCGCCATGGCCGGCGCCGCCGCCGTCCGTCCCGGGGAAGGAAGGGCGTAATACCGCGCGCCGGCCCCCGCTTTATGCCTCCGGCCGTAATTTAGGGCGCCGTGCATTACGTCTATAAAATGTGGCAGAGGTCGGCCGCCGTCTGCGTTTGTCACCGGCCGGCGGAAATCCCCGGCGCTGCACCTGTTCCCGGCCGCGCTGGCTCACCACCGGAAAGATCGCTGCCGCAGACGCTCTGGCCCATTAATCACGCGGAATGCGCCCGGAGCCCTGTCTACGAGAGCGACTTTCTGCTCAAAGTACGTGCGCATTCCGTGCCCGCGTGCAAATCAGCAAACGACTACTACACGAGCGTGTCGGTGATCTACAGGGAGGGCCACTGATGGTGACAGGCCCAAATATAGTGTCTTGAAAGGAGGGTATAAGATGAACATCAACAAAAGCAAAACGAGGATAATAGAATGTAGTCGAATTAAGTCGAGTGATGCTGAGGGAATTAGATTAGGAAATGAGACACTTAAAGTAGTAGGAAGTTTTGCTATTTGTGGAGGAAAATAACTGATGATGGGCGAAGTAGAGAGGATATAAAATGTAGACTGGCAATGGCAAGGAAAGCGTTTCTGAAGAAGCCTTAGGTTTAAGAGAACACAAACGTTTTTCGTTGTTCTTCTTTTCTTCTTTCCTCATTCACCTTTCTGAAAGCAGGAGTCCCACAGCTACACTGCAATGCCGCCACACTAACTAGCCTGTTTGCGGTGATTGAAGAGAATAATATTTGATTCCCGTAGTGTCAAAGAATCTGAAGACGGCCGCGTCAGAGCCGCCTATAGCAGAACTATTAAATTATTTTTTCTGTACCTAGATGCAGTTTCTGATCACTAAAAGGTGAACGTTCAGCAATGAATTGATCACGGCGTCTAATGCGAAGTATGAGTGCACTATGATGTAGAGTTAGACTTAATTGCAAGATTCAGAGTTCTCGTGTAGGCGCACAGTACATTTTGACGAAAACACACCTTCTCACAAGGCTAATGCTAATACTCGAAGCTGCTAGGAACTTTTGCATTTGCGTGTAGAGATGCATACCACATTTGAGAATCATCAACAGGCGGAGAACTTAAATGTACTATGAATATAAATTCCAGGTAAAAAAAAAAAATCTTACTTGAAAATCAGGCCAACTAAAAATATTTATACGGTCTCTCACAGCATCAGCGGAACACTTCCAGAACAAAAGACTGAACCATTTGTGTTCTGGGACAGCATGTAATTTGCTGGCCGGGGTGGCCGAATGGTTCAAAGCGCTACAGTCTGGAACCGCGCGACCGCTACGCTCGCAGGTTCGAATCCTGCCTCGGGGATGGATGTGTGTGACGTCCTTAGGTTACTTAGGTTTAAGCAGTTCTAAGTTCTAGGGGACTGATGACCTCAGAAGTTAAGTCCCGTAGTGCTCAGAGCCATTTGAACCGTTTGAACGGCATTTAATTTAAATAATTTCGATATACAGCTTATGAAGATGAACATGTGTAATTCTCAATCGGTGCGACTCTATGGCTTGAAAGCGACCTTAAGAATAGGCGTTACGAGCCGTCTGATTGTTGGAGAAGTTACAATGGAAGAGTGGTCTCTGGAACCCTGCAGGGTCCAGTCCTTGGGGTCACTCTTCTTATCGACGTATATAAATGATGTTTTACCTGTGCTTTATTCTGACAACTAGCACTTACTTGCTGATGGTATCCAGTTGTACCTAAGCACAAGCCTGAAGCACGTCGCCGCTGCAGTGACAACTATAACTGATGACCTGAGCACCGTATCTCGATTGGCAATAAACCGTGAGAAGCCACAAGTCAACGGCATATCGCACCGAACGTTGACCAGCGAACACGTATGTCAAAATGTTCCTCCCATACTAATTGATGGTATCCAATTACCCTCCCAAAAACCAGTATTTCGGCACGAAATAAAACGAAATTTGTTCATTCTTTGACACTGTCGAATGTTTCTACTCTGACAATGTTCAACATGGCACAAATAGTGAAAACTCGAGATACTTCACACCAGCAAAAAATGCTTCTGCTAAATGTATGTCTCCGGTTGTTTGATCACGTCACTCCATCCTAAGCCCAGTTAGGGTGGATGTAACCTGACAAACGATGCTAATTAAACCTAAACTCTCAACAGAGCAAAAGTGTCGCTGCGTCCCCCCCCCCTCGCCCCTTCACCTCGACTCCCCCTTTCCCACCAAGCACAAATCCTCCTTTTTAATACTGCAATGCCTCAACTATCTTCTAAACTGTAATTGTGTGTGTGTGTGTGTGTGTGTGTGTGTGTGTGTGTGTGTGTGTGTGTTGTGTGTGTGTGAGAGAGAGAGAGAGAAACTTAAGGGCGAAAGGAAATTTCGCATGATGTTTCACTGCCAAGTACTATAGCCTGATGAAACTTAGACCATACGTAGAATGAACTGCTATAGTCTAATACAGAAGGTAACTGAAAGAAATACGCATTGGGACGAGCGGAAATGACACTTTCAGTCGAGGACGATAGTGACACTGAAGTTTATGATGCTCCCGTCGACATCACAAAACGTGGGACATGGGGTGGTTAATACGGTGCGTGATCACCACCGACGGCGAAGCATGCTCTACAGCGTGCTGCCATGTTGGCGACAAGGTCGGTAAGCAGTTCTCTTGGTAAGGCGTTCTATTCCTCCACCAGTGTGACTGACAACTGCCGGACGGTTGTTGGTGTTTGCGGACCTGCTGCAATGCGTATCCCCGACGCATCCCATACGTGCCACATGGGATTTGAGTCGAGAGCACGGACAGGCCTCTCCGTTCACCGAATATTCTCTCATTCCAACAGCTGCTCTACCTGCACAGTTCGATGAGGTCACACATTGTCCTCCATAAAAATGTAGTCAGGGTTGGACGGCCCCCTGAAAAGAGGGACATGGGGAAAGAGTACAGAATCACAGTAACGGAGACCAGTCACTGTACCGTGAAACTTGCTGGTAGATTAAAATTGTGTGCCGGACCGGGTCTCGAAACCGACACCTTTGCCTCTCGAGGGCAAGTGCTCAAACGACAGAGCTACATAAACACGTCTCACGACCCGTCCGCACAGCTTTATTTCTGCCAGTATCTCGTCTCCAACCTTCCAAACTTCACAGAAGATCTCTTGTGAACCTTGCGAGACTAGTACTCCTGGAAGAAAGGATATTGCGGAGACATGGCTTAGCCACAGCCTGGGGGATGTTTTCAGAGTGAAATCTGGTCCCGAGTTCGAGTCTCGGTCCGGCACAAAGTTTTAATCTGACAGGAAGTTCCATATCTGCGCACACTCCGCTGCGGAGTGAAAATTTAATTCTGTAGTAAACCGTCTTCAAAGATCTGGAGGTCAGTACGCCCATCCAACATTAAGCTTCCCCTTACCTTAACATCACCGAAACGATCATGTTCGAGAACGTTCCTGGGTGCATATCGTGTTAGCACCTGCCACCATATGAGGATACGTCTAGAGTCACTACTCAGACTGATTCTGTTCTCATCTCAGAAGAGCACACCATTCCAGTGTTCATTGGTCCAGTGCCTATGCTCCTGGCATCATCGAAAATCTTTGAACACGGAACACTCAATGATGAATGTGATTGTGATACTGTACACCTTCCGCACGTGCGTCTTTTCAAGGATGCACTCGGTGCTGACGTCATTTTCATGGATGGCATTTCGCAACCGAATCGATCTGCAGAGGTGGAGGAGCGGGGACTTCGGTGTAATTATTGTCCTTGAATAAAAGTGCCCATTTCTGTTCGTCTCGTTGCGTATTTCTCTTAGTTACCTTCTGTACTGTAAGGTAGCAGTTCCTTTTATAAACGGTTCCAGTTCCATCGCGCTACATTGGCAGTGGCACATCACACGAAATGCTTTCGTGCTTAGTTTCGCACACCATAACTTACACTATGATGTACTCGGATTAGTCTAAAATGCCGTCTCAGAATTCCAGTACCAGTTTTAAAGAAAGCCTTCAAACAACTTGTCTTTTCACGATAGAGGATGACAGCCAAAAACAGTTGCAGGATAAAAATTTATTAAAATTTCTTGAGCAAGGTTTCGGTACATATAAATATACCTCATCAGAAGTAAAAAATCCTGAACAGGAAGACACTTTCATTAGAAAAGCCATAGCATCGGAAGTTTTTTTTTTTTACTTTATTGTTATTTTAAAGCCTGGGCAACAGGCAGGCTGTCAGCAGCACACTACGCTGCTCTTCAGCCATAGAGTATACAAGGAGCAAAAACAGGAGAAGACACATAAGTTACAGAACGGTGGGCAATAAAACAGGAGACACATAGAGACAAACACGGAGCCGTTCACACTCGTCGATAATCCACACTGCTAACTGATGAGACGACGCACAAACACTGAAGATGACGATGGCACTGGTGAACGATGGAGTGTGACGGTGAACACTGAACACTAAACACGACGGCACACACGAAACACTGATGGCGGTGATCTCCGGCGCGCGAATGTCCACTTAGCGTGTGCGAGTCCGGGGACCTGCCAAGAGGGGAACAGGGGTGAGGTGGGGGAGAGGGGAGATAAAGGATGCCAATGGCTGAGGAGACGGGGGCAGGAGGAGAGGGACTGGGGAGGGGAGGCCCGGGGGAGGAGGGGGGAGAAAAGGAGGAGGGAGGGAAAAGGGAGAGAAGGGTGGGAGGGTGCCCAGAGGAGCAAGCACAGGAGGAGGGTGGGAGGATCAAACTTGGTAGGAGGGGTAGATGGAGGGGAAGAGGGCATCATCAGGGAGGGGGAGCTGGCGGAAGCCACCTTGGGAGAGGGTAAGGAGGGTGGAGAGATGGAGACCGGGTGGGACGTGTGAATACAGGCGCGGCAGCGGGCGGGGGTGGGAGAGGATCGGGGAGACGAGCGGGTGAGGAGGATCGAGTTTGCGAGAGGTGTACATGAGCCGTATCCTTTCAAGCAAAAGGAGGAGGTGGGGGAAGGGGATGAGATCGTACAGGATCCGCGTGGGGGAGGGGAGACAGATGCAATAGGCGAGGCGGAGAGCATGACGTTCAAGGATTTGGAGGGATTTATAAAAGGTAGGGGGGGCGGAGATCCAAGCCGGATGGGCATAACAAAGGATAGGGCAGATTAGGGACTTATAGGTGTGGAGGATGGTGGAGGGGTCCAGACCCCACGTACGGCCGGAGAGGAGCTTGAGGAGACTGAGTCGGGAGCGTGCCTTGGCTTGGATTGACCGGAGGTGAGGAGTCCAGGAGAGGCGACGGTCGAGGGTGACGCCAAGGTACGTAAGGGTGGGAGTGAGGGCGATAGGACGGCCATAGATGGTGAGATAGAAATCAAGGAGGCGGAAGGAAGGGGTGGTTTTGCCTACAATGATCGCCTGGGTTTTGGAGGGATTGACCTTGAGCAACCACTGGTTGCACCAAGCGGTGAACCGGTCAAGATGGGATTGGAGAAGGTGTTGGGAGCGCTGTAGGGTGGGGGCAAGGGCAAGGAAGGCGGTGTCATCGGCAAACTGGAGAAGGTGGACGGGGGCTGACGGCGGCGGCATGTCCACTGTGTACAAAAGGTACAGAAGGGGGGAGAGGACGGAGCCTTGGGGCACACCGGCAGAGGGGAAAAAGGTGTAGGAATCGGTGTTATGGATGGTGACATAGGAAGGACGGCGGGAGAGAAAGGAGCCGATCAGACGGACGTAGTTAATGGGACGGGCGAAGGTTAGGAGCTTGAAGAGGAGACCGGAATGCCATACGCGGTCATATGCACGTTCGAGGTCCAGGGAGAGGAAGATTGCGGAGCGACGGGAATTAAGCTGGTCGGAAAGGAGATGAGTGAGGTGAAGGAGAAGGTCGTCGGAAGAGAAGGACGGCCGAAAGCCACACTGGGTAACGGGAAGGAGGCGGTGCTGGCGGAGATGCTGGTGGATGCGTCGGGAGCATCAGAAGTGAGAAACAAAAGCTTAAGTAACAGTGAAATTACCAAAGTAATACAGGCACAAAATCTTTAGTTACTTACTGAAATTACATCATGTAATGGAGATTAATAAAACAATTGTGCCAAAGGCGTCGTCAATAATTGAGACTTCTCCATTTGTACAACATGACTATGGGCACAGGGTCAAAGCGAACATTTAGCACCATTACTTCGCCTGTGAACTATCGAGACAAGAGTGTGAAAGCACTAGGGCAGATGATTTCGCCGAGAGAGGGCACTTGTATGTGCCAGACACTCGCGCATATTAAAATCCATGAATACATACACAAGCGCATCAAAAATTATTAAAAGTTGTGTTAATTCAAACTTTCTGTCATAATAAATAAAACGTATCAGGCCATTTAAAAACGTTTATGTAAAATAGAAAATATAGAACCAAATTTACCTGTGTCCTAGTGTCAAACAGATAAAGCTTGCGCTATGTAACATCTAACGAGAGAGGGCACTAGTGTAATGCGCGAGAATCTCGCGTAACGTAGGCGGTGAAATACATACTAGCGAAAAGAACCAAAATGTTATAATAAAACGAAACCATCTGTCGTTGTGAATAAAAACATACTAGTCAATTAACCACACATACACATCGAAAATCACAACCAACAAACATCAAAAATACGTAACTGTTTTTGGCTGTCATCCTTTATCGTGAAGAATTTCAACAGTTGCTGTTGCAGACATGTTTAAAATCTTGAACTTGTCTTTTACCAGTTTTAAAAAATGCATTAAAACAACTTTTCTTGTAGTCTTCAAATAATAACTCCACTCTTAGAGTGGAAGCATTTTCTGTTATTAGCTGTAGTAGCAAAGACTCATGTTCTTAACAGAAGGGAATGATTTCTTTGCTTAGAGGATGATCTTTGCATTGTAAACAAAAACTAAACTTCTCCCGAACAGGCCTTGAACGTCCAACAGTACCGAGCACCCGCCGTATGCTCCTCAGCCGACAGGCGTCATGGAGGGGCATGTGGTCAGCACACCGCTCTCCTGGCCGTATGTCAGTCTATGAGGCCAGAGCCACTACTTCTCTATCAAGTAGCGCATCAGTTTGCCTCACAAGGACTGAGTGCACCCCATTGGCCAATAGTGCTCGGCAGAGCGGATCATCACCCATCCAAGGGCTAGCCCAGCCCGAGCGGGCCTAACTTTGCTGATCGGACGGCAACCGGTGTTACGACTGCGGCAAGGCTGTTGGCATTGGAAACAAAAACATCGAATGTAAAGCACATGTGTGATACTGAAACTGACATGAGGAGTACCCTGAAGTGTTCAGTGCCATAGTGAACTGTTTACAACATGTGTGCTGTTTCCACTCAACAGATCGTCCATATTCCTGACAAGGGAACCTCCCCATCGAACCCCCCTCAGATTTAGTTATAAATTGACACAGTGGATAGGCCTTGAAAAACTGAACACAGATCAAACGAGAAAACAGGAAGAAGTTGCGTGGAAGTATGAAAAAATAAGCAAAATATACAAACTGAGTAGTCCATAACATAAAGGACAACGATAGCTGATGAGCGCTGTGGTCTCGTGGTTAGAGTGAGCAGCTGCGGTACGAAAGGTCCTTGGTTCGAATCGTCCCACGAGTGAAAATTTTACTTTCTTTATTTTCGCAAAGTAACGATCTGTCCGTTTATTCATTGACGTCTCTGTTCACTGTAATAAGTTTAGTGTCTGTGTTTTGCGACCGCACCGCAAAACCGTGCGATTAGTAGACGAAAGGACGTGCCTCTCCAATAGGAACCGAAAACATTTGATCGCAAGGTCATAGGTCAACCGATTCCTCCACAGGAAAACACGTCTGATATATTCTATACGACACTGGTGTCGGCATGTGCGTCACATGACAGGAATATGTTGTCGACCCACCTAACTTGTACACTTGGCGAATGGGTAAAAAGATTCTTCTACCTTGCCCGATTTAGGTATTCTTGTGTATGTGATAATCACTCCAAAAAAGTGATGAAAACATAAGAGTTTGTCACATAAACTGCATCAAATGAATGCAACAGTTTCAGAGTCGCACAGTTTTCCCTGTGCTCTGTCAAAAGATATGTTTTTTACGTTTTCAAATGTTTCCGTGCGTAGACCGTCAAATTCTGTATATGTCCAAGCAAATCTGAACATGTCCTGGAATTTTGGAGAGCGAAGTTGATTATGTGTGAGTGGCTGAACTTTGATAATTATCTGAAAATAAAAAATTAAAATTTTCGCCTGAGAGAATATTTGATACAAGGACCTGTCGCTCCATAGCCGCTCACGCTAACCACAGGACCACGGCGCTCGTAAGCTAACACTCTCCTAAATGTTGCTTACGTTGGGCATGGACTACTCAGTTTGTATATTTTGCTTATTTTTTTCATAGTTCCACACAACTTCTTCCTGTTTTCTCGATTGATCTATGTTCAGTTTTTCAAGGCCTATCCCTGTGCCAACTTATAACTAAATCTGAGGGGGGTGCGATGGGGAGGTTCCCTTGTGAGAAAGCATAAGCAGTAAAGCAAGACGACTGTCGTCAACTGGGACATAATTATGTAAGTACGTACAAGAACATGCCCAAGTGTATGCAACGGTCCGCTACGTATTTTATCAAATGAAGGCACATTACCATGTTTTTAACGTCTATATAACACACAGAAAACACTGACAAGGAGAAGCGACAGGATGATATGACATCTGTTAGGACATCGGGAAATGACTTTCGTGGTACTAGAGGGAACTGTAGAAGGCAAAAACTGTAGAGGAGGACTGAGAATGGAATACATCCAGCAAATAATTCGGGTCGTAGGTTGCAAGTGCTACTCTGAATGGTTCAAATGGCTCTGAGCACTATGGGACTCAACTGCTGTGGTCATCAGTCCCCTAGAACTTAGAACTACTTAAACCTAACTAAACTAAGGACATCACACACACCCATGCCCGAGGCAGGATTCGAACCTGCGACCGTAGCAGCAGCTCGGCTCCGGACTGGAGCGCCTAGAACCGCACGGCCACCGCGGCCGGCTGCTACTCTGAGATGAAGAGGTAGCACAGGAGAGGAATTCGTGGTGGACCGCATCAAACCAGTCAGAAGATTGATGACCCAAAAAAAGAAAAAAAAATTGCAGTACACGAACTGACTACATCTGCTGACAAATCCATTACGTTAATTGGGCAAGTTAAGTATCTGAAGATGGTCATGATAGCCCGTAACCGGTCATGGCGTTAAAATAAAGGTTTATAAAAGTATTTGTCGTTGATTGCGTTCTTCACATAGAATCATTAACGGCTGCGCAATTCTACAGGAACCACGATGGATAAAATAATATTAAAAGAAAGGTTGCGTGCGACGATGCACTGTAAGTCCCCACTGGCCCTCATCATAGAGAACTCAGTCCCGTTTACGCCGCCATAAAATGCAGATAGTTCAATTTGTCTGATTCTTGACTCTTAGAGGAAGGTGTTTACATAATGGGTGGCGCGTACTGTACATTGCGGTGTTGAAGGACGAACGCATAGTTGACTTGGGTATTGGTTGGAGGCATCTAACCCGGACGCTGCTTGGCTCTTAAATTAGCCTCAGTAGCGGTCAGAAGCGTGCGACATCCGTGCATTGACTCTACAGCAGTTCAATACGTGACAGCGTCACCTGCCTTCTTGAACCACAGGACTACATGGCTGAGACATTCATCAGTGGCTGCCCGCCCCCACACCTCTCTGCTATGACGATTGTCATGCGTCAGACGCATCCTGCACTCGTCGAAGGAGAGATCCCACGCTAAGACATGCACCTGTTTTTAAAAATATCGGGAATCTCACATATCGATATTTAAAGAAATATCATTATCAGGCATCGATGTACCGAAGTAAGCATCGAAATATCGACGACAAAGGTATCGACCAATCGGTCTACAAAAATATCGGCTGCACATTCTAAATACAGGGTGTATTATAATTAATGGCGTAAACGCATACAGTTGAAAGTACACGATACTAGAAGCAAAGCCGTGTCATCGAACATAGGGTCGAAAATGCATACCTTAAGAACTACGAGCAGTTTTTCATCTTCGATAGTGTGAAACAAATCTCTTCTACTGCAAGTTCCTCGCTTTCCTTATTTTGGGAAGTGGTAGTATGGACCAAAATAAGGAAAAAATGTCCAGCAAACATGTACTCTAAAACGCATACCCTAAAAGTTACGAGCACTTGATCACTAGAAGAGTTGTGTTTCTTAGTAGCAAAGATAAACAAGTGCCCATCGCTCTTAAGGAATGCGTTTTAGAGCACATGTTTACTGCATTTCTTTTCTTGTTTTGGTCCATACTACCAGTTCCCAAAATATGGAAAGGAAAGAACTTGCAGCAGAAGAGATTTGTTTCAAGGTATCGAAGATGAAAAATTGCTCGTAGCTCGTAACGTATGCATTTTCGACGCTATGTTTATAACACTAGCCTTAAAGTTGGAAGCGGGTCGTGAAATAAAACTATCTTGTTAAAGCAAGTATGGTATAAAGCAACAGAGCAGTGTTGCCCTCTGAGAGGAATGTTGTTATGTTGACCGTGTTGTACCTAACGGGGGTGGCTTATCGGAAATGAAAGTCAGAATTACGTAAATATTTGAACAGTAACAAACGAAATTTTGCCTATCTGCACTGTTTAATGAATAAAGAAAACGGTCGCCAGTCTAACTAGGCAAAATAATGATTAACATTCTCGTTCAAGAAAATAGTTATTAGTAATTTTAATGGATAAACACAACCTATACTTCGTCACACGGGAGTGCAGTGAACTCTGACACATACATTTGTTTACGTTAAGATTGAAGCTAGCAGCTAGAGCAGCACAAACTATTTGCAAAATTATAACAGATACCGAAACACACTATTACTTTCAGAGCTTACACAAACTGAATGGTCTTTATATCGTTACTATTTATATTCACTGCAGAATCATTAATTCGATATAGGTTAAGTTTCTCTCAGTTAAATACTTTACTATTTAAAATGAAAGTTAATTGGAATCCACTAACAGGTTGCTTCACACTATCATTTGAAGAAAGAAATTATGATTTTCATAATTAATGGTCTTTCCGTTACTTGTTACCGAGCATTAACACAATAGACAAACTGTGGATCCAGTTATACTATTAATATGCACTTACAATACACAAGAGAGACAAACACTTAGCAATCATGAACATATAATTTCCTACTATTGCAGTTTTCCACTTTTACTACAGCGAAACACAATGTTGACAAAATTGCAAGAAACTGACTCACCTTTTAGAATTTACTACAGAAGGCAAGGTGATCATTTCCTAAGCAAAACTTTATAAGCCTCAGTCTTAAGAACTCTTAATTTTGAATTTGGCAACAACACATTAATAAGCAGTTTTAATAGGAAAATTATTTTCAGAAAGCATCATTTACTTTAACTCACTCTCTTGCCACATTAACTTTAACTTTCTTTTTACTATGTTCAAGAGCCATTAATTAGCAAATCACTGGGCTTTAATGTTCTTTCAGTAGGGATACTCGGTAATCACTTTAGTTCAAACGGAGAGGAACCTGAGAGATGTTATGATAAGGAAAAAAATCAAGGTAGGTACATAAATTCAGTTATAAATTACCTTATATTTGAGCACACGAACACATCCATTAAGCTGATCCTTCACTGTACATCACTGTAGCATTCCGATGCAATGATTGCGCAATGTGGTGGCAACTGCATGTTGGTAGGTGGAATTGAAGGTAGAATTGCTGGACTCTGTCATTTCCAGAATAGTTCCAGCTATTTATCCATCCATCCGAAGCATTGGAAAGTAGCAGAAAAAGCCTCTCTCGAAACCAGCACAATATGCATCTTTTAGATGGCAGTGCACAGTTTGGTAGCTAGTCCCCGACTCGTAGCTCGTCCCCGACTGACTCTTGTTTCCACCTTTCCTACCTAGGCCAACCACAATTTGCGCGCGCTACACAGTTCCTTTCTCGATGGGAACCACTACACCTTTTACACACAGAATAACTAAGAATCCTAAGTGAAGGTCAGCAGTTTACATAACAGCAAACAAATACAATAAATAAAACAGAACATTTGCACATATTGACATTCCTACCAAAAATTATTCACACAAAATTACAATTATATACAGTAAGTTTTGTTCCCTCCAAATGGGACAAAGAATTTAAATGATAGATATACTACATTGCATAGAATCAAACCACGACATCAAAGTTTGTACAAAGAAAGGAGTATGCAATTTTGTGTTATCTATTCAATCAAACACATTTACAGAATCTTAACGATGTAATATTAAATGAAACAAAAGTTAAATAAATCAGTAGAGCATTAGAGCTATGGTGTTACATGTTTACTGAGAATTTTTTGCTTCTAGTATCGTGTACTTTCAACTGTATGCGTTTATGCCATTAATTATGATACACCCTGTATACTGCCGGCTTTAGATCCATATATTTAAGTACCGGTACTGATTTATTATTAGATAGTCTGTACATCAACAAGCTAGGTGCCTGCTTATCCCCCTTATAGAAAGAATTGAAAGGAAAACGGTGCACGTTCAGTCTTGGCGATAACCACTTTTCTAACAATGGTAATTGCAAGTATGTGGCACATTAAAATGTGTCCGATGGGTACGTCGTTCGGTTTCGTCGCAATCGAATTTGTCTGGAACACTTCCTGTCGATTACACTGTTTTTTTTTTCTTTTTTCTTTTTTTTTTTTTTTTTTTTTTTTTTGTGCAAACCCCAGCATCCGAGAGGCTGTCGTGACAAAACTGCGTGGTGAAGTTATACGTTTCTGTTGGTAGCGCTGAATGGCAATTACGTCAGCATGTCCCCTCACACGTCTCCGCTCACCGCAAAAGCTAATATTGTCATTTACGTTATGGTCCTCATTTTCAGCAACTGTTTTGGAAGAATGTCGACGTAAGTAAACCACACAAGTCCATTACTACTTTTTTTAACGCAACTGGTGTGCTATTTCTCCACATTGGAAATCTTGTTAGTCCATTCACATCGCCAGCCCCCAGTGGAACCGAACTTCTTTTTTGTGCCACCCATACTTGCTTCACACAGTCAAAGAGAAAGACTGGACGCGATGGGAGCCCAAAAAGTAGTAAGACTTCTTCACACAGTCAAAGTGAAATTTCAGAAGAACAGTTTCATATAATTCTTGGGAGCTCCAACGTTAGGCGCGTAATGGGGCCCCTTAGAAGCATGGCTGCCAGGGAGGGGAAGGAAGCCAGTGTGCGCTCTGTGTGTATTCCAGGGGGAGTCATTCCGGATGTGGAAAGGGTGCTTCCGGATGCCATGAGAGTACGGGCCGCAGCCAACTGCATGTGGTGGCTCATGTCGGTACCAATGACGTGTGTCGCTTTGGGTCGGAGCAGATTCTGTCTGGTTTCCGGCGGCTAGCGGAAATGGTAAAGACTGCAGTCTCGCTTCCGAGATTAAGGCGGAGCTCACCATCTGCAGCATCGTCGATAGAACCGACTGTGGTCCTCTTTTTGCAGAGCCGACTGGAGGGTCTGAATCAGAGGCTCAGGCGGTTCTGTGACCGTGTAGGCTGCAGATTCCTTGACTTGCGCAATCGGGTGCTGGGTTTCCAGGTTCCGCTTAATAGTTCAGGACTCCACGACACACAGGAGGTGGCTACCCGGGTAGCGGGGGCTGTGTGGATGGGACCGGGTAGGTTTTTTAGGATAGAGGGTCTCAGGGAACCACAGAAGGGACGACCGTCTAAAAGTGGGCAGGTAAAACACAGTAAGGTAGTTGTAGAAACGACTGGTATTGTAGTTGTAAATTATCGTAGCTGTGCTGGGAAAGAAACAGAGCTCCATGCCCTAATAGAAAGCACTGAAGCTCAAATAGTTGTAGGTACAGAGAGCTGGCTAAAGTCGGAAATAAGTTCAGCCGAATTTTTTTCAAACGATCTAACAGTGTTCAGAAAGGGTAGATTAAATACAGTTGGTGGAGCAGTATTTATTGCTGTCAGAGGTAGTTTGCCTTGTAGCGAAATTGAAGTAGATAGTTCGTGTGAAACACCATGTGTAGAGGTTATATCTGACAATCGGACTAAACTATTAATTGGATCGTTTTACCGACGCCACGAATCAGAAGATATAGTTGCTAAACAGTTCAAAGAAAACTTGAGTCTCATTTCACAAAAGTACCCAACTCATACAATTATAGTCGGTGGTGACTTTAATCTACCCTCGATATGCTGGAAAAATTATACGTTTAAAGCCGGTGGCAGGAATAAAACGTCATACGAAATTGTACTAAATGCTTTCTCAGAAAATTATTTTGAACAATTAGTCCACCACGGCGACGAAAGTGCTCCCAACGAGAGATAGTCCCTGTAGAATATTCGACTTTGTTGATGGAGCCCACAACCTCACCTCTGCTTGTACCGTTTTATCACTATCAAGATGATGTCCCAGAGAGAGTTCTTTAAATTTTGCAAACAGATGATGATAGGATGTGACCAAGTGAGGACTGTATGGGGGATGATAGACGACAGCGAAGCCGGCCGGAATGGCCGAGCGGTTCTAGGCGCTACAGTCTGGAACCGCGCGACCGCTATGGTCGCAGGTTCGAATCCTGGATGTGTGTGGTGTCCTTAGGTTAGTTAGCTTTAAGTAGTTCTAGGTTCTAGGGGACTGATGACCTCAGAAGTTAAGTCCCATAGTGCTCAGAGCCATTTGAACCATTTTTGAACGACAGCTAAACAAACACGTCGGATCGTTGCAGGTGGCGCAGCGCTCGGGTGTAGAACGGCATTGTCATGCTGAAGGAGAGCTTATGTGGACGAACTTCTCGAATTTTAAACTCGATTACAGAACGCTATTTCTCACGCACCAACGTAGCTACGTTACACAGCGCCATCTTAGGTGCTACAATTCCGCAGAACATTAATAACGTTTATTTCTATAAAGGAACTTGAGTACTGTCATAAAAAGCTGCGAGGCATTACTTTTCAGCACGCTCTCATTGTAGACAGCGACAGAAAAGTACATTGCTGGCAGAAACTAGAGTGGCGTCGCATAAAAGTAGTGACTTGCCGCGCTTTCAAGGCGTCTCGTCACGGTTCGCGCGGTTCCTCCCGTCGGAGGTTCGAGTCCTCCCTCAGCCATGGTTGTGTGTGTTGTCCTTAGCGTAAATTTAATTTAAGTTAGATTAAGTGGTGTGTAAGCCTAGGGACCGATGACCTCAGCAGTTTGGTCCCATAGGATCTAACCACAAAAAGAAGATTACTGACTGGCTGGGGGAAGTAAAAGGACAGGGTACGGAGTGCAGGTCATGATGCTGGTAGAGAAACGTTTTTTGAGTAGTTTATACGGGGTATTGGGTGATGGCTGTTACTGGCACGTAAACATAATTTCGTATGTGGTAGTTTACCATATACAGCATGCAGTAGTGCGCCATGAACTTTACGACGAACGAAAAATCCAAAAAAGGGAGACAGCCCTCCGTTCATGCAGGGTGCGTGGAATACCGAATATTTGTATGTAGTGTAGCCATGTATGGAAGTGATACATGGACAGTAAATAGTTTGGACAAGAAGAGAATAGAAGCTTTCGAAATGTGGTGCTACAGAAGAATGCCTTCTTCGCTCGATAGCAATGGAAATACTGTCAATGACAGTGCTGCTAAAGCAGGTTTACTAAACACAGCGTTCCGAAATTCTTTCACCAAAGAAGACGAAGTAAACATTCAAGAATTCGAATCAAGAACAGCTACCACCACGAGTAAGTTAGAAGTAGATATCCTAGGTGTAGTGAAGCAACTTAAATCACTTAATAGAAGCAAGACTTCTGCTTCAGATTGTATACCAATTAGGTTCCTTTCGGAGTATGCTGATGCGTTAGCTCCATACTTAAAGATCATATACAACCCTTCGCTCGACGAAAGATCCCTACCCTAAGACTGGAGTTTCACGTTGTTGTTGTTGTGGTCTTCAGTCCTGAGACTGGTTTGATGCAGCTCTCCATGCTACTCTATCCTGTGCAAGCTTCTTCATCTCCCAGTACGTACTGCAAACTACATCCTTCTGAATCTGCTTAGTGTATTCATCTCTTGGTCTCCCTCTACGATTTTTACCCTCCACGCTGCCCTCCAATGCTAAATTTGTGATCCCTTGATGCCTGAGAACATGTCCTACTAACCGGTCCCTCTTTTTGTCAAGTTGTGCCACATACTCCTCTTCTCCCCAATTCTATTCAATATTTCACCATTAGTTATGTGGTCTACCCATCTAATCTTCAGCATTCTACTGTAGCACCACATTTCGAAAGCTTTTATTCTCTTCTTGTCCAAACTATTTATCGTCCATGGAGTTTCACAGGTCACACCAATATTAAAGAAAGGTTGTAGGAATAATCCACTAAATTACAGACCCATATCGTTAACGTCGATATGCAGCAGGATTCTGGAACATATATTGTGTTCGAACATTATGAATTACCTCGAAGAAAACGGTCTATTGACACACAGTCAACATGGGTTTAGAAAACATCGTTCCGGTGAAAGACAACTAGCTCTTTATTCGCATGAAGTGTTAAGTGCTATTGACAAGGGATTTCAAATCGATTCCGTATTTCTGGATTTCCGAAAGGCTTTTGACATTGTACCACACAAGCGGCTCGTAGTCAGATTGCACCGTTGTGGAATATCGTCTCAGTTGTGCCACTGGATTCGTGATTTCGTGTCGAACACAGTTCGTAGCAATTGACGGAAATTATTGAGTAAAACAGAAGTTCGTCATCTATACGAACGATTTAGGGGACAATCTGAGCAGCCGTCTTAGGGTGTCCGCAGATCGATGATACTGTCGCTTATCGTGTAGAGAAGTAATCAGTGGATCAAAAGCAATTGCAAAACGATTTAGATAAGATATCTACATGGTGCGACAATTGGCAATTGACCCTAATTAGTGATAAGTGTGAGGTCAATCACGTAAGCGGTAAGAAGAATCCGTTGAACTTGGGTTGCATGATAAATTACTCAAATCTAAAGGCCGTAAATTCAACTACATACCTAGGAATTACAATTATGAACAACTTAAATCGGAAAGAACACATAAAAATGTTGTGCGGAAGACGAACCAAAGACTACATCTATTGCCAGAACACTACGTTTGTCCGAGGATTTACGGAGTACATCGAGAAAGTTCAAAGAAGAGCAGCATGTTTTGTATTATTTGAGAAATACGCGAGAGAGTGTCACTGATATGACCCAGGATTTGCGTTGGACATCATTAATAATGTCTCGTTATGTTGGGATCTTCTCACGAAATTTCGATCACTAAGTTTCTTCTCCGAATGCGAAAATATTTTGTTGTCGCCGTCCTACATAGAGAGAATCGATCAACATAATAAAATAAGGGAAATCGGAGCTTGCACGGAAAGGTATAGGTCGTTCTTTTCGTATGCTGTTCGAGACTGGATCATAAAGAATTATGTGAAGGTGGTTCGATGAATCCTCTGCTAGGCACTTAAGTGTGATTTGCAGAGTATCCATGTAGATATAGATGTAGAGCTGTGTATAGACAAGGGTCATTTGATGAACTCCAGTGACTTCAAGATTTTAACATCCACCTCTTCCTTTTGGGATTCTATTTTCAAGGAAGCCATATAAATCAGATTAACCAATAACTTAATAAATAGAGATGATGGCTGTAGTTTGGATAAGGCTTGGACTCCCGTCTCCTAGTGTAATAAAATTGGAGAGAAGTCGTCAAGGTGTCACTGCCGCCGAATATACGTCGGTAAGCGAATCGAATGTCTGAGCCCTTTCGCCCCAAGTGGCGCCTGTCTCATTGTAGCAATTTGCCACCGACCAGCGTCTGTGACCAGCATGCGCAGTACCGCCGCTGTGGAGCATACGTACAGTGCCACGTTTAGCATCCCGTCGTCAGTCTTGAGACTCTCTCTCAAGATGGCCGGACGGTACGCGGCCGAAATGTCGCTGGAAGAAGTGGTATTTGCGCAGCTGAATTCCCGAAATTTAATGGAATAGAAAATTTACTTTTATAAATAGAGTTACTGTCATCCGTACAAGAAGAAGTGTTTACAGGCGACGAGTGCTGAAGGACAGTCACATATCACAGTAAATTTAACTTTACACTTGGGTGCACAGTTCTGATTAATAATACTGGCGCTGATGGACCTGAAGTGTGTTGATGCTGCTCTCTTAATCGACGGACAGAGCGTGTGGGAGCCGCGCGGCAGTGTGACGTAAGTAGACATCCTGCAGCGGAGGCGTATGAAACCTCTCAAGGGAATGTCTTCGCCGCAGTCTGACACTCTGGCGGCGACTGCCTTTAACTTGTGGTGCCGTTGTGAGGTACCAACTGTAGCCCAGCACCTCATTCTTCAACAACACCTGCCGCGCGGTATTAGCCGAGCGGTCCAGGGCGCTGCAGTCATGGACTGTGCGGCTGATCCCGGCGGAGGTTCGAGTCCTCCCTCGGGCATGGGTGTGTGTGTTTGTCCTTAGGATAATGTAGGTTAAGTAGTTTGTAAGCTTAGGGACTGATGACCTTAGCAGTTAAGTCCCATAAGATTTCACACACATTCTCACTTCAGACAACACCACAGGACCCACGTTTGTAGGCCTTGTTTTGCTGAGTACCACCAATGCTCCAAACATTATATTGAGCATCCTGTACAGATGTAATCGGAGAACGGCATCAAAGAAGCTATCGAATGACTGACGATTTTTAAAAAATAATGATGGAAGCTGAAGAAATCAGTTAAAATTTGTCCCACGGCTGGGACTCGAACCTATGTTTCCTTGCTTTCTAGGCAGAAATGCTGACCATTACGCGACCGCAGCAGTATAGTGGATAGTGCTGCACGGACTACCCACAAACTTCAAATCATATCATCAGCTCATTTACCCGCTAAATCGTCACTATTGCCAGTGCTCTCCAGCATTGGAATAGCACTCCAGCTTTGGATGTAAGGGCGAGCACTGGCAATAGTGAAGACGTAGTGGGAAAATAAGCTGAGAATATGAAATTTTGTGTTGGGGAGGGCAACCGAATTGGGTAGCCTGTGCAGCACTGTAGGCCATTATGCTGTAATGGTCAACATTTGCGCCTCATAAAGAAGGAGATAGTGGTTCGAGTCCCGGCCGTGGCACAGTTTTTAATTCAGTTCTACAGCTTCCTTCAGTATAATAGTTATAGACGAGACTTAAAATGTCTCAGGCAAAGTTCAATTGTAAGACTTTTAAGGGGCTCCGGAAAGGCTCAAAATCATGAAAAGTTCAATTTTTACTTTTTTGCGTTTTCTGAATCTGCAGACTATTACCTTTTAATAGATATATAATTTATTCAATTCCGAAGACTACAACTATTTTTAAATTTTTTTTGAAATGTGTTCTACATGGGCGTGACCCACTGTGGCGCTGTTAAACTGCTGTCAAATGGTGTTATTATTAACGTCCGTGTTCATCAGCTACATTTTAGTGATGTGAGATAAAGTATGTGTTGTGGCTAACCTGTGATGGTTCAATATATATCGCTGGTGTGATTGTCGATTGTTTCATGTTTATTTACTCTGTCGTTATCTCGAAAATATTCGTAATTAATTCTGTTTCTTGAGTCTCTGTTTTGCTGAAGTATAATAATGAGTAAAAGTAAAGTTATTAGAAATCCTCTGAAGGCTTTTAAGAAAAGGAGAAATGTTGGAAAGCCGAAGGTATGTGTTATTACTGTAAACAATAAAGACGATAACCAAGTGAGTGAACCTAACCTCTCAAGTACACCTGCCCACAGCAGTCGAAGTGGGAAAGAAAATACTTCACAGAAGAAGCTTGGTTCAATGAGTGAAAACTGTGAATGTTTTATGGGCGAATCGGATGTGAATGAAATATTTGATATGTCGGTTCTCAAAGGAATTTTTTCAAACTGTGTAAGATGTATTCATTGTAGTGAAGTTGGTCTGGAACTCTCCATAATAAAGCACGTAGGACTTGCTAGTGGAATACAACTGAAATGTGATAAGTGTTCATAGATGACCACCTTTTGGAATAGTGTTGCAGTAACTGCAACTGAAGAAAATGGTAGCAAAATCTACGAACACAACAACGAGCGATGCTTGCTTTAGACAAGGAACGCCTTCGGGCTGCAGACAGGGCTGTAAAGAGTCTAGAAATACAAGCAAGAGTAAACAGGAGGAGGAACAAGAGGAAGCTGGAGGAGGAGTTTGCAGAGGATGAAGATAATCCATCCTATGGACCTGGAATGCACTAAAAAGTTAATCCAATCTTTGTCGCTCGATTCCCAAAACTTTTATTTTCTCATACTAATTACATGTTTTCTAAGGATCTTCCAAACATATTTGTTTCAAACTTACAGTAAATGTTGCACAGTACCTTCTGCATAATTTAACACAGCCTTTTTCCAAAAAACTGTATATTTTTGAATATATAAATAAAAAATTGCAAAAAAATGTTGTGAATTTTCATTACAATTGAAAAAAAAATCATCTTTAATAACTGAACTAAAATTTTGTAAAATCCCTGTGTTAAGTTGTAGCCCATATTCCAATAGATAATCTGTAAAAAGTTCAACTTCCTACCTCAAATACTTTGTGAGGAAAGATGTAATTTATAAGCGTTATTTTAACATTGCAAGTATAGGGCGTTCCGGAGCACCTTGAATGAACATGGCGATATTCGGTGGGTGAATTATGTGTGGCAGGAGTCAGAGGATGCGTCCAGAACTTGCTGAGGCCCCAACGGCGCTGGCCGCCGGGCCGCTCGGCAGTGAGGCCGGGTCGTCCAGCTGAGTCACGGCCACCCAGCTGACTGACTGCTCGCTCACCCCCCCCCCCCCCTCGCCGCGCCAGACGTGGAGTGTCGTTAGCCGCGCACCCTCGCCCGGCGCCCCCCCCCCCCCTTTCTGCGCCTCGTTTCACCCCTGGGCGCGCAGCCGATGAGGCATGAAGTCAGCAGTTGTGAGTGGCCGTCACCTTTGTGAGCTGTTTTTGTTTGGCTCCCGACGCGGTATGGTAATCGCGGCGCGCGAACACGTGCGCGGCCAGCCCGCGGCCCACAATATCGCCGCCGCCGCCGCCCGTCATAACTTACTGCGTACAAGCCGGCGGCACAGCCCCATCTACTGCACACATCGGCAGCACCACATTTGCATGCCTCAAATCACTGCTTAATGCGCATTCGACAATACGCACGAGCAGTGGATATGCGGCTGAGTACTTTATTCTGCATTACCCTTCCATTCTTTTTGCCGACATTTGGATATCTGTATCATCAGTACAAAGACTACTACAGCTTCGAGACAACCCCCTCTAAATATTTTTGAATCCAACGAAAGGAAGGGATGAAGATTACCGATATTGGGATCCGTACCAGATAGGGTTGGCCCGCATCTCGTGGTCGTGCGGTAGCGTTCTCGCTTCCCACGCACGGGTTCCCGGGTTCGATTCCCGGCGGGGTCAGGGATTTTCTCTGCCTCGTGATGGCTGGGTGTTGTGTGCTGTCCTTAGGTTAGTTACGTTTAAGTAGTTCTAAGTTCTAGGGGACTTATGACCACAGCAGTCGAGTCCCATAGTGCTCAGAGCCATTTTTTGAACCAGATAGGGTTGATAGAAGAGATAGAGAAGGTCCAACGGAGAGCAGCGCGCTTCGTTACAGGATCATTTAGTAATCGCGAAAGCGTTACGGAGATGATAGATAAACTCCAGTGGAAGACTCTGCAGAAGAGACGCTCACTAGCTCGGTACGGGCTTTTGTTGAAGTTTCAAGAACGTACCTTCACCGAGGAGTCAAGCAGTATATTGCTCCCTCCTATGTATATGTCGCGAAGAGACCATGAGGATACAATCAGAGAGATTAGAGCCCACACAGAGGCATACCGACAATCTTTCTTTCCGCGAACAATACGAGACTGGAATAGAAGGGAGAACCGATAGAAGTGCTCAAAGTACCCTCCGCCACACACCGTTAGGTGGCTTGCGCAGTGTGGATGTAGATGTAGCTGTAGATATTATTTGATATACAGCACACGATCGAATTGGGGCAGGAAGTCGTCTGTCGTCTCTTCAACACCTAACACTATTGAGAATGTTTAGAGAACCGGCATTTGCTACTGACTACAGAAACATTCTGAGAAAAGTAGGGGTAAGTTATAGAGTATGTACAAGACGCAAGAAGGAATAATGTGAGTGAACGACTAAGAACGAAGTGCTCGGATTAAAAAGGGAGTAAGACAGGGATGTAATCTTTCCCCCCTACTGTTCAATCCGCACATGGACAAAGCAAAAATGAAAATAAAGGTTCAAGAGTGGAGTTAAAATTCAAGGTGAAAGGGTATACGATTTGCTGATGACATTCCTATCCTGAGTCAAAGTGAAGTAGAATTACATCATCTGCTGAATTCAATGGACCGTCTAATGAGTATAGAATATGGATTGAGAGTGAATCGAACGAAAATGAAAGTAATGAGAAGTAGCAGAAAAGAAAACAGCGAGTAACTTCACATCAGGATTGATGGTCACGAAGTAGATGAGTGTAAGGAATTCTACTACGTAGGCAGCAAAATAACCAATGAACCTCGCAGCAAGGAAGATATGAAAAGCATTGGCAAGATGGGCATTTCTGGCCAAGAGAATTCTACTAATATCAAACATGGGCCTTAATTTAGGGGAGAAATTTCTGAGAACTTACGCCTGGAGTGGCCTCCAGGCGTAAGTTCTCAGAAATTTCTCCCCTAAATTAAGGCCCATGTTTGATATTAGTACTGAAACATGGACTGTGGGAAAACCGAAAAAGAAAAGAATCGAAGCATTTGAGATGTGATGCTAGAGACAAATTCTGTGGGCTGATAAGGAAAGGAATGAGGAGGTTCTGCGCAGAATATGAGAGGAAAGGAATGTGTGGAAAACAGTGACAAGGAGAAGGGATATGGTAATAGAACATGTGTTAAGACAAAGGGAGCTGTAGAGGGCAAAAACTGTAGAGCAAGACAGAGAGTCGAGTACATCCAGCAAACAGTGGAGGAGGTAGGTTGAAAGTGCTACTTTGAGATGAAGAGGTTAGCACAGGAGAGTAATCCGTGGCGGGCCGCATCAAATCAGCCAGAAGACTGATGGAAAAAAAAGGGCACGATTCTACTGCAGCCAGCATTCATTTCGCGTAAGGATGACGAATGGGGAGATTTTAAGAGGGCTCTAGTTGAGGCAGCTGAGACTGTGTGCGGAAGAACTAGCACAAAGAGGAGAAGTAAGGAAACCTCATGGTGGAACAACATTTGTAAAGAGGCAGTACTTCGAAAGAACAAAGCCTTCAGAGAATGGTTCCAGACCCGAACAGAGGAAGCTAGGGTAAAATATAAGGAAAGCAAGAAAGCAGCACAGACCATAGTAAGGGCGGAGAAGAAGAAGTGGATGGAAAAATGGACAAGAATGTTAGAAGAGGACAGTGAAGGGAACAAAAAAGTACTTTACACCATGGTAAGAAATAAGAGGAACGACAGAAGCGAGTGCCTGAGGACCATGGATAATAATGGAAGAGTTGTGGAGGAAATGCATGAGCTCAAAAAGATTTGGAAGGAGTACTTTGAAGATCTGTTGAATGCCACCAAGCGGGTAACTAACAGCGATGGAGAGCCTAAGGCAGCAGACGATTATATTAGTGGGGAAATTGATGATCTAACTTGGAATGAAGTGGAAGAAGCCATAAAGAGGATGAAAGGGGGCAAGGCACCATGTTGGGACGAAGTAACAGTGGATATGATACGAGCAGCAGGAGTAGTAGGAACCCAGTGGCTATATAGAGTGCTGAGGGTGGTGTGGAAGGAGAACAGAATTCCTGAGGATTGGAAGAAAGGAATTATAGTCCCGATCTTCAAGAAAGGTGATAAAAGGAGATGTGAGAACTACAGAGGAATCACCCTGCTATGCCACTGTGGAAAAATCTATGAAAAGATCCTGGAGAAGAGAATAAGAAGCAGTATTGAAAGTGGACTGCAAGAGGAGCAGTACGGTTTCAGACCGGGAAGATCAACAACGGACCTCATATTTGCGGTAAGGCAACTGCAAGAAAGGCACTATGAGTACGGGAAGGACTTAATCATGGCCTTTTTAGATATTGAGAAGGCGTATGACAGTATCTGTAGGGACAAGCTCTGGGATGTGCTGAACGCAAAAGGGATAGATGAAGAGATAACACGAAAAGTCAGAAAAATGTATGAGGGAAGTGAGAGTTGTGTGAAAGTGGGGAGGGAACGTACTGCATGGTTCAAGCTGGAAAATGGGCTGCGACAGGGAAGTGCACTTTCGCCTTTATTGTTTATTATTGTTATGGATGAAATCCTACAGCAAGTATCAGATGCAATTGGAGATCATAAAATGAAAGCAGTGCTTTTTGCCGATGACCTGATGTTATGGGGAAATTGCGAGAAGGAGGTGCAAGAGCAGTTAGATGTATGGGAGGCAACGGCAGCACAATATGGAATGCATTTCTCTGCAAAGAAAAGTGAAATAATTGTCACAACAAGAAAGAAGAATAGGCCAAATGTGGATATAACTTGTGGAGGGGAAAAACTACAAGTGGTAGAGAACTTCAAGTACCTGGGAAGCCTGATTGAAAGTAAGGGAGGAAACGCAATGGAAATAAATGAAAGGTGCAGAAAAGCAGGACAGTTCTACAAATGCATTAGGGGGCTTATTTGGAGCAAGGAGGTGCCACAGAAATCCAAGGGAATTATATACCGAACATACTTTGTCCCCATATTGACATACGGAAGTGAGACATGGGTAATGCACAAAAGCGACAAAAGTAGAATACAGGCTAGTGAAATGAAGTTCCAGAGGAGCAGGTTGAGTGTAACAAGACGAGACAGATTGCGAAATGTGTATGTGAGGGAAAGACTAAAGGAGGAACCAGTACAGGACAGGATAGAAAAATCAAGACTGCAGTGGTATGGACACATGAAGAGAATGGATGAGGGAAGAATTCCAAAGAGGATGTTTGATCTGCAACTGGAGGGGAAGAGGCCCAGAGGAAGACCAAGAGATAGATGGGTGAAGGGAGTGAAGGAATGTGTGACGAGAAGAGGAGAGAACTGGACGAAGGTGGAAGAGGGGGAATGGTGGAAAGACAGAACACGATGGAGAGGCTTGTGTTCCCGACAGACCCAGCCAGTGGCTGGAAACTGTCCAAGATGACGATGACGAAGACGAGTTAACAGCAATTATGGCTCCTGCGGAGGCATACATACATTAGACAGTCGTTTTTCCCTCGCTCCGCTTGCGAATACAGCAAGGAGGGGCATGGCTAATGGCCGTAGAATGTAGCCTCCGTAAAGAATCGTGTAATGACTTGTGAAGTATGTATGTAGATGTAGAGAAATCACGAAAGTATAGAGCTGGCTGTGCACACAGTGATTTGAACCTATATCCTCCCGAAGGCGAATCCGGTGTATGTCGGAAACTACTGTAGGTAGGCTGTTTAGGTTTTTATGTTGGTAACGCCACGTAGCGCTCTGTATGAAAATCACTGGCTGTGCTGTGGGCAGTCTGTGGCTGGTTGGCATTGTTGGAATATTCTACTGTTGGCCAGTTGCATGTGAAGAGCGTGTACCGTTGCGCAGTTGGAGGTGAGCCGCCACCAGTGGTGGATGTGGGGAGAGAGATGGCAGAATTTTGGGAGCGGACGATCTGGACGTGTGTCCATCAGAAAGAGTAAATTTGTAACACTGTATATCATGAACTGATATATATATATATATATATATATATATATATATATATATATATATATATATATATATATATATATATATGACGACTTTTGAACATTATTAAGGTAGATACATTGTTTGTTCTCTATCAAAATCTTTGATTTGCTGACTATGCCTATTAGCAGTTAGTGCCTTCCGTAGTTAGAATCCTTTATTTAGCTGGCAGTATTGGCGCTCGCTGTATTGCAGTAGTTCGAGTAACGAAGATTTTTATGAGGTAAGTGATTCGTGAAAGGTATAGGTTATTGTTAGTCAGGGCCATTCTTTTGTAGGGATTTTTGAAAGTCAGATTGCGTTGCGCTAAAAATATTGTGTGTCAGTTTAGTGTTGATCATAATAAGTAAAGAGAATAATGTCTGAGTTCGTTGAGTTTTGCTCAGCTGTTTGAAAATCAAATAACGTAAGGGGTTTACCAACACAGTAATTCACTAATTTTTCTAAGGGGACGTTTCACTATGACTTCTTTATAAACTCTATTTTTTTCCCGTATCCAGAATGTGACCTACAGAAAATTTAGCGGTAACCGTGTGAGAAATTGTTTTATACCAAACACGAGGCGTGTTGAGGTACCCACTTCTAACAGAACTTCAAAAGCGTTACTGAAAGACATAGGCGACCGCAGAATGTCGCGATTCCGCCATATTACTGCTGTAAATGCGAACTTGAACATGTCCATTGCCAGTGGCAGACCTGTCTTGGACCGGTCTGGCCTTATATGCCGCCGGCCGAAGTGGCCGTGCGGTTAAAGGCGCTGCAGTCTGGAACCGCAAGACCGCTACGGTCGCAGGTTCGAATCCTGCCTCGGGCATGGATGTTTGTGATGTCCTTAGGTTAGTTAGGTTTAACTAGTTCTAAGTTCTAGGGGACTAATGACCTCAGCAGTTGAGTCCCATAGTGCTCAGAGCCATTTGAACCTTATATGCCGGTGGCTCCGTGGCCCGGCTATGGTGGGTTGCCCACGGTATACCGGCAATGAAGTGTGGTTCATTTTCTATGCAGCAAGAGACTAACGCCCATCGAAATCCACAGCGAAATGCAGGCCACGTGCGGGGAAAAGTATCTCACATTGACAAGCGCGAGGAGGATGAGGTGTTGTCAGTTCGTAAACGCCGCGAAGACTTACTTGACAAACAGCGTTTGGGGAGCCCACGTTCGTCGCTGACTGGCGATAATGTTTGCCGCGTGGATGCAATGGTGTAAGAGCATCGGCGTGTGCGCAAGGACGTTTCCTGAGAGCTTACCATTTCGTATGGCAGTGTTTGCGACATCGTTCACGTTAGGGTACTGGAAGGTTCCCTGTTGGTGAGTGCCTAAGCAGTTGGATGACACGATGAAAGGCAAGCAAATGATTACTTCAATGAATCGTTTGCAACAGTATACCCAGAAGGATGGCAGTCTGCTGCACTGCACTGTTCCTCACGATGAGATCTGCCTAATGCATTTCACGACGGAATCCAGCGTGGTGTGGATACAGATGGTTTCACCTGTGACAAAAAAATTCCGTTCAGTGCCATATGTAACGAAAGTGATGGAAATTTTTTTTGGGATCGCCGCGGATAGCTCCTGCTGGATTTCATAACACTAGGTACAACCATCAATACTGACAATGATTCTTCCACACTGTCACGTCTGCGGTCTGCGATCACGAAAAATCGCCGAGGGAATTTCGACATGGACCATCTACGATACGCCGGCCGCAGTGGCCATGCGGTTCTAGGCGCTACAGTCTGGAACCGCGCGAACGCTATGGTCGCAGGTTCGAATCCTGCCTCGGGCATGGATGTGTGTGATGTCCTTAGGTTAGTTAAGTTTAAGTAGTTCTAAGTTCTAGGGGACTGATGACCAGAGAAGTTAAGTCCCATAGTGCTCAGAGCCATCTACGATACGATCCGGACCTCGCCGCTAGAGATTTCCACGTTTTTGGTTCGCTGAAGAAGTAACTGGCAGGACAGTGACTGCTGTGCAACGGTGAGCCAAGACAGCAGTCCGACAGCGGCTCTACAGCCAATCGCACGGAGCATATTACAGCGGCAGGGCGAATTTATTGTTATGAAGGGACAAATGTGTCAACCGGTGTGGATACCAAGTATAAAAATGTTGTAAGGTACGTAGAATTGTAGGTATCGGTCCGTGCTCGACGCTGCACGGTAACAATTTGTTCCAAAAAGGCGCCCGAAAAAATGCAATTTTTGAGGGAGTTGAATAGATGATACGTGGTTCACAGCTAGAAAGATGAACAAGTGCTTAGGGTTCTCAACGTATACACCCTAAGCCCATGCCTAACGGGCATTTTTTCTACTTTTGATCCATACTACCCAATCCAAGATATGGAAAGCAAAGAGCTTTCAGTAAGAGGTCACCTGTCAGAGGTATAAGAAAGGGTTTCGCCTATAACTTTCGACTGGGTCCTTTCCGGACCAGGGTTCAACATGGTCAAATGGCTCTGAGCACTACGGGACAACTCCTGAGGTCATCAGTCCCCTAGAACTTAGATCTACTTAAACCTAACTAACCTAAGGACATCACACACATCCATGCCCGAGGCAGGATTCGAACCTGCGACCGCAGCGGTCACGCGGTTCCAGACTGAAGCGCCTAGAACCGCACGGTCACACCGGCCTGCCCGGACCAGGGTTCCTGACCTTAAATTGATACATTAGCCCTTCTGCATCACCCGTGGAAGTCTCTGGCATCAACATAGAATCACTATGTAAACATTAGATTGACACAACGAGCGGTAAGAGCGGCTGACTGTGGGTGGACTGTGGAGAGCAGCGTGCTCTGCAGTTTGCGAATTGATGTCAGTCAGTGCAGTGCGATTTCTTCTGGTGACGTCTTCGCGGGTGGGCAGATTGCTAGTGGCGAAAAGAAGGATGAGTCGACTCTGCGTAAGCGAAACAGCTTACGTCTTACGCCTTGACAAAGGTGCTGAGGCTAAGGTTACTAGAAGAAACGTGGGGAATCAGAATAAATAGCCAAGTGCATTCCCACAATTTTCCACGCTCTCAACCCGTCCGTATTCACCGTGTAATGTTCATGACCCTCTCAAGTATGTCAGACGTGCCACTCTTCAGACCGTTAGAGTTAAGTTGATCATAGTGATAGTGATAGAAATATGTTACAACAGCATACCACGAAAGCGAAGGAATATTAAAGCAAGTGCACAAACAGGCACAAAAATGTGATCTGAGTGGAAGGAATACACGTACTGTTAATTATTTTTCAGTGGAAATCGGGAGACCGTGTTGGTTGGTTGGTTGGTTTTGGGGAAGGAGACCAGACAGCGTGGTCATCGGTCTCATCGGATTAGGGAAGGATGGGGAAGGAAGTCGGCCGTGCCCTTTCAGAGGAACCATCCCGGCGTTTGCCTGGAGTGATTAAGGGAAATCACGGAAAACGTAAATCAGGATGGCCGGACGCGGGATTGAACCATCGTCCTCCCGAATGCGAGTCCAGTGTCTAACCACTGCGCCACCTCGCTCGGTGGAGACCGTGTTGTAGGATACCGAATTGTATCTGAGTGTCGTGGAATAACTGACTTGCAATGTGACGTCTGTTCAAAAAATTCCGTAAGTTTGTCCACAAAATTTTTCTATGCTTCCCTTTTATTGATTGTGCATGATCTCCTTAAAAATATTCTCCTCCACAGTTGATACTGCGCTGCCAACGTCGTTTCCACTTCCGGGAGCAGTCTTGGTACGCCTCTTGCTGGATCGCGCGAAGCGCCGTCGGCCAATTGATTCTATGTTTCCTATCGTCACATATCTTCCTCCTTCCAACGGGGCTTTCAACTTTGGAAATAGAGAGGTCCGCAGAGGTCAGGACTGGAGGGTACGGAGCATGAGGCAGCACAGTCATTTCGTTTTTTGTGCAATAGTCACGCATGAGACCTGGGACGAACTTGGCTGCAACACGATGCATTAGAAGATGCTGCGTATCTCATGACACGATCCAGCTGAAGTGTTACATTCTTCTGCTATCTCGGACAGTCAGTCTTCGATTGTCACCCAGAATTTCGTTGACGTCCCTGACATGACCATCGTCTGTAGACGTCGAAGGGCGACCTGAACGAGGGTAATCTTTAACTTCAGTCGTGCCATTTTTAAACCGTGTGAACCAGTCGTAACAGAGAGTACGGCTTAAACACTCACCACTGTAGGCTTCCCGCATCAAAAATGGTTCAAATGGCTCTGAGCACTATGGGACTCAACTGCTGAGGTCATTAGTCCCCTAGAACTTAGAACTAGTTAAACCTAACTAACCTAAGGACATCACACACATCCATGCCCGAGGCAGGATTCGAACCTGCGACCCTAGCGGTCTCGCGGCTCCAGACTGCAGCGCCAGAACCGCGCGGCCACTTCGGCCGGCGTTCCCGCATCATTTGGTGTGTCTCTGTAAAGGTTCTCCTGAGTTTCACCCAAAATTTAATGCAGACGCGTTGCTCGTGTAACTCTGCCATCTCGAAATTCGCAAACTGTGCGACACAACGTTCTAGTCAATACAGCACTGAACAATAACTAACGGACATACAACAATGAAACTCCCGGCAGTCACACATTAAACACGGGCGTGTGCAGGGATACCAGCTGCACTTCGCTCCACACACGGTTGGTGCCAAATTATGTTCCGGAATGTTTTGAACGGGCCTCGCATGCGTCGTTTTCATCAAAATTTATGTCCGTCACCGGTAGCTGAGTGGTCAGCGCGACTGAACGTCAATCCTAAGAGCCCCGGTTCGATTCCCGGCTGCATCGGAGGTTTCCTCCGCTCAGGGATTGGGTGTTGCCCTAATCCTGATCATTTCATCCCCATCGACGTGCAAGTCGCCGAAGCGGCGTCAGATCGAAAGACTTGCACCCGCTGAGCGGTCTACCGGACGGAGGGCCCTAAGTCATACGACATTTACATTTTATGAAAATTTATATGCAACTAAAGTTCCTAGGTGTAATGCGTCCATATTTCTTTGCTTGCAAAATTCCTGTGGAGACTGCATTAAGCTGATCTTAGAATGAATGCACTGCCTACCCTGCAACAGGTGAGAATACAGTAACAAGATCATAGTACCGCACTAAGTTCTAGTCACCACTGTGAAGGAAGAGACGGGACGCTTTGCAGCGATGGTAACTTTCATGTGAGATGGCACCGCAGCTGTCAATCATGGTAGTCAGATTATAAGTCTGTGTGTGTGTGTGTGTGTGTGTCCCAGTCGGTTATCTCTGCTACACTTATTATTGCGTTTCGTGTGGCGGAATTAGTTATTCGAGTCTGTATTTTGCGCAGTTACTCTAAGTAATTCACGAAAATTCCGAGTCGATTCGCCGTCAATTTACTTCCGCTACACTGTACAAATACACTCCTGGAAATTGAAATAAGAACACCGTGAATTCATTGTCCCAGGAAGGGGAAACTTTATTGACACATTCCTGGGGTCAGATACATCACATGATCACACTGACAGAACCACAGGCACATAGACACAGGCAACAGAGCATGCACAATGTCGGCACTAGTACAGTGTATATCCACCTTTCGCAGCAATGCAGGCTGCTATTCTCCCATGGAGACGATCGTAGAGATGCTGGATGTAGTCCTGTGGAACGGCTTGCCATGCCATTTCCACCTGGCGCCTCAGTTGGACCAGCGTTCGTGCTGGACGTGCAGACCGCGTGAGACGACGCTTCATCCAGTCCCAAACATGCTCAATGGGGGACAGATCCGGAGATCTTACTGGCCAGGATAGTTGCCTTACACCTTCTAGAGCACGTTGGGTGGCACGGGATACATGCGGACGTGCATTGTCCTGTTGGAACAGCAAGTTCCCTTGCCGGTCTAGGAATGGTAGAACGATGGGTTCGATGATGGTTTGGATGTACCGTGCACTATTCAGTGTCCCCTCGACGATCACCAGTGGTGTACGGCCAGTGTAGGAGATCGCTCCCCACACCATGATGCCGGGTGTTGGCCCTGTGTGCCTCGGTCGTATGCAGTCCTGATTGTGGCGCTCACCTGCACGGTGCCAAACACGCATACGACCATCATTGGCACCAAGGCAGAAGCGACTCTCATCGCTGAAGACGACACGTCTCCATTCGTCCCTCCATTCACGCCTGTCGCGACACCACTGGAGGCGGGCTGCACGATGTTGGGGCGTGAGCGAAAGACGGCCTAACGGTGTGCGGGGCCGTAGCCCAGCTTCATGGAGACGGTTGCGAATGGTCCTCGCCGATACCCCAGGAGCAACAGTGTCCCTAATTTACTGGGAAGTGGCGGTGCGGTCCCCTACGGCACTGCGTAGGATCCTACGGTCTTGGCGTGCATCCGTGCGTCGCTGCGGTCCGGTCCCAGGTCGACGGGCACGTGCACCTTCCGCCGACCACTGGCGACAACATCGATGTACTGTGGAGACCTCACGCCCCACGTGTTGAGCAATTCGGCGGTACGTCCACCCGGCCTCCCGCATGCCCACTATACGCCCTCGCTCAAAGTCCGTCAACTGCACATACGGTTCACGTCCACGCTGTCGCGGCATGCTACCAGTGTTAAAGACTGCGATGGAGCTCCGTATGCCACGGCAAACTGGCTGACACTGACGGCGGCGGTGCACAAATGCTGCGCAGCTAGCGCCATTCGACGGCCAACACCGCGGTTCCTGGTGTGTCCGCTGTGCCGTGCGTGTGATCATTGCTTGTACAGCCCTCTCGCAGTGTCCGGAGCAAGTATGGTGGGTCTGACACACCGGTGTCAATGTGTTCTTTTTTCCATTTCCAGGAGTGTATATTTGTCTGTGATGATGTAGTCGTGTGCGGAATGTTAATCCTAAACGTGCTTGCCTATTATAGTGTTTGAACCCAGCTACTGGCGAGATGAATGCTTTACTCGCTCAAAGCGACAGCGCCGTGCCGTCAGCTGGCCAGTCCACAGACCGGCACGCGCCGCAGTTTTGCCGGCAGCGCGCTGCCTGTGAGAGCGGCCACAGCTGACGGCTAGGCTCGGCTCTTATCGCCGCCGGCTGGAAACTGTTTGCTGTGGCCGGGGCGCGCCGCAGCAGGTGGGCGCCGCGACGACGTGGCGTCCCGCAGCTCCCTCCCTCCCTACCTGTCACGCCGCCCCCCCCCCCCACCCTGCTTGTACAGGTAACACCGCCAGCAACCTGGCACGTCAGCAGGTGCCTTCCCGGGCGTCTGTAGTACGACACAGACTGAGATTGTTGCCCTTTCCTGCCTCAGAGATCACACGTGAGAAGGCGCATTAATTTCTAACTATTGGTTATGACCTGTAGATTAAAACTGAAGAAACTGCAAAAAGGTGGGAATTCAAAGAGATGGGACCTGGATAAACTGAAAGAACCAGAGGTTGTACAGAGTTTCAGGGAAAGCATAGGGGAACAATTGACAGGAATGAGGGAAAGAAATACAGTAGAAGAAGAATGGGTAGCTTTGAGGAATGAAATAGTGAAGGCAGCAGAGGATGAAGTAGGTAGAAAGACGAGGGCTAGTAGAAGTCCTTGGGTGACAGAAGAGATACTGAATCTAAACGATGAAAGGAGAAAATACAAAAATGCGGTAAGTGAAGCAGGCAAAAAGGAATACAAACGTCTCAAAAATGAGATCGACAGGAAGTGCAAAATGGCTAAGCAGGGATGGCTAGAGGACAAATGTAAGGATGTAGAGGCTTATCTCACTAGGGGTAAGATAGATACTGCCTACAGGAAAATTAAAGACACCTTTGGAGAAAAGAGAACCACTTGTATGAACATCAAGAGCTCAGATGGAAACCCAATTCTAAGCAAAGAAGGGAAAGCAGAAAGGTGGAAGGAGCATATAGAGGGTCTATACAAGGGCGATGTACTTGAGGACAATATTATGGAAATGGAAGAGGATGTAGATGAAGATGAAATGGGAGATACGATACTGCGTGAAGAGATTGACAGAGCACTGAAAGACCTGAGTCGAAACAAGGCCCCCGGAGTAGACAACATTCCATTGGAACTACTGACGGCCTTGGGAGAGCCAGTCCTGACAAAACTCTACCATCTGGTGAGCAACATGTATGAAACAGGCGACATACCCTCAGACTTCAAGAAGAATATTATAATTCCAATCCCCAAGAAAGCAGGTGTTGACAGATGTGAGAATTACCGAACAATCAGTTTAATAAGCCACAGCTGCAAAATACTAAAAAATGGTTCAAATGGCTCTGAGCACTATGGGACTTAACATCTACGGTCATCAGTCCCCTAGAACTTAGAACTACTTAAACCTAACTAACCTAAGGACATCACACAACACCCAGCCATCACGAGGCAGAGAAAATCCCTGACCCCGCCGGGAATCGAACCCAGGAACCCGGGCGTGGGAAGCGAGAACGCTACCGCACGACCACGAGATGCGGGCGCAAAATACTAACACGAATTCTTTACAGACGAATGGAAAAACTAGTAGAAGCCGACCTGGGGGAAGATCAGTTTGGATTCCGTAGAAATACTGGAACACGTGAGGCAATACTGACCTTACGACTTATCTTAGAAGAAAGATTAAGGAAAGGCAAACCTACATTTCTAGCATTTGTAGACTTAGAGAAAGCTTTTGACAATGTTGACTGGAATACTCTCTTTCAAATTCTAAAGATGGCAGGGGTAAAATACAGGGAGCGAAAGGCTATTTACAATTTGTACAGAAACCAGATGGCAGTTATAAGAGTCGAGGGACATGAAAGGGAAGCAGTGGTTGGGAAGGGAGTAAGACAGGGTTGTAGCCTCTCCCCGATGTTATTCAATCTGTATATTGAGCAAGCAGTAAAGGAAACAAAAGAAAAATTCGGAGTAGGTATTAAAATCCATGGAGAAGAAATAAAAACTTTGAGGTTCGCCGATGACATTGTAATTCTGTCAGAGACAGCAAAGGACTTGGAAGAGCAGTTGAACGGAATCGATGGTGTCTTGTAGGGAGGATATAAGATGAACATCAACAAAAGCAAAACGAGGATAATGGAATGTAGTCAAATTAAATTGGGTGATGCTGAGGGGATTAGATTAGGAAATGAGACACTTAAAGTAGTAAAGGAGTTCTGCTATTTAGGGAGTAAAATAACTGATGATGGTCGAAGTAGAGAGGATATGAAATGTAGACTGGCAATGGCAAGGAAAGCGTTTCTGAAGAAGAGAAATTTGTTAACATCGAGTATAGATTTAAGTGTCAGGAAGTCATTTCTGAAAGTATTTTTATGGAGTGTATCCATGTATGGAAGTGAAACATGTACGGTAAATAGTTTGGACAAGAAGAGAATAGAAGCTTTCGAAATGTGGTGCTACAGAGAATGCTGAAGATTAGATGGGTAGATCACATAACTAATGAGGAGGTACTGAATAGGATTGGGGAGAAGAGGAGTCTGTGGCACAACTTAACCAGAAGAAGGGATCGGTTGGTAGGACATGTTCTGAGGCATCAAGGGATCACCAAGTTAGTATTGGAGGGCAGCGTGGAGGGTAAAAATCGTAGAGGGAGACCAAGAGATCAATACACTAAGCAGATTCAGAAGGATGTAGGTTGCAGTAGGTACTGGGAGATGAAGAAGCTTGCACAGGATAGAGTAGCATGGAGAGCTGCATCAAACCAGTCTCAGGACTGAAGACCACAACAACAACAACAACAAAGTACTAAGTTTTTGTCCTAATTACCTTGATTTTGTGAATTACCTTATTTATTAATAACTCGTCCTTAACAAACGTGCATTCCTAGATGTTTCATGTGAAACGCGCGGACGGCTCATAATTCCAACCATTTTGTTGCTGCTGTATATGGCGACCAGTCGTCCCCACGACGAAAGCGACAGCCAGCGATCGGAAGAAGATTCAACTGTTCAGTGTTGCCAGTAAGGCAGACGGTATCCCCGTAAGATTTTATGTTGACTATGCTAGAAATGTAGCACCATTCTTATCCGTCATCGATCAGAGATCATTGGAACGGCGCAAAGTTCCACGGGAGTGGAAGAAGGCCCAGGTCATAGTAATCTATGAAAATGGTAGACAATCGGATGCACGTAACTACCGGCCAATTTCACTGGCATCTATTTGTTGTATTGAACAGAATTGGAGAGAAGAGAAGTTTGTGGCACAACTTGACTAAAAGAAGGGATCGACATGTTCTGCGGCATCAAGGGATCACCAGTTTAGCATTGGAGGGCAGCGTGGAGGGTAAAAATCGTACAGGGAGACGAAGAAATGAATACACCAAGCATATTCAGAGGGATGTAGGTTTCAGTAGGTAATGGGAGATGAAGAAGCTTGCACAGGATAGAGTAGCATGGAGAGCTGCATCAAACCAGTCTCAGGACTGAAGACCACAACAGCAACAACTATTTGTTGTAGAATCATGGCTTTGTAACTATTTGCACTACATCTAATATTCCTCACGTGGTACATGGCGTCATCGGATCAAAATCGATGTCGTCTTTCCAGGTGTACTAATTTTTTTCCGGCAGTCTATATCCTTCTCTTAAAGTGATGAAAGAGCGGTGACACTTGTTGCAAGCAAATTACACGGCATTGCATTCATCTCTTCGAAGCTTCGAGGAACGCAAAATATAAAGATGCTTTGAAACACGTGTACAAATGACGCGGTTGCTTTGAGCGGAATAAGTCTGTACTAGCGATGTAACGATGTTTCAGATGAGAATATTGTTCTCTCCAGCGTTTCATCAAAACGGCAACTCTAAACTAAAATTCTAAACATTTCTATTTTTATGTTTGTTTGCGCTATCGACGACTTGGAATACATTTCCCGACGAAAACGGTGAAGAATTCACAACACATGGTTGCATCTCAGTGTAAGATACGATCGGAGGGTCTGTAAATGATCCACCGTCGGTTTGACCTTCAGTGAGACGGCAGCTTACATTCCTGCAGCAGATTGGGAGAGTGCACCATTCATTTGTGAATTATTTTTAGGAGCTTCAAACGGGAGCGAATTATTTTCGGTTATTTGTGTGGTTACTGGTGTAATTTTTAAATTTCTTGTGCTTACTAGGCACCTTCGAGCGTTCTAATAACTGCACAGCTTATTGTTTTGATGTCTTTGATTGCTGTGTTCAGATGCGATCTGACCAGTTGACCCTTTGTGTACAGCTCCAGGTGGTGTTGGCTTCAGTCACACAGCCTGAGACTGTTGCCACTGGGCACCACTGTGGAGGACCAGAAGTGGGGATCCGAGGGACGTCCAGCACGTCCCACGTGTTTCCTGAACGGTCTAATATTGTGACAACCCTGGGTACTGCCCATAATGAGGATCATCTTTCACCCGCAGTCCAGTAAAAGGCCGTTCCAGGGTGTGGCAGGTAGTGAAAGACTTTCTGGGGGACCGACCAGAGGGCCTCATCGGTTCGTCTAACAAACAGGTTTCGCGCGCTGTCTGCGGCTGATGAAGTCTCTGAGCCAGACGCTGTCGCTTGCCTTGTTCCAGAGGAGGCCTCTCGGCTTTCAAGGCCTTGGCATTAACAGAGGGCGAGATTACTGGTAGTTTGGAGTTCCAGCGTTAATCGATTAATGAGGATCCTTAGAGACATGGCTGCCAAGGCTGGGTAGGAGTTCAGTTTCCATTCCACGATTAGTCACTACAGATGTGGAAAAGCTGCTTCCGTATTCCATGAAGAGCACAGTGTGCAGCCAACTGCAGGTGATGGTTCATGTCGGTACTAACGACTTGCGTCGCTTTGGAACTGGAAGAGGTTCTGTCTGGTTTCGGGCGGCTGAAGTCGTAAAGACTGCCATTTTGCTTGCTAGACGAAGGTGGAGATCCGAATGTGACCCTTTAGTTCGAAATCCAGTGGAGGGTCTGAATCAAACGCTCAGACGGTTCTGCAAACGTGTAGGCTGCAGATTCCTCCACTTACGCCGTAGTGTGGTCGATTTCTGGGTTCCACTTAGTACAGGGCTTCACAACATACGTGCTCGCGGAGCAAGCTGTGAGCAGCAAGGCGCGAGCACGGAGCAGCGCGAGCACGCTACCCCCACTACCGGACCAGAGCGGAGAGTGGGGAGAGTCACGTGGGGCACACAACAGCTGCCGCCAGTCAATGTAAATCCGCGGCCACCTGCAGGGATATCACTCACGAATTATTACTGCGACAAATGAAACAAATATAGGAGAATGTACATGTGCCACATAATTTTATTAGCTTAGTGTATGCCTCTACATTCGCATTAATTTGTGAACTGTTACACAATAAAAAGTGTCACTGAAGTGTGGGATTCTCGGTTATCTTGTACTTTTTGCCCTTTACAGTTGCGTCTATGTTCGGAGTAATTGTTCTTGTGCATTTTAGGCGCAGCGTGCATTTTAAATTTCGATCAGACAATGCATTTCTCAGGTGCGTCTTGTTACATTTCATTGCAGAGAACAGTTGTTCACAAACATACGTGGAACCGAACATTGGTATTATTGTAGCCGCCAGTTTGTGCAAACGAGGAAAATCCATCCTGAGGGAAGTGTCTGTAGAATTCCAAAATGTTTTTCTTGTTCTGAAATTTGTTTCTGTATTCTCTGTCACACTGCAGGTCAATAATTTCTTGCTGCAGCTCAGGACGAATCTCTTAAACATTCGCTGAATATGGAGAGAACAGATCAAAATCACTGTCTAGTGCTGTCAGATCTTGAAAATGCTGATCAACTAAACTATGTGAATAACGTGCACAGTCTTTGTGAACATCTTGCATGGATGATAATTTAGGAAAATGAGCTAGGTTTCCTGTTTCCACCTGACTCACCCAAAGTGTCAATTTCATTTTAAAAGCTCGTATTCGATCTATGAAATGAGTAATTAGCAGATCTTTACCTTGTAGTAAAATGTTCAAAGCATTCAGATGGCTAGTTAAATCTGCTAAGAATGCGAGATCACATTCAAACATGCGCGCGCATTTCCCCTCCCTCCCCTCCCTCCCTACTCCGCGACCTTGCACCTGCTCGCGAGCACGTGCCTGAGCAGACGCGAGTACTCGCGCTCAAAACCGGCCAGTTGTTAAGCCCTGACGTAGTAGGTCAGCGGTCCGCTACACAGAGGAAGCGGCTACACAGGTAGCGGCGGTTGTGTAGAGAGGACTGGACGGACATTTTATTTTTTTTTTAAGTTCAAGGGTCTCGGTTAACTACAGAAAGGGCGTCACTCTAAAGGCTTCAGGGCAAACGCAGGATTGTAGACCTAACAAAAATCGGTATTTCATTTGTAGGTTGTTGTTGATGTGTTGGAAAGGAACCAGAGCTTCAAGCGCTAAAAGAAAGCACTGGAGCTCAAATCGTAAGAGGTAAGTAACAGTGGCTTACGCCGGAAATAAGTTCAGCCGACATCTTTACAAAGGCCCTAACGTGTCTAGAAAGGCGAGATTAAATACTGTTGGTTGTGCAGCGTTTATTACTCCCAGAAGTAGTTCAACTAGATGTGAAACTGAAGTAGAAAGTTTCTGTGAATCAGTATGGGTAGAGGCTATAGCTGACAACTGGAATATACACTCCTGGAAACTGAAATAAGAACACCGTGAATTCATTGTCCCAGGAAGGGGAAACTTTATTGACACATTCCTGGGGTCAGATACATCACATGATCACACTCACAGAACCACAGGCACATAGACACAGGCAACAGAGCATGCACAATGTCGGCACTAGTACAGTGTATATCCACCTTTCGCAGCAATGCAGGCTGCTATTCTCCCATGGAGACGATCGTAGAGATGCTGGATGTAGTCCTGTGGAACGGCTTGCCATGCCATTTCCACCTGGCGCCTCAGTTGGACCAGCGTTCGTGCTGGACGTGCAGACCGCGTGAGACGACGCTTCATCCAGTCCCAAACATGCTCAATGGGGGACAGATCCGGAGATCTTGCTGGCCAGGGTAGTTGACTTACACCTTCTAGAGCACGTTTGGTGGCACGGGATACATGCGGACGTGCATTGTCCTGTTGGAACAGCAAGTTCCCTTGCCGGTCTAGGAATGGTAGAACGATGGGTTCGATGACGGTTTGGATGTACCGTGCACTATTCAGTGTCCCCTCGACGATCACCAGTGGTGTACGGCCAGTGTAGGAGATCGCTCCCCACACCATGATGCCGGGTGTTGGCCCTGTGTGCCTCGGTCGTATGCAGTCGTGATTGTGGCGCTCACCTGCACGGCGCCAAACACGCATACGACCATCATTGGCACCAAGGCAGAAGCGACTCTCATCGCTGAAGACGACACGTCTCCATTCGTCCCTCCATTCACGCCTGTCGCGACACCACTGGAGGCGGGCTGCACGATGTTGGGGCGTGAGCGGAAGACGGCCTAACGGTGTGCGGGGCTGTAGCCCAGCTTCATGGAGACGGTTGCGAATGGTCCTCGCCGATACCCCAGGAGCAACAGTGTCCCTAATTTGCTGGGAAGTGGCGGTGCGGTCCCCTACGGCATTGCGTAGGATCCTACGGTCTTGGCGTGCATCCGTGCGTCGCTGCGGTCCGGTCCCAGGTCGACGGGCACGTGCATCTTCCGCCGACCACTGGCGACAACATCGATGTACTGTGGAGACCTCACGCCCCACGTGTTGAGCAATTCGGCGGTACGTCCACCCGGCCTCCCGCATGCCCACTATACGCCCTCGCTCAAAGTCCGTCAACTGCACATACAGTTCACGTCCACGCTGTCGCGGCATGCTACCAGTGTTAAAGACTGCGATGGAGCTCCGTATACCACGGCAAACTGGCTGACACTGACAGCGGCGGTGCACAAATGCTGCGCAGCTAGCGCCATTCGACGGCCAACACCGCGGTTCCTGGTGTGTCCGTTGTGCCGTGCGTGTGATCATTGCTTGTACAGCCCTCTCGCAGTGTCCGGAGCAAGTATGGTGGGTCTGACACACCGGTGTCAATATGTTCTTTTTTCCATTTCCAGGAGTGTATTAATAACTGCTGCCTTTTACAAATCCCCGACTAAGGGCTAAACAGTTGACAAAGAAGTTCTCTGAGTGTCGTAACGCGTCATAGCGTAAAAGACTATCATGGAGAAACCAACGTTACAGCTGATATTTCAAACAAAACTTGGGTCTTGAGAGGTATCGGCTTGGTATTATCGGCACACTCTTGACACCGTGGATTTCGGAATAACGAATTACGTAACGGTCTCCGAAGTGGAATGTCCCACGCCTCTAGCTCCAGCCACCCTACCTCTTTCGGTGTATACTAATTCCCGTCGTACGCCCTAAATAATGTCGGAAACCGGTTCAAGTGAATCACCCGAATACAATTGGCACCTCTGTCAATCCACCGTCGTTTTATACCTTGTGTACGCGATGCTAATGTCATCTGTATTTGTGCATATCGCTATCCAATGACTTCTGTAAACTCAGTGTAGGAATGAGAGAGGAGAAAGACTAATTGAATTGTGGAATACAATGCAGCTAGTATTTGCGAATACTCTGTTCAAGAATCACTAGAGGAGAAGCTATACTTGGAAACGGCCGGGAGATACCGGAAGATTTCAGTTAGATTACATTATGATCGGGCGGATTACGAGATTCTGGATTGTAAGTCGTACCCAGGAGCACATATAGACACAGATCTAAATCTAGTAACGTTATGGGGTAGGCTGAAGTTTAAGATACCAGTCAGGAACAATCAGTACGCAAAGCAGTGGGATACGGATCTACCAAGGAAGAAAGAAATACGCTCGAAGGTCGCTGAGGCTGTAGATACTGCGATAATGAATACCTCAATAGGCCAGTTGAAGAGAAACGAACATCTCTGACAAAGGCAATAACAGAAGCTGAAAAGAAAAGCGTAGGTACAAGCAACGTAACTGCAAAGAAGTACTTCAGCTGATCGACGAAAGAAGAAAGTTCAGAAATGTTCAGTGAAGATCAGTCAGGAATAAGTCACTTAAGAATGAAATAAACAGGAAGTGCAGGGAAGCTGAAGCGAACTGGCTGCATGAAAAATGTGAAGAAATCTGAAAAGAAATGATTTTCGGAAAAACTGACTTGGCACATAGAAAAGTGAAAACAACCTTCGGTGAAACTAAAAGCTTGGGTGGTGGCATTAAGAGTGCAATGGGATTTCCACTGTTAAATGCAGAGGAGAGAGCTAATAGGTGGAAAGAGTACATTGAAGGTCTCTGTGAGGGCGAAGCCTTGCCTGATGACGTGATATAAGAAGAAAAAGGAGTCGATGTACAAAGGCTGATGACGTGATATAAGAAGAAAAAGGAGTCGATGTACAAAGGCTAATGGATCCAGTATTAGAATCAGAATTTAATATAGCTTTGGAGGACATGAGACCAAATAAGGCAGAAGGAATAGATAACATTCCCACAGAATTTCTAAAATGATTAGGGAAAGTGGCAACCACGACTAATTACACAAGTGTGTAGAAAGTATGAATCTGGCTACGTACCATATGACTTTCGCAAAAGTAACTTCCTTACAATGCCGAAGGCTGGAAGAGCTGACAAGAGCGAGAATTATCGCACAGTCAGCTTACCAGCTCATGCATCCCAGTTGCTGTCTATAATAATACGCAGAAGAATGGAAAAGAAACTTGAGGATGTGTTAGATGACGATGAGTTCGGTTTTAGGAAAGGTAACGGCACCGAATGGCAGTTGTGACGTTGCGGTTGGTACTGGAAGTAAGACTAGAGAAAAATTAAGACACACTCACAGGATTTGATGACCTGGAAAAAGCGTTCGACAATGGAAAATGGTACCAGACGTTCGAATGCTGAGGAAAGTAGGGGTAAAATACAGGGATCGACGGATAATATACAACATGTACAAGAGCCAAGAGGCAATAATAAGAGTGGAAAACCGAGTACGAAGTTCTCATGTTAACAAGGGTGTACGACAGGGATGTAGTCTTTCGCTCCTACTGTTCAATCTATACATTGAAGAAAAAATAACGAAAAAAAAATCTGGAGTGGAATTAGAATTCAAAGAGAAAGGATGTCAATGATAAGATTCGCTGATGACATTGCTATCCTCAATAAAAATGAAGAAAAATTACACGATCTGCTGAACGAAATGAACAGTCTAATGAGTACAGAATATGGACTGAGGTTAGACTGAAGAAAGACGAAAGTTATGAGAAGTAACGGAAATGAGAACTGCTAGTAAGTTAACATCAGAAAGTTTGGGGATTCTGCATCCTAATCAGCAAAATAACCAATGACGGGTGGAGCAAGGAGGACATAAAAAGCAGACCAACACAGGCAAAAAGAGCATCCTGGTCAAGAGAAGTCTACTAGTACAAAACATAGAGCTTAAATTGAGGAAGAAATTTCTGAGAACGTACCTGTACGTTTGGAACACAGCATAGTATGGTAGTAAAACACGGACTGTGGGGAAACCGGAACAGAAGAGAATCGAAGCCTTTGAGATGTGTTGCTGGAGACGATTATTCAAAATTGGATGGGCCGATAGTGTAAGGAATGAGGAAGTTCTGCGCAGAATCGGAAAGGAAAGGAATATGTGGGAAAGACTGATCATTCTACTGAATGATAGAACATCTCTTAAGGCATCAGGGAATGACTTCCACTTCACTAGAGAGGGCCGTAGAGGACAAAAACTGTAGGGGAAGACAGAGATTGGAATACATTCAGCAAATAATTGAGGACGTAGGTTAAAAGTGCTAATTTGAGATGAAGAAGTTGTTCATCTGAAAAGGTTTGCTGTTTCTTCTGATATAGTGCCCAGGTATGGGATACTAGCAAATATTTTCTCTTCTTTTACAGTGTGGCCATTTGTTGTCTTTCTTTTGGGTATTTGTCTGACTAAATTGCTAATTTATAAGGCTTTTTCTTGTAAATCAAGAGAGTGTAATCTGTGTAGCATGGACCTAAATGCAGCATATTTTTGTGTGGTGGGATGGCATGATCAAAACAAAGAAAAAAGAAAAGACAAACGGAAATTTGGTAATCGCTAATTTGTGGTATGTTTCTATGGGACCAAACTGCTGAGGTCATCGGTCCCTAGGCTTGCACACTACTTAATCGAACTTAAACTAACTTACGCTAAGGACAACACACCCATGCCCGAGAGAGCTGCGAGGGTGGTACCCGCGCGAACCGTGGCTAGGCGCCCAAGACAACGCGGCTAAAAAAAAAAAAAAGGTTGCGTTTTCAACTAATGGCAAGTTAGGAAATTTACTCGTCCATAACATAAAATCAAGTACACAAAAATTCAACAGCAGTGGCTTGTGCATAATATCATCCTGCCTATCTGTGGAAAACAGGCAAAGCTTCAAAACCAGTTATCAAGAACACTTACATGGTTTTAGACGCAATAGCTTCGAAAAATCAGTTACTGCACAACATATGTTCGAAATGAAACATATCATCACCAGTCTACAAAACAGTTTGATAATACTGTACAATGAAGGCAATAATTAGACCTTAAATCTGTTACAGCGACTAGAGACATATCTCTATAAAATCAAAAAATCTAGAATCTATGTTAAATGAACAGATTTCGCAAGCGAAAGCTATTTTTGTAATTTTTAGGACCTATTCTAAAATTATTCCCTGCATTCGTCAATTCTTTAATTATCAGATCTCTGGCACAACGAATAAATTCATCCTTCATCAAACCATGTTGAACAATATATGTAAAGTTTTTACAAAAATATGTATACAAATTTGCCTCTTGGATGAAGTTATATGCGTGAACAGAATGGAGAAACTAATGTATAGTTGTATTAAAAATTTAAAAACGCTTTTCTTGGATTGTGTGCTAAGTTTACACCGTTTATTTTTCCATTGTTTCGAATATTATTTCTGCATCTGACTTATGAAATTCATAACCGAACATCAAACGTTTTCATGACAGGAACATGCATTACTCCTCATTCAAGAGGAAAAAGAAATGAAACATTAAGACGATTTACATCTGATGAAAAACCCACAGGGTCAAAAAGCCACCGAATATTTAACAAAACACGAAACTTTGTGACTCAGGGCGTTTCTTAATTCATACTGCCTGTACATCGTTAGAGGTGAAGCGGAGAACTGCATGGAATGAACAGGATCCTCCGTGCCGACCATTGACTGGAAACGGTTATATTCGGCTAACTAGAGAACATTTACAGCTATTGAAATGAATCCGAACAACGATGGAATTCTTAAGGATGACAATGCGTCATGTCCCTAGGCTTCAGTTGTTCGGGACTGGTTTCAAGAACATTCTGTACCTTTCGAGCGAAGTATTGGCCATCCATATCTCTCGACATCAAATGTTTAAGGGACATGATCGAGGGTTCGGTTTGTGCACACATCCTGCAACGACAACACTTTCGCAGCTATGGACGTCTGTAGAGGCATGGCACAGTATTTCTGCAGGGGACTTCCGATTTGTTGAGTTCACATCACGTCGAACTGCTACACTACGCCGAGCAGAAGAAGGTTCGACACTATATAAGGAGGTATACATGACTTCCGTCACCTGAGTGTGTTACCAAGCCCATAATATCCCGTAAACCTTTCTTGTACTCTTTCTCCTACAACCGCATCCCAGTCCCCCGTTACTATTACACTTTCATCTACTTTGACACACTGAGTTTACCCTTTCAGTATCTTCATATACTTTCTCTCTCTCTCTTCATTTTCTGCTGCCGACGACGGTACGTATACCAGAAATAATGTTTTCGATTTTGGTTTGCTGTCGATTCTGATGAGAACAACCCATTCGCTGAACTGTTCACGGTAACTTACTGCGTACCTTCCTGTTCATGATGAATCCTACTCCCGTTATACCATTTTCTACGGCTGTTGATATTACCCTACACTCGTCTGACAAGAAAAGCTTGTCTTGTTTCACTACGCAGACCCGCACTATATCTAGATTGAGCCTTTGCATTTCCCTTTTCAGATTTTGTAGCTTCCCTATCACGTTGAAACTTCTGACACTCGACGCTCCGACTCGTAAAACGTTATCGTTTCGTTGGTTATTCAGTATTTTTCTCATGGTCACTTCCCCCTGGCAGTCTCCAGGGATCCGAATGGGGGACTGTTCCCGAATCTTTTGCCAATGGAGAGATCATCATGGGACTTTTTCAATTACAGGCCACATGTCCTGTGGATACACGTTACGTGTCTTGAATGCAGTGGTTTCCATTGCCTTCTGCATCCTCATGCCGTTGATCATTGCTGATTCTTCCGCCTTTAGGGGCAGTTTCCTACCCCAACGATAAGAGAGTGCCCTGAACCTCTGTCCGCTCCTCCGCCCCCCTTTGACAAGGCCGTTGGCAGAACGAGGCTGACTTCTTATGCCGGAAGTCTTCGGCTGCATTGCTGACGATTTTTATTCAAAGTTTTAGCAGTGACGAGGTTGGAACCCTGGGACTCAGGACGTTTTGATTACTAGTCAGAGACGCTACTTCTAGGCGACGGACTTACAGTTGCTGAACAAACGTTCGTCCAGTAACAATAGTTACGCCCTAAATAACTGATGAAAATGCGCTGACTACTCGACTCGTTCGACAAGCGGAGTCGTGGTATGTGGGCTGCTTGTTCTGTGTCCTGTCAAACCCAACGGCTCAACATTAGACTGAAACATAACAGAAAACCATTGGTGAAGAAGATTTAAGTTAAGAAAACACCCTATGGAGTATCTCTTTGGTTAGGAGCTCACTTTATCAAGTTGATTTATCCCGTTTTTGAGAAAAGTCTTTGTTCCTTATTTTCATGTTGTTATTTTGAGGCAAATTACAGTCTTTCTGATTTTCTCCAACCTATCTTCCGAAGTACAGCGAGTTATTGCCACCATATCGACCGTTAGAGTTGCGTAGGGTGGAGAAAATCACAAAAAAATTATAATTTGCCTCCAAATATGAACATAAAAATAAAGACCTCTGTGACTCGTATACAAATTTTCCCATATTGAGAAAATGATAAGGCGGAAAATGAAAATTCGTTATTAATTCATGGTTTAGTTGGCCACTGACAAAAGCTGTGTCTACAGTGAATGTTACCCATTGACAGTTCCCACACAACTTATGAAAAATTTGAATGAAACCGAGAAACATGTGCCCTGAGCATGAAAATGCTTTGAGCTCATAACACATTCGACTGAAAGCGTTCTTTTGGCGATATTTATCAAAATTCGCATTTGCAGTAGTTCAAGAAGACAGTCTTTCCAAAGCCAGTGTTACGGCCTTAAAATTTGTTCACTCACATAACTGGTCGAGTGAATATGTAAACAAAACCGTCGTAGCAGTGGCTGAGGCAGGATTATTCATTGCCTTTCTGAATAGCTAATTGACGTACTTTTATAAAGCTCTAATGCACAATGTCACGAAGAAGTCACACTGGTACAGGCTGACAATTATTGAACTGTGTAAAAGGAAACGAGAATTAGTTACAAACTACGACGTGCACATACTTCATTCAACATCTGAACGTCACCATAGGTGAAACTTCCTGGCAGATTAAAACTGTGTGCACCGACCGAGACTCGAAATCGGGACCTTTGCCTTTCGCGGGCAAGTGCTCTACCATCTGAGCTACCGAAGCACGACTCACGCCCGGTCCTCACAGCTTTACTTCTGCCAGTACCTCGTCTCCTACCTTCCAAACTTTACAGAAGCTCTCCTGCGCAGGAGGGACTGTTCTGGGGGACTGATGACCACAGATGTTAAATCCCATAGTACTCAGAGCCAGTTGACCATTTTGAACCGTGGCAAGGCGCCAAGACCGCGCGGCTACCCCGCGAGACACCTATTTCGTAGCTAAGTGTAGCGCCTTGTCTGGCGTGGCTCGCTACACATCAGCAACACTGCCTCGTGCTAGGGACGGGAAAAAGCAACTTGTCAAAATCGATACCGTTGTTTTAGTTCTGAGTTCAAATGGCTCTGAGCACTATGCGACTTAACTTCTGAGGTCATCAGTCGCCTAGAACTTAGAACTAATTAAACCTAACTAAGCTAAGGACATCACACACATCCATGCCCGAGGCAGGATTCGAACCTGCGACCGTAGCGGTCACGCGGTTCCAGACTGAAGCGCCTTTAACCGCACGGCCACACCGGCCGGCAGTTCTGAGTAATCAGTATTTTTCGGTTTTTGTTTGGTCTCGGCTATAACAGTTTGCTTTTTTTTTCACTTTTTAGTAATAACGGGGTAAAAACCAGGCACATTAGTTTGACACAGAAACAGAGCTAAAATTTTTAGTTTTTGAATGAAACGTTTTTACAAATTAGTAATACTGAAGCATTATACAAATTGGGAAAAATTAACGGCAATATTTTAATAACAACTCCTAGAATTAGAAACTAGCAACAAACAAAGAATTGCTACAGAATTGCATTGACAATAATGTACCTGTTACCATGTGGCGTTGCCTATTAACCAACGTTTCTCAATCTTTTTTCCTTTGGGACACACCGAATTACGCTTCAAACTTTCGCGACACCCCTAGATGTGACTTTTTTTTCGTATATACACTCCTAGAAATTGAAATAAGAACACCGTGAATTCATTGTCCCAGGAAGGGGAAACTTTATTGACACATTCCTGGGGTCAGATACATCACATGATCACACTGACAGAACCACAGGCACATAGACACAGGCAACAGAGCATGCACAATGTAGGCACTAGTACAGTGTATATCCACCTTTCGCAGCAATGCAGGCTGCTATTCTCCCATGGAGACGATCGTAGAGATGCTGGATGTAGTCCTGTGGAACGGCTTGCCATGCCATTTCCACCTGGCGCCTCAGTTGGACCAGCGTTCGTGCTGGACGTGCAGACCGCGTGAGACGACGCTTCATCCAGTCCCAAACATGCTCAATGGGGGACAGATCCGGAGATCTTGCTGGCCAGGGTAGTTGACTTACACCTTCTAGAGCACGTTGGGTGGCACGGGATACATGCGGACGTGCATTGTCCTGTTGGAACAGCAAGTTCCCTTGCCGGTCTAGGAATGGTAGAACGATGGGTTCGATGACGGTTTGGATGTACCTTGCACTATTCAGTGTCCCCTCGACGATCACCAGTGGTGTACGGCCAGTGTAGGAGATCGCTCCCCACACCATGATGCCGGGTGTTGGCCCTGTGTGCCTCGGTCGTATGCAGTCCTGATTGTGGCGCTCACCTGCACGGCGCCAAACACGCATACGACCATCATTGGCACCAAGGCAGAAGCGACTCTCATCGCTGAAGACGACACGTCTCCATTCGTCCCTCCATTCACGGCTGTCGCGACACCACTGGAGGCGGGCTGCACGATGTTGGGGCGTGAGCGGAAGACGGCCTAACGGTGTGCGGGACCGTAGCCCAGCTTCATGGAGACGGTTGCGAATGGTCCTCGCCGATACCCCAGGAGCAACAGTGTCCCTAATTTGCTGGGAAGTGGCGGTGCGGTCCCCTACGGCACTGCGTAGGATCCTACGGTCTTGGCGTGCATCCGTGCGTCGCTGCGGTCCGGTCCCAGGTCGACGGGCACGTGCACCTTCCGCCGACCACTGGCGACAACATCGATGTACTGTGGAGACCTCACGCCCCACGTGTTGAGCAATTCGGCGGTACGTCCACCCGGCCTCCCGCATGCCCACTATACGCCCTCGCTCAAAGTCCGTCAACTGCACATACGGTTCACGTCCACGCTGTCGCGGCATGCTACCAGTGTTAAAGACTGTGATGGAGCTCCGTATGCCACGGCAAACTGGCTGACACTGACGGCGGCGGTGCACAAATGCTGCGCAGCTAGCGCCATTCGACGGCCAACACCGCGGTTCCTGGTGTGTCCGCTGTGCCGTGCGTGTGATCATTGCTTGTACAGCCCTCTCGCAGTGTCCGGAGCAAGTATGGTGGGTCTGACACACCGGTGTCAATGTGTTCTTTTTTCCATTTCCAGGAGTGTATAAAGAAGCAAACACATCAAGTACATACAACAATTTTGTACTGTGGAAATAGCTAATTACCAACGGGCTACTCCAAGAAACGATGTGGCGATACATTTTTTATGTTCTAGATATTTTAGGGGACACTAAAAGTCTCTCAATGCGCCTGACATGTGTTCGTGACATACCGATAGTCGCTGCACAGTAGTTGAGAATCTCCACTTTGTATTAGGCGGTAGGTGCGTACTAGCGGTGTACTACACTGGTCACCTCTTCAGTTTCTCGCTGTCGTTAATAGAGATCAGTTGTGGTGTAGAATGGTACCCCGCCTAGTTTGGAAGTATTTTATGAAGTAGGACAGCAGTTAAATACAGTTCTCCATTTGCTTTAAAAGACAAAAAGACGCGAGGGGGCACAACAGAAAAAAAATTTAGCTCTGTTGCTGTGTAAAAGTGATGTTCCTCGTTTTTACCCTGTTATTACTAAAAAATGAAAAAAAGAAACAAGCTGTTATAGCGGAGACCAAACAAAAACCTAAAAGTACTGATTCCACAGTTTTCCTTGGAAGAGAACGTAAATTTTCTTTTTATACGTATAATTTTATTGACTTGCTATAAACTGAATATAGCTGCATCATTAATTGCTCCAGGGTGAGAAATTGATCCATTCAAAAGCGACGAATCAGAAAAGCCACCAACTTGTGACCTTTCGCTTTCATCGCCTCCACTTTCGCAGTCTTTGGCGGAGACAATGAGACCGACTTCTGCCGCAGCCTCGGCCCCATATCGATCGAGATCTCCTTCACTTTTATTAGAATGTTTAAGTCTTTTTTTTGTAAGTCTACGATATTACGGGAGAGTAATTTACATCTATACAATGGTCTCCGATTCGAAAACAGTGAAGTAAAACTCTTGGCTTATGGAGACGATATAGCTTTGCTGAGTGAAACTGAAGAAGAACTGAAAGACATGTACAGATCTCTCAGGCACGGTGCAAGCAAAATGGGGCTTTTGATTAACCAAGAGAAAACCGAATACATGGAATTAAGTCGAGTCATAAAACCAAATCCTTACTTTGAAACTGACAAGCATTCTAAATTCAGAAAAGTTTTCCAGTTTAAATACCTTGTATCATGTTTCAACAGTAAAAATATCATAACAATGGATATAAACGACAGAATAGACTCAGGGTCAAGATGTCAGTACTCACTAAGCAACCCACTCAAAAGTAAAGCTTTGTCAATCACCACAAAGATGAAGATATACAACACTATCATCTGACCCATAGTACTGTACTGTTCAGAAAGCTGGAAGCTTACAAAGAATGAAAGAGAAAAACTGAATGTTTTCGAAAGAAAAGTAATGAGAAAAATCTGGGGACCTGTGTTGGAGAATGGTGTATGTAGAATTCGAAAGAACAATGAAATTTATCGGTTAATGAAGCAACCAACTATCATCCAGAAATTAAAAAGGAGGAGACTGCAATGGGCTGGACATGTGGCTAGAATGGAAAACAACAGAATCACAAAGAAAGCATTTGAGGGAACTCTCCAGGCAACAAGACCATTGGGCTGACCCCGTACTAGGTGGAAAGATGACACAAGAGAAGGACATCGCAGAATTAGGAATTTACGCAGGGTGGAGAGAGGCTGCGAGAGATAGGAGGCGGCGGAAGCAGACCGTTGATGCAGCGCGTGGTCTACTGGGCCTGTGATAGCTGAGAAGAGAGAGAAGTTTATTACTGGAAATTATAGCAACAAAAAAAGAAACGAAAATCGGTTACTTGGGAAACTGGTTAGTTTGAGCGGTTTCGTTAAACTGGACACGAAACGAACCCGTGTAACCGAAAGCCAGTTGTTTAAGCGACAACCACCATCCCTGTTCACGCCACTGCAACCTGTCAATCACAAAGTAATTTTAATCCGAGTACAGCTTTATTAAAAACCGTAGAATGCATATCGCCTCACCCACCCAGCTCAGATCAGATTGTCTCTAGAGCACAGATAAGGAATTTCTTTCTGGGTGGCTTTGATGCCTGACCACAAGAATGCAGATTCAAAACAACAACTGACGTGTAGCGAATATGAGCTCTCCCCCATCAGCCCTTTAATAAGAAAGAGAATTGGTCCATCAAAAACGAAGTTGTGCGTTCAATAAATCGGAATGGGCTTCGGGCACAGGTGAGACGGAAGTGGGCAACGCTGGCGGCCTCTGAACGGCGGCTCAGCTGAACAAACCCAGATAAGAGGCCCTCTCTCTCTCTCTCTCTGTCTCTCTCTCTCTCTCTCTCTCTCTCTCTCTCTCTGCCCACCCACACTCACAGTCCGGCCAAATGCCACATGCTCCGGGCGGTGCCCTTTGAGATAGTCCCCGCTGTGCTAGCGTTATCGCGTAAAGCATCTGCGACCGTAAGCCTGAACAAATACAAATACGAACGCTACAACACAACTTCCTTTCTGCTGAAAATACTCTAGATAGCCCACTCTTTCATATCGTTTGTTCCAGGAATCATGAGTGGTTTTCTGATTTCGCTGTAGTTGTTACAATTCACGGGTTCAGCGGACTCACTCCATTTCAAAACACGCTGCCGGAAAAAAAAAAAAATGCGCGACGCTCATGGACGAGGTCATTTTAATGATAAGTGAGTGACAGGCAGTTCATAACTTAGGAGTATATGATAACAAATTCAGGCGAAATAAATCACACATGTCACAGTGATGGGTACCCAAACAGTCGCACCAGTACGCAGTGTAGCACCCTCTGGCGACAGTGCAGGCACGTATTCTTTCATGCAAACGGTAATAAAAGTGCAGAACGACATCCTGCGATAGATTACTGAAAGCACCTAGGACTTTTTGTTGCAAGTCGGCAATGGTTCTCGTAGGCTCCAGGGAAAGAGTTCACTGTACCCAGTACGCTGGCTGGCTGGTTGGCTGGTTGATTGGGGGGGGGGGGGGGGGGGGACCAAACAGAGCGGTCATCGGTCCCAGCATATTAGGGAAGGAAGTCGACTTTGCCCTTTCAAAGGAACCATCCCGGCATTCGTCTGAAGCGATTTAGGAAAATCACGGAAAACCTAAATCAGGACTACGCAACCTCGCTTGGTACACCCAGTACGTTTTCAGTTATCGAGAGATCTGGTGATATTGTTGGTCAGGGCAGTTTTTGTACGCCACTGTATCGCAGCACCCGTATGTGTACATGTATTGTCCTACTGAGAAAGCACTTGACCTTCCTGTCGTAGAAATGACAGTAACACTGGATGATCAAGCAGTTCAGTGCAGTGGTCACTGGTTACTTTAACCTGCAGAAACATCAAAAGTGACCACGCGTTGTAACTGATGGCTCAAACACCATGAAGCCTGGGGTGGGACCTGTGTGACGTGGATGAAAGCACTCTGGGATAAGCCTCCCAGCGGGTCTACAACCTACGTGAGTACGTCCATCACTGTGCGGCTGGTCCCAGAGGAGGTTCGAGTCCTCCCTCGGGCATGGTTGTGTGTGTTTTTCCTTAGTATAATTTACGTTAAGGGGGTAGGACGTCAAACAGGCCGACTTGGAGCAGGAGAGGCATCTCAGGACATTTTAATTTCCAGTGTCTATACTTTTACAAATAAATTCATAAAACTTTGTAAGAATCACCAGGAAGGATTCAGGATCACACTCGTTGCAGTGAAGTTCGATAATATAACAACATAACTTTTTTTTACGAGCGAAATTTCATCATTTTTTCACTTACTAATGGCTGCATTTGATGCTATAGTTGCACTTTTCTTCATAAGTTATAGATATTCTTCGATGAATTTTGCGCAGCATACAAACTATACTTAAAGGTGTATGAAACTCTAGAATTTTCCAAATCTATTAAAAACTGTGGTAAAAATTGAGGTAATTAACTAGAAAACTATCTAGCTCGTTCCGCATTTTAAGTGATATATCGGTGACATATCGTAATAAAACAACTTATTCCTTCCTAAAATCGGACACCTTATTCCTTCCTTGCTAAGAATTTCGTGTAGTCCTTGTGAAGTGGTACCTTTAATAGATGTCGGTGTACCTGACGACATGTTTTTTAGCGACGCACAGTTCCAAATGCAGCACAAGCTTGTTTGTAATTATTTTCATCAAGCGTAGTTTTTTCTTGTGATGCTTTATCTACGCATTCCTCCTAAACCGGTGATTAAAAAAATATTAGGTGATGACATGTTCTGAGGCATCAAGGGATCACCAATTTAGTATTGGAAGGCAGCGTGGAGGGTAAAAATCGTAGAGGGAGACCAAGAGATGAATACACTAAGCAGATTCAGAAGGATGTAGGTTGCAGTAGGTACTGGGAGATGAAGAAGCTTGCACAGGATAGAGTAGCATGGAGAGCTGCATCAAACCAGTCTCAGGACTAAAGACCACAACAAAAAAATGGTTCAAATGGCTCTGAGCACTATGGGACTCAACTGCTGAGGTCATTAGTCCCCTAGAACTTAGAACTAGTTAAACCTAACTAACCTAAGGACATCACAAACACCCATGCCCGAGGCAGGATTCGAACCTGCGACCGTAGCGGTCTTGCGGTTCCAGACTGTAGCGCCTTTAACCGCACGGCCACTTCGGCCGGCAAAGACCACAACAACAACAGGTGATAATAGTACACATTATCAGACTGAATACGCTTCACTTATTTAGATATATTGTAATATATACATTACATTTTCTGGCTCATTTTAGGAAGTTGTGACATGTTTTGCATAAGAATCACAGCTCAGGTAAGGTAATTATTTTGAGCCTTACAACATTTTTCTTGTGCTTAACTTGAAGTAGGTCCCAGTCATTTGCAATAATTGCTAACGATTATGTTTTCCTAGTGTACATTATCTTCCCTCTCTCCCTTGACACATGCCTTAGAGTTCACAATAATGAAGGACATGTGTGGAAAATACGATAAACATCGCACTTCTTGCCAAGACTGAATACATTTTACGTATTTAGATACTGCCGAATATAAACATTACATTTTCTGGCGCATTGTAAAATATATATTGTGGCATCTTTGAGAAGTATCACAGATTACGTACAGTAATTAATTTGAGGCCCATAATGTTATCCTGCACTTAACCTCAAGTCGGTCCCAATGATTTGCAAAAACGTCTATCTATTCTATTGCTCTAATGACGCATTATATTCAGTCTTCCCTTCCCCCCTAACGCATGATTTTCAGAGTTCAAATATCTTTTATAGACGGAAAATAACTTGAAGAAAACACTGTGATAATCGATGTAAACGTAAACCTTTTTGCGTTTCGGACATAATTTTCAGACTTTTAAAACAGTGTTACATCATCATCATCATCATCATCATCATTTAAGACTGATTATGCCTTTCAGCGTTCAGTCTGGAGCATAGTCCCCCTTATGAAATTCCTCCATTATCCCCCATTCAGTGCTAACATTGGTGCCTCTTCTGATGTTAAGCGTATTACTTCAAAATCATTCTTAACTGAATCCAGGTACCTTCTCCTTGGTCTATCCAGAATCCTCCTACCCTGTACTGCTGAATCCTTGTGTCTCTTGGGTAACCTTGTTTCTCCCATGCGTCTAACATGACCCCACCATCTAAGCCTGTTCGCCCTGACTGCTACATCTATAGAGTTCATTCCCAGTTTTTCTTTGATTTCCTCATTGTGGACACCCTCCTGCCATTGTTCCCATCTACTAGTACCTGAAATCATCCTAGCTACTTTCACATCCGTAACCTCAACCTTATTGATAAGGTAACCTGAATCCACCGAGCTTTCGCTCCCATACAACAAAGTTGGTCGAAAGATTGAACGGTGCACAGATAAGTTAGTCTTGGTACTGACTGTAAATAATCTGTCTGTAAATAATCTCAGTGACCTTATCTTGACAGGGGTCAACTAGAAAGATCATTTGAATAACCTCAGGACTTCATTTATTAAGATTAATGTGGTATATTAGAAACGCAACTAAGCAATGGTACTCCAAGAACAGGCAGAATATCTTTCAGTTGTACTCTGTACGAAATGCATCAGATCTATGGGTTTCTGACTGCAAGCAATTGAAGCGTTACCAGATGCAAAACCAATGGAACTGAAAGCATTTTTAGGCGAGGTAAACTACTATAGCAACTTAGTGGCCATTTGTGCTCCAACTATATACCCATCATATAACTTCATATATCATATCATATATCATATCATATATACCCATCATATAACTTTCGCGTATGAGACAGGCGAAATACCCACAGACTTCAAGAAGAATATAATAATTCCAACCCCAAAAAAGGCAGGTGTTGACAGATGTGAAAATTACCGAACTATCAGTTTAATAAGTCACAGCTGCAAAATACTAACGCGAATTCTTTACAGACGAATGGAAAAACTGGTAGAAGCGGACCTCGGGGAAGGTCAGTTTGGATTCCGTAGAAATGTTGGAACACGAGAGGCAATACTAACCTTACGACTTATCTTAGACGAAAGATTAAGAAAAGGCAAACCTACATTTCTAGCATTTGTAGACTTAGAGAAAGCTTTTGACAACGTTAACTGGAATACTCTCTTTCAAATTCTGAAGGTGGCAGGGGTAAAATACAGGGAGCGAAAGGCTATTTACAATTTGTACAGAAACCAGATGGCAGTTATAAGAGTCGAGGGGCATGAAAGGGAAGCAGTGGTTGGGAAAGGAGTGAGACAGGGTTGTAGCCTCTCCCCGATGTTATTCAATCTGTATATTGAGCAAGCAGTAAAGGAAACAAAAGAAAAATTCGGAGTAGGTATTAAAATTCATGGAGAAGAAGTAAAAACTTTGAGGTTCGCCGATGACATTGTAATTCTGTCAGAGACAGCAAAGGACTTGGAAGAGCAGTTGAACGGAATAGACAGTGTCTTGAAAGGAGGATATAAGATGAATATCAACAAAAGCAAAACGAGGATAATGGAATGTAGTCAAATTAAATCGGGTGATGCTGAGGGGATTAGATTAGGAAATGAGACACTTAAAGTAGTAAAGGAGTTTTGCTATTTAGGGAGTAAAATAACTGATGATGGTCGAAGTAGAGGGGATATAAAATGTAGACTGGCAATGGCAAGGAAATCGTTTCTGAAGAAGAGAAATTTGTTAACATCGAGTATAGATTTAAGTGTCAGGAAGTCGTTTCTAAAAATATTTGTATGGAGTGTAGCCATGTATGGAAGTGAAACATGGACGATAACCAGTTTGGACAAGAAGAGAATAGAAGCTATCGAAATGTGGTGCTACAGAAGAATGCTGAAGATAAGGTGGGTAGATCACGTAACTAATGAGGAGGTACTGAATAGGATTGGGGAGAAGAGAAGTTTGTGGCACAACTTGACTAGAAGAAGGGATCGGTTGGTAGGACATGTTCTAAGGCATCAAGGGATCACAAATTTAGCATTGGAGGGCAGCGTGGAGGGTAAAAATCGTAGAGGGAGACCAAGAGATCAATACACTAAGCAGATTCAGAAGGATGTAGGTTGCAGTAGGTACTGGGAGATGAAGAAGCTTCCACAGGATAGAGTAACATGGAGAGCTGCATCAAACCAGTCTCAGGACTGAAGACCACAACAACAGCAACATAACTTTCGCCCTAAAGGGGTATCCTACATTCACACAACGGAAACACGTGACATTAAATGGAGATATAGCAGTTGATGGGGTAGGTATTGGTACAGGTGAACATAAATATACAGTGCACAACAAAATTAAAGGATCACGTTATCGAAACACAGTAATCTTCTCCCATGGCGACGGGTATGCTTGAAATTTGACTCGGAGGTGCCTGACAGCCCTCCTCTGCGATGGTGCTAAAGCTTGGCGCACTGCAACGTCGTCCTCGGGCTCAGCGATGCTTTAGACAGCAAGGCGTCGACACAGGCGTAAAAGAAGACCACAACTCAGGAGTTCATGTCGGCTCTAAGCTGTGTGAATGACGTCACATTGCAACCAAATTTCACCACAATTGGCCCAATTCGCCAGACGCATCTTATCCACACATGACCCATTATTTTGATGCCCCGGCAGTGGAGAACAAAACCACGACACATAGTGATGAAATCACGCGTTTTCCTCATGGGTGGCCGAGGAAAACATTTCAGTCACACCAACGCTGAGAGTCGACACGAAAAGTGCTCAGGGGGAGGCATAATGGGTTTCGATTAAACCACCCCTTCCCTTAGGGCGTCGATTCCCTTTCGCGGCCGAAAATGACGGTTCACAGTGCGATGGGCAGCATGACGGCATTGTAGTCAGTCTCCAACGACATTGTGGGGCTGTGACACTATAGAACACGGTCTGGTCCCTTTCGAGCTTAGTGAAACCGCAGTTATTCCTCTGGTATACACGATGGAACCACAAGGGATCGTTCAAATCCATTCGACGTAATCTGAACGTGATGCGAAGCAGCAAATGGTGTTTATGCTTTTTCAGCCCTCCTGTTTCGAGCTATCCTCTGGCTTGCAGGGGGAGGGTGGGCAGGAGGGTGCAATATTAATATGTGCGTAAATAAAACGTCAGTGAATACCTATAAGATCCCTCCCCCCCCCCTCCAGTTAGGTAAAACCGTCGCTGCCATCCACGCACCTTTGGTGACCACGTTAGATGTACATTAATGTACGTATGAGAAACTTCGACATCAATTCAGCTTCGCGGCAGCTCTAGCGCCTGAAGGCAGGCAAAGACGATCTAAGGGGTGTCGTAGGGGTTGCCTAACTCTCAGGAACTAGAGCAGCCGTCAGTCTGAATTTGTGTCGACGTTCCTGATAGGAAAATTACAGAGGAAGGTTGCGGGTAACTTTGAGCAAAATTTCAAACATATGAGTTGCAGTGGACGACAGTTACGGAGTTCCAGTTCAGCTTAACCATACGAAAATTGAAAAATACGAATTTGCTATGATATATGATATACAGATTCGACATTTATTAATATTGTGCAAAATATCACGTTTTGGACTGATGATAAACCATCAATTAGAAAATTTGGAGTGCATAATGGCTTTTAACAGCGAAGAGCACAATGATTACAGGGATGGGACTTCTTCATTATCACTTGTAATTATTATCAAATATATTTGATACCAATGATAAACTTCAACTTTCAATGAGTTCAGTTATGGAATAAGACAAACAAGGACTTGGGTGTTCCATCTCAATGACGATCTTAGTATCGTCGATTTCCTCTTACGATCCGAAGCATTGTAAAATTATCTGAATTATCCCCTTTTTTTCGTCAGAAACATACAAAAGCTGTACAAGGTGTTGTCACAACACTCACCACCCGACATTCTGTCACTATCGCTCAACATCTTCAGCAAAGATGTTTAGGTTCAAATGGTTCAAATGGCTCTGAGCACTATGGGACTTAACTTCTGAGGTCATCAGTCCCCTAGAACTTAGAACTACTTAAACCTAACTAACCTAAGGGCATCACACACATCCATGTCCGAGGCAGGATTTGAACCTGCGACCGTAGCGGTCGCGCGGTTCCAGACTGTAGCGCCTAGAACTGCTCGGCCACACAGACCGGCTAAGATGTTTAGGCATTCGTACACAAAAGTATCTATTGGATAAAGAGAAAACGAAATCTCGTCTGTTATATACGCTGTCCCTATCCATTTGTATTGCACCAAGGTTTTATTAGTGCCACACTTGAGCACAAAGTCAGGCTGGACCTTACACAGATTTTTTTTTTTTTTTAATTTTAACATTGACAAATCCAGAGGAGCCATGACAGCCAATCAGTTACGACTTTACACGCAGTCAGTTTAATTCATCGGGGTAAAGATGCCGCCAAATAAACATTCAACACTACCGCTAACGCTATCATAGAGACCTTATCAAAGATTTTCACAATCGAAAGTTTGTCTACTATATTTGTTTCCCAGAATATAGCACACAATTCATCTCCCATCAATTCTAGCAATTTTGCCGACAAAATATGCACTTTTAATCACCCCCGCCCCATCCATCAAGGCAATAGCTAACTGTCTTTCATAGCACAGATAGCAAATTCGTGATAGCTAAGACATGCAGAAAGAGAATTTCACTTTGCAGCGGAGTGTGCGCTGATATGAAACTTTCTAGCAGATTAAAACTGTATACCTGACCGATACTCAACCTCAGGGCCTTTACCTTTCGCAGGCAAGTGCTCTACCTACTGAATTACCCAAGCACGACTCACGACCTCTCCTCACAGGTTTACTTCTACCATTAAGTAGCTAAAACGTCACCGAAAACGGTACAAATTCTTTTTTTATGTTACAGAACCATTCCGGGCAAAGATAAAATCCCATAGATTCGTTACACGGCCGTCAACCAAGGACAGTGTTGACAGTACGGACCCCTAGGCGTCTGGAAGGGAGGAGCTGGTTGAGAAAACTAGGTCAAAAGCGATCTGGTCGAATGCCAGCAGCTGTGCAGGGGCAACTATGCAACGTCAGGCCAAAAAGTTCCGAGACCGATTTTTTTCCCGGCGGGTAAGCGATGTCAGAGTAGTAACTGCGGTTACAGCTTGAACTAACAACTCCAAACAACAGGTGCGCGTTCGACAAGTCAGTTGTGAGCGGGCAGTGTTGAATAGCGGAGGTGTGCCCGTAGTATGTCACCGATGTTATGTTAAAAATCACAGTGGAGTAATATCTCAAAATTAGATGTTCAAGACATTCTGCCGAATGTTTTGAAGAATGGAAAACTCTATGCAATGTTTCCGTGAACTTCAGCTCCCCACGACGAGAGGAAGGAAACGGCTCTTGGACGCTTGCAGCGATTTAATTGTAATGCAAAATGCGGAAAGTTCTTCATCAAAAAAAAAAAAAAAAAAAAAATACGATGCGTGATAAGACTTGGTCTTATCAGTACGAACCTGCCACAAAGTGTCAAAGAGTGGACATTCACATGAAGGGTTAATTTTTTTGCGACGTAACTAACTTGCAAGCCAACGTGACGCGCGAGTGGAACCTCCCAAAGATGGTGATTTCTGTTTCACGTGCCTATGTGCTGAAAGCTCTCTTCTTTGTACTCAAACGGGCGTCGACTACATAGAACACATTAAAACCGCCATTATAACGTTTCTCTCTTGTTTATTTGTCCAGTCTCTAAGATGAAGGAGCACGAAGAGTCCTCAAATGAGGGCTTCTTCTACCCACCAAGGCCCCAATCGCCAATGGAGGGTGAACAGCCAGCTCGCCACGGACACGTCATCAGTGACGTAATTCTGGTTCATCGCAGTTAACTGCACCTTGGTGGAGCATCTGCCTGCGTATTCCCGTGCCTGCAGACGGCGCTGCCCTGCGGCCACACCCCAAACATTAGGTTGGCCTACCGCCAATAGATAGCAATATGAGCAGTCCTGAAATGATCGGCAACGCAGCATGATGTGTACCAAGATTCGCACTACGGAGAATGTGTAACTTCGACACGTTCAGCTCAGGTTTTCGTTCTACATTAATCAGTCCATTTGCAACCTGTAACCGCGTAAGTAACGAGCAGCCCTTAGTGGCTCGCCATCACAATTTTATCTCAAATATCTTTGTGACTGATGCCCTTTTGGCATATTTATTATTTTTTAAATGATATATAAGTACTGCCAGTCTTTCACGATGATTCTATACTTATTCTCTGCTTCATACGATTTTAGTCATAATTCTGTGAGCATGTTATAGGCCATTCTTTGATTTAAATTCTGAGGAAGGCGCTCCTGGCAGTGTTGAGACCTGGTCAATTCGTTAAAAATAGTGACCGAGGGCTGTTTTTCTTTCAATTTTAACTATTCACGGTCTCTGCACGAGGAGCCATGAACAAAATTTTGTAATCAGTCTATATTATTTTTGGCTCAACTGCCATTATATTGTGAAAAGTTATTGTGTTATGGATTGCGCTTGGACACTGATTTTGCAATGTAACTGTATTGTGATACGCGTGCCGTGACTGTAAAATAAACAGCACCACAAATAATGCACATCGCACACTCACAACTACACTCCTGGAAATGGAAAAAAGAACACATTGACACCGGTGTGTCAGACCCACCATACTTGCTCCGGACACTGCGAGAGGGCTGTACAAGCAATGATCACACGCACGGCACAGCGGACACACCAGGAACCGCGGTGTTGGCCGTCGAATGGCGCTAGCTGCGCAGCATTTGTGCACCGCCGCCGTTAGTGTCAGCCAGTTTGCCGTGGCATACGGAGCTCCATCGCAGTCTTTAACACTGCCATATTATACCTATAACTTCTCTATTCAGTTCTCTTCCTTCCTTCTTTCTAAATATATAATTTCGTTTTGTTTATTAATATCTTACTTGATTTTGTATTAGTTATAAGTTTTTCTAATGCTGCACAAAAAGAAAAGATATCAAATGGATCTAAACAGAGCCCGCCTCCACGTGGCGGGACACGGGCAACGGTGTGAGTGGGGACGGGAGCCGGCGTGGCGTTACTTTCAGTCACTGCGGACCCCGGACCCAGTCACAGCGGCTAAGTGGCAATATACGACCCACCATAATAAATTAGACGGTGGGTCATAAAATATAAGCAGCTAGTGAAAAAAAAAAAGTCTTTAACACTGATAGCATGCCGCGACAGCGTGGACGTGAACCGTATGTACAGTTGACGGACTTTGAGCGAGGGCGTATAGTGGGCATGCGGGAGGCCGGGTGGACGTACCGCCGAATTGCTCAACACGTGGGGCGTGAGGTCTCCACAGTACATCGATGTTGTCGCCAGTGGTCGGCGGAAGGTGCACGTGCCCGTCGACCTGGGACCGGACCGCAGCGACGCACGGATGCACGCCAAGACCGTAGGATCCCACGCAGTGCCGTAGGGGACCGCACCGCCACTTCCCAGCAAATTAGGGACACTGTTGCTCCTGGGGTATCGGCGAGGACCATTCGCAACCGTCTCCATGAAGCTGGGCTACGGTCCCGCACACCGTTAGGCCGTCTTCCGCTCACGCCCCAACATCGTGCAGCCCGCCTCCAGTGGTGTCGCGACAGGCGTGAATGGAGGGACGAATGGAGACGTGTCGTCTTCAGCGATGAGAGTCGCTTCTGCCTTGGTGCCAATGATGGTCGTATGCGTGTTTGGCGCCGTGCAGGTGAGCGCCACAATCAGGACTGCATACGACCGAGGCACACAGGGCCAACACCCGGCAGCACGGTGTGGGGAGCGATCTCCTACACTGGCCGTACACCACTGGTGATCGTCGAGGGGACACTGAATAGTGCACGGTACATCCAAATCGTCATCGAACCCATCGTTCTACCATTCCTAGACCGGCAAGGGAACTTGCTGTTCCAACAGGACAATGCACGTCCGCATGTATCCCGTGCCACCCAATGTGCTCTAGAAGGTGTAAGTCAACTACCCTGGCCAGCAAGATCTCCGGATCTGTCCCCCATTGAGCATGTTTGGGACTGGATGAAGTGTCGTCTCACGCGGTCTGCACGTCCAGCACGAACGCTGGTCCAACTGAGGCGCCAGGTGGAAATGGCATGGCAAGCCGTTCCACAGGACTACATCCAGCATCTCTACGATCGTCTCCATGGGAGAATAGCAGCCTGCATTGCTGCGAAAGGTGGATATACACTGTACTAGTGCCGACATTGTGCATGCTCTGTTGCCTGTGTCTATGTGCCTGTGGTTCTGTCAGTGTGATCATGTGATGTATCTGACCCCAGGAATGTGTCAATAAAGTTTCCCCTTCCTGGGACAATGAATTCACGGTGTTCTTATTTCAATTTCCAGGAGTGTATTAATAACTGCTTCCTTTTACAAATCCCCGACTAAGGGCTGAACAGTTGACAAAGAAGTTCTCTGAGTGTCGTAACGCGTCATAGCGTAAAAGACTGTTACGGAGAAACCAACGTTACAGTGGCCTTCTTCTGGATATGCAGCGCTCCGCAATTACAGCTGATATTTCAAACAAAAACTTGGGTCTTGAGAGGTATCGGCTTGGTATTATCGGCACACTCTTGACACCGTGGATTTCGGAATAACGAATTACGTAACGGTCTCCGGAGAGGAATGTCCCACGCCTCTAGCTCCAGCCACCGTACCTCTTTCGGTGTATGCTAATTCCCGTCGTACGCCCTAAATGATGTCGGAAACCGGTTCAAGTGAATCACCCGAGTACAAATGGCACCTCTGTCAATCCAAATGTCATCTGTATTTGTGCATATCGCTATCCAATGACTTCTGTAAACTCAGTGTAGGAATGAGAGAGGAGAAAGACTAACTGAATTGTGGAATACAATGCAGCTAGTACAGGGTGATTCAAAAAGAATACCACAACTTTAAAAATGTGTGTTTAATGAAAGAAACATAATATAACCTTCTGTTATACATCATTACAAAGAGTATTTAAAAAGGTTTTTTTTTCACTCAAAAACAAGTTCAGAGATGTTCAATATGGCCCCCTCCAGACATACGAGCAATATCAACCCGATACTCCAACTCGTTCCACACTCTCTGTAGCATATCAGGCGTAACAGTTTGGATAGCTGCTGTTATTTCTCGTTTCAAATCATCAATGGTGGCTGGGAGAGGTGGCCGAAACACCATATCGTTAACATACCCCCATAAGAAAAAATCGCAGGGGGTAAGATCACGGCTTCTTGGAGGCCAGTGATGAAGTGCTGTGTCACGGGCTGCCTGGCGGCCGATCCATCGCCTCGGGTAGTTGACGTTCAGGTTTCATAACTAACCTTTTTCGTAGGACTCTCCATACAGTTGATTGTGGAATTTGCAGCTCTCTGTTAGCTCTGCGAGTCGATTTTCCTGGGCTGCGAACAAATGCTTGCTGGATGCGTGCTACATTTTCATCACTCGTTCTCGGCCGTCCAGAACTTTTCCCTTTGCACAAACACCCATTCTCTGTAAACAGTTTATACCAACGTTTAATACACCACCTATCAGGAGGTTTAACACCATACTTCGTTCGAAATGCACGCTGAACAACTGTCGTCGATTCACTTCTGCCGTACTCAATAACACAAAAAGCTTTCTGTTGAGCGGTCGCCATCTTAGCATCAACTGACGCTGACGCCTAGTCAACAGCGCCTCAAGCGAACAAATTTACAACTAAATGAAATTTTATAGCTCCCTTAATTCGCCGACAGATAGTGCTTAGCTCTGCCTTTTGTCGTTGCAGAGTTTTAAATTCCTAAAGTTGTGGTATTCTTTTTGAATCACCCTGTATTAGCGAATACTCTGTTCAAGAATCACTAGAGGAGAAGCTACACTTGGAAACGGCCGGGAGATACCGGAAGATTTCAGTTAGATTACATTATGATCGGGCGGATTACGAGATTCTGGATTGTAAGTCGTACCCAGGAGCACATATAGATACAGATCTAAATCTAGTAACGTTATGGGGTAGGCTGAGGTTTAAGATACCAGTCAGGAACAATCAGTACGCAAAGAAGTGGGATACGGATCTACCAAGGAAGAAAGAAATACGCTCGAAGGTCGCTGAGGCTGCAGATACTGCGATAACGAACAGCTCAATAGGGAGTTCAGCTGAAGAGGAACGAACATCTCTGAGAACGGCAATAACAGAAGCTGAAAAGAAAAGCGTAGGTACAAGCAACGTAACTGCAAAGAAGTACTTCAGCTGATCGACGAAAGAAGAAAGTTCAGAAATGTTCAGTGAAGATCAGTCAGGAATAAGTCACTTAAGAATGAAATAAACAGGAAGTGCAGGGAAGCTGAAGCGAACTGGCTGCATGAAAAATGTGAAGAAATCTGAAAAGAAGTGATTTTCGGAAGAACTGACTTGGCACATAGAAAAGTGAAAACAACCTTCGGTGAAACTAAAAGCTTGGGCGGTAGCATTAAGAGTGCAATGGGATTTCCACTGTTAAATGCAGGGGAGAGAGCTAATAGGTGGAAAGAGTACATTGAAGGTCTCTGTGAGGGCGAAGCCTTGCCTGATGACGTGATATAATAAGAAAAAGGAGTCGATGTACAAAGGCTAATGGATCCAGTATTAGAATCAGAATTTAATATAGCTTTGGAGGACATGAGACCAAATAAGGCAGAAGGAATAGATAACATTCCCACAGAATTTCTAAAATGATTAGGGAAAGTGGCAACCACGACTAATTACACAAGTGTGTAGAAAGTATGAATCTGGCTACGTACCATATGACTTTCGCAAAAGTAACTTCCTTACAATGCCGAAGGCTGGAAGAGCTGACAAGAGCGAGAATTATCGCACAGTCAGCTTACCAGCTCATGCATCCAAGTTGCTGTCTATAATAATACACAGAAGAATGGAAAAGAAAATGTGTTAGATGACGATGAGTTCGGTTTTAGGAAAGGGAACGGCACCGAATGGCAGTTGTGACGTTGCGGTTGGTATTGGAAGTAAGACTAGAGAAAAATTAAGACACACTCACAGGATTTGATGACCTGGAAAAAGCGTTCGACAATGGAAAATGGTACCAGACGTTCGAATGCTGAGGAAAGTAGGGGTAAAATACAGGGATCGACGGATAATATACAACATGTACAAGAGCCAAGAGGCAATAATAAGAGTGGAAAACCGAGTACGAAGTTCTCATGTTAACAAGGGTGTACGACAGGGATGTAGTCTTTCGCCCCTACTGTTCAATCTATACATTGAAGAAAAAATAACGAAAAAAAAATCTGGAGTGGAATTAGAATTCAAAGAGAAAGGATGTCAATGATAAGATTAGCTGATGACATTGCTATCCTCAATAAAAATGAAAAAAAATTACAGGATCTGCTGAACGAAATAAACAGTCTAATGAGTACAGAATATGGACTGAGGTTAGATTGAAGAAAGACGAAAGTTATGAGAAGTAACGGAAATGAGATCTGCTAGTAAGTTAACATCAGAAAGTTAGGGGATTCTGCATCCTAATCAGCAAAATAACCAATGACGGGTGGAGCAAGGAGGACATAAAAAGCAGACCAACACTGGCAAAAAGAGCATCCTGGTCAAGAGTGGTCTACTAGTACAAAACATAGAGCTTAAATTGAGGAAGAAATTTCGAGAACGTACCTGTACGTTTGGAACACAGCATAGTATGGTAGTAAAACACGGACTGTGGGGAAACCGGAACAGAAGAGAATCGAAGCGTTTGAGATGTGGTGCTGGAGACGATTATTCAAAACTGGATGGACCGATAGTGTAAGGAATGAGGAAGTTCTGCGCAGAATCGGAAAGGAAAGGAATATGTGGGAAAGACTGATCATTCAACTGAATGATAGAACATCTCTTAAGGCATCGGGGAATAACTTCCACTTCACTAGAGAGGGCCGTAGAGGACAAAAACTGTAGGGGAAGACAGAGATTGGAATACATTCAGCAAATAATTGAGGACGTAGGTTAAAAGTGCTAATTTGAGATGAAGAAGTTGTTTATCTGAAAAGGTTTGCTGTTTCTTCTGATATAGTGCCCAGGTATGTGGCCATTTGTTGTCTTTCTTTTGTGTCTTTGTCTGACTAAATTGCTAATTTATAAGGCTTTTTCTTCTAAATCAAGAGAGTGTAATCTGTGTAGCATGGACCTAAATGCAGCATATTTTTGTGTGGTGGGATGGCATGATCAAAACAAAGAAAAAAGAAAAGACAAACGGAAATTTGGTAATCGGTAATTTGTGGTATGTTTCTATGGGACCAAACTGCTGAGGTCATCGGTCCCTAGGCTTACACACTACTTAATCGAACTTAAACTAACGACAACACACCCATGCCCGAGAGAGGTGCGAGGGTGGTACCCGCGCGAACCGTGGCTAGGCGCCCAAGACCGCACGGCAAAAAAAAAAAAAAAAAAAAAAAAAAAAAAAAAAAAAAAAAAAAAAATTGCGTTTTCAACTAATGGCAAGTTAGGAAATTTACTCGTCCATGACATAAAATCAAGTACACAAAAATTCAACAGCAGTGGCTTGTGCATAATATCATGCCCCAGTTGTCCAGCCTATCTGTGGAAAACAGGCAAAGCTTCAAAACCCGTTATCAAGAACACTTACATGGTTTTAGACGCAATAGCTTCGAAAAATCAGTTACTGCACAGCATATGTTCGAAATGAAACATATCATCACCAGTCTACAAAACAGTTTGATAATACTGTACAATGAAGGCAATAATTAGACCTTAAATCTGTTACAGCGACTAGAGACATATCTCTATAAAATCAAAAAATCTAGAATCTATGTTAAATGAACAGACAGATTTCGCAAGCCAAAGTTATTTTTGTAATTTTTAGGACCTATTCTAAAATTATTCCCTGCATTCGTCAATTCTTTAATAATCAGATCTCTGGCACAACGAATAAATTCATCCTTCATCAAACCATGTTTAACAATATATGTAAAGTTTTTACAAAAATATGTATACAAATTTGCCTCTTGGATGAAGTTATATGCGTGAACAGAATGGAGAAACTAATGTATAGTTGTATTAAAAATTTAAAAACGCTTTTCTTGGATTGTGTGGTAAGTTTACACCGTTTATTTTTCCACTGTTTCGAATATTATTTCTGCATCTGACTTATGAAATTCATAACCGAACATCAAACGTTTTCATGACAGGAAAATGCATTACTCCTCATTCAAGAGGAAAAAGAAATGAAACATTAAGACGATTTACATCTGATGAAAAACCCACAGGGTCCAAAAGCCACCGAATATTTAACAAAACACGAAATTTTGTGACTCAGGGTGTTTCTTAATTCATACTGCCAGTACATCGTTAGAGGTGAAGCGGAGAACTGCATGGAATGAACAGGATCCTCCGTGCCGACCATTGACTGGAAACGGTTATATTCGGCTAACTAGAGAACATTTACAGCCATTGAAATGAATCCGAACAACGATGGAATTCTTAAGGATGACAATGCGTCATGTCCCTAGGCTTCAGTTGTTCGGGACTGGTTTCAAGAACATTCTGGACCTTTCGAGCGAACTATTTGGCCATCCATATCTCCCGACATCAAATGTTTAAGGAACATGATCGAGGGTTCGGTTTGTGCACAAATCCTGCAACGACAACACTTTCGCAGCTATGGACGTCTGTAGAGGCATGGCACAGTATTTCTGCAGGGGACTTCCGATTTGTTCAGTTCACATCACGTCGAACTGCTACACTACGCCGAGCAGAAGAAGGTTCGACACTATATGAGGAGGTATACATGACTTCCGTCACCTGAGTGTGTTACCAAGCCCATAATATCCCGTAAACCTTTCTTGTACTCTTTCTCCTACAACCGCATCCCAGTCCCCCCTTACTATTACACTTTCATCTACTTTTACACACTGAGTTTACCCTTTCAGTATCTTCATATACTTTCTCTCTCTCTTCATTTTCTGCTGCCGACGACGGTACGTATACCAGAAATAATGTTTTCGATTTTGGTTTGCTGTCGATTCTGACGAGAACAACCCATTCGCTGAACTGTTCACGGTAATTTACTGCGTACCTTCCTGTTCATGATGAATCCTACTCCCGTTATACCATTTTCTACGGCTGTTGATATTACCCTACACTCGTCTGATAAGAAAAGCTTGTCTTGTTTCACTACGCAGACCCGCACTATATCTAGATTGAGCCTTTGCATTTCCCTTTTCAGATTTTGTAGCTTCCCTGTCACGTTGAAACTTCTGACATTCGACGCTCCGACTCGTAAAACGTTATCGTTTCGTTGGTTATTCAGTATTTTTCTCATGGTCACTTCCCCCTTGCAGTCTGCAGAGATCCGAATGGGGGACTGTTCCCGAATCGTTTGCCAATGGAGAGATCATCATGGGACTTTTTCAATTACAGGCCACATGTCCTGTGGATACACGTTACGTGTCTTTAATGCAGTGGTTTCCATTGCCTTCTGCATCCTCATGCCGTTGATCATTGCTGATTCTTCCGCCTTTAGGGGCAGTTTCCTACCCCAACGATAAGAGAGTGCCCTGAACCTCTGTCCGCTCCTCTGCCCCCCTTTGACAAGGCCGTTGGCAGAACGAGGCTGACTTCTTATGCCGGAAGTCTTCGGCTGCATTGCTGACGATTTTTATTCAAAGTTTTAGCAGTGACGAGGTTGGAACCCTGGGACTCAGGACGTTCTGATTACTAGTCAGAGACGCTACTTCTAGGCGACGGACTTACAGTTGCTGAACAAACGTTCGTCCAGTAACAATAGTTACGCCCTAAATAACTGATGAAAATGCGCTGACTACTCGACTCGTTCGACAAGCGGAGTCGTGGTATGTGGGCTGCTTGTTCTGTGTCCTGTCAAACCCAACGGCTCAACATTAGACTGAAACATAACAGAAAACCATTGGTGAAGAAGATTTAAGTTAAGGAAACACCCTATGGAGTATCTCTTTGGTTAGGAGCTCACTTTATCAAGTTGATTTATCCCGTTTTTGAGAAAAGTCTTTGAGTTCCTTATTTTCATGTTGTTATTTTGAGGCAAATTACAGTCTTTCTGATTTTCTCCAACCTATCTTCCGTAGTACAGCGAGTTATTGTCACCATATGGACCGTTAGAGTTGTGTAGGGTGGAGACAATCACAAAAAATTATAATTTGCCTCCAAATATGAACATAAAAATAAAGACCTCTGTGACTCGTATACAAATTTTCCCATATTGAGAAAATGATAAGGCGGAAAATGAAAATTCGTTATTAATTCATGGTTTAGTTGGCCACTGACAAAAGCTGTGTCTACAGTGAATGTTACCCATTGACAGTTCCCACACAACTTATGAAAAATTTGAATGAAACCGAGAAACATGTGCCCTGAGCATGAAAATGCTTTGAGCTCATAACACATTCGACTGAAAGCGTTCTTTTGGCGATATTTATCAAAATTCGCATTTGCAGTAGTTCAAGAAGACAGTCTTTCCAAAGCCAGTGTTACGGCCTTAAAATTTGTTCACTCACATAACTGGTCGAGTGAATATGTAAACAAAACCGTCGTAGCAGTGGCTGAGGCAGGATTATTCATTGCCTTTCTGAATAGCTAATTGACGTACTTTTATAAAGCTCTAATGCACTGTCACGAAGAAGTCACACTGGTACAGGTTGACAATTATTGAACTGTGTAAAAGGAAACGAGAATTAGTTACAAACTACGACGTGCACATACTTCATTCAACATCTGAACGTCACCATAGGTGAAACTTCCTGGCAGATTAAAACTGTGTGCACCGACCGAGACTCGAACTCGGGACCTTTGCCTTTCGCGGGCAAGTGCTCTACCATCTGAGCTACCGAAGCACGACTCACGCCAGGTCCTCACAGCTTTACTTCTGCCAGTACCTCGTCTCCTACCTTCCAAACTTTACAGAAGCTCTCCTGCACACAGTTTTAATCTGCCAGGAAGTTTCATATCAGCGCACACTCCGCTGCAGAGTGAAAATCTCATTCTGTCACCATAGGTGTTCGTATTTAGATTATGACGTGTTCGATATCCCAGCCATCATTGGCGGTGATGTGACACAGAGGAATAGCGAAATTCTACAAGACCCGCTGAAGTGTCGGAACATCGATGTTGTCGATGACCTTCTGAATGGCTGTTTTCAGCTCAGCAGTAGTTTTGGAGTTATTGATGTACACCTTGTCTTTAATATAGCCACACAAAAAGGAATCGCATATGTTCAGATCCGGAAAATGGGCCGTCCAGTCGAGGCCCATTGCAGTGCCCTCTGGGTACCCCAGAGCCAGAATGCGGTCCCTAAAGTGCTTCCCCACGACATCCAACACTCTCCTGCTTGAATGGGGTCGAGCTCCGTCTTGCATGAACTACATCTTGTCGAAATCAGGGCCACTTTGTATAATGGGTATGAAATCATCTTCCAAAACCTTTACGTACCGTTCGGTAGTCACCACGCCATCGAGGAATATCGCACAGACTATTCTGTGAATGGAAACTGCAGACCACACAGTCATCCGTTGACGGTTAAGATACTTCTACATCCCGAAATGCGGATCCTCAGTCCCCGAAATGCGCCAATTTTGCTTATTGACGAACTCATCAAAATGAAAGTGATCCTCGTCGCTAAACCAAACCATAATCACATCAAAGTCCTGTTCGTCAGTTCTGTGGACACTGGTTTTGGCGAAACACAACCGCTGTTCCAGGTCCTGGAGCTTAATGGCTGATGGGTTTGAATTTTGTATGGGAAGAGATGCAGGTCTTCAACAACAGTTCGTCGCACTGTCTCCCGGTTAATTTCCTCCTATTATGCAGCCCGTTTGATCGATTTCATGGGGCTGGTTTCAAGAACAGCACCTGACTTCGCGATGTTTTCAGGCGTTTTGACCCGTTTTGGGCGACCGACATAAAATGGTTCAAATGGCTCTGAGTACTATGGGACTCAACTGCTGAGGTCATAAGTCCCCTCGAACTTAGAACTACTTAAACCTAGTTAACCTAAGGACATCACACACATCCATGCCCGAGGCAGGATTCGAACCTGCGACCGTACCGGTCGCGCGGTTCCAGACTGAAGCGCATAGAACCGCTCGGCCACACCGGCCGGCCGACCGACATCACCAAAACACCATCACCACGAACACTACCCGTTCTCTCAAACTTGCGAATGAAATTCTTAATTGTTAGTACACTTGGACCTGTTGTCTTCAGCTTGAACTCGGTGGCAAACGTCCTTAGAGCCGCAGTTGGGCTCTTATTGGTCGCATAGTAGGCCTTCGCAAGGCCTTCGCTGTGGCACGCTGTACCGTGACATTTTCAGGTGCGAATGGCCGACTACAACAAGACACGTGGACATACCAATTCTCATCATGGCCCGTGGCCAATCGTGCCGTTTGAATGCTCTAACGCATACCTTTCAGGAATTATGACGATTTTGTTTCATATAGTTCAATAACTGTCAGCCTTATGTTTATAATTGGGGTTATGCTGGTCATAGCGCCAGCTTTATGAATATTCCCTTGTACTACACCCACGTGTTGTCACTCGCAGGTGTTTGTCAACGCCCAATGAGGCTGTGTGTATCCCGATCAGACAGAAAATTGTTGACAGCCAAAATAAATGCACTGTATTCCAATTAAAATTACTTTGTCATAGAAGTGATAGGGGCCAGCCGCCAGTCAATCTCAGTTATTTCTCGAGCGCCACCTGGCCTCTATGTAGGCTGTTTAGTAAAATTTGGAAATTTGTGGTAAATTCCTATGGCACCAAACTGCTGAGATCATCCGTCCCTAGGTTTACACACTACTTAAACAAACTTACGCTAAGGACAACACACACATCTATGCCTGAGGGAGGAGTCGAACCTCCGACGGGGAAAGACGCGCGAACCGTGGCAAGCCGGCCGGTGTGGCCGTGCGGTTCTAGGCGCTTCAGTCTGGAACCGCGTGACCGCTAGAGTCACAGGTTCGAATCCTGCCTCGGGCACGGATGTGTGTGATGTCCTTAGGTTAGTTAGGTTTAAGTAGTTCTAAGTTCTGGGGGACTGATGACCACAGATGTTAAGTCCCATAGTACTCAGAGCCAGTTGACCATTTTGAACCGTGGCAAGGCGCCCAGACGGCGCGGCTACCCCGCGAGACACCTATTTCGTAGCTAAGTGTAGCGCCTTGTCTGGCGTGGCTGGCTACACATCAGCAACACTGCCTCGTGCTAGGGACGGGAAAAAGCAACTTGTCAAAATCGATACCGTTATTTTAGTTCTGAGTAATCAGTATTTTTCGGTTTTTGTTTGGTCTCGGCTATAACAGTTTGCTTTTTTTTTTTCACTTTTTAGTAATAACGGGGTAAAAACCAGGCACATTAGTTTGACACAGAAACAGAGCTAAAATTTTTAGTTTTTGAATGAAACGTTTTTACAAATTAGTAATACTGAAGCATTATACAAATTGGAAAAGCTAACGGCACTATTTTAATAACAAGTCCTAGAATTAGAAACTAGCAACAAACACGTAATAAAGAATTGGTACAGAATTGCATTGACAATAATGTACCTGTTACCATGTGGCGTTGCCTATTAACCAACGTTTCTCAATCTTTTTTCCTTTGGGACACACCAAAGTGCGCTTCGAACTTTCGCGACACCCCTAGATGTGACTTTTTTCCCCTATATATAAAGAAGGAAACACATCAAGTACATACAACAATTTTTTACTGTGGAAATAGCTAATTACCAACGGGCTACTCCAAGAAACGATTTGGCGATACATTTTTTATGTTCTAGATATTTTAGGGGACACTAAAAGTCTCTCAATGCGCCTGACATGTGTTCGTGACATACCGATAGTCGCTGCACAGTAGTTGAGAATCTCCACTTTGTATCAGGCGGTAGGTGCATACTAGCGGTGTGCTACACTGGACACCTCTTCAGTTTCTCGCTGTCGTTAATAGAGATCACTTGTGGTGTAGAATGGTACCCCGCCTAGTTTGGAAGTATTTTATGAAGTAGGACAGCAGTTAAATACAGTGCTCCATTTGCTTTAAAAGACAAAAAGACGCGAGGGGGCACAACAGAAAAAAATTTAGCTCTGTTGCTGTGTAAAACTGATGTGCTTCGTTTTTACCCTGTTATTACTAAAAAATGAAAACAAAAAACAAGCTGTTATAGCCGAGACCAAACAAAAACCTAAAAGTACTGATTCCACAGTTTTCCTTGGAAGAGAACGTAAATTTGCTTTTTATACGTATAATTTAATTGACTTGCTATAAACTGAATATAGCTGCATCATTAATTGCTCCAGGGTGAGAAATTGATCCATTCAAAAGCGACGAATCAGAAAAGCCACCAACTTGTGACCTTTCGCTTTCATCGCCTCCAGTTTCGCAGTCTTTGGCGGAGACAATGAGACCGACTTCTGCCGCAGCCTCGGCCCCATATCGATCGAGATCTCCTTCACTTTTATTAGAATGTTTAAGTCTTTTTTTTGTAAGTCTACGATATTACGGGAGAGTAATTTACATCTATAAAATGGTCTCCGATTCGAAAACAGTGAAGTAAAACTCTTGGCTTATGGAGACGATATAGCTTTGCTGAGTGAAACTGAAGAAGAACTGAAAGACATGTACAGATCTCTCAGGCACGGTGCCAGCAAAATGGGGCTTTTGATTAACCAAGAGAAATCCGAATACATGGAATTAGGTCGAGTCATAAAACCAAATCCCTACTTTGAAACTGACATGCATTCTAAATTCAGAAAAGTTTTCCATTTTAAATACCTTGTATCATGTTTCAACAGTAAAAATATCATAACAATGGATATAAACGACAGAATAGCCTCAGGGTCAAGATGTCAGTCATCACTAAGCAACCCACTCAAAAGTAAAGCTTTGTCAATCACCACAAAGATGAATATATACAACACTATCATCTGACCCATAGTACTGTACTGTTCAGAAAGCTGGAAGCTTACAAAGAATGAAAGAGAAAAACTGAATGTTTTCGAAAGAAAAGTAATGAGAAAAATCTGGGGACCTGTGTTGGAAAATGGTGTATGGAGAATTCGAAAGAACAATGAAATTTATCGGTTAATGAAGCAACCAACTATCATCCAGAAATTAAAAAGTAGGAGACTGCAATGGGCTGGACATGTGGCTAGAATGGAAAACAACAGAATCACAAAGAAAGCATTTGAGGGAACTCTCCAGGCGACAAGACCATTGGGCTGACCCCGTACTAGGTGCAAAGATGACACAGAGAAGGACATCGCAGAATTAGGAATTTCCGCAGGGTGGAGAGAGGCTGCGAGAGATAGGATGCGGCGGAAGCAGACCGTTGATGCAGCGCGTGGTCTACTGGGCCTGTGATAGCTGAGAAGAGAGAGAAGTTTATTACTGGAAATTATAGCAACAAAAAAAGAAACGAAAATCGGTTACTTGGGAAACAGGTTAGTTTGAGCGGTTTCGTTAAACTGGACACGAAACGAACCCGTGTAACCGAAAGCCAGTTGTTTAAGCGACAACCGCCATCCCTGTTCACGCCACTGCAACCTGTCAATCACAAAGTAATTTTAATCCGAGTACAGCTTTATTAAAAACCGTAGAATGCATATCGCCGCACCCACCCAGCTCAGATCAGATTGTCTCTAGAACACAGATACGGAATTTCTTTCTGGGTGGCTTTGATGCCTGACCACAAGAATGCAGATTCAAAACAACAACTGACGTGTAGCGAATATGAGCTCTCCCCCATCAGCCCTTTAATAAGAAAGAGAATTGGTCCATCAAAAACGAAGTTGTTCGTTCAATAAATCGGAATGGGCTTCGGGCACAGGTGAGACGGAAGTGGGCAGCGCTGGCGGCTCAGCTGAACAAACCCAGATAAGAGGCCCTCTCTCTCTCTCTCTCTCTCTCTCTCTCTCTCTCTCTCTGCCCACCCACACTCACAGTCCGGCCAAATGCCACATGCTCCGGGCGGTGCCCTTTGAGATAGTCCCCGCTGTGCTAGCGTTATCGCGTAAAGCATCTGCGACCGTAAGCCTGAACAAATACAAATACGAACGCTACAACACAACTTCCTTTCTGCTGAAAATACTCTAGATAGCCCACTCTTTCATATCGTTTGTTCCAGGAATCATGAGTGGTTTTCTGATTTCGCTGTAGTTGTTACAATTCACGGGTTCAGGGGACTCACTCCATTTCAAAACACGCTGCCGGAAAAAAAAATGCACGACGCTCATGGACGAGGTCATTTTAATGATAAGTGAGTGACAGGCAGTTCATCACTTAGGAGTATATGATAACAAATTCAGGTGAAATAAATCACACATGTCACAGTGATGGGTACCCAAACAGTCGCACCAGTACGCAGTGTAGCACCCTCTGTCGACAGTGCAGGCATGTATTCTTTCATGCAAACGGTAATAAAAGTGCAGAACGACATCCTGTGGTAGATTACTGAAAGCACCTAGGACTTTTTGTTGCAAGTCGGCAATGGTTCTCGTAGGCTCCAGGGAAAGAGTTCACTGTACCCAGTACGCTGGCTGGCTGGTTGGCTGGTTGATGGGGGGGGGGGACCAAACAGAGCGGTCATCGGTCCCAGCATATTAGGGAAGGAAGTCGACCTTGCCCTTTCAAAGGAACCATCCCGGCATTCGTCTGAAGCGATTTAGGAAAATCACGGAAAACTTAAATCAGGACTACGCAACCTCGCTTGGTACAACCAGTACGTTTTCAGTTATCGAGAGATCTGGTGATATTGTTGGTCAGAGCAGTTTTTGTAGGCCACTGTATCTCAGCACCCGTATGTGTACGTGTATTGTCCTACTGAGAAAGCACTTGACCTTCCTGTCGGAGAAATGACAGTAACACTGGATGATCAAGCAGTTCAGTGCAGTGGTCACTGGTTACTTTAACCTGCAGAAACATCAAAAGTGACCACGCGTTGTAACTGATGGCTCAAACACCATGAAGCCTGGGGTGGGACCTGTGTGACGTGGATGAAAGCACTCTGGGATAAGCCTCTCAGCGGGTCTACAACCTACGTGAGTACATCCATCACTGTGCGGCTGGTCCCGGAGGAGGTTCGAGTCCTCCCTCGGGCATGGTTGTGTGTGTTTTTCCTTAGTATAATTTAGGTTAAGGGGGTAGGACGTCCAACAGGCCGACTTGGAGCAGGAGAGGCATCTCAGGACATTTTAATTTCCAGTGTCTATACTTTTACAAATAAATTCATAAAACTTTGTAAGAATCACCAGGAAGGATTCAGGATCACACTCGTTGCAGTGAAGTTCGATAATATAACAAAACAACTTTTTTCTTACGAGCGAAATTTCATCATTTTTTTCACTTACTAATGGCTGCATTTGATGCTATAGTTGCACTTTTCTTCATAAGTTATAGAGATTCTTCGATGAATTTTGCGCAGCATACAAACTATACTTAAAGGTGTATGAAACTCTAGAATTTTCCAAATCTATTAAAAACTGTGGTAAAAATTGAGGTAATTAACTATAAAACTATCTAGCTCGTTCCGCATTTTAAGTGATATATCGGTGACATATCGTAATAAAACAACTTATTCCTTCCTAAAATCGGACACCTTATTCCTTCCTTGCTAAGAATTTCGTGTAGTCCTTGTGAAGTGGTACCTTTATTAGATGTCGGTGTACCTGACGACATTTTTTTTAGCGACGCACAGTTCCAAATGCAGCACAAGCTTGTTTGTAATTATTTTCATCAAGCGTGGTTTTTTCTTGTGATGCTTTATCTACGCAGTCCTCCTAAACCGGTGATTAAAAAAGATATTAGGTGATGACATGTTCTGAGGCATCAAGGGATCACCAATTTAGTATCGGAAGGCGGCGTGGAGGGTAAAAATCGTAGAGGGAGACCAAGAGATTAATACACTAAGTAGATTCAGAAGGATGTAGGTTGCAGTAGGTACTGGGAGATGAAGAAGCTTGCACAGGATAGAGTAGCATGGAGAGCTGCATCAAACCAGTCTCAGGACTAAAGACCACAACAACAACAGGTGATAATAGTACACTCATTATCAGACTGAATACGCTTCACTTACTTAGATATATTGTAATATATACATTACATTTTCTGGCTCATTTTAGGATGTTGTGACATGTTTTGCATAAGAATCACAGCTCAGGTAAAGTAATTATTTTGAGCCTTACAACATTTTTCTTGTGCTTAACTTGAAGTAGGTCCCAGTCATTTGCAATAATTGCTAACGATTATGTTTTCCTAGTGTACATTATCTTCCCTCTCTCCCTTGACACATGCCTTAGAGTTCACAATAATGAAGGACATGTGTGGAAAATATGATAAACATCGCACTTCTTGCCCAGACTGAATACATTTTACGTATTTAGATACTTCCGAATATAAACATTACATTTTTTGGCGCATTGTAAAATATATATTGTGGCATCTTTGAGAAGTATCACAGATTACGTACAGTAATTAATTTGAGGCCCATAATGTTATCCTGCACTTAACCTCAAGTCGGTCCCAATGATTTGCAAAAACGTCTCTCTATTCTATTGCTCTAATGACGCATTATATTCAGTCTTCCCTTCCCCCGTAACGCATGATGTTCAGAGTTCAAATATATTTTATAGACGGAAAATAACTTGAAGAAAACACTGTGATAATCGATGTAAACGTAAACCTTTTTGCGTTTCGGACATAATTTTCAGACTTTTAAAAGTGTTACATCATCATCATCATCATTTAACACTGATTATGCCTTTCAGCGTTCAGTCTGGAGCATAGTCCCCCTTATGAAATTCCTCCATTATCCTCTATTCAGTGCTAACATTGGTGCCTCTTCTGATGTTAAGCCTATTACTTCAAAATCATTCTTGACTGAATCCAGGTACCTTCTCCTTGGTCTATCCCGAATCCTCCTACCCTGTACTGCTGAATCCTTATGTCTCTTGGGTAACCTTGTTTCTCCCATGCGTCTAACATGACCCCACCATCTAAGCCTGTTCGCCCTGACTGCTACATCTATAGAGTTCATTCCCAGTTTTTCTTTGATTTCCTCATTGTGGACACCCTCCTGCCATTGTTCCCAACTACTAGTACCTGAAATCATCCTAGCTACTTTCATATCCGTAACCTCAACCTTATTGATAAGGTAACCTGAATCCACCCAGCTTTCGCTCCCATACAACAAAGTTGGTCGAAAGATTGAACGGTGCACAGATAACTTAGTCTTGGTACTGACTGTAAATAATCTGTCTGTAAATAATCTCAGTGACCTTATCTTGACAGGGGTCAACTAGAAAGATCATTTGAATAACCTCAGGACTTCATTTATTAAGATTAATGTGGTATATTAGAAACGCAACTAAGCAATGGTACTCCAAGAACAGGCAGAATATCTTTCAGTTGTACTCTGTACGAAATGCATCTGATCTATGGGTTTCTGACTGCAAGCAATTGAAGCGTTACCAGATGCAAAAGCAATGGAACTGAAAGCATTTTTAGGCGAGGTAAACTACTATAGCAACTTTGTGGCCATTTGTGCTCCAACTATATACCCATCATGTAACTTCCGCCCTAAAGGGGTATCCTACATTCACACAACGGAAACACCTGACACTAAATGGAGACATAGCAGTTGATGGGGTAGGTATTGGAACAGGTGAACATAAATACACTCCTGGAAATGGAAAAAAGAACACATTGCCACCGGTGTGTCAGACCCAGCATACTTGCTCCGGACACTGCGAGAGGGCTGTACAAGCAATGATCACACGCACGGCACAGCGGACACACCAGGAACCGCGGTGCGCAGCATTTGTGCACCGCCGCCGTCAGTGTGAGCCAGTTTGCCGTGGCATACGGAGCTCCATCGCAGTCTTTAACACTGGTAGCATGCCGCGACAGCGTGGACGTGAACCGTATGTGCAGTTGACGGACTTTGAGCGAGGGCGTATAGTGGGCATGCGGGAGGCCGGGTGGACGTACCGCCGAATTGCTCAACACGTGGGGCGTGAGGTCTCCACAGTATATCGATGTTGTCGCCAGTGGTCGGCGGAAGGTGCAAGTGCCCGTCGACCTGGGACCGGACCGCAGCGACGCACGGATGCACGCCAAGACCGTAGGATCCTACGCAGTGCCGTAGGGGACCGCACCACCACTTCCCAGCAAATTAGGGACACTGTTGCTCCTGGGGTATCGGCGAGGACCATTCGCAACCGTCTCCATGAAGCTGGGCTACGGTCCCGCACACCGTTAGGCCGTCTTCCGCTCACGCCCCAACATCGTGCAGCCCGCCTCCAGTGGTGTCGCGACAGGCGTGAATGGAGGGACGAATGGAGACGTGTCGTCTTCAGCGATGAGAGTCGCTTCTGCCTTGGTGCCAATGATGGTCGTATGCGTGTTTGGCGCCGTGCAGGTGAGCGCCACAATCAGGACTGCATACGACCGAGGCACACAGGGCCAACACCCGGCATCATGGTGTGGGGAGCGATCTCCTACACTGTCCGTACACCACTGGTGATCGTCGAGGGGACACTGAATAGTGCACGGTACATCCAAACCGTCATCGAACCCATCGTTCTACCATTCCTAGACCGGCAAGGGAACTTGCTGTTCCAACAGGACAATGCACGTCCGCATGTATCCCGTGCCACCCAACGTGCTCTAGAAGGTGTAAGGCAACTACCCTGGCCAGCAAGATCTCCGGATCTGTCCCCCATTGAGCATGTTTGGGACTGGATGAAGCGTCGTCTCACGCGGTCTGCACGTCCAGCACGAACGCTAGTCCAACTGAGGCGCCAGGTGGAAATGGCATGGCAAGCCGTTCCACAGGACTACATCCAGCATCTCTACGATCGTCTCCATGGGAGAATAGCAGCCTGCATTGCTGCGAAAGGTGGATATACACTGTACTAGTGCCGACATTGTGCATGTTCTGTTGCCTGTGTCTATGTGCCTGTGGTTCTGTCAGTGTGATCATGTGATGTATCTGACCCCAGGAATGTGTCAATAAAGTTTCCCCTTCCTGGGACAATGAATTCATGGTGTTCTCATTTCAATTTCCAGGAGCGTATACAGTGCACGACAAAATTAAAGGATCACGTTATCGAAACACAGTAATCTTCTCCCATGGCGACGGGTATGCTTGAAATTTGACTCGGAGGTGCCTGACAGCCCTCCTCTGTGATGGTGCTAAAGCGTGGCGCACTGCAACGTCGTCCTCGGGCTCAGCGATGCTTTAGACAGCAAGGCGTCGACACAGGCGTAAAAGAAGACCACAACTCAGGAGTTCATATCGGCTCTAAGCTGTGTGAATGACGTCACATTGCAACCAAATTTCACCACAATTGGCCCAATTCGCCAGACGCATCTTATCCACACATGACCCATTACTTTGATGCCGCGGCAATGGAGAACAAAACCACGACACATAGTGATGAAATCACGCGTTTTCCTCATGGGTGGCCGAGGAAAACATTTCAGTCACACCAACGCTGAGAGTCGACACGAAAAGTGCTCAGGGGGAGGCATAATGGGTTTCGATTAAACCACCCCTTCCCTTAGGGCGTCGATTCCCTTTCGCAGCCGAAAATGACGGTTCACAGTGCGATGGGCAGCATGACGACATTGTTGAAAACATTCGACACAGAAACTCGGCGCTTTAGTCAGTCTCCAACGACATTGTGGGGCTGTGACACTATAGAACACGGTCTGGTCCCTTTCGAGCTTAGTGAAACCGCAGTTATTCCTCTGGTATACACGATGGAACCACAAGGGATCGTTCAAATCCATTCGACGTAATCTGAACGTGATGCGAAGCAGCAAATGGTGTTTATGTTTTTTCAGCCCTCCTGTTTCGAGCTATCCTCTCGCTTGCAGAGGGAGGGTGGGCAGGAGGGTGCAATATTAATATGTGCGTAAATAAAACGTCAGTGAATACCTATAAGACCCCCCCCCCCTCCAGTTAGGTAAAACCGTCGCTGCCATCCACGCACCTTTGGTGACCACGTTAGATGTACGTTAATGTACGTATGAGAAACTTCGACATCAATTCAGCTTCGCGGCAGCTCTAGCGCCTGAAGGCAGGCAAAGACGATCTAAGGGGTGTCGTAGGGGTTGCCTAACTCTCAGGAACTAGAGCAGCCGTCAGTCTGAATTTGTGTCGACGTTCCTGACAGGAAAATTACAGAGGAAGGTTGCGGGTAACTTTGAGCAAAATTTCAAACATATGAGTTGCAGTGGACGACAGTTACGGAGTTCCAGTTCAGCTTAACCATACGAAAATTGAAAAATACGAATTTGCTATGATATATGATATACAGATTCGACATTTATTAATGTTGTGCAAAATATCACGTTTTGGACTGATGATAAACCATTAATTAGAAAATTTGGAGTGCATAATGGCTTTTAACAGCGAAGAGCACAATGATTACAGGGATGGGACTTCTTCATTATCACTTGCAATTATTATCAAATATATTTGATACCAATGATAAACTTCAACTTTCAATGAGTTCAGTTATGGAATAAGACAAACAAGGACCTGGGTGTTCCATCTCAATAACGATCTTAGTATCGTCGATTTCCTCTTACGATCCGAAGCATTGTAAAATTATCTGAATCATCCCCTTTTTTTTCGTCAGAAACATACAAAAGCTGTACAAGGTGTTGTCACAACACCCACCACCCGACATTCTGTCACTGTCGCTCAACATCTTCAGCAAAGATGTTTAGGTTCAAATGGTTCAAATGGCTCTGAGCACTATGGGACTTAACTTCTGAGGTCATCAGTCCCCTAGAACTTAGAACTACTTAAACCTAACTAACCTAAGGGCATCACACACATCCATGTCCGAGGCAGGATTTGAACCTGCGACCGTAGCGGTCGCGCGGTTCCAGACTGTAGCGCCTAGAACTGCTCGGCCACACAGACCGGCTAAGATGTTTAGGCATTCGTACACAAAAGTATCTATTGGATAAAGAGAAAACGAAATCTCGTCTGTTATATACGCTGTCCCTATCCATTTGTATTGCACCAAGGTTTTATTAGTGCCACACTTGTGCACAAAGTCAGGCTGGACCTTACACAGTTTATTTTTATTTTTTTTTAATTTTAACATTGACAAATCCAGAGGAGCCATGACAGCCAATCAGTTACGACTTTACACGCAGTCAGTTTAATTCATCGGGGTAAAGATGCCGCCAAATAAACATTCAACACTACCGCTAACGCTATCATAGAGACCTTATCAAAGATTTTCACAATCGAAAGTTTGTCTACTATATTTGTTTCCCAGAATATAGCACACAATTCATCTCCCATCAATTCTAGCAATTTTGCCGACAAAATATGCACTTTTAATCACCCCCGCCCCATCCTTCAAGGCAATAGCTAACTGTAACGAGTCTTTCATAGCACAGATAGCAAATTCGTGATAGCTAAGACATGCAGAAAGAGAATTTCACTTTGCAGCGGAGTGTGCGCTGATATGAAACTTTCTAGCAGATTAAAATTGTATACCTGACCGATACTCAACCTCAGGGCCTTTACCTTTCGCAGGCAAGTGCTCTACCTACTGAATTACCCAAGCACGACTCACGACCTCTCCTCACAGGTTTACTTCCACCATTAAGTAGCTAAAACGTCACCGAAAACGGTACAAATTCTTTTTTTATGTTACAGAACCATTCCGGGCAAAGATAAAATCTCGTAGATTCGTTACACGGCCGTCAACCAAGGACAGTGTTGACAGTACGGACCCCTAGGCGTCTGGAAGGGAGGAGCTGGTTGAGAAAACTAGGTCAAAAGCGATCTGGTCGAATGCCAGCAGCTATGCAGGGGCAACTATGCAACGTCAGTCCAAAAAGTTCCGAGACCGATTTTTTTCCCGGCGGGTAAGCGATGTCAGAGTAGTAACTGCGGTTACAGCTTGAACTAACAACTCCAAACAACAGGTGCGCGTTCGACAAGTCAGTTGTGAGCGGGCAGTGTTGAATAGCGGAGGTGTGCCCGTAGCACGTCACCGATGTTATGTTAAAAATCACAGTGGAGTAATATCTCAAAATTAGATGTTCAAGACATTCTCCCGAATGTTTTGAAGAATGGAAAACTCTATGCAATGTTTCCGTGAACTTCAGCTCCCCACGACGAGAGGAAGGAAACGGCTCTTCGACGCTTGCAGCGATTTAATTGTAATGCAAAATGCGGAAAGTTCTTCCTCAAAAAAAAAAAAAAAAAAAAAAAATACGATGCGTGGTAAGACTTGGTCTTATCAGTACGAACCTGCCACAAAGTGTCAAAGAGTGGACATTCACATGAAGGGTTAATTTTTTGGCGACGTAACTAACTTGCAAGCCAACGTGACGCGCGAGTGGAACCTCCCAAAGATGGTGATTTCTGTTTCACGTGCCTATGTGATGAACGCTCTCTTCTTTGTACTCAAACGGGCGTCGACTACATAGAACACATTAAAACCGCCATATTAACGTTTCTCTCTTGTTTATTTATCCAGTCTCTAAGATGAAGGAGCACGAAGAGTCCTCAAATGAGGGCTTCTTCACAGCCATCAGAACCACCTCTGCTCGTGCTGTTCCTACCCACCAAAGGCCCTAATCGCCAATGGAGGGTGAACAGCCCGCTCGCCACGGACACGTCATCAGTGACGTAATTCTGGTTCATCGCAGTTAACTGCACCTTGGTGGAGCATCTGCCTGCATATTCCCGTGCCTGCAGACGGCGCTGCCCTGCGGCCACACCCCAAACATTAGGTTGGCCTACCGCCAATACATAGCAATATGAGCAGTCCTGAAATGATCGGCAACCCAGCATGACGTGTACCAAGATTCGCACTACGGAGAATGTGTAACTTCGACACGTTCAGCTCAGGTTTTCGTTCTACATTAATCAGTCCGTTTGCAACCTGTAACCGCGTAAGTAACGAGCAGCCCTTAGTGGCTCGCCATCACAATTTTATCTCAAATATCTTTGTGACTGATGCCCTTTTGGCATATTTATTATTTTATAAATGATATATAAGTACTGCCAGTCTTTCACGATGATTCTATACTTATTCTCTGCTTCATACGATTTTAGTCATAATTCTGTGACCATGTTATAGACCATTCTTTGATTTAAATTCTGAGGAAGACGCTCCTGGCAGTGTTGAAACCTGGTCAATTCGTTAAAAATAGTGACCGAGGGCGGTTTTCTTTCAATTTTAAATATTCACGGTCTCTGAACGAGGAGCCATGTACAAAATTTTGTAATCAGTCTATATTATTTTTGGCTCAACTGCCATTATATTGTGAAAAGTTATTGTGTTATGGATTGCGCTTGGATACTGATTTTGCAATGTAACCGTATTGTGATACGCATGCCGTGAATGTAAAATAAACAGCACCACAAATAATGCACATCACACACTCACAACTATATCTTGGTTTCTAATTGGTTGGCACCCTTACCATCAATAACACATTACGCATCGCGGACCTTCACCGGGAATACCGACTTGAGACTCTCACGGAGGTAATCCACAAACTCACCACAAGACTATACAGAAACTCCAGACATTCGCAGAACCCGTTTATTCTGAATCTGGGGAACTACGACCACAACCATAGACGGAAACATAAAAGACCAAAAGACATACTTGTAAGGGCATAACATCTATGGCCAAGCATACGCAAACATAACGGCACAGGCGAGCCCCTGTTAATCAGACGCTATTACTGGATATCCAGCTGAAATACACTGCCGAATAACTGGCACCACACAGGGAAGCCGTACCGTACACTGCATGCAAACAAGCTCCACACATCCCCGACACAGTGAGACGATCTATGGCCGATCTCCCACTACTGTATAACGATCTTGATTGTTCCAGGAATGTAGCAGCTGCAGCCACTGGGATACATCGCCATCGCTTGTCACGGTAATGATGCATGATACCCATACTAACAAATACAACCTTGCATGAGCTATCGCAGCTAGTAAGCCACTACTGCTCTTACTACCCATCCCACTGTCGCAGAGGTTTTTTTTCCCACGGCACGAGCCATGGCACTTTTTTCCCTCTGCTCTTCAAATCGCTACCCTCACTCGTGTTTCGTCCACTATCTATCACCTGATGGACCGTGTTAATGCGTAGCCTTACCCAGACGCACGGACAACATCACAGCCCAGCATCCTGTGATCCACTTACTAGATAACTAACATGTTTACGGAGGTGACAGTAGAACTTTTGGTTTGGTCACCACGTTGGTGCGGGCGTGGAGGGGCCCCATCTTTAAAAAAACTCAAGTCCCTCCTACGTCTTTTCTGTATCCATTCGCAATTTTTCGTGGTTAAATATATGGAGTGTCCGAGGACTCGCCAGTATTCAGGGATGTCAAAGGAACGCTCATCTGAGGCAAAGAGCTTTACAAGGACATGTGAGCTGTTCCGAATGGTTTCATTATTTATAATTAAAAATTATATAACTATTTACAAATAAATGCGCATTTAATGTCAATTTATTTTTGCACTACTGGAGTGCACGTATTTTTCGTCATTAATCGCTGGATTGGTTGTGGTTGTATGATTAACTGGCAACCAGGTCGCCATACTTAACGCCAGGATTTTAAACATGGCTGAAACAGCAGCTGTTGAAATTCTTGACGGTAAATGATAACAGCCAAACAGTTGCAGGATAAAGATTTATTAAAATTCTTGACCACAGTTTCGGTATATCTAAATATACCTTCATCAGATGTCATTTTAGTGGATTTTACTTCTGATGATGGTATAATTAGATATACCGAAACCATGGTCAAGAATTTTAATAAATCTTTATCCTGCAACTGTTTGGCTGTTATCATTTACCGTGAAAAACACTCAATGACATTACCTTTTTGTTTGAGCAGTCGGATGGAGCCTCTGGTGTACCAACGGTAGGTGTATGCGCTAGATGAACTGATTGGCCGCACCGTGGACGCTGCTGCCTTCCTTAAGGAACTTGCCCAAGCAATGCAAAATTTTCTTCAAAATTGCAGAAATGCACTCAAGTTGAAGGTGGGATATTCGAACATTTAGTGTCAACTGTACGACAGCTGTAACGTGACGTGTACGATTATGCTTACAGGTGAATGTGTTAAAAATACGTATTTTTCAATTCATACTTGGTAAAACGCATGTTGTAACGTTTATTAACAGCTGTTCGTGTGTAAACTTGACAATGTATTGAATAATATAGAAAATAAATAACAATGTACATCAAACGCGTCGTACCTCGAGAACAGTTTCGAACAGAGCATACGTCCATGAGAAGCTTTTTGCTTGCAATCATTGTTCCTGTCACATCCCGAATATTGATCATTCCTCCTGGGATGCCTCAGTAAATCCAGCCAGCAGTTGGAATTATTGATCGTTCGATGAGATTTCGGGATTGCAGCCGGATCATGTTGACTTCTTGCCACGATATTTCGGCTGGCAATCGTCCAGCCATCTTCAGGTGAGCGTCCATCACTGGAGACTGCAAGTTCCCGGAGTCAACTTTATAGCAAAAATTGGCGCGAAAACGCATGCGCATTGGCCTCCGTCACTGGAGCGTCCTCTGTCGAAATCCGCGCCCTCTGGACCTACTGTTCTATCTGTGGCGCGCAGGCGCATGCGTAAAGGTGAAAACTACATGTCCGCCCTCTGTCAGAATGCGCGCCCGCGTCGCTAAAAACAGACGTCAGATGTCTCCAGACGTGTCATTGTGAATAAAATGTCTTCTCTCAGAGCCTGCCGTTGTGGCCGTGCTGTTCAGTCTCGAACCGCGTGACCGCTACGGTCGCAGGTTCGAATCCTGCCTCGGGCATGGACGTGTGTGATGTCCTTAGGTTAGTTAGGTTTAAGCAGTTCTAAGTTCTGGGGGACTGATGACCACAGATGTTAAGTCCCATAGCGCTCAGAGCTATTTTCTTCTTTCAGAGGAAATTAGAGAGATCACCGGGCCCAAGCTTTGTCCAGTTGAAAACCGCCATCACGATTTATAAGATTTTGCGCTAGGTGTATCTCCACAGATTCTTTAATTACTGAAGCCCAGAAAGTTTTTGCTGGGACCAAGATTTTCGTGGCAGAAAAATCCATAGGGTGTCCTGTGGTAGTACAGTGCTCAGCTACGGCCGACTTATTGACTTTGTCATCAACGGTAAAGTAAATATTATTGTAATGTTATTATTACTAAGTTATACCTTTCGTAAGTATTTTACTTAATTTTCGAGTGCTTGTCCATTCAGTGTTAACGAATCAGTGAAGCCTTCCGACACCAACAAGACAGTTTTTGAGTTCCTTGCCTTTCCGGCAACAGTCATTTGGAATCCAGGCCACGAGTACACATAACAATATTGCTAGCGGAACCTGAGCAAGACGTCAGGGTCGGTCGCCGAAGTGTCGTGCAAAAGAGCGGCATCAACAACCCATCCGGACACCCAAATGACATCGTTAAGTTTATTGTCCTCCTGGTGCAGTTCGACGAGCGAAATGTATGCCGACTTTCAGTGCTACCCCCTCCATCCTCCCATACATAAACCAGTTTACACGTATTCAGAAGTCATTTGTAATGAAATAACTCCAATACTTCCCGGGAAGGAAGAACTACCAGTTTTTTGAAATCTTTCTTTCAACTGGTTGCATATTATCCCGTATCGCTTACTAAACTTAGGACACTCTTTTCGTTTTTGCATACATATTATAGCCGAAATCTTACACAATACTTTTTGCTCTGATATTTGTCTGTCACTCTACATTTCCCCCTAACTGATCATTCTGGTGCCCAATTGACTTTTCCTGCAGCTGACGTCTCACTAACATCTCCGCCTATGAAGCGGAATTATTTCATGGTCTATTCTTTTTACGATTAGAATCTGCTTATAACATTTTTTTTTCAGTAGATAGAGGCACGCAGGTAGGAGCGGCATTCCTTGATTTCCGGAAGCAGTGCGCTTTCTAATAAACAAAACACCAGACTGTGAAATATCAGACGAAGTGTGTGATCCGATTGAGGGATTTCAAGTAAACAGAACACAGCATGTCATTCTGAACGGAGAGAAATTTTCAGAAGGAGAAGTAAGGCAGCGTTACAACACCATTACTTCCCACAGCATATATGAGTGACCACGTTGATAACGTCTTACATTCCATGAGGTTTCTCTGTTGGCTCTGAGCACTATGGGACTCAACTGCTGTGGTCATAAGTCCCCTAGAACTTAGAACTACTTAAACCTAACTAACCTAAGGACAGCACACAACACCCAGCCATCACGAGGCAGAGAAAATCCCTGACCCCGCCGGGAATCGAACCCGAGAACCCGGACGTGGGAAGCGAGAACGCTACCGCACGACCACGAGATGCGGTTTCTCTGTTGACCGTGCTGTTGTGAACAGAGAAGTCACGACGTTAGAAAATTGTAGCCAAGTTCAGGAATGTTTGAGAGGGCGGTGTTGCATAGCTGGACCGTTTTAGACTGTTTCTATTGAAAAAACTTTGTACATGTGCCATCTAAAGTAAAGAATCACCCAAAGAGAGAAGTACAGGGACATAACGTGTATCAATAAGCGGAGTGAAAGGCTTCCTACAAAAGACGGGAGTACCATTAAATGTGAAGACTCCTGCATTGTCACTGAGGCCTAAAAATAATGTGACGGTGCTGAAATATTGCAGCCTCACTTCTACCGACTTCTTTTGTAGAGCTTTCAATTGCAAATTATGACAAGTGTCATATCAAAATAATGTTTTCATACCTATACTGTACCAATCAAAACGCGTTGTTCCATCAAAAATTAAAATATCAGCCTCTCTGAACGCCAAAAAGTTTTAGTTGTGCAAACAGTACCCTCTTACTCCCCCTGTAGTACCACTTGGGGGAGAGTTTCCCAATGTACCTGGAAGTATATTCGTGCTAAGTTATGCTCTACACCAAATAAGTGCTGTATGAAACTCATAATGTATAGATATGCCGACAGCTTACAGGTGATTTTCAGGTAGCTGAACATCAACACATACGAGACATGTACGTGTTGATGTTCAGTTACACGATATGGTGCGAAAGGCCGAAAACGGTGATTGAGGAGAAACATTAGGTGTTAAAGGACATCACCTAAACACCACGAACTGCACATGAAACGTTTATTAACCGAACCGATGTTGGAGTGTTTAGTCTATCGTCAGTGACGTCAGATACGGAAGATAACAAACAATTGTATACACAACAAGACAGCTGTATATACAATAGCAGAAACGTGAGTATACTGGCATTCTGTGACTGTATATCAGTGACATGCGTGGTCGATATTAATTCTATGTGGTGTTCAGCCTGAAGGTTATCTAGGAAGCAGTCAACCATGTGGATATATAAAATCAAATTACGACTGTAAAATCAAATTACGACTATAAAATCAAATTACGACCATATTTGTATTAATTTGCTAGGATATGAAATATGTCCTGCCTCAGAGTACACAGGTTGTTGTGTATCATATATCTGTCAGTTCTTAGGCAGTGAGAATCTCTTATACAATGTAAACATGAAAGGACACACAGGCCAACGTGTTTATATTACATGACTGTTATGTCACATGTTGGTGTTTCCTTGACTCATCTTCTAAGTCAAGTCATAGGGTCAGTTTTGCCTCGCGTGATCCTATATTTTTTTCGGAATCCAAACGGATTTTCCCCGAAGTCAGGTTCTACCAGTTTTTCTATTTTTCCGCAGATAATTCAAGACAATTTTTGCAACCATGAGTTATTAAACTTCTAGTTCGGTAATATTCACATCTATCTGCACGTGCTTTCTTTGGAATTGGAATTATTGCATTCTTCTTTAAGCCTGTGGATATTTCACGTGTGTTATATATCTTGCATAACAGGTCAATAGTTTTATCGTGTGAGACCTTGGGTATCCTTGTTTGTGTTGACACTTGTTCTGTGTGTGGTGTCTTCCTTGTTTCTCCTCTGTGAACGGAGGTATTAAATTTGCTTGCACATTTCTTCTTCCTTGCATTTGTGCCTTGAGAATGGTAGGGTGTGCTCCTGTCGAAATATCGGCGGTGTTCGACGACGTCTACCGGCAGCAAACCCATAAGTTATTTGAACAGTTTTATCGTGGCTTGTTCTCCTAAGACTCTCAACAAATCTGAAAGGATGTCGTCGATCCCGGGAGCCTTGTTTCGACTCAGCCCTTCTGGTACTTTGTCAGAGTGTTCTTGTAGCATCACATTTCCCACTTCATCTTCATCTATTTCCTGTCCCCTTTACAAAATACTGCCTTCATTTCTCTTGTAGATCCCTTATGTGTATTCTTTCCAGTTTTCAGGTTTCCCTCCTTTGCGTAGCACTGGCTTGTCATCTGAGCTCTTGAGTACAGCTGTTTCTTTTTCCTCCAAAGGCATCTTCATTCTTCGTGTAGCTGATAACTAGAGACCGGATTACATGCATAATAAAAAACCTTAAATACGCATGCAGATATGCATGAAAAATGCTTAAAAATGCATGAAAAGTGTCTAAATATGCCAGATCAAATAGTAAAAAGAACGTGGTAGTTACTGCGTGATTTATATCTCAAAGTGGAACCTGTGCACATCAGTTACGAAGAAGAGCGCAGGCCGCGCGAAAAAAAAAAAAATCAAATATGTGTGAAATCTTATGGGACTTAACTGCTAAGGTCATCAGTCCCTAAGCTCACACACTACTTAACCTAAATTACCCTAAGGACAAATACACACACCCATGCCCGAGGGAGGACTCGAACCTCCGCCAGGACCAGCCGCCGGCCACGCGAAACATCGGTATATTTAGAACGCTGATATCATTTTCTGAATGCTTTCTGGTACAGGTTAGGAAGGAGGCCTTTCTGGGATTATTTTCTAAAACTTTGCAAAATGGGTACGCATACCGTGTTCCACGAATTGTTCCTTCTTTGCTATTGTTTTAGATAACAAGCAGATGTGATACAAGTTAGTCGCAGCGAAACAGTCGATATGTACGAGGCCAACTTCAAAATATATCGCACGCAGAGCGGCACGCTCAATAGCTCTGTAATGTTTTATTTAAAAAGACAACATACAATCACGAATTTTTTGAACAGCATTAACTTTTAATTAATACTATTGGACCAAAACGTCATTTATAATTTATTTTACATTTTTCTACTATTGAACATAAACGACCAAGTACTGTTTCAAATGTTCGGTAATAAGATTGTATCTTTGATCACTCAGTATATTTTTATAATCAGAAAAGAACAGTTCTACATCAACTGAGGTAACTGGACAGTATTTGAATTTGGGTGCTATGTTGGCACTTATTGTTTCTGGTAAAAGTTCACCTGTCCCATAAATAAAACTATCAATTTGACACAAGGGTTCAAAGCATGGGATATTGTTTAAAATATTTTCAAACTTTTCTTTAAGGTTTCTTGGGATTACCTCCGGCAATGAGCAGTTCAATAGAAAAATTTTATTCAGTAACTGAATAGACTCATTCAACGCCAAACCTCAAGTTTCAAGCTTTTTAATACTTGCTGGTATATGGGAAAAATGAGTGCTAATCACAGCAATGTCTTTTTTAATACCGGAATCGTTGATAGCTTTCTTGCACTGGCAAAGTGCCAAAGTCTCTGCACTATCGAAGTCGTTTACTGCCCCTCTAATGGCCTCGAAATGTTCATTGTAAAACAACACAGCTTCGACCCACGTACCCCAACGAGTTTCCACTGATTCGGGAGGTAAAGGCGCATTTGGTGGTTTTCTTTCGAAGGTCTTGATGCGAGCAGGAACCTTTAGAAACACTTTCTTTGTGGATGAAATCAGTTTATTTGCATTCACAAACGTAGAACGTACTTCTTCAGCAAGGCGATGTACGTCATGAACAAAGCATGTCACATGAATGAAATTGGGATAAAATACTCGGAGAGCTTTTCGTGCATTGATCATATAGGGAGCAGCATTTGAATTAAACACAAACACTCTTTCATCTACATTAGTTTCTGGAAAAATCTTTCTAATGCCCTCATTCACAAATCTGGCGATCGTAGAAGGATTTACTTTTTCAAGTTCTCCGCAGGCTGCTATTTAGGAAGAAGAAGGCTCGTCTTTTAAAGCACCAACGATAAAATTTGCAATGTAACTACCACAAGTGCCTGTAGTTTCGTCAACTGAAATCCAGATAATGCTGTCCTTGAGTTCATTGCGAATTTCTTCCAGAAAATTTACGCAAATTTTCGGTATGTAATTTTTACGCAATGTTGATTCATCTGGTATATTTTGATTTCAGCAATATTTGCGCTGGAAGCCTTTGAGGATAGGGTTGTGAGGAGAAATATTGGTTGCAATGAATGCTTAACATAGATCCATGTTAAACCGACGTTTTTGGTTGCCTTTGGACATATCCCTGCTACTGCTACTTGCTGTTGTCAGGAGTTGTTGTCGTGGTCCTTTCTTCTGCATTCCTTCGACATGAAGGCTTGTCTTGACATGCTGCTCTATTTGAAACTTTTTGTTTTTTGCGCGAAACGTTTTTCTCGAAATTCAAAAATATATAACAATTCCATCATATGTAAATGTTTTAGGATGGTCAGCTATCCACGAAACGACGTTTCTTTTTCCGGATGGCATGGCGCACAACACGTTACACACTACACGCCGTAAACACGTTCAGCTGCGTACAAGTAAGTAGAAAGCTAAACTGAAAAAAGGGACGTGCGACTAAAAGCTTGCGTAGTTTAATTTAATTCTTGCTGATGCGTAAGGTATTACAGCAGAGGGGATTAATCAGGGGTGTGAGCGCAGAAACATTGACTCTGTCTGATTGTTCCCGTTCCTCTTCTGTAATGATTTCGCTAGGCCCCTCGGTTACCGATTGCACGCAGTTCTAGGTCGCGGTGGCGGGCAGTCTATGGGACATCAAAACTACACTCCTGGAAATTGAAATAAGAACACCGTGAATTCATTGTCCCAGGAAGGGGAAACTTTATTGACACATTCCTGGGGTCAGATACATCACATGATCACACTGACAGAACCACAGGCACATAGACACAGGCAACAGAGCATGCACAATGTCGGCACTAGTACAGTGTATATCCACCTTTCACAGCAATGCAGGCTGCTATTCTCCCATGGAGACGATCGTAGAGATGCTGGATGTAGCCCTGTGGAACGGCTTGCCATGCCATTTCCACCTGGCGCCTCAGTTGGACCAGCGTTCGTGCTGGACGTGCAGACCGCGTGAGACGACGCTTCATCCAGTCCCAAACATGCTCAATGGGGGACAGATCCGGAGATCTTGCTGGCCAGGGTAGTTGACTTACACCTTCTAGAGCACGTTGGGTGGCACGGGATACATGCGGACGTGCATTGTCCTGTTGGAACAGCAAGTTCCCTTGCCGGTCTAGGAATGGTAGAACGATGGGTTCGATGACGGTTTGAATGTACCGTGCACTATTCAGTGTCCCCTCGACGATCACCAGTGGTGTACGGCCAGTGTAGGAGATCGCTCCCCACACCATGATGCCGGGTGTTGGCCCTGTGTGCCTCGGTCGTATGCAGTCGTATGCAGTGGCGCTCACCTGCACGGCGCCAAACACGCATACGACCATCATTGGCACCAAGGCAGAAGCGACTCTCATCGCTGAAGACGACACGTCTCCATTCGTCCCTCCATTCACGCCTGTCGCTACACCACTGGAGGCGGGCTGCACGATGTTGGGGCGTGAGCGGAAGACGGCCTAACGGTGTGCGGGACCGTAGCCCAGCTTCATGGAGACGGTTGCGAATGGTCCTCGCCGATACCCCAGGAGCAACAGTGTCCCTAATTTGCTGGGAAGTGGCGGTGCGGTCCCCTACGGCACTGCGTAGGATCCTACGGTCTTGGCGTGCATCCGTGCGTCGCTGTGATCCGGTCCCAGGTCGACGGGCACGTGCACCTTCCGCCGACCACTGGCGACAACATCGATGTACTGTGGAGACCTCACGCCCCACGTGTTGAGCAATTCGGCGGTACGTCCACCCGGCCTCCCACATGCCCACTATACGCCCTCGCTCAAAGTCCGTCAACTGCACATACGGTTCACGTCCACGCTGTCGCGGCATGCGATGGAGCTCCGTATGCCACGGCAAACTGGCTGACACTGACGGCGGGGGTGCACAAATGCTGCGCAGCTAGCGCCATTCGACGGCCAACACCGCGGTTCCTGGTGTGTCCGCTGTGCCGTGCGTGTGATCATTGCTTGTACAGCCCTCTCGCAGTGTCCGGAGCAGGTATGGTGGGTCTGACACACCGGTGTCAATGTGTTCTTTTTTCCATTTCCAGGAGTGTAGATCGAGCTGGAGACCGCCCGTCTTAACTTTTAAAGTATTGTAAACACAGATCGAGAATATGTATCGTCACTTGTTTTTAGTAAAAATATGCAATAACCGGTGAAAAGAAGCCAAATATGCAAGTGCACATGCAACATGCGAATGCTTATGATAACTACCTTTTCCCTTGCTATAAATACTTTTACAGCCTTTCATTTGCTCTCTAGACATTCTTGCTTAGCCATTTGGCAGTACCTTCGTTTTTTAGACACCCGTCTTCTCTTTCACCTGCTTCCTTTCTCCATTCTTAAATTCAATACGTCCTGTATTATCCAAGAATTTCATCTAGGAATTTTTTTACGTCCATCTCTCAAGGCTAGCCAGTTATCCTCTACTCTATTCCTTTCCCCTGTTTTATTGTCTAATATTGCCTCTAAAACTCTCAATAATGTTCTTTCAAGTTATCCAGGTCTCATCTCTGTAATTTCCTACAGTTTTTCGTTTTTTAAATCTTAACTTACTGTTATGGTCAGATTTCACATCTGCACCTGAAAAGTCTTAGAGTTTAATATGGATTTAGAAATGCCTGTCTTACTGCTCCACAGTCAGTCTGGAACCTTATAATATCTTCAGGTCTCTTCCGTGTGTGGAATATTCTTACATGATTCTTAAACCAAGTGTTAGTGATGATTAAATTATGCTCTGTGCAACATTCTACAGCGGCTTCACCTTTCATTCTTTTCCACAGTCCATGTTAACCTACTATTTTTCCCTATCTTACTTTTCCTACTGTCGAATTCCATTCCCCGATCAAAATTAAATTCTCACCTCCCTCAACTACCTGAATAATTACTTTTATCTCATCATACGTTTCTTCGTTTTCTTCACCATCTGGGACCTACGTGGCATATAAACTTGTACTGTTATGGTGGGTGTGGGCTTCGCGTCTATCTTGGCTACCATAATGCGTTCCCTATGCTGCTCATAGTGGCTAATTCGCATTCCTAGTTTATTATTCCCCGTTAACCCACTCCTGCGTTACTCCTATTCCATTTTGTATTAATAACGTTGTGCTCACCGGACCAGAAATCCTGTTCTTCCTGCCACCGCAGTCCATTAACTACCAGAGCATCTAAAGTAAAACTATTCATTTCCCCATTTAAATTCGCTAACCTCCATTCTCAATTAAGGGATCTAACATTCCATGCTACGAGCCATAGAATACCAGTTTTATTTTTCCTGTTGATGATATCCTTGTCACCAAGAGATCAGAATGAGGGACAATTTACCTCCAGTACATTTTATCCAAGAGGATGCCATCATTATTTAACAATACGGAACAGCTGCTTGCCCTCTGGAAAAATGAAGGTTGCAGCTTCCGGTTTTCCTTCAGCCGTCTTCAGTATCACCGCCTCAGGCCAGCGTTGTTGGCTAACGTTACAAGGCAGATCAGCCAACCCCTGAGTGTTCCCGAGGAACTACTTAAAATGGCTGTTGTTCACCTTCAGGAATCAAAAGTTTGATGGCCTCTCTACAATACCCCTCGGTTATGCGAAGGTTGTCCAGAAAGTAAGTTCCGATCGGTCGCAAAACGGAAACCTCTGGGAAAATCCGGTAAAGCTTTGCACAGATGTGTTGGGCAGAGTCTCTAGTATGCCCGTCGGTCGTGTTGTGAGGCTCTTTTCAGTTTTGAGTGAACAGTGAGCACGTAAAGATGCTTAGGGAATAGCGTCTCCCGCCAAGTATGAGTGCCTGGTTAGAGATTTCGCCTGTGTGATGCAGCCCACATAACACAACTGTCGAGCAGTTCCTTCTTCATGCCAATTCTCGGCCACTGCAGGGGCAATGAAGACCCTCCTGCAGTACTTCCGATGAGAATTGTTTGATCGCCCACAATACAGGGTTATTACAAATGATTGAGGCGATTTCACAGGTCTACAATAACTTTATTATTTGAGATATTTTCACAATGCTTTGCACACACATACAAAAACTCAAAAAGTTTTTTTAGGCATTCACAAATGTTCGATATGTGCCCTTTTAGTCATTCGGCAGACATCAAGCCGATAATCAAGTTCCTCCCACACTCGGCGCAGCATGTCCCCATCAATGAGTTCGAAACGGTAAGGCTTCTACTTTAGCCTTTTCCGTAAGATTTTCCAAACCGTCGGCTGTGGTACGTTTAGCTCCCTACTTGCTTCATTCGTCGACTTCCGCGGACTACGCGTGAAACTTGCCCGCACGCGTTCAACCGTTTCTTCGGTCACTGCAGGCCGACCCGTTGATTTCCCCTTACAGAGGCATCCAGAAGCATTAAACTGCGCATACCATCGCCGAATGGAGTTCGCAGTTGGTGGATCTTTGTTGAACTTCGTCCTGAAGTGTCGTTGCACTGTTATGACTGACTGATGTGAGTGCATTTCAAGCACGACATACGCTTTCTCGGCTCCTGTCGCCATTTTGTCTCACTGCGCTCTAGAGCGCTCTGGCGGCAGAAACCTGAAGTGCGGCTTCAGCCGAACAAAACTTTATGAGTTTTTCTACGTATCTGTAGTGTGTCGTGACCATATGTCAATGAATGGAGCTACAGTGAATTTATGAAATCGCTTCAATCATTTGTAATAGCCCTGTACAGTCCGTTATTGGCTCCCCCTGAGTGTCATCTCTGCTCACAAGAACCGCTGGTTATGAAAATATTTTTCGACAGACAACGAAATGCAGACCAGTGGCCGAAAGCACATGCCGCTGCTTTCTAGGACGAGGATATTGGAAAGTTGATACAACACTACGACAAAACTCGAAGTTGGAGCGGAGAAAGTAGGTGGAAGGTGTACCTAACTGTTGCAAATAAAACGTTTCTGGTTTTCACTGTGGTTTCCATTTCGCGACCTATCGAAACTTTCTTGACAACCATCGTAGCTGCACATACGGTACGGCTAACTGCATCGTTGAGGCACGCAGGCTACGTATCCTCGGCAATATCTACGGTTCACCCATACACTGGGGACCGTAGAGGAGAATGTATAAGACAAAACTCATTTCAAAAGTCAAGAAATGTTACTGCTGCCGGAACTCAAGTAGCTATATGCTTCACAATAATGTGACCACTGCCTAAGTTCGAGGTCAACATCCAATAACGACTCACAGGTGGCAAGTGGCAGCACTATTAGTGGAGCGCATTATGTAGCATGTCGGGGTACGAGGAAAATAGTGGAGTCGTTGTCGCAAAACAGAAATTGAGCGATTTACCTGGCGTCCAAAACGAGATGATCATTGGCTTTCGGGTCAAGGGTGGAAGCGTTTCAGAAATGGCTAAGTCTGTAAACTGTTCGCGTGTCCCTGTGCTTCAAGTATACCGTACATGGTAAGAAGGCGCTGTCCAAACAGGTGCTGACCGTAGGCTATACAGGGCAGGGATGAACGGCGGTTGCGGAGATGTGTGCGAGGGGATGGACGGGCAACTGTTGCCTCCTCCACGATCGTTCAGTGACTTTTGTGGCGTATGGGCCTCGGCAGCAGTCGCATGGCCCACGCACCCATGCTATTAATCGGCGACGTAGGCTGGAATTTGCACTCCAGTGCCGCAACTGGACGTGCGCTGAGTGCCGACAGGCCGACCTTTCCGGGTGAAGCACGTTTTATGCTCCATCGGACAGACTGCCGTTGGGACCACGTTCCCTCCAACGTGCTGTTTGTTTTCCCTCACCACAATGGCACGTACTATCGTAACGATGTCTCACACAACTCGCAGTGTGCGTGCGGGTTTCAAAGAGCACCTGGATGTGTTTACCACACTACCTGGCCAGAAAACTCGCCGTATTTAATCCCAACAGAGAATGTGTGGGAGGACTTCGACCGGGCTGTTCGCGCCATGGATCCTCGGCCGTGAAACCTGTAAGGGATCCGTGATCGCACGAGCAGAGATGCTAGTATCCGACACCCAGGTCGATAGCAGGCAGGAGTCGATTGTCGAGCGCTGCAGGGTGCAGTGAGACGAGTGTCGAGTGAGAAGTGGTACTGGAGAGACGGGCAAGAATGGTGGTCGAGTGAGTAGTAAACGGTGAATTCACCGCAGTATGACAAATGAGCGCGTCCCCCTAATCGTCGTGGGGTTGACCCCTATCGATACCGATTCGCGAGTGGTATGAAACAGAAAGTGACAAGTGCCGAATCACGTGTTTCGCGTCAACCGCGTCGGCCAGCAACAACCATGGATTGCAGTGAGGATTGTTGTGAATGTTAGCGACGATCGTTACGTGTGACGCCCGCATCTCGTGGCCGTGCGGTAGCGTTCTCGCTTCCCACGCCCGGGTTCCCGGGTTCGATTCCCGGCTGGGTGTTGTGTGCTGTCCTTAGGTTAGTTAGGTTTAAGTAGTTCTAAGTTCTAGGGGACTTATGACCACAGCAGTTGAGTCCCATAGTGCTCAGAGCCATTTGAACCATTTTTGTTACGTGTGACGAAGTAATTAAAATCAGCAACCAATAAAAAGGTATGACCGTAATTAAACGTGTAAGGCGAAGGTAGCAACTGCCTCAGAATTTGTGTGTTAGTAGTAAATACATATCAATTTGTACATCGCACCTTTATGGTCTTTAACAATAGACAAACTTTCAGTCATTAACTATTCCGTCTCAGAACAGCCGCACTCGGTTGAAATACCCCCGAAACCACAGCACGAAAACCGATAGCCTTCATCCATTAAGCACACGGTCATATAATAATAATAATTAACTGTTGGGCGGCTTCGGTAAATTACACAAAAACCAATTAGGGACAAAACGGGAGTGTTTCAAACCTATCGCTGCTGGCCGCAACACTGGAGCCGGCATGGCTCCGCGTCCCTGTCGGTACCTTCCACAACATCTGGATTTTGACAGTCGGTGACATTAACGTGACTGCACAGTGTGTATTCCGTCCACGAACAGAAATGAAAGAAGTTCTTGCAAATCGGTGTTTCCTTTTATGCTTTTCATCTATGCTCGTTGATTATTCAATGGTTAACTATATATTCACCTGACATGTTAAATTTCACACACAAAACACACATTTGCATTTTGACTGGGAGAACGGACAACATTGTGCCAGGAATAAACTGAAAACAGTTCCAGTCCCGAAGTTTTGACCACAGTTTTAGGGAGCGCTTGCTTGGTTATAAGGCTAATACCGGAAACGGTAATTCCTTCCCATTCGTTCTCAACTGAAAAATCCTCTGCCCCGCTACCCACTCAGCTGAAAATTGTGGACAAGGCCGGCCACTCTACAACGGGCGTGATTTCAATCAGTCCACCGTACCCCTGAAGAAGAGGAGGGAAATTGGTTTTAAATGACTCCTGAGGAACGTCTCAGCGGCGTTTTTGTCTTGAAGCTCTGATTCGGTAATATGACGTCAAGAAAAGCCACGTCTGACGAAGAGGACACGCCAAGCGCCATCACCAGATTACCCAGGAGTTATATTGATTGCCAAATACGAAGGTAGGAGACGAGGTACTGGCAGAAGTAAAGCTGTGAGGACGGGGCGTGAGTCGTGCTTGGGTAGCTCAGTTGGTAGAGCACTTGCCCGCGAAAGGCAAAGGTCCCGATTTCGAGTCTCGGTCCTGCACACAGTTTTAATCTGCCAGGAAGTTTCACATATACATTTATTTACTTGCCCAAATATTACAGCGCAAATTTCCGAAGTTAACTATCAACCGAATATGAAACTTCCTGGCAGATTAAAACTGTGTGCCCGACCGAGACTCGAACTCGGGACCTTTGCCTTTCGCGGGCAAGTGCTCTACCATCTGAGCTACCGAAGCACGACTCACGCCCGGTACTCACAGCTTTACTTCTGCCAGTATCTCGTCTCCTACCTTCCAAACTTTACAGAAGCTCTCCTGCGAGCTCCTATCAACTGAATATGTCACACAATCTTATGGCTTAAGGGCACAACCTCTTTAATTTTTAAAATGGCTCAAGGCCCAAACAATCTGTGGACGGCCGAAGGTCCATGATTGAAAAACACTACTACAATGAACTTTCAAATGGTAGAAGGCCCAAAGCTTTATCAAAAAATATTCTAAATGAGGCTGAAGGCCCAAACAAACTAAGACTTAACAAGTAAGGAATGTTAATTTTAAGGCGGCTGAAAGCCTATGACACAATACAATACAATACACAATATAATGAATTTTCAAAAGGCAGAAAGCCCAAAGCTTTATCCAAAAAAATATTTTGAATGAGGCTGAAGGCCCAAACAATGCAAGACTTGACAAGTAAGGAACTTTCAATTTTAAAACGGCTGAAGTCCTATTATTTAAACCTCAACTAAAAGCATTCAAATTCAAACCATCAGCTATGAGCCATTAAAATACACAATCAAACACCAATAAGAAAAGGCAGTACAGCCAGCGGCACTCAGAAGTTTACGGGGGTCGGTCTGCACTTGAAATATTAACGTTCGCTTAGGGGAGACAGGTAGTCGGCCCAACTATATCCGATCCGCCGGCAACCCAACCAAGAGACAGTCAACGGACCCACCGTAAGACGACTTGCTATCCACCTGACCAGTATACAAGGAACTCCAATGACAAAACGTAAAAGGCGTAGCCGCCATTTCACACAAGTGTTGGACAGCGACAACACGGTGAGGAAAGGACACTGCCTGAATTTTACGTCAGCGGCCAGGGCAGGTAACCGGAAAGCTAAACGGCCACAAGGCAGAAAATTTCGCTGGTGCACTTGGACTTCAAATAACCAAAATACAATAAAACTCCACCAGATGGTGGCCAAACTTTCGCCAACTCTAACACTCGCTGTTGCTCACGGGAATACCTCCAACAGCCAACCATGAAAACCAATGGCTCAGTGTGAACAGACTGGCTTCGGTAATTAAATCACCACTCAGCTTTGATGTCCTGGATCGGTGAGGCACGAACCTCGTAGCAATCGGAACAGCTCCCACACACTCCGACACTGCGTAGAGACCGCCAGCAGGCCCGGCTCACTGCGCCGCCCGGAGGTTTCCTGGCTCATCCACAGCAACTGGCCGACTGCCGCACATCAGCACGGAGACAGAACTAAAATAACTGAGCAGCCGACATCATAAGCTATACACACAGTTTCACGAACACTTGCACGAAGGACTTGACAATACTAACGACAGCGACTGTGCAATAACAAGGACGAATCACGAGTCGGCACAAGCGGGCAACCCATAAGCGATCGCAGGCCAACATACCCGGATATGCACTCAGTAATGCATGGAAGCGCGCAGTTAATAAAGAAAGAGCGCAGAGGGAGACTTCTCCCCCCCTCCAGTACACCTCTTGCAATATGCTGATGACACCGGACTCCTCGCCCTCACTCCTACCCTCCAACGGTCCCAACGCCTTCTCCAGAATCACCTTGACCTTTTTGCTGCATGGTGTAACCAGTGGCTCCTGAAAATCAATCCCTCCTTCCAAGACCCAGGCAATCATCGTAGGTCGTACCACTCGCTTCTTCCGGCTCCTGGATTTCTCCCTTACTGTCTGGGCCCGTCCTGTACGCCTCACCCCCACTCACCTACCTTGGCCTCACCATTGACCGTCACCTCACCTGGATCCCTCATCTCCGCTCTATCCAGTCCAAAGCCCACAACCGCCTCCGACTCCTCAAACTCCTCTCTGGCCGGACATGGGGGTTGCACCCCTCTACCATCCTCCATACCTACAAATCCTTAATCCGTCCCATCCTCTGTTATGTCAGTCCCGCCTGGATATCTGCCCCTCCCCCCCCAAATTCTATAAGTCCCTCCAGATCCTTGAGCGTCATGCACTCCGCCTCGCCTTCCGTATACGTCCCCCACGCAGATCCTCTATGATCTCATTCCTTTCCCCCATCTGCTCCTATTCCTCGAACATATCCGCATCCTCTACACCTCCCGCCGCCTTGATCCCCCTCTCCCCCTGGTTGCTCCTCTCCCATCCCCGCCCCCTGCCACGCCTTCACTTTTGTGTCCCCCCTACCCTCCATCTCTACACCCTTCATCTCCTTTCCCAAGGTGGCTTCCATCAACTCCCCCTCCCGGATGATGCCCTCTCTCCCTCCATTTGTCCCTCCTATCAGCTCTGATCCTCACTCCCCCTCCTTTCCTCTGTCCTGACCGATGACCTTTGTAGTTTGGTCCCTTTAATCTTTAACCCAACCAACCATCCTCTGTCCTTTTCCCTGGCTCCCTCTCCCCCCCCCCCCCTTCCATCCTATTTTTCCCCACCTCCCCTCTCTCTGCCCCCTTCTCTCCCCCGAGTCCTTTTGCATTTCCCTCCTCTCCCTCTTCTCATTCCCTCTCGCGTCTGTCCTGCCCCTCTCCCCCCTTATGAGTCCTCTTCCTCCTTGGTTCCCCCCGTTTTCGTTTTTTCCTTCCTCCCTCCTTGTTTTCCCCCCTCCTCCAGCTCCCCCCCCCCATCTGCCTTTGGCTCGGGAGTGTCATCTTTGTGCCGACATTTTCGTGCAGTGTTTTACAGTGAGTGTTCCGTGTTGTGTCTATTGGAAAGTGTTGCAAACGGTCATCATACTGTCGCTGGGTGTGATTTTTTATCTCTTGCCAACAGAAACCAGACTGTCGCCATGTTTTTTAATTGTGTGTGTACTATGTTACTTCTCTGATTCCTGGGTCTTTTATTAACATTGCCAACTCCTTTTGCTTTCTGTTTTAACTTTCCCCATTTTTCCGCCATTTTACACTTTAGGTCCCTTTTTTTATCGCCTGTTTTTCTTGTTTCTTTTCTTCTTCCGTTTCTAAAAAAGTCTGTAGGCTGTAGAGCAGCGTACTAGGCTGCTGCCAGCCCGCCAAGGAGACTTCTTACATTACTCGCAATTCTCCGCCTGTTGCGATGGATGGCGCTGCAAGCAACACTGGATAACGCGCGCAAACAAAATCTATGGACATAGAGGTCGCCACCTCCATACGCACCGTTTTCACCGTGACGTCATCCAGCCAATGAGAAGCCGTCCACTGCTTATAAAAGCGGAAGCCTCACCGCTCCACGACAGTCAGTTTTACCCCTGACGAAGATGACGGAGGTGGTCATCGAAAGCTTGGGATTTTATCCAATTTTGATGTGGCAAGTAAACCGAGAACTTTTGATGCACATACACATCGTCCGACAAGACGACCGACCGATGACCAACCAAAGTGGTCCGCACTCAAGTGATACGTATCGGCAACCGTCGGGCGAGTCATGGCTGTCCGGACCTCACTGCAGCCGAGCCCCGTCTGAACTTCTGCCGCTTCATAAGTGCACTGCCAGGTCCGAACTGCACTTCTAGCGCCTCCCAACTCACTGGCAGATCCGAACTAACTGCAGGTACGTTCCAACTAACTGCTCGACACACGATGACCGGGAAGTAATAACAATCCAGCAAAGATAATACGGTGGAGCTTATATCGATAAGCGCTTCTGCTGCCGCTCACGGGCAGGCAAGGGAGCAACTCAGTGACACCAGCAATTGAAAATTAAGATTGCGAGGTGGCAGTACGGCACAGAAAAGATGAAAAATAAGAAATGGCAGGAACACGAGCCACGTAGACACGATGCACAAAATTAGAAAGATGCGACGCTAATCACTGTACGACCATTTCAATGAAGATGTCGAGTGGCGAAAGGCACGTAAACTGTTTGGGAAATACCTCGAGAACTTTGACCGTCGTTTCTTCAGAAACGGTCGTGTATCTGTTGGTACGGCGAGACACGTGATCGCTTATTTTGACACCTCTTCCACTGAGCGAAGTTTCTGGTAAATCGGCTTATGGCACATGCAGTGTTATCGTGGGCGCCTACGCTTGCAGAGTCAGCAACGGAAGAGGCCGCTAGCTCCGTTTCGGTGTGGGTAGCGGGCGCTGCTGCGCCTGGCAGTTAGACCGCCCGCGCCGCGGCGGCTGGCTTCGCTGCTCTCTGATGTGCGGACGACAGACGCCGGCGGGAAGGCAGAAAAAGTTAATTTGGCGGACCGCCCCTACCTAACAGGCGGTGCCTGGGATGCGCTGGGATGGCTGGTTGCTGGCCTGGGCTGGGCTGGCGAAGCGCCGAACGGGGCCGCGGCGAGCCGTTTGAAGCGCCGGATTCCAGCGGCCTTTGATGTGATGCGCCGCCATCGCTGCTCAGGATTTTTCGGCCCGCGCGGATGCTGCCGCGCCTCATATCAAACGCCAGGCTCGCCGTTTATTGGAAAATGGAAATACTATTCGCCAGCGGCGCGGCGCTGCGCAGCGTGTAGCGGCCCGATGCTGCGAGGGACTCGAGCCGGGCTGCCGCCGGGATGCGAACGCAGGACCAGCGGTGCAGGACTAGCGGCCGGGGTCTTTCCGGACGACTGCCCTTAACAGCTCTGTGACGTTCCGACCCGTGTGAGGGAAACCTCAGCGTGCTGTGGTAATAGCAAAGGGCTACGAAAGAGCAGCAGTTACAGATGGTAACAGCTGTCACAGTACGTGTCTGCCGCGCCCCGTTTCCAGTGCGGTACCACACTGTACGAAGAGCAACGATAAGTACTACCAATTAGTTCGACGACTATACAATTATAGGAGAAGTTAGAATAGTAACTAACAAGTAAACTTTTTCGTAGTTACATATTTCTTGCTAAGGGTTTTATTGGGGCAGTGTTCATACTAAACAGCAGGATGATACGTAACTTAATATGTCTGTATGTAAAAAAGGCAATGTCCTGACTGACTGAATGAATGTTCATCTCCCAGACCTAACTTCTAAGGATAGAAACTTCGGATTTGGAGAAGGTGTGGAGCTCATACTGCAGGCATCGTTAAAGAGTGAACTTTTCGAAATTCCACCCTTAAGGGGGTGAAATAGATGATAAAAAAGCTTTTTGGAAATATGTCGCTGTTAATCCAAAGTCTGAAGCTATAATTACGAAAATTGGTACTGTGTTTCTGGGCCAGAAATAAAGAAAAGTGTGTTTCAGCATTTTTGGAAGTTTAACCACTATGGGAATGAAATAATGGGTGAAATTTTTGAAAAACTAAATCATTATTAAAGCACTACTAAACTATTTTTCAGGCTACATATCTGAAACTTGGTGTTTGACTTCTTAGTAAGATAAAATGATTTTAAAAAAATAAAAAATACGTTTTTCATTATTTTTGTTTCAACAACAAAGGGGTAAAACAGTGGGTGAAAGATTTTTTAAAAATAAACCATTATCGACAAACTGGTAAAACATTTTTAAAGCTACATTTATGACAATTGGCATCTGACTTCTCCGTTACAAATAAAAAAATACGTGTTTTATTGTCTTTGGAAACGCAATCCCATAAGGGAGTGAAGTAGGGGATGAAATGTTTTATGAAATTATTTCAGTATAGAAACATTTTCAAACCTAAATCTTTTAAAATTTGTATTTTGCTTCTCCGTTAGAAATAAAAAATACGTCTTTCATTATTTTTGGAAATTCAACCCCTAACGGGCTGAAATTTGAGATGAGAGTTTCTGAGAAAATATTTCGCCACGTTAAAAAAATTTTCAAGCTAATTCTGTGAAAATTGGTATTGCACATCTGGGTTGGATATAAAGAAATATTTGCTAGGGGAAGTTTATATGGAAATATCACCGCAAGCACGCAAAAGGCGTGGCTCCAGCTGCCAGAATAGCTTTTTGGTCAGAAGTAGATTCAGAAAAGGCGATGTTTCCATGGCCTTTATTAGCACGAAAAGTTTAGAAACTGCTGCAATCTGTGAGTAACATAAACATTCGATTGAGGAAAAGAAATCTGTGCAGACCACATAGTCTACGCGCGCAAAGCAGAGGGTGCTAAGCTTGTACTGCTATACAATGACAAGTCGTTGTTTATCGTTGCTACTAAAATTATTGAAAACCTCTTGACCTATTTATTTCTGATGTGTGCATATTACTCTGATAAACGTTCGGACGGACATAGCTTACATATTTTTAACATATATAACATGTAGATCCACAAATATTATGAAAACGATGTTTGTGTGTGTGTGTTCCACATCTCCACCTAAACTACTAGAAGGATTTCAATCAGACTTGGTACACATATCCCTTACTATCAAGCAACAGTCGCTCTGGGGTAAGGACCATCTACCAGTCATAGTTCAAGGGATATCACGTCATAAAGAATTAGATGCGTGAATCACACTTGACCTTTACATTTATAACTCCTGTGTGCTGACTCTATTCGCATTGGATGTCGCAAACAGTATCCACATACGCCGCTAAACACGCCTACAAAATACTGTCGTGGTACCACACTTCGTTCAAGAGATATTACGTCATAAACACTGAGATGCGTGAAAAAATGCACGAACTTTTAACACTATATTCCTTACTAATAAGGCAGTCCTACAGTCGTCTCAACGAAATCCCTGACACATGGCAGCGCTTTTGATAGCTTTCAACTGCGAAGCGCCAACGAAAGCAATAGCCTTCTCTAAGCTATGAAGAGGCGTTGCCATAGAGATTTTACAAAATCACGTTGTACACACACGAAGTAACTGCACCCAGATGCCTAGATGTGTAACTAGAAATATTGTTTACAGTCAAGTTCTGAGCTAAATAAACATTCCAGAAAATTTGTATACTGCTTACTATGTTTCTCCATTTGGTATCTGTCAGTATGCATTTTACATTATGCATATTTCTGCCTATGACTGTTCCATAATTTCAAATATGTTTTCACCAATACACGGAAATTAAATGTTTTAGATATTACACTAGAAACACAGTTCCTTTGTTTTCGTTTCTAATAGGAAATTGGCAAAATTAATACCCGTGCAGTGCCAGGTTTGTTAGGTAGAACATAGGTATTATATGATAGATTAATATTGTTAGCAAAAATGTCGAAAAGTTCTTGACCGATTTTCTTCACATTTTTACACCATACTCTCATAAAAATTTTGACGGACAGCGACTACATATTTTTTTAAGTAACAATGCATAGGTTTCCTGCTAAATCCGACTCCGAGACAGAAAAGGGTGCGCCATACTCTGCTCGAAAATTATCGATTTTTTTTATTCTCGTCATCAGGCTTATCCCATATATATTTCTCTCTTTATATTTTTTAAATGGGAATTGTATACACAACAATGTGCCGTTTTTTCTTCCTCGCAGCCTGTTTCCCAAAAAATCAAAGTTGTATTTGTGGCTTATTGGCTTATGATTAGAATACGAAAGTCGAATCTGAATTTGCAATGACATTGAACAAGACTCAAGATCAGTCAGGGACGAGGGAGATGAAATGGACAGAGACGGTGGGAGGAAATGAGCATAGAAAGGGGGAAGAACGAGCTGGAGGGGAAGAAGGCGGAGGAGGAGGTTGACAGAAAAGCGGGGAGGAGGGGGGGAGGACAAAAGGAGACTGGCAAAGAAAGGGGAAGGACTAGGTGGACACGTAGAGAAGGGGACATATATCCTGTTCCCATACAAAATTAGCAATTCCAAATCAATGCGGGGTTCGCTAGTAGAATGTCAGTGTTGGTAGACTCTTTTACATTTTTCCACTCTTCGGATTTTGGTCGTTGAAATATTTCCAGGGCCATACCAGACACAAAACTTTAACTTCTGTTTTGACTGGACCGTAAATCGTTATAATTACGAGTTGTTCATTTTACATCTAAGTTTCCACGTGGGGGGAAAGATGACTCAAATAAGCAAAAATTGAAAATAAAGTTATTAAGTAAAATTTTCAAACAGAATAGGCCTAAATCGAAATACAGGTTTAAATTTTAATGAAACATTTATCAGCTGTATAGCAAATACAGTTTATAGGGGCACAATTTTCAAAGGTGGCATTGGATTCAATTTTCTTCTAAGGTTTCGCTCATCGTATAGTATTGTTTCCCGTTCAAAACTGTATGCTCTCTGGAGAAATGTCCTAAGAGAGGTTTAATGGCCAGCTCTTTATTTTCCCGTAAAGTGTGAGTCTGACACCTAACGTTCTTCTTGGCGCTGGATATTTCTCACTTCTTTCCCTATTTGTCATCTCAAGAACTTTGACTTTTTCCAAGAGTTTCTCCATTTTTTTTCATCCCATTTATGTCGTGACTTCTCCATATTTGCGCGTTAAAGAAAAGAAACGTAAAAGTTTATTTTTTTATGGCCACTCTTGTCCATTACAACCCAAAATTCCTTTTTTCATATAAGAAGAGCCAAATTTGTACAATTCAGTTCTTTTATTTAATTGATGACTAGTTTCTTGCTGCCTGAATCATCTTCAAATCATCCTGTAGGACTAAAAGCTAAAATTACAATTTTCCAATAAACTACCGAGCACATCGTACCAGCATATACAAATCACACAGACAAAACACTGTTATCCGTAATAACGTGAAAACCATGTTGAGGTTGTACATACATTTATATCAAAGCCAAGTTTGTCATTGAACAGTGGCAGGACAAACATACAGCTGACAGTCTACTTCCAGCGCTGCACAAGGAACCCTCATGTAAGGGATGCCCTGTCATTAAGCAGGAAATTTCTTTACAATTTCCAATCATAAGGGATCAAAAAATTAATACAGTAAAAGTCAATTACCACACTTAAGCTCTTTAAAATTTTTCAACAGCTGCAGGACATTTAAAAGCTCTTCACAATTTTTCCAGAACAACAGGACATTTATAAGCAATGAACAGTAAAAGAAAGCAACGCCACATACGGCGTATACAAACAAAAGTAGTATGCTGTAGCAGCATACAATATTTTTCAGTATGAAACATTAAACAGTGTCGAAAGCAACCTAATAGCATGAAACTGAAGAAAATATTATCACCTTCGTAATTACTTCAAAATCGTAAAATACTTAACCAGGAGTAAATCTAACAGAATGTATACTCGTAAAGATCTTTTTAACGACACTTCATGGGGACAATAATTGCACTTGGCAATGTGCTGCAGTTAATAATTTTATCTTGGAACTCTTCCATTTGGTCCGTGTTTGCATAGAAAAACAACAATATGACAATTATGAGTCCACCTTGATGCAAAACACGTTTTGTTATTTGTTTACTTAAATAAGTCAGTTCCCATATTGTCGTGGTGCACTTATTTAATCCAACAGTAAAGTAGTAGTTTCGGATACATAATGTGGTAAATGAAGGGTTAAAGCCAAAGCAACGACCATCGCGGAGAGAGGGAAGATGTGAAACTAGTCCCGGGAAGAACGAGGGAGGGGTGGGAGGGGGCAGGCTAGGTAGGTGCGGGGTTAAGGGGGAGGATGTAGGAAGCAGAGAATGTCTGTATTAAGATTTACAAGTATCAAAAATAAAAAATTAATACAATACAGTGCAAATCAGCTACTACATTTATGCTCTTATAATTTTTTTCGAAAACAGGGTATTTCCCAGTATGATGTGCTCTGTATCCTGTAATATGCTCTCAATTGTTGCAACGAGCACTTGCCCGCGAAAGGCAAAGGTCCCGAGTTCGAGTCTCGGTCGGGCACACAGTTTTAATCTGCCAGGAAGTTTCATATCAGCGCACACTCCGCTGCAGAGTGAAAATCTCATTCTGGAAACATATTATTGGATAAATTGTAATTTTAACTTTTCACCCCACAGGATGATAGTAAATGGGTCCAGGTAACCTAAAACTAGTCAAATTAAATAAAAAATTGTATTTTGCAACTTTGGCTGGTCCTATACCAAAACTGGTTAACACAAGTTGCTGTCCCATTATTAATCCAGTATGCTGGGAACCGAAATTCCCTTAGCCGATAAAACCTGAACCTACTTCTGTGGTAGTTCAACATTCCTATGTTTATTAGTTAGGACAAATATTCTCAGAGTGTGAAATATAAAGAGTAACAAGTTGTATCTAAAGATACAACAAAATCCTAATGCTAATGACACGAAACGATATCCAAAGTTAAGCTCAGTCACCGGAAGTCTAATTAGAAACAGAAAACTTGAAGTCACTCTGAAATGCGTGTTGTTTCCAATCAATGCAACGGTAGTGTTCCCTATGCTCCATGCCTCACAATTCAATTGCTTCCACTGCGTTAGAGTCTCGAAACAACTCTTGTTCGATACAGTTCACTGTCCCATAACACCCAAAGTAACCCCAGGTAAAACAGGATTTACGATTTGAAGAACATATTCACGTTACCTAATGTTTTCTAACTCCATCTTCTTCGCTACTCATCTTTAGCTTACTTCTCCTTCTCTCTCAAATTCTAAACAGTTATGTGGGAAAATATGATGTACGCACACTACAAGCCATTTCAAAGTGCGAATATCTGGACGGAATGTGTGTATGCCTTCCTACAATCCCTAATCTCTTAATCTCTTTTATCTCGTTCTTACCATATATTTCATAGCGATGGAGACTAGTCTTACATCATACCTTGGATGTTGATTGTGTGAAGGTACCACGTGGCATAAAGGACTCAGCGTCCTCTGCAGTAAAATCACTGGGTAAATAGTCAACGATGAACTTGAAGGGGTGTCATGTGATGTTCGCACAGAACAAATGACGAGAAAAACAACGAACAAAACGAAGGAAAAAGGAGGCGTAGCGTCTTTGACTATAAATCAAAACGTCTTGGGTCTTGGCTCCTGGTTTCGAACCTAGCCATTGCTTAAATTTCGAATAAACATAACCAGCAATGACAATAGAAGACTTCCGACATCAGAAATCACCGTCTTTCTGTCAACGACCTTGTCAAAGAGTACGGAGGAGCGGACAGAGGTTCAGGGCACTCTCTTGCCCTCGGATGGGAAACTGCTGCTAAAAGGTGGAACAATCAGTAGTTATCAAATGCATGATGAAGTTGCAAAGGCAATGGAAAGCACTGCGTTAAAGATACATAATGTATATTCAGTAATTGTTCGTGTGGGCCGCATCAAACCAGGCAGAAGACTGATGACTCAAAAAAAAAAAAAAAAAAAAGGAATTTTGCCAATAGTACTTCACCAGGTAACATTATGTTACAACGATTTCAGAATGCAAACTGACTTTACTAATTAGATCAAAAGCATTCATCTTTTTAATTTTTCCTTCTGTATTACAATCTATTGATGATCCCTTACTTCTGAGAAGTGCACTGCGTTGTGTGTGTGTGTGTGTGTGTGTGTGTGTATGTATGTGTGTGTTTTCGTGTGCGTGCGCGCCCACGTGTGTTTGTGTATCTGCTTTATATCTGCATTTATCTCGTTTCTCTGCGGTTCAAACAAAGTTATATCAGTTGCTGGTGTAACAGGTAGCCCTTAATTTCTGTATACCATTCTATGCCGCTGATTTATTTCGTTCGATAAGACTTTGTCCTATCGATGCCTCACATAACAGGGAAACATTTTCCTTGTTATATCTAGTAAAATCGCTGTGAATGATTACGTATCGTTATAATATTTACAATCACTGCATCTGATACGAAAATAGCTATTATTTACGAAGTAGATACTTGATGTACTTTGTACATGTAATAAACTGAGCGACTGAAAATCCTTGCCCCATTTAGAATCAATATCAGTATAGTTGTAAAATTCTAGTATCCCACTGGAAATTCATTTCGCAAAGTCCATCGGAATTCCAGCACAATCTACTTAAATAAATGTAAAGTGAGATTTTCCCTTTCCCATTGCGACGCCTAATTTGGCATAATAACAACATTATTGTTCATTTGCTGTAAGAATTCCGTACTGAAATAAAGCAGATACGAGCACTTAGTGTCAATAACTTGAAGAGATAATAAAAATGTCGGTCAAGAGATTCCTGAACAACTGCTGGGGCTTAAACCGCCAGACTCTTTGTAGTGAAACAGCTGCTACACTGCGGCTTGGTGACCACAGCCTGTTAAAATTCCTCATTTAATCGAGAGCGCGGGCTAAACCGATTGACTAATGATTTCAAGTGTGCGCCGAAACGCTGTGAAATATTGATTGTGGTCATTATTAAAACGTTTTTTGCGTTTCAGGCGCTCGTTTATCGAGCTGCGCGATGTCCATCTTCCGTCGAGTGGCAGAAATACGAGGGCACGCGCGAGTTGCAATGAATGCGCGTCCCTTTAATTACGATGGAGAGCGGGATCGTTAGTCACGCCCGCCGACCGCCGACCGCCGATAGGTACGCCGCTGAGAGCTCTGGTCTACCGATAACCGCACCGCGGCAGCAGGTATCACTGCGCGAGTGTGTTGCCGCGGGACCCGTCTCCTTGAATGGGGGTCCGGCCAACGATCTGCGGGGCGCTATTCCACAACACTAACACATTTATTCACGAGCAAGTGCGGTCCACTACCTGAGCAGAACTTCAAATTAGGTTTACCGTAGCTCCCAGAAACCACTTGCGGCGAATGTCGAGGTTACTGTTTCAGCCACCCTATGACAGATTCTCTCTCTGTCTGAGTGAGTTGCGCCTATCTCAAGAAATGACTCTAGGGTTGTCAACCAACATTAGATGCTCCATTAGTAGTTCTAGGACTGTAGTAGTTGCTCTTAACGTAACAGCACTCTCATTGTGAATCCGAAACTCAAGTTTCTGCGCTCTTCTCTTTGCTTCCATCGCCACTGTTGCCACCATGTTGTCATTTACCATAACATAGGAGAAACAGTATTGTTCCACAACTCAGTCTGAATCAGGTAAATTATATGCTTTGTGTAGTCGCAATTATCTTGGAGTATTATGAAAGATGCATGTAACCTGCATGGGATTTGAACCACATATTATGTGACCTATATACAGTCTGTAAAATGTCGAATTCAGCATTGTGTAAACTCCATATCTGGTGCAATCAGAACTTCTAAATGTTGTGTAATGGAAATAAAGAAGTCCTAGGTACATTTCTGGGAATTTTTAATAAAAATTAAAAGCCTACAAATAATCCTGTCGGAGGAACATCCGCAACTGAGCACTATAGCAGAGGTTCAAAATACCGCTTCCCTTTTTAAGGTTTTTTTTTATTTAAAACACGACCGGTTTCGGACTCTTATATACCCATCATCAACAGCCTTACTAAACTTTATGAGTATTTTGAGACATGGCAACTGAGACCAAATGTTTCTAAAACCGAGGTAAGCCTGTTCCACCTCTCTAATCGCCTTTCATCAGCAAAGATCAGTCCACAGTTCGGCCCTCTTGGCACAGTCAGATACAACGAAAGCCCAAAATACCTGGGAGTCACTCTGAACAGAATTATAACATACAAAAAACACCTTTCCAACTTGGCCAAGAAGATACAAATACGAGTGAACCTTGTGAGAAAGCTGGCAGGCAGTACATAGCGAGCAACCACATCCTCCGAGGAGCATCCCTTACACTGGTATACTCTGCATCAGAATACTGTGCACCAGTTTTGGCTCCGAAGCACCCACGTAGCGAAAGTAGACGTCCAACTGAACTCAGTTATAAGAGTAATTAGAGGTACAGCCCGGTCTACACCTACTTGCTGGCTACCAGCGCTTTCAAACATCTGTCCATCACACCATCGTCGAAAGGCTGCTCTTTACAACCTCTGTCAACAAGTTTCTGAAAACAACTCGATCCCTCATCATGACGATTTGCTATCACTGCCCAGGAAACGCCTCAAATCTAGAACACCAGCATATGAAATGGGCGTCCAAATGCTATCCACAGGATTCGACCAGGACGCAGAGTGGAAACTTGAGTGGCAAGCTACAAGAACCCGAAACCACGAACTCGCAGACAATCAAACAGTTCCAGTTCCAGGCTTCCACCAACCAGGGGAGGTGTGGGTGCAGTTAAACAGATATCGGACCGAAGAGGGTGGGTGCAAGCACAACATGCACAAGTGGGGCGTTTCAAGTGACAGTGTGTGTGACTCTGGTGACACTCAAACAATGAGCCACATTGTGAATGACTGTCCAATCAGACGCTTCCCTGGTGGCATTGAGAAGCTCCATCAAGCATCCCACGAGGCACTCCGCTGGATCATCAACATCCGGGTGTAGTCTGAGCCGTTTTAAAACTTGTGTACTATATATAATTTCACATGTTCATTTTTATATATACGAGGTGCGGCTAGAAAAAAACCGGACTGATGCTGGAAAAAACATTTATTTACAATTATTTACAATTTCATGTTATCTCCTTCAATGTACTCTCCTCCTCGGTCTCTACACCGCTCCATACGAATTTTCCACTGTTCATAGCAATGCTGCAGATCATTTTCGGTAAGTCCATACATTACTTCCGTCGCTTTTTCTTTTACTGCTTCAACAGTCTCAAATCTAGTTCCTTTCAAAGCTGACTTGACTTTAGGGAAAAGAAAAAAGTCACAGGGGGCCAAATCAGGTGAGTAGGGTGGATGATCTAAAATGGGAATGTTGTGTTTTGCCAAAAACGTCTTCACTGACAACGCACTGTGAGCTGGGGCATTGTCTTGGTGAAGGATCCATGACTTTTTTCTCCACAAATCGTTCCGTTTTCTCCTTACTCGCTCACGTAGGGTAGCCAGGACGCTAATGTAGTAATGCTGATTCACTGTTTGTCCCTCTGGTACCCAATCAATGTGCACAATCCCTTTGATGTCAAAAAAAAAAAACAATCATCATTGCCTTGAATTTCGATTTTGACATTCGTGCTTTTTTTTGTCGTGGAGAACCAGGAGTTTTCCAATGCATCGATTGGCGTTTAGTTTCGGGATCGTAAGTAAAAAACCACGATTCATCGCAACTAATAACATTTTGTAAGAAGGTGGGATCACTTTCAATGTTTTCCAGGATGTCAGAACAAATCATTCTTCGGCGTTCCTTCTGTTCAATTGTGAGACACTTTGGAACCATTTTTGAACACACTTTGTTCATGTTGAAACTTTCATGAAGAATCTGCCTAACACTTTCCTTGTCAACTCCTGTTAACTCAGACACTGCTCTGATTGTTAAACGGCGATCTTGTCGAACAAGTTTACCGATTTTTTTCAATGTTTGCATCAGTTTTTGCTGACAATGGTCTGCCAGTGCGAGTGTCATCACTGGTGTCTTCACGGCCATCTTTAAATCGTTTAAACCACTCAAACACTTGTGTTCGCGATAAACAATCATCGCCGTACACTTGTTGTAACATTACAAACGTTTCACTTGCAGATTTTCCTAGTTTGAAACAAAATTTGATGTTATCACGCTGTTCTTTCTGTACACTCAACATTTTCCGACGCACAGACAAAACGTCAAATACTTAAAACAGACGGCACGGGCAGACTGAGTGCAGGAGGCAGATGAAACTCGAGCAGTAGGCGGAGCGAGAGTCACGTGACAGGCCACGCGACTTTCAGCCTTATTGCATTCGTTTTATTGTTTCACCAGTACTAGTCCGTTTTTTTTCCAGCCACACCTCGTATTTCTTTGTTTGCTAAATGTGTATTACTGTAATTGATGCATACGATAATAATAATAATCACTCGTTATAACTTTGTGCTCTGACGCCGAGCGCCGCGGTGGCCGAACACGGACGCTGTGTATCACCAGCGAGCGCAGAGGTCCATGGGTAGAGGAGGGGTTTTCTACCATTTTATTGTGCGCCCATTGCCTGAGAGACGTTTCCCATCATTTTCTGGTCATATGAACACTACCGAGTCACTTCATGAGTACAACTTGCCTAATGCTTGTGCGCGGGGTATGGTGGGGGGGAGGTCCACTGGGTCACCTTGATCAGTTTCTGGTGGGAGTGAGGTGATCTTGAATACAAGTCACCCAAGTGGTTAACCTGAGGCCAGATGTGATAAGGTTGTGATCTGCACCAGAACCCGCACTGCTGTACTTCTGCTGACCAGTTATGGCATTATCAAATCATAAGCCCATAGTGATAACTCGAATGCGGGCTACCGATACCCTGCCACTGTTCTCGATGCATGCCAGTGTGTTTTGTGATGGTTTCTCACCGGAAGTGACGTCCGATATCTACCTGTCTTCGTACTAGTACTGCTATCCTACTCTCGAAGTATAAATAAAGTGCATAATTTGCAAAACTGGTCACATGCGACAAAGTCTGAGTATTACACAGTTTATTTAGAATGTTACAGTCCAATTACTTTCTAAGTACGAGAGGGAAGAACAACGATGCATCTGCGTTTTCCAGATAGAGTCCTGTACTTTAAAATTTCAGCATGACTACTGAACTACAATTATTAAATTTATTTTAACGTACAGTTGTTCCAATAAGGAGAAATTTCGGATGCATTTCCCACTTGAATTCTAGCATCGCTTCAAACGTATCTGTACAAACATATGAGTGTCAGTGTCATACAGAAACAGTTGCAGTCGCTAAAATTGAGCAAGTCCTAAGTGCCCGATTGAAAGCCTATCACATTCAATACAGAATTTATCGGCCGAATGATCCCTTTTTTTTTCACCATAACGCACCCCAGATCTCTCGAGCAAAGAAACTGTTCCCAGTAGTTTGAATAGAACACGAGACAAATCTGTCTACCCGGCCGCGATTGCCGAGCGGCTTAGGTTAGTTAGGTTTAAGTAGTTCTAAGTCTAGGGGACTGATGACCTCAGATGTTAAGTCCCATAGTGCTTAGAGCCATTTGAACCATTTGGAATCTGTCTACAAGAAAAGTTCAGAATTGATCCTCAGAGGTCCCATAGTATATGTTTGACACTCATCTATTGTACAATCTTGCAACATATTCCGAGTTTAAACGCAATTAAGTGTGTCGTTCAGAATTACCTTCTCCATGTCAACGAAGATTATGAGTCAGGAGAACCTATCTAGTGTTTTATTTCCCAAGACATCCTGAAAGCTATGGATCAACGCAGTCAGGTAGATCCCCATATTTCTTGAATTCCGGAAAGTAATTGACTCGATGTCACACTGGCGCTGATTGATGAAAGTGCGGACATACGACGGATCAATAGAAATTTGTGTCCATGTAGGGAGAACGCAGCATGTTAACTCGGATGGAGATATATCTTGAGCTGTTCACCCAGGAAATGTGTTTGGATCCTTGGTGTCCATCTTGTGTGTTAAATACCTTGCAGACAATAGTAACACTAATCTCAGACTCTTCACAGATGATGCACCAATCTATAACGAAAAGAAAGGTGAAAAAAAAAAACTGCACAGGTATTCAGTCAAAGAATTAAGGGGTGCGAAGATTGGAAACTTGCTTTAAATGTTGAGAAATGTAAATTGTGCACTTCATGAAATAAAGTACAAGATCAAGTAGCTGCAACTAGAATCAACAACTCAGCTCCTCATCCCATTCAAACAGCTGAGTGTAACGATTTGTACGTGTAGGAAATGGAAAGATCACATAGGGTAAGTCGTAGGTAAAACTCGTGGTAGGCTTGAATATTGGGAAAATTGCTTGCAAAACAATAGAGAGTTTTAAGAGACAGTGCCAGTAAAATTACAAAAAAATCCGTCTAAATCTATGGCTTCACGGTATCCGAGAATGGACGTTACTGTCATCTCACTACAGTGAGATGTTAAGAGTATAATTTTTATAACAGCATTTTGTATCCGAACGACGTTGCTGTTTATTTCATAGAATTTTTTCACAGCGTAACAGTCACGATTCGCAGTGCAACTCCCGTCGTCCATGCCCTGACCTTTGGTCTAGGAGATGCGCGAAAACAATCCGTGTTGCAAGTGCGACGGTACAATATACATGGCCTCACAAAAGAAAGTGGAGCCCCCAGAAGACATGTTAGAATGTCAGTGTACCTTCATACACGTACACACCATCGTTGCTTACGTAAATTATCAGAGTTGCAATTCTCTGCGTCAGACAGAATGGCCACCAGGGATCATTAGTATTGTTAGCAGGATTGTGACAGCAAAATCGTCCCAGATGCAGCACGCGTGGGTCCAGCGTGGACGTCAACTCCATTCCAGCGCCAATATCCAGGATATGAAGGACGACATACAACTGTTGCGTTGTGGGTCATTTTGAGTCAGGACAGAATGCAACGGCTTTGTGACACACTTCCCAACCAAATTAGTGCATGCAGCCACGTCAGACGGGAGTCCAATGTCGTACTGATAGTGAGCTCATACTGACAAGATCTTTATAGATTTGCCTCAATATTGCAGCCACTGAAATAGCCTCACTTTCCTTCTCACATACCTGATGATGGTCGAAGTAGAGAGGACATAAAATGTAGACTGGCAATGGCAATGAAAGCGTTTCTGAAGCAGAGAAATTTGTTAACATCGAGTATAGATTTAAGTGTCAGGAAGTCGTTTCTGAAAGTATTTGTATGGAGTGTAGCCATGTATGGAAGTGAAACATGGACGTTAAATAGTTTGGACAAGAAGAGAATAGAAGCTTTCGAAATGTGGTGCTACAGAAGAATGCTGAAGATTAGATGGTTAGATCACACAACTAATGAGGAGGTATTGAATAGGATTGGGGAGAAGAGAAGTTTGTGGCACGACTTGACTAGAAGAAGGGATCGGTTGGTAGGACATGTTCTGAGGCATCAAGGGATCACCAATTTAGTATTGGAGGGCAGTGCGGAGGGTAAAAATCGTAGAGGGAGACCAAGAGAAGAATACACTAAACAGATACAGAAGGATGTAGGTTGCAGTAGGTACTGGGAGATGAAGAAGCTTGCACAGGATAGAGTAGCATGGAGAGCTGCATCAAACCAGTCTCAGGACAGAAGACCACAAGAACAACAACAACGACCTTCTCAGCATGTAAAGTTTCATTTAGCGCCCTCCTTCTGAATGCTTCACTTATTTTGAAAAGCAGTGTCATATCGTACCGTCGCAGCTCAACATGGTTCTGTCACAATGAATAGTTTCGTGTAGCACCTAGGAGTTATCAGAAGTGGGCGGATGGAAGTTGGCGTCGCATTGCGAGTGTTATTCTTTCGCTGGGAATGTAATTTTATCATCGCTATTGCAGCTTCATAGAAGTTTAAAGCAGTTGCGTAAAGGTTTTCATTGCGTTACGAGTTGCATAGCTTCAACAGTTTCGAATCTGTCGCAGAACATTTCCCCTCGTACTGCGTCGAGACTTTGTACACCTCGGTAGCGAACAGAGCGCAGCTGCGCGCATGCACACACTCGGACTCGCGCAGCTTGTTGACAGAGAGTTTTCAATTACCTTTAATTCAATCACTCTCCAATGCCGACCCAATCACCGTCACAACGGGGACACTAGCCTGTAATGTCTCTCCACTCTCCCTCCCCCATCTCTCCCACACCCTCCACACCACAGCCGCTATATTTGTCTGCCCGCCTCCCACGTCCTATCTGCCCCGCCCAGTGTGTGTTACTTGTTTGTTTATTTGACGAACAAGTGCACCCGTATGTACATGGTATCTTCTCGCATCAAATACACTAAAGCAAGAAATTGCTATGTCAGGAGGATTCTCTAGTTGTTGTGGTATTCATTTCGAACACTAGTTTCATGCAGCTCTCCGTAATGATTTATACTTCGCTACGCTTTTCGTCTCTGCATAACTTCTGCTACCTATATTTATTTCACTCTGCTTACTGCACCAGAGTCTTAATCTCCCTCTACGAGTTTCAGTGCCTCCCTCCCCTATATATATATATATATATATATATATATATATATATATATCACCAAAATTGGTATATTACGTACTATTATCAAATTATACAAAACAACACACTATAATACAATATACGAAATGACATTGATTACACTGCAAATAAATAAAATTATTTCTATTTAATGGGAGGCATGAATTTGTTTATTTTTTATTTTTGATCAATTGTTTCATGTTAGATTTGATAGAGAGTGGAAGACGCATGTGAGGCTCACTCTGTTGTGGTATTTTGCCTTTCTAGCTTCTTATGCTGGAAGTACACTACTGGCCATTAAAATTGCTGCACCACGTAGATGACCTGCCACAGACGCGAAATTTAACCGACAGGAAGAAGATGCTGTGATATGCAAATGATTACCGTTTCAGACCATTCACACAAGGTTGGCGACGGTGGCGACACCTACAACGTGCTGAGATGAGGAAAGTTCCCAGAATGAGATTTTCACTCTGCAGCGGAGTGTGCGCTGATATGAAACTTTCTGGCAGGTTAAAACTGTGTGCCGGACCGAGACTCCCCCAGGCTGTGGCTAAGCCATATCTTCGCTATATCCTTTCTTTCAGGAGTGCTAGTTCTGCAAGGTTCGCAGGAGAGCTTCTGTAACGTTTGGAAGGTAGGAGGCGAGGTACTGGCAGAAGTAAAGCTGTGAGGACGGGGAGTGAGTCGTGCTTGGGTAACTCAGTTGGTAGAGCACTTGCCCGCGAAAGGCAAAGGCCACGAGTTCGAGTCTCGGTCCCGCACACAGTTTTAATCTGCCAGTAAGTTTCATGAGGAAAGTTTCCAACCGATTTCTCATACACAAACAGCAGTTGACCGGAGTTGCCTGGTGAAACGTTGTTGTAATGCCTCGTGTCGGATTGTAGCCTATCGGGATTGCGGTTTCTCGTATCGCGACATTGCTGCTCGCGTTGGTCGAGAACCAATGACTGTTAGCAGAATATGGAATCGATGGGTTCAGGAGGGTAATATGGAACGTCGTGCTGGATCCTTAGCTTCCTCAACCCTTTCTTCAGGTACTTTATCAGTAACGCACACCCTACCATTTACTGCCGAAAAAAGGCATCTCGCTCTCTTTATGTCTCTCTGTGGCCAGTGAGGTGGGTCACCATTGGCACACACCAGCTTCTGCCTCTAAGCTTCCACTTATTTACAATAGCCAATAGTTGCAATTCCTATGTTGTGTAAACATTCTACACTCCTGGAAATTGAAATAAGAACACCGTGAATTCATTGTCCCAGGAAGGGGAAACTTTATTGACACATTCCTGGGGTCAGATACATCACATGATCACACTGACAGAACCACAGGCACATAGACACAGGCAACACAGCATGCACAATGTCGGCACTAGTACAGTGTATATCCACCTTTCGCAGCAATGCAGGCTGCTATTCTCCCATGGAGACGATCGTAGAGATGCTGGATGTAGTCCTCTGGAACGGCTTGCCATGCCATTTCCACCTGGCTCCTCAGTTGGACCAGCGTTCGTGCTGGACGTGCAGACCGCGTGAGACGACGCTTCATCCAGTCCCATACATGCTCAATGGGGGACAGATCCGGAGATCTTGCTGGCCAGGGTAGTTGACGTACACCTTCTAGAGCACGTTGGGTGGCACGGGATACATGCGGACGTGCATTGTCCTGTTGGAACAGCAAGTTCCCTTGCCGGTCTAGGAATGGTAGAACGATGGGTTCGATGACGGTTTGGATGTACCGTGCACTATTCAGTGTCCCCTCGACGATCACCAGTGGTGTACGGCCAGTGTAGGAGATCGCTCCCCACACCATGATGCCGGGTGTTGGCCCTGTATGCCTCGGTCGTATGCAGTCCTGATTGTGGCGCTCACCTGCACGGCGCCAAACACGCATACGACCATCATTGGCACCAAGGCAGAAGCGACTCTCATCGCTGAAGACGACACGTCTCCATTCGTCCCTCCATTCACGCCTGTCGCGACACCACTGGAGGCGGGCTGCACGATGTTGGGGCGTGAGCGGAAGACGGCCTAACGGTGTGCGGGACCGTAGCCCAGCTTCATGGAGACGGTTGCGAATGGTCCTCGCCGATACCCCAGGAGCAACAGTGTCCCTAATTTGCTGGGAAGTGGCGGTGCGGTCCCCTACGGCACTGCGTAGAATCCTACGGTCTTGGCGTGCATCCGTGCGTCGCTGCGGTCCGGTCCCAGGTCGACGGGCACGTGCACCTTCCGCCGACCACTGGCGACAACATCGATGTACTGTGGAGACCTCACGCCCCACGTGTTGAGCAATTCGGCGGTACGTCCACCCGGCCTCCCGCATGCCTACTATACGCCCTCGCTCAAAGTCCGTCAACTGCACATACGGTTCACGTCCACGCTGTCGCGGCATGCTACCAGTGTTAAAGACTGCGATGGAGCTCCGTATGCCACGGCAAACTGGCTGACACTGACGGCGGCGGTGCACAAATGCTGCGCAGCTAGCGCCATTCGACGGCCAACACCGCGGTTCCTGGTGTGTCCGCTGTGCCGTGCGTGTGATCATTGCTTGTACAGCCCTCTCGCAGTGTCCGGAGCAAGTATGGTGGGTCTGACACACCGGTGTCAATGTGTTCTTTTTTCCATTTCCAGGAGTGTATCTCAGTGAGATTCGCATTACGATTCTACGCGTGCACTATTCTGGACAGAGGTTTAACCAATGCTCGAGGTTGTGCGATAATTATTCAACATATTAACTGCATATGCTGTCTGCAAACGGCCGAACTAGAGCACGTGGTGCATTCTGAATCAAACTGTTGTGCTGTTTTCTAGAAAGCGCACGAAAGAACAGATATTCTTGCAGAAATTATAGCTCATTAAACAAGCAAACTGTTAAAATAAAGCCTATTGCGCTGCCGTGGTGGACCAGAAGGGTAATTGAGTACCAAACACGTGGCACAAAATCGACACACAGAGACATAAACAACTTCCACAAAATATAAGATTAAAAATCATTAAAAATCATACTCGCTTCGACACAGTATTACACTCATTTACTGTTGAAGTGATCCTAACCAGTTTTTGCTAATCAGATTTACCGTTTGAGATTCTACTTCATCATTGTTCAAAATGCACAAAGTAACTTCCACACTCTTAACTAAACCACCCAAAAATCGCCTATTTCAAGCAATATAATTATGGTAAATTTGGAAGAATAACTCGCTTCACACGCTTCAGTTAATCTGAAATTCTTAAGTATTTCAACAGTTAAACGTAACGAAGTCCTAACTCAACCTGCTTCCTATCACCTGTAACCCCCCTTAAGAGTTACGATCCGTACACACAAAGCGCTCACCGAAGAGTGACCCTTCCTCTTTTGAGACTACCTAGCTCCCTGTGCAGCGGAAGCTACCGGAGGGGCGGCCCTCAGTCACCAACCTCACACACAAAAACAGCGTTCGACTAAGATGGGTAAACTTCTCTGTTCAGGTATTGGAAACCTAAGTTGGTCATCCTGTGCTCTCCTTCGAACGAGAAGCAACATCGTCTGCTCCCAGCAGACGATGACCAACTCAGAGTTTCTCACGAAACAAAACCGAAACTCCACATTAAAACGCACATATAATATTCAATAGGCCTTATTTGAGTGCCCAGTCTTTCTGGAAAAGAGTTCATGAATTGAGCTAAAATCAGGTAGTAAAGTCAATAAGTTGGACCGAATTCGTCAAGCGTCTTATGAAACGATTTCACGGAGACGTTTCAACATTTACATTTTTTGAAGCCAATATTCAGCAGCATCTCATGTTTTCATAAGTGCCCCAATCTGCGGATTTTCAGTGCTTGCCCTAGATGCTATCTATAGCATTCGGTGTGTTCGAATGAAATAGAGATTTCTACGTTTTGTGTACACTACTGCCTTCCTGGAGTTTGCTAAATCAGCGTTCCTTCTCTTCCCACTTCTGCACCATAAAACGGTCTCTGCTGGGGCCTTATGCCACAGGAGATCGAATCTGTGTTCTTTGCTGTGCATCCAGCACCCAAGCACTATAGAAGAGAATTTGGTGGGCTGTATGGCATTGACCTGCGCCAGCCCCGGTACATCATTCTAAGAATTGCTTCGAGGGTGGTGTCTCTGCGCGCCTAAGTGACTCCCCTGCTCGCCTGAACACTGTCACGTCATCCTAATCTGCTTTCAGTGCCCTCTTTCTTACACAAAGCACTCGAATTCCAATAAAAAATCTAAATTCCATGGCTGCCGACTATCATTACTGGTGTTACGCATTATGTTTGTCGGTGTCAGGTAATTATTCCGATGTAATGCGTCTTTATATTCTAATTTATACGTCATGTGACAGTTCTGGAAAAAATGGTCGTGTAACACTTCGCACCTAGCAACTGCTTCCTCTTTCTTTAGCTGAATAAACCATTGTGTGTAGGTATTTCCTGAATGACACATTCTTCCATAGCCAAGGTCTCTGCCAAATCATCCATCCATGGGGAAAAAATGTGTCAAATTAAAGGGTGAATATGTAGAGGACAGACGCTTTCTCATGTTCTATGGTTGCAGTTTGATGTTTCCAGGTGAAAATTAAAACGCTATGACTACCCTGCTATATTCTACGACATTATAAATTGTATTGCAGTCTAAGAAACAAACTTTGACCGACATTGACACTTCGTCTGTACCGCGAATATACATGCATTGATTATTTATTTTCATGTCTGGATGAACATATATTAATGATGATTGAAGCCATCTGAAATTAATTCAAAATTTGGCTTGATTCAGAAAGTGTGCACAAATAGCTCAACTGTTTAACCCTCCTATAACCAGAAGTTTTTTGTTACACTGAGTACCGCTGGGGTCAATATGACCCCAAGTAATTACCACGGGATATATTGGCAGTATTTTATTTATTTTAATAAACTGACATAAAAGCATACATTTCTGATTGAAACCAAGCAAAATCTGTATATAAGCACTTACAGATCTTGTCTTAATGCTTGATCTTATGGATCCTAACATTCAAAACAAAGCAACTCCTTACGTTTAAAAAAAAAGAATCTCTGAATGTTGTTTACAGATAAAAGAAAAGCATCTTTTGCACGTTTATGAACGTCTTCTATCCACTGAACGTTAGCATACGGGGCACAGTCCACGTTTTGCCCCCGTGGACGTTACGTCAACATATTTACCTCTCTCGGGCATGGGTGTGCGTGTTGTCCTTAAGCGTAAGTTAATTTACGTTAGATTAAGTAGTGTGTAAGCCTAGGGACCGATGAACTCAGCAGTTTGGTCTCATAGGAACTTACCACAAATTTCCAAATTTCCAAGCCTCAGTCTTCCTCTACAATTTTTACTTCCACATTTCGTCTGCAGTGGAACCTAACGGTTACTGCTGAGTAGCTGCTCTTCTAAACAAAAGTCCGTGTGGCCACACCAGTTGCGATTTTGCCTGATATTGCTCGTACCTTAGGTAGTTGAGCTATGCAGAGCTCTGTTTAAAAAGAATAGCTCGATGTAATCAAGGGACAAGCCGTGCCCTGCGCCTAATTCACTGCCAATAATATCCTGTAGCTATGATCCTGCAGTCAAATAGCCTATGCATTGCCAGAATTGTGAGTTAATTAAATACACAGAAATAAAAAAATAAGAGTTAAATGAATAATTTAATCGTAAGGGTTCTGTAACAACGTCTGTAATTGATGTAGATGACAGTGAATTATGTTGAGTAATGTTTATTCAAGAAAGAACATCTCAAATAAGCGGGAAGCGGTCCTACGATATTCAGCTAAAATACATATAGAAAATACCCTCATCTTCACAAGGATTTAAAGTCACTTAGTCTTGTACAAAAAGGTGTGCATTATTCAGGAACACACATTTTCAATAACTTGCCAGCAGCCATAAAAAGCTTAACAACCAATGAAATTCAGTTTAAGAGAAGCCTAAAGGATTTATTGGTGGCCAACTCCTTCTACTCCATTGATGAATTTCTTAGTAAAACCAACTGATTTGTATATAAGTACAACGTAACTTCTGCACAATTTCAGTGCAGTAATGTGTTCATTGAAAATGTGTTTGCGTGTGTGTGTGTGTGTGTGTGTGTGTGTGTGTGTGTGTGCTAGTATAATCTAACTTCTGCGCCATTTCAGTGCAGTAATGTGTTCATTGTAAATAAGTATTACAGTAGTTGTATTACCTTATAAATAAATAAAAAACTTTTTTATTTTAAATTCAGTGCATTAGTATTTGTAAAATGACTCTTAGTGTTCATTAAAAATGACGATCATTCCACTTGGGACCTGTGGAATGGTACATTAGCTTATTTGTTTTAGTTGTAAATATTTGTCATGTATTGTTGTTTTTCTGACATGTTCCACATCCTGGAGGACCTCCTCCTACGGATCAATTGGAATGAAAGTAAATCTAATCTAATCTAATCTAAAATACAGTAAAGTTACGTTGAGAGCAATACGAGAATGGTAGCAAAATCCTCAAACTAAAATTTTAGCAAAGATACAAGAAAAATAAGTCCATTTCGTGATCAGAATACACGAAATATTCATCGTCTGAAAATGGTGAAGCGTTCAATGTGATGGTGCAGAAACTGACCCACAAAATACACAGAATAGTAGCTCTTATTCTGTCTACTCTCAGTTCCATAATAAAAGCTCCTACACTGGAGCACATCCTCGAAATACAAATTCCCTTCAGAAGTTAGAATGTTGTAGCAGACGTTCACCACCCAAAATCAATCACCTATACGACTGAACCACGCATGTTACCATAGACAGGTCTGCCTTCTTCCAGCACTCGACAAAGTGCCTAGAATCTCTCACTTGAGCTCTTCACTCGCAAAAGTGCCAGTCTGCACTTCACTCCTGCAGTATACCACTCCTGTCTGCTTTTCCATTGGCTGAAGGCCATCCGCACCAAAAATACGTCATTCTTAAATACTGCAGACATGATTTGACTCATTTCATCACTTCCCAGACTAAATTAATATATTAAAACAATTTTTAAATAAAGAAATGTTATAAATATTTGGTCACACTCACACCACTCAAAATAATTATAGATAAAGGTTTTCCATAAATAAATAAGTCAGCATTCTTGCTCAAGTGCGCTCATGATAAATGGCAACCTGGCAACGGTGTGTCATTAAATATTGTTTAAACAATCAGAAGAGTCTTTTGGCACTGTTTTAACATGTGGTGCCAGCTAAAACATGCGCGTGACCCCTTCTTATACTACTATGATTTTGCACTATAAATTGTAACTGATAGTTAAATAGACTTACTGGCAAAATAATAAACTGTTCTTTAAATAAATACACAAGTACGACAAAATTTGAGATATTCATGTTGCATTCATTTGCTGTGTAATTGTGCAGTATGCAATATTCTGACAAACACTTGCAGAAAGAAAAGTTATAAAAAATGTAATAGATCAATAAATAAAACAGATACAGACACGTAGCTTTCGGAGATGACAGTTATCGTGCAATTCTATCATCTGAGATATCGTTTGCTGAAAGTGCACGAAGCGTTTAAAAGTTGTTAACTCAGAGGTTCATTGCGAAAATGTTTAGCCATTGTAAAATATTAATTTCGGTAGTTTCAAACATACCGAAAATATTGTTTTTCCATTGAATGCAATTCATTTTTCTGAGATCGCAGATGGATTTAGATTTGCTTTAATACTTGACAGTAAATTATTATAGATTCGCCAATAACTGTAAGAAGTCGTCTTTGAGTGTGTCTCAAAGCTCACCATTGCCAGTCATTCCGCCAGTAGTCCTCCGCCGCACAAGCAGATTCGCCTCCTGTCACACTAGCTCTAGGCGGCCAAACCGCTCGCCTACATATGTGTAACTTTACACCCTGTATTGCCAAACTGACATGCCCTTGATGCATACCGATGTGCACTATCATGTGAGCCCTTCTTTTATTCAAGTTGCGTCATGAATTTCTTTTTTGTGCTGTGAATTTCTTTTTCCCCCTGTTACTTTCAGTACTTTTTCCCATTTAATCTTCAGCATTCTTCGTTAGCACCACATTCAAAAGCTTCTATTCTCTTCTTGTCTCAACTGTTTATCGCCCAGGTTGCACTTTCATACGACGTTAAACCCCACACAAATACCTAACAAAAAGATTTTGTTAACGTTAACATTTATATTCCTTTTCTTCTTGGTATTGTCAGCCTGGATTAATATTATCTCTACTTTGGCCATGGGCTCTTATTTTACTTCTCAAGTACCAAAAATTCCTCTACTGTTTTTAGTGTCTCATTTCGTAATCTAATTCCCTCAGCATCACTTCATTTTTTCAATACTATTGCATCACCCTTTCTTCTGTTACCGGTGATATTAATCTTTGGACATTATCCATTCCGTTCGACTCCTCTTCGAGGTCCTTTATGACTGTGAGAATTAAAGTGGTAACGGAAAATCTCAAATTGTATTTCTTCTCATGAACCTTAACTTAATTTCTCAATTTCTTCTTGTTGTACATAACCCGTTTCTCAGTGTATTTTATCCCTACTAGTTTCAGACTTCTAATGATTGTATTCCAATCAGCATTTACAAAAATTTTTCTAAGCGTATGTATGATATATACGTAGATCTGCCTTCTTGAACCTATTAAGATAAGTCGTAGGGTCAGTATTGGATTCATAGGATCAGTATTTCCTCGCATGTTCCTACATTTCTCCCAAACGTAAACTGTTTCCCCGAGTTGGGTTTCTACCATTTTTTCTTCTCTAAATAATTCGAGTCAGTATTTTCCATCCAACGCTCATTAAACATGGTTCTTTAATATTCAAACCTATCAGCATTTGTCTTCTTTCGAAATGAAATTATGACATTCTTCTTTAAGCCTAGGGATACTTCGCCTGTATCTTTTACCTTGTATATCTGATGGGATGCCTTTGGCTTGTTATGTTCTCCAGGGATATCAATAATTCTGAGCGAATGTTCTGCATCCTGGGGCATTGTTTCGACTTATACCTTTCAGAGCTCCATTAAATTCTTCGTGCTGTATCATATGTCCCATCTCAGCATAATACACTTGCACTTCTTTTTCTATAATATTGTCTACAAATCTGATTTCATTTCATGAACCTCTATATTGCTTCCAAATTTCGATCTACCCTTAGTTTCTTAGCTCAGCCTTGCCGCCTCATCTGTCAGTATTCATGCCAGTTCTCTTTCAAAAGGTGTGTTAAATCTTATGGAGCTTAACTGCTAAGGTCATCAGTCCCTAAGCTTACACACTATTTAACCTAAATTATTGTAAGGACAAACACACACACACCCATGCCCGAGGGAGGACTCGAACCTCCGCCGGGACCAGCCGCACAGCCCATGACTGCAGCGCCTCAGACCGCTTGGCTAATTCCGCGCGGCACCAGTTCTCTTTAATTTAGCCTTTGAAACTATCAACTACCTACGGTTCATGCATTTTATCCAGGCAGCATCCTTTCAATGTCCTATGTCGCTGCAATATTTTCAATTTTAACTTGCAGTTCATAATTAACAAATTATGGTCAGACTTCACATCTCCCGCAGGAAATATTTTGCGGTTTAAAATCTGGTTTCGAAATCGTTATCTTAGAACTGTGTAATCTATGTGAAACCTTCTGATGTCTTCAGATCTCTTCGAAGCATACAATTCTCTTTCATGATTCATGTATTCAATTTTTAAATTGTTCTCAGTGCAAAATTCTAGTCCCCAATGCCTCTAGATTACGTAAAAGAGTGAATCACTTACAAGGAAGAGATCGACAAGTGATGGAAGCCTTTTTGGTATGATTTCTAGATTTGTTTATCACAAACGGCCCATCACCAGCGACTCCTGTTACGTAACACAAATTACCTATGAGTATCAGTGTTCCAGTTTGCAGGAAGTTACGTCACGTACCAAAGCATCAGCAGCCTCTGATGGAGAAATTCATTGATCAACAATGGGCAGAAGAAATAATAGAGCATAATGATAGTTCGTGGAGTGCAAACATCGTCGTCATTCCGAAGAAGTCATCAGACGATACTAGGACATGCAGGTTCTGTAGAGATTAGCGATACTTGAACGCAAAATCCATTACTGATACGCATTATACCCCCAATACTCGTGAGGCATTGGACAATCTGAGCCAATGCAGATATTTTTGAAGAATGAATCTAAGAAGCGAATATCAGCAGCTAGAAGTACACTGCACAACAGATTTAGAGGACAATATTTTCAAAACATCATAATTGTGTCCTATTCCATCGCCTGAGTTTGAAATTTGGCTGAAATGTGCCTACAATCTTCCTCTGTACCAGTGCAAAAGAATGGAACCATACATCATCATCGAGCTTGGTTACTTTTCCAAGATCCGTGTTTCGACATGTGCAAAAAAAGGTAACCTGGCGCCGTAAGAATCAGTAAATATTCGATGAGGACACCTTTCAGAACGCTGATATGGCGGAAAATAGCAAATGTGAGCCACTGAAATCCACTGTTCTAATGCTGAAGTGTGGTGAAATGTGGCAACGAGCCGAGAAAATAACCAATACGATCATCCTCAGCAAGAAATAATATCATTGCCTCATACGAACGGTAATAAATGGTTCAAATGGTTCAAATGGCTCTGAGCACTATGGGACTCAACTGCTGAGGTCATTAGTCCCCTAGAACTTAGAACTAGTTAAACCTAACTAACCTAAGGACATCACAAACATCCATGCCCGAGGCAGGATTCGAACCTGCGACCGGAGCGGTATCGCGGTTCCAGACTGCAGCGCCTTTAACCGCACGGCCACTTCGGCCGGCCGGTAATAAATACTCAGTGTTCCAAGCCCAAGTTAAATTCAGTTACAGTGAGCCAATTATGACGCAGACACTGTGACTTACGGCTTGCCATTCGCCAGATGACTACTACGTTCGAGATTGCTGCCTGCCTGGTCTGCCACTAACATCACCCTCTGAGGTAAAGTCTTGCGACCTCTAGCTGTGGCTTGCTGAGGGCCGAACTGATGGTGTTCGGCACGCATCAGCAGGTGGCTGTATCTGGGAGCTACCTTAAAGGCTGCTGCCCCTGACTTGCATCTATGAAGCAAACACAGGCATTAATGGCCCACTTCCAGTGGATAAGGATGCTGTAACTCTGCACTACAATCAACATTCCATACAGCGCATTTCTTTGATGCCAATAAGAGTGCCCTGGTAACAAGCAGTGTACGATATGGCGATCGACGCCACTGTACAAGCGACACCTGACGCCCACTACCCTGCACGCCATCGCACTGTTACGTGAAGAGCTGTGACAGAGATAATCGTCTCAAAAATCCCCTGAGTTGAAGGAGTCAGCATGTTCCACGGCAGTGTGCTGCGTCCACTGTCCTCACCATAGCTGCTGAAAAGATGGTTCAGTTGTAACACCTACATGTATGTCTCGCTAATGCGTTTTCGTTAGCACACAAAGCACCAACAGGCCTTCACCACCATACTACACAACTTGCATCCTGCAACTGCAACACGTCTCACATAGGCCCATACTGTTCTTATTCGACTGCTTCAGTACAATTAGTTACTGTATTAATAATGTGTGCTGGTATGCTTCATCTTGTTAACACATACCACAAGAAGTCTCTTTTCAAGCCTCTCAAAAGCTTTGTCGCTGTCAATTAATAAAGTGTGTTGGTTAGTTGATCTCTCTTCCTTTTGAGGTCATGTGGACAACGCCGCTGAAGATCTTCTACCACTAAATCCATGTTGGTCTTAGATACAAATGTTTCTGTAACTGCCAGCTCTCGTACAATGATTCCACATCAGTTTGTAGTAGGAGTTCAGTAAGCGTATGCCCCTGTGATTAGAACATTAATTCCTGTCACCATTATTAAAAACTAGCTATTCCTGTACGTGCAATGTGTGATTCTGTCTGGTTGAACGGAAAAGAAACAAAAGAGAAACTACACATTTTAAACACGTATAGGAATTGAATATATATGCTAATCCCCTCCTCATCCTCCTCCTCCTGCCATTCTCTGTCCTCCTCTGTCCATCACCTCCTCCTCCTCAATATCCATGTTCCCCTCTCTCTCCATCTCCTCCTGCCCTTCTCTCTGCCCACCTTCTTATTACTGCCTTCTTTGTCCATTTCCAGTCTTCCCTCTGTCCATTTCCTCTCTCTGACTTGGAGCTTTGTTTATTGTTAACGCAAATTATATAATAAGAATATACAGCCAATGACTGTCTGAATGTTCATTAAAGTATTGTGTGAAATTGGAAGTAAATCACTCAACAACTTTTCGAAATTTTTGATAATAACATTTCCCATTTTTATATTACATATTTATTGACATACTATATGTATTTAAAAATACTTACGTCTGGAAATGCATGGTTTCCGTGCCAGAGACCATTTATTCAATCATACTTTGCTACATAGACTGTGGTCTAACACACGCTGTACCATGCAACCACAATTACAGTATGCTTCGTTTCATCCTAGAGGGAGGTACTGTTCCTCATACGTCATGCCCTAGCGCCCTTTCCTGCCGTAGTAGTTGGTAATGTTGTGTCCGGTTCACTCCTCTTGCTGACTCCCCTTGTAGTGGATGTGATACAGCGTTGTACACAATGGTCCCGTATTCGAATCGAGAACTTGCCGACATGGTGTCGGTAAATGGCAACGGGCGGCAGGCAACAAGGTTGTATCAGGAGACCTTTCGCTGCCGCCGGCCGCTGGTGGCCGAGCGGTTCTAGGCGCTTCAGTCCGGAACTGCGCGACTGCTACGGTCGCAGGTTCGAATCCTTAGGTTAGTTAGGTTTAAGTAGTTCTAAGTTCTAGGTCACTGATGACCTCAGATGTTAAGTTCCATAGTGCTCAGTGCCATTTGATCCAAACTATCGCTGCCGACACCAACCACAGCAGTCTATGTTTGGAACAGTGTTTCGCTGTTTGTCTCGGACAGGGTCGTTTCAGGAAGCAGGAAATCATGAAGGACGTACCCGAAATGTTCGGACACCAGACCTTGAGGGAAATGTGATTAGCACTGTGGAAGGTGACCGCCGTGTCACCAGGCAGGTGGTCTGCCAGTACAGTGTAAGCCAGACGACCGTGTGGAACATTCTCCATGACAACTGTTACTACACTTATCAGTTACAGCGTGTGCAGGGCTTACTAGAGACAGACGTTCCACATCGCAGCAGTTTTGTCAATGGTTTCTTCACCAGTCAAACTCAATTCAAGGATATGTCATCCATCCTATTCACAGATAAGGCCACCTTTATGCGGAGTGATATCTTCAACTTTCGTAACAGTCATCTGTGGGATAGCACGCAGAAAAACTCTGGTCTGGTGACAGCGAATCATCAGCATCTGTGCAGCCGGAATGTGTGGGCCGGGATAACTGGCGATCATATTTTGGGATCAGTCTTCCTTCCATGTCGCCTAACAGGCCGGAACCATCGGCGTCTCTTACTAGTGACTTTGTCCCCCCTGCTGGAAGAAGTACCATTCGTGATTCGAAGGGTTATGTGGCTGCTACATGTTCACTTCACTGTTAACGACTGGACACACCCATGTCTTCCCTGGTCGATGGATCAGATGAGGGTCATCCAGCTGCATGCCTGCTCGTTCACTGGATCTCAACCTGTGCGGTTTCTAGTTATAGAGCCACCTCAGAAGTATCGTGCATGCAGAGCCCATTCCAGCTGTGGAGGCACTGGAGCAGCATATTCACGCCGCCTTTGACACTTTTCAGGTGCAGCCTGCACGCTGAGGCACCTGGAAACGATTGTCGACACATGTAACTGTGGCTGCAGGCTATAGCGCTTATTAGACTGCAGTCTCTGTAATAATGTATGAATAGATTGTCTCTAGCATGGAAACCATACATTTCCGGACATAAGTTCATTACAACTTTTTTGTTCCATTCGCTCTCATCGATCAATCCCTATAGTTTTTACACAGAAAAAATCACCCTGTATGCCTACTGATCAGCCACAACATCACGACCACCTACCTAACAGCCGGTATGCCCACGTTTGGCACAGATAACAGTGGCGACGCGTCATGGCATGGAAGTAATGAGGCCTTGGTAGGTCACTGGAAGGAGTTGGCACCACATCTCTAGACACAGGTCACCTAATACCAGTAAATTCCGAGAATGGCGTGATGTGCCCTGACGCTACGTTAAGTCACATCCCAGATGTGTTTGATCCCATTTAGTTGAGGTGAGCTGGGGAGCTAGCATACCAACTGGAACTCGCCACTGTGTTCCTAAAAGCACTCCATCACACTTCTGGTCTTGTGACATGGCACATTATCTTACTGGAAAATGCCACTGCCATTGGGAAACATGATCGTCTTCAAGGGGTGTACGTGGTCCACAACCAGTGTAAGATACTCCTTTGCCATCATGGTACCTTGCACGAGCAACACTGGAGCCGTAGACGCCCACGTGAATTTTCTCACCGCCTACAGCTTTTCTCCATCCTGCAGTGCAGGTGTCAACACGACTCTGAAACGTGACAGATTCGTGCGCTCCCATCGGAATTATGGAGAACATATCGAGATTCGTTAGACAATGCAGCGCTCTGCCACTACACCAACATTCAGTGCTGATGGCAACGTGTCCATTTCAGTTGTAGTAGTCGACGTCGCGGTGTTGACATCGGCACAAACATGGGTCATCAGCTACGCAGACCCATCATTAGCAGTGCCTGGTACGCTGTACGTTCAGACACACTTGCACTCTGCCCAGCGCTAAAATCTGATGTTGGATCTACCATAGCTTGCCGACTGTCCTGTTTCACTAATCTGTCCAGCCTATGACATCAGACATCTACATCTGCAAGACATCTGGACGTGGTTTGACCTTGGTTCCGCCCCATGCTGAAGACACTTGCCACAGCACTCCGCCCGCATCTCGTGGTCGTGCGGTAGCGTTCTCGCTTCCCACGCCCGGGTTCCCGGATTCGATTCCCGGCGGGGTCAGGGATTTTCTCTGCCTCGTGATGGCTGGGTGTTGTGTGCTGTCCTTAGGTTAGTTAGGTTTAAGTAGTTCTAAGTTCAAGGGACTGATGACCATAGATGTAAGTCCCATAGTGCTCAGAGCCATTTGAACCATTTTTGAACCACAGCACTCCTCGGACATCCGACAAATCGATCGGTTTCCGAAATGCTCGTGCCAAGCCTCTGGGCACCACAGTCTGCCTTCAGTCAAAGTCAAATTGATCTACAAATGTGAAATGACACAATTTCAGAAACTTTACTGGTCCCATACAGATATGATTTTTGTACACAGACTGAAGTAGCGAGTGAAAATTTTTGCGAAGGTTAGGAATCAAACCTGGGTCTCTTGCTTACCAGGCAGATGCGTTAGCTCTAAGCCATCGTGACACAGAGGTTCACACAACTGCGTGGTTTGCCCTGGGATGGCTTCCTTCTCGATCCAAATTCTCAGTGTTGCCCCAGTCTACTTCAAATTCCCCCTTACACATGAACAGAATTGCTGAGGCTCTCCGTGTTCTGGACCAGCACCTCAGCAGCGAACGTAAATGGGGGATTCAGCCCAAAACACAGGTACAGGCACTTATACAAATGAAATGACGCAGTTTCATAGACTTCAATGGTCACTTACAGATACGATTTTACACTCCCGGAAATTGAAATAAGAACACCGTGAATTCATTGTCCCAGGAAAGGGAAACTTTATTGACACATTCCTGGGGTCAGATACATCACATGATCACACTGACAGAACCACAGGCACATAGACACAGGCAACAGAGCATGCACAATGTCGGCACTAGTACAGTGTATATCCACCTTTCGCAGCAATGCAGGCTGCTATTCTCCCATGGAGACTATCGTAGAAATGCTGGATGTAGTCCTGTGGAACGGCTTGCCATGCCATTTCCACCTGGCGCCTCAGTTGGACCAGCGTTCGTGCTGGACGTGCAGACCGCTTGAGACGACGCTTCATCCAGTCCCAAACATGCTCAATGGGGGACAGATCCGGAGATCTTGCTGGCCAGGGTAGTTGACTTACATCTTCTAGAGCACGTTGGGTGGCACGGGATACATGCGGACGTGCATTGTCCTGTTGGAACACCAAGTTCCCTTGCCGGTCTAGGAATGGTAGAACGATGGGTTCGATGACGGTTTGGATGTACCGTGCACTATTCAGTGTCCCCTCGACGATCACCAGTGGTGTACGGCCAGTGTAGGAGATCGCTCCCCACACCATGATGCCGGGTGTTGGCCCTGTGTGCCTCGGTCGTATGCAGTCCTGATTGTGGCGCTCACCTGCACGGCGCCAAACACGCATACGACCATCATTGGCACCAAGGCAGAAGCGACTCTCATCGCTGAAGACGACACGTCTCCATTCGTCCCTCCATTCACGCCTGTCGCGACACCACTGGAGGCGGGCTGCACGATGTTGGGGCGAGAGCGGAAGACGGCCTAACGGTGTGCGGGGCCGTAGCCCAGCTTCATGGAGACGGTTGCGAATGGTCCTCGCCGATACCCCAGGAGTAACAGTGTCCATAATTTGCTGGGAAGTGGCGGTGCGGTCCCCTACGGCACTGCGTAGGATCCTACGGTCTTGGCGTGCATCCGTGCGTCGCTGCGGTCCGGCCCCAGGTCGACGGGCACGTGCACCTTCCGCCGACCACTGGCGACAACATCGATGTACTGTGGAGACCTCACGCCCCACGTGTTGAGCAATTCGGCGGTACGTCCACCCGGCCTCCCGCATGCCCACTATACGCCCTCGCTCAAAGTCCGTCAACTGCACATACGGTTCACGTCCACGCTGTCGCGGCATGCTACCAGTGTTAAAGACTGCGATGGAGCTCCGTATGCCACGGCAAACTGGCTGACACTGACGGCGGCGGTGCACAAATGCTGCGCAGCTAGCGCCATTCGACGGCCAACACCGCGGTTCCTGGTGTGTCCGCTGTGCCGTGCGTGTGATCATTGCTTGTACAGCCCTCTCGCAGTGTCCGGAGCAAGTATGGTGGGTCTGACACACCGGTGTCAATGTGTTCTTTTTTCCATTTCCAGGAGTGTATGTACACGTTATGATGCTCCAGTAGCTATATATGAAAAGGCGCGTATCCGAATGCTACCTTGTGTTGATATATCAAAGCTAGCGGTGAAGAACTATCGGAGATACACGATCCTGAAATTAGTAGACCATGTATAGAAGCTCTTCGAGCGTATTTAGCGACTTCCATGTTCATGCCCACATCACAGTATGGTTTATAGTCAAACTTTTATGAGCATAATATGTACCTAGAAGTGTTAACAAACATACTACTCACTCTTACGTATATCTCGTGAACAGACCATTTAGGTAAAATTAGAGAGATTCAAGGTCACAAGCAGATTTACAATCAATCAATCTTCCAGCGCACTGTTAGCGACTGGGCTGGAACAGGGAACTGGGAAGTAAAGGTTGTGAAGAAAGTTCCATACGTCACATACCAAAGGTGAATCGTGGAGTATAGATGCAGACTTGTTTTCGGTTTCACTTTTCATCTCTTTAATTAATAACACCTAGAATTTCTTCTTCTGCAGTAGGGTCAAGAGCACTTGTTGTAGGATTTATTACCATCTCCATTTTTAGAGACAATACGTAATTTTTTGTAATAACCTGACTATGGTGATTCTAAAATAATGCCAATTTTTTATTATCTCTTGATTTTTAACTCAAATGTTCATATTCTGACAGGCGTTACCTTGATGTCCCCGTATATCATGTTCTATTTCACTGGCAAGTCTGACGATCAGGTTTGAATGGTTCAAATGGCTCTGAGCACTTTGGGACTTAACATCTATGGTCATCAGTCACCTAGAACTTATAACTACTTAAACCTAACTAACCTAAGGACATGGCACAACACCCAGTCATCACGAGGCAGAGAAAATCCCTGACCCCGCCGGGAATCGAACCCGGGAACCAGGGCGCGCGAAGCGAGAACGCTACCGCACGACCACGAGCTGCGGACTGACGATCAGGCTTACATGCTTTCTTTTTAATTAATGCTGATGTGTTCTCATAGAGAGTTCACTGCTGTTTGGAAAAGAATTTGTCTGTCATCATGATTTTTAAGATGTTTATACTACGTTGCTTTTTCGTCTGTCTGGTTGGCACAAGTTTTGCAATTGATTATAAACTAACTTTCCGACGAGTTAGAAACTTGAAATTTTAAACATAGTTCAGAACTGGATGACAATCAAATATTAACACGCTTACTTGTCTGGTTTGTCTGTTCCAGTCACGAGTGGTGCACAGGAAGAACAATTGCTCATAAACCTCTGTGTGAGCGCCAAGTTCTCTAACATTTATCTTCGCCGTCTTATTGTGAGACACATGTAGGAGGAAACAATATATTGGTTGAGACTGATGAATAGAAGCAGAAACAAACCTGAAATTTACACCTATCTTTTGTAATCTCAAATCAAAAGATTTGAAATCGATTAAAAAATTTCACACACGCACAAGATTAAAAAGCATGTACCTGCTGTAATTTCATATCAAAACGTTTAAAATCGAATGAAAAATTTTATACACACGCAAGACTGAAAAGCATGTATCTGTTGTAATTTCATATCAAAACGTTCGTAATCGATTGAAAAATTTCATAAACACATTAAAAATCAGAAACTAATTATTTAAATAAAAACCAATTTTAAATATACTACATTTTTAAAACGACTGAAAGGTATAAAATAGTATCTCCTGGTCTCATACCTAGAGATAGTCTCGATAATTTGTGATGCTGAATTTTTAATAGCTATGTAAATATATTTAAAACTTACAATGAAAAATATGCGGTGCACGCAACACATAATTGATGCTGAATGTTTCACCTACGTACTATTACACAGCATACTAATTGATGCATGAATAGCTCACCTCCTTATTATTTTCTGTTGCACGCACCACACATTTCTCGTTTTAAATCTTACAAGTATTCTCATAGCTATTAAAAATTGACAGTCACAAATCTTTAAGGACTGTCGATATGGGGCTACGAATATGTATGGGGCTAGAAGAAATTGTGTTACACTTTTTAGTCTAATTTAAAAAGATGGTATAAGAAAATTCATTTTATTCAATTAATTATTTCTTTTCTTGACACATTGATCAGTTGATAATTCCACACTTGTAATCCTCCAGTTGCATATATCTTTTTCTGGAGACCTAACAATTCTCTTATTGTTTGGCGAGACAGTTCTTTGTATTTTCCTATTATTTATGTAATTATGCTGTCAGTAATTGATTTAGCCGAGCAATAGAATTACAACCTAACTTGATAGAGGTGCATGGATTATTCATTTTTTAATACAGGCAGGGCTGGTTGGAGAACTTTTGTCTTTTGGCTGAGATACGGCTGTGATTACTTCTTGAAATTATAATCGGAAACGGAAAATTATAAGATCTTAATTTTGAAGAAGAAGAAAGGAAAGAAGGAAGGAAAGATTAGCGTGGCAGCTGCTCGGAGAGGTGGTGTCGGAATGTGTCCTCGAGCCTGTCATCTCGGAGCAACGCATCCCATTGTTAGTTTGTTACAAGAGATAATTCACAACTTGTGTGTCAAGAGTCGACCCATCTCTCGCAAAACAGTTCTATATCGATATTTTGTTAGCGGTTTTACGCTGTGTGTGTGTGTGTGTTAATTAGCTACGCTGCTTGTGATACAGTTCTCATATGGTAATTTAACCTAATTACATATTTAACGAGGCAACTTGTACAATAACCGCCTTATGAACTACCCAACTGACAAATTAACAGGTTTCCAGTTAAATTTTTCTGTGTGTTCATCACAGTCCGACACTTCGTTGCAGATTGGCAGGCGGGCACCCACAGGGTAGTCAAAAGGATTCCAAAGGGACGCCCCCAAGGTTGGATCAGCGGCCTGATGTTCTGGGATATGACATCTGAGCCACCCCTACATCTCATAGACGGGGCGATCGAATTGACAGGTTCGTACCTGATGCTGACGACGTGTTGGTAGTGGTATCAACAGACACGAGATTGACATTAGAGAGCAAAGCCAGTGGTATCTCAAACATAATACAGAAAATTTTCTAAAGAAAAACCATCAAAAAGACGTATGTTTACAGAAGTTGTTACTTTTTCCTAAACGACCACTTTGGCATCTCATTAATCCCATCTTTAGGACTTTCCATGTTAAAAATGAGTATATAGGTATTATATGTGAAGGCATATCGTAGCTGACTTATCAGAAAATAAAGCGTAATAACAATAGCCCTTGAACGTACATAGTGCAGTATGCAGCGCTAAGAAGGGTACCTGTACACAAAAAGCACAACAAAGCAAATCATGTAAACGCACTGGTTAACATCGAAACTACCGGTTTTGACATCACAGAGCTATAATAGAACATGTCAGACGTTATAAAAAAAATTTAGACGATATAAAAAACCAAAAGCATAAACGAATAAGACTTGTCTAGTTTTTTATTTCTCTTTTTTCTTTACTTCTATAAATCGAAAAAACATAATTATTGTAGACGAGAAACAGCGCAGTTCTTCGGATAAACTATCCTCATTCGAATTAAAACGTCGCGATATAGCCTATGGAGTAGACAAGAGTGTGCATATCTACACCTAATTATTATCACCACTAGCAATGAACCAGAATTAGTTGTCCAGAGGCAAAACCCAACGGCGACAAATTACTAAGTTAATGACGGTAAGCAAAGTACTTGGAGGAATATTCATGAAATACATAGCGGGCATAATGTTATGTTCTACATAAATAAATAAAAGGTATGAGTTGATGTCCCTTAAAGATCAATTAATCAGCGGGAATATTAGGGTGGAACAAACAGGGACCCCAGTTACCATATTAACCAAGTGGGAGCCTCCCAAAATCTCAGTTGACTATGTAATTACTATTCCTTTGGGACTATAAGGCAGCAATCTATAGACCTATTTAATAGGAACTGTCATGTAGAAAGCAACATCCCAAAGGGCAGTGTGGTGGCGGAGGAGGTTAAAAGTTAGGTGAGCGTGCATAAACCCACAAGACTACAAAGTATCAGCCCGCTAGTTAATGAACATACTGGGAAAAAAAGGAGCGAAGTTTGTGAGCGAAAAGGGCGTTCTTAGAATACCTCATACTATAAAACATTCTGGGAACGGAACAGTACGAAATCAAAGCCTTCTAAATAATGGGGAAAACCAAGGCTATAAAACAACCAATGTATTAGAAGAAGCCTACATATGCCAGGAGTTAACCCCTACAGTAATATCTATGACCCACAAAAGTAGCAGATAACTTACTCAAAACTCACGGCTATCATTAGGTCGACGTCAGTCACAATACCATCATAAAATTCCCCCTAAGGTAGACAGTGAAGTAAAGGTCATAAAGCTACAACTATTCTAAACGAACCAAAATGCAACTCATGAGATGCAGTCAAGAAACATGGAGTATGTCAGTGTGTGTCTCAAAACGCAACAGGCTAAAAATGGTACGCAGACGAACTGACTACAACAAATCAAACCATAAGGAAACAGCAACAGCCTCACCGACCTAAACATTAAACAGACATTATCATAAAGAGGACCCCATACTGGATGTGTACAAGATCACGAAAGACCGAAAAAGGTCAATAATAAAAACATACGACATACCGATAGTATGAATCGTTATCAAGCAAGATTCTGAGGGATGCTGAAACGTGAAAGATCTATGAGAGGTACCAGTATTCTCAAAAAGGAGACCTACCATATGCCATACACTGGACTCGCGTTTGGGAGGACGACGGTTCAAAACCGCGGCTGCCATCCTCATTTAGGTTTTCCGTGATCTCCACCAGATCTCTTCAGGCAAATGCCAGGATGGTGCCTTTGAAGGCACACGGCCAATTCCTTAGCCCATCCTTCCCTAATTCGAGGTTGTGCTCCGTCTCTAATGACATCATTGTCGATGTGACGTTAAACTCTGATATCCTCCGCTTCCTCCATATGTCAAAGCCAGACCATCCAATACACTACCATAATACTAACTTAGCATGTGTATACTAAGAATCGAAAATAAAAAGACCACAGACGGAGAACAGTGTAGAATATCGGGAACCCAATGGCAAAAAAAAAAAAAAAAAAAAAAAATAGTAAGAACAAAGGAAATACAATAAAGTAACATAATATAAAATAAACTAAAATAAAACCCGTAAGTATAAAACATTGAACCGAAAAATGTAGTGTGCAGAATTCATCATGGGTTAATATAATAAAATGAATGTTTTTTTGTATTTATAAAAACAAAGAAAAATAAAAAAATAAGTAAAAATAAAAACCAAAAAAGCTATACAAACTTTATTCGTTTGTGCCTCTGACTTTGTATACTGTCTGTTTGTTATTTTTGTAATATCTGATATGTCTTATTATAGCTCTGATACTAACTTGTACATGAATACATTTTGTTTTGTTGTGCTCTGTGTGCACAGGTACTCTTCTTAATGCTCCATATTGCATTTCGTTGGTTTAAGGACTTTTATTATTAGGCTCCATTTTCTGTAATGTCAGCTGCGGTGTACCTTGATACATACTACGTGTATCTACAATGAAATTTTCACTCTACAGCGGAGTGTGCGCTGATATGAAACTCCCTGGCAGATTAAAACTGTGTGCTGGACCGAGACTCGAACACGGGGACTTTGCCTTTCGCGGGCAAGTGTTCTACCAACTGAGCTACCCAAGCACGACTAACGTCCCGTCCTCACAGCTTTAATTTCGCCAGTACCTCGTCTCCTACCTTCCGAACTTCACAGAACACGGCTAGCAATGTCTCCACAATATCCTTTCTTCCAGGAGTGCTAGTTCTGCAAGGTTCTCAGGAGAGCTTCTGTTAGGTTTGTAAAGTAAGAGACGAGGTACTGGCAGAAGTAAAGCTGTGAGGACGGGACGTGAGTCGTGCTTGGGTAGCTCAGTTGGTAGAGCACTTGCCCGCGAAAGGCAAAGTCCCCGTGTTCGAGTCTCAGTTTGGCACACAGTTTCATACTACGTGTATATTTGTTGTTCTTAACAAGCAAGGGCCTGAAGATGGCATTAACGAGATACGGAAAGTCGTCCTTTATATAAAATGAACGGCTGTTTGGTGATATTTATTTAGTAAATTTTCTGTATTGTGGTCGGCATACCACTGCCTTTGCTCCCTAATGTCGATCTTGTGTCTGCTGATAACACTACCAACCGCTCATCAGCGTAAGATACAAACATGTCAACTCGCTTGTCCCAATCTATTACACTACTGGCCATTGGAATTGCTACACCAAGAAGAAATACAGATGATAAACGGGTTTTCATTGGACAAATGTTTATACTAGAACTGACATGTGATTACATTTTCACGCAATTTGGGTGCATAGATCCTGAAAAATCTGTACCCAGAACAACCACCTCTGGCCGTAATAACGCCCTTGACACGCCTAGGCATTGAGGCCAAGAGAGCTTGGATGGCGTGTACACGTACCTTCAACACGGTACCACAGTTCATCAAGAGTAGTGGCTGGCGTATTGTGACGAGCCAGTTGCTCGGCCACCATTGACCAGACGTTTTCAGTTGGTGAGAGATCTGGAGAATGTAGCCAGGGCAGCAGTCGAACATTTTCTGTATCCAGAAAGGCCCGTACAGGACCTGAAACATGCGGTCGTGCATTATCCTGCTGAAATGTAGGGTTTCGCAGGGATCGAATGAAGGGTAGAGCCACGGCTTGTAACACATCTGAAATGTAACGTCCATTGTTCGAAGTGCCGTGAATGCGAACAAGAGGTGACCGAGACGTGTAACCAATGGCACCCCATACCATCACGCCAGGTGATACGCTAGTATGGCGATTACGAATACACGCTTCCAATGTTCGTTCACCGCGATGTCGGCAAACACGTTTGCGACTATCATGATGCTGTAAACAGGACCTGGATTCATCCGAAAAAATGACGTTTTGCCATTCGCGCACCCAGGTTCGTCGTTGAGTACACCATCGCAGGCGCTCCTGTCTGTGATGCAGTGTCAAGGGTAACCGCAGCCATGAGGTCCTAGCTGATAGTCCATGCTGCTGCAAACGTCGTCGAACTGTTTGTGCAGATGGTTGTTGTCTTGCAAACGTCCCCATCTGTTGACTCGGGGATCGAGACGTGGCTGCACGATCCGTTACAGCCATGCGGATAAGATGCCTGTCATCTCGACTGATACGAGGCAGTTGGGATCCACCACGGCGTTCCGTATTACCCTCCTGAAGCCACCGATTCCATATTCTGCTAACAGTTATTGGATCTCGACCAACGCGAGCAGCAATGTCGCGACGCGATAAACCACAATCGCGATACGCTACAATCCGACCTTTATCAAAGTCGGGAACGTGATGGTACGCATTTCTCCTCCTTGCACGAGGCTTCACAACAACGTTTCACCAGGCAACGCCGGTCAACTGCTGTTTGTGTATGAGAAATCGGTTGGAAACTTTCCTCAAGTCAGCACGTTGTAGGTGTCGCCACGGGTGCCAAACTTGTGTGAATGTTCTGAAAAGCTAATCATTTGCATATCACAGCATCTTCTTCCTTTCGGTTAAATTTCGCGTCTGTAGCACGCTATCTTCGTGATGTAGCAACTTTAATGGCCAGTAGTGTAGATGTAGTAGTAGTTCGCATGTTATATCCCAGAAGACTGGGCCACTGACCGATCCTTTGGGGCGCCTCTTTGTAACCCTTTCCACTACTCTGCGGGTTTCCGCCTGCCAACCTAATACCTTGTTTTTGCAGTAGTCGAGGAAACTATTATACAAGCATGCGAGTACCTGAAAGTCACAGAATCGCGCGAACAATGCAGGCCACCAACGACTGTCGAAGGCGCCTGAAACAACTGTTAAAATCGCTATTGCGTATCTACATGCGGTGTGCCCTATAACGTGGAAAATTTTGTTGGCTTGGCCGTCGATTGATTTATCTGGTCTGAATCCGTAATGATGTGGGCTAAGGACGTAGAGTTTTCTGTGTGCCTGTAGGCGGTTGCACAGGAACTGTTCCTGCACCTTAGCTAGAGATTTTAAAACGGGTATTGGCCTGTAGGATTTCGTTTCTGAGGGATGATCACATTTTTAAATTATTACGGTGCTAGCGGTCTTCTACGAGGCGGGTAGTCCACCCACCCGCAGAGCGTCGTTTAATAAGTCTGTCAAATATGAAATATTTAGCGGTGTTCCTGAGTGCACTTTGTCTGGACCTGCAGCTTCCTTGATCTTTAGTGCGGCTATTGCTAATGCGGCCTCTTCCAACGCGAATGGACATGTAACGGTTACATTTATATACTCCCTGTTCAATTCGTCGCCGCCGGAGTAGCCGAGCGGTTCTAGGCGCTACAGTCTGGTGCTGCGCGACCGCTACGGTCGCAGGTTCGAATCCTGCCTCGGGCACGGATGTGTGTGATGTCCTTAGGTTAGTCAGGTGTAAGTAGTTCTAAGTTCTAGGGGACTGATAACCTCAGAAGTCCCATAGCGCTCACAAGGGGAGGCCGCCAATTGTGAAATTCAGATTCGATACATACTGCGCATAATAAAAGCTCAAGGCCAGAGGTGTAATGTGGCAAAGCACCAAGATGCACTTCTCAGCCGTTGTCGAGAAAATCGACAGTTAAAAGAAACCGTTGCGGTGAAATACTCTCTACGTTTAATAATTTTCTACAGCGTCGTGGCGCAGCGGTAAGCGCTCGGGTTCGTAATCCGAAGGTCCACGTATCGAATCTCGCGCCATGCAATTTTTTTTATTATTAGTTTTTTGTAATTCAAATATATATATAAACTATTAATGAATTGCTTATGCATGTTGGTGAAGGCGGATCGCTCTCCAATTGTACCGCCTCCATTTTTCCGTTTTTTAACAGGGTGTACCAAAGCTCTCCCGTCCGCACTGATTTTCGACGATATAAGTTGCGCTAGGAACAGCATCTACCTTCTTTCGAAGTTAGCAGGCAACTACGCTGTTATGCGGCTTCTCGTTTCGACCCATTCAACATCTGCCCTTCAAGTGTATCGAGCGAGTAACGGAGTTTATATTTCATACCTGCCACAGCAGATTTGTGTTCGTGGGGTCTATTCTAATTCGAACGTTTGACTTACGCTATATGTATTCGTTTCGGAATATCGTTTCTACGTCTTCCGTTAACTATACGTGGTTAACATTATGAAGACGATTAATAACATTTGTGAAATAAGACTTTGTTTGCGGAAAACATAATGATGTTCGAAGTCGCCAGTTTTTCCACGACAAACGACTTTCAACAACTTATTATATACTTAATTGTTGCAAGTGATTGCCGGGAATTTTATATATATATATATATATATATATATATATATATATATATATATATATATATATATATATATGAATTACAAAAAAACAAATACTAAAAAAAAAAGAAGTTGCATGGCGCGAGATTCGATCCGGCGACCTCCGGATGAGCGCTTACCGCTGCGCCACGACGCTGTAGAGAATTATCAAACGTAGAGAGTATTTCACCGCAACGGTTTGTTTTAACTGTCGATTTTCTCGACAACGGCTGAGAAGTGCATCTTGGTGTTTTGCCACATTACACCTTTGGCCATGAGCTTTTATTATGCGCAGTATGAATCGAATCTGAATTTCACAATTGGCGGCCTCCTCTTGTCAGAGCCATTTGAACCATTTAATTCGTCTCTTAGTCTGTGTTGTGTTGACACCCCACCGCCGCCCCACACCCAACCCAGGATTATTGTGCGGTTCGGCCCCCCAGTGGACCCCCCCCCCTCCCCCCACTCCTCGGGAACGTCTCATACTAGACGAGTAATCCCAATGTTTTCGTGGTGGAGTAATTATGGTGTACGCATACGTGGAGAAAGTGTTTGCGCAGCGATCGCCGACATTGTGTAACTGAGGCGGAATAAGGGGAACCAGCCCACATTCGCAGAGGCAGATGGAAAACCGCCTTGAAAACCATCCACAGGCTGGTCGGCACACCGGACCTCGACACTAATCCGCCGGGCGATTCGTGTCGGCAACCATCACGCCTTCCCGGTAGGGAAGCAGCGCATTTAGACCGCTCGGCTAGGCGGGCGGACTGTATTTCTCTATCCTTGTCTCTCTGTGCCATCACCCTGCTTCAGTTTTGATAGAACTAAAGGGCACTTAATTTTTCCAGGGATATTTTACATGTCTGACCCCAGATGTGTGTCTGCAATTGTGTCGAGACGCGCTTCTCCCAGCTCTGTTTCCCTGTCGCCTGTAGTACAGTCTTAAATAGGTCGTTGTCATTTCAATAGTTTTGTAAACTTGTTTGTCTACCTCTGACTTTAAATGCTCTTTGATACAATTTTCTCTCCAGTCTTCTGTAAGTCTGCGCTAAAGGGTGCTTTTGTCCTTGGTCAATTTGATACTCGTGGTATAGCAATGTTCTGTACATTCTGCAACATTTCGTTTAATTTGTGAATCCTATAATCCGTATTACCGGTTGTTTAGTTCCTCTTGTGCGTACTTCCTCAATTTTTTACAGTCCGCCTTGCTGATAATGTGTGGATGGTCTGTAGCATGGTACGCAACATTTTCATAAATATCTATAATGGTTATGTTGTGGCTAGTAGTAATGGCGTGTCGTGCCACTGACGAGGTAATGTCTGTGTTTATACTTTTGCCATTGGATAAAGTTATGTTACTGTCGGGCAATATCGTTGGTCTTCGCTGTTTAATACGAACAGATTGTTCTCTTGCATTACTTCGCTAACAATTTGTCCTCGGTCGTCGATTCTATCTGAATTCCAAAGTGTTAACCCGGCTTTAATGTCTGCAGATATCAATAGCTTTGTACCTGTGGCAAAATGTGCCATATCCCCGATAATTTCCGTGTCGGGATATATTGTGTGTGAATGCTGCGCGTTTAGTGATGCTACCACCCAGGTTTGTATGTCTCTGTTTATCTCAGTCGTTAGATTAGATTAGATTAGATTAGATTAGGTTAATACTAGTTCCATGGATCATGAATACGATATTTCGTAATGATGTGGAACGAGTCAAATTTTCCAATACATGACATAATTAAGTAATTTAACAACATACTTAAGTTAATATAACAACTTTTTTTATTTTTTGTGTTTTTATTTTTTTATAATTTTTTTTTCTTAATTTATATCTAAAAATTCCTCTATGGGGTAGAAGGAGTTTTCATTCAGAAATTCTTTTAATTTCTTCTTAAATACTTGTTGGTTATCTGTCAGACTTTTGATACTATTTGGTAAGTGACCAAAGACTTTAGTGGCAGTATAATTCACCCCTTTCTGTGCCAAAGTTAAATTTAATCTTGAATAGTGAAGATCATCCTTTCTCCTAGTATTGTAGTTATGCACACTGCTATTACTTTTGAATTGGGTTTGGTTGCTAATAACAAATTTCGTAAGAGAGTATATATACTGAGAAGCTACTGTGAATATCCCTAGATCCTTAAATAAATGTCTGCAGGATGATCTTGGGTGGACTCCAGCTATTATTCTGATTACACGCTTTTGTGCAATAAATACTTTACCCCTCAGTGATGAATTACCCCAAAATATGATGCCATATGAAAGCAATGAGTGAAAATAGGCGTAGTAAGCTAATTTACTAAGATGTTTATCACCAAAATTTGCAATGACCCTTATTGCATAAGTGGCTTAACTCAAACGTTTCAGCAGGTCATCAATGTGTTTCTTCCAATTTAATCTCTCATCAATGGACACACCTAAAAATTTGGAATATTCTACCTTAGCTATATGCTTCTGATTAAGGTCTATATTTATTAATGGCGTCATACCATTCACTGCACGGAACTGTATGTACTGTGTCTTATCAAAATTCAGTGAGAGTCCGTTTACAAGGAACCACTTAGTAATTTTCTGAAAGACAGTATTGACAAGTTCATCAGTTAATTCTTGTTTGTCAGGTGTGATTACTATACTTGTATCATCAGCAAAGAGAACTAACTTTGCCTCTTCATGAATATAGAATGGCAAGTCATTAATATATATTAAGAACAACAAAGGACCCAAGACTGACCCTTGTGGAACCCCATTCTTGATAGTTCCCCAGTTTGAGGAATGTGCTGATCTTTGCATATTATGAGAACTGCTTATTTCAACTTTCTGCACTCTCCCAGTTAGGTACGAATTAAACCATTTGTGCACTGTCCCACTCATGCCACAATATTTGAGCTTGTCTAGCAGAATTTCATGATTTACACATCAAAAGCCTTTGAGAGATCACAAAAAATCCCAATGGGTGGTGTTCGGTTATTCAGATCATTCAAAATTTGATTGGTGAAAGCATATATGGCATTTTCTGTTGAAAAACCTTTCTGGAAACCAAACTGACATTTTGTTAGTACTTCATTTTTACAGATATGTGAAGCTATTCTTGAATACATTACTTTCTCAAAGATTTTGGATAAAGCTGTTAGAAGGGAGATTGGACGGTAATTGTTGACATCAGATATATCCCCCTTTTTATGCAAAGGTATAACAATACCTGCTGAGTTATGTAAATGTTTGCAAAAATGACTAAGATACTTCACTCCATGTTACTGTAATATTGCCGTCTTCTGAAGAAGATAGATTTATATCTATTGAAACCTAGGTAAAGATTACTTTATCCTTTGCAACTGGTCGGCTGTTTTTTAATCTTTTGACGTGGAACCGTTGCTGTATCGCAGCTATGTTTAAAATACCAACAATAGCATATTTCAGGCTATCAGGGAAAATGCCCTGTTCCAGAGAGCTATTACACAGGTGGCTGAGAATCTCACTAAATGACGGCTGCAATGTCGATTTATCTTAGTAATACCTAGGTTCCAGGTACTAGAAACAGTTGCCAGTATGGCTTTGTGATCTCCAGTGATTGTCATGGCATATGACGGAAAGCAAGTTAATTTCCATTCCTGACATAAGAATTTTGTAGACATAGAATTTCTGGTTTGAATTGGTCTATGAATCAGGGTGGTTCTGCAGTCTACATTGTATATAGCTGTAGACCGTCACGGCAGTTTCGTGTAGACGAAGCAATTTGTATCTGTTTGTCGTGGGTGAAATAACACTCTACCATGGGATCGGACCATGTCTCTGTGAAGTTTCTCTGTATATAGGTCCTCCGGTCTCCCCTTGCATCACTGAATAAACAGCTCGCAGAGTTCAAGTGAGTCTGTTGGCAGCTTCCCTGTAGGCATTACCATTCTATTCGTCTGCTCTGTTGTTGTGAAAGAGATTGGATCTCCATTTTGGTGGGGCTGAGGGATCAGAACCCTCTGTGCGTTCTGAAATATGTTTCTTTTTTCCGACCTATTTAATTTGAGGTTATTTTACAAAGTTCCATATTTCAATTGGAATTCCACCTTCTTTTTTGGTTTTGTATGTTGTGCGAGTTTACATCATTATGGTTTATATCTTGCATCTTGTAGATACCATCAGAGTGTTTATATTCTTCACAATTGTCTTTTTTATCACTGCATTACTCTGAGCTTGTTGGTTTATCTGGGCATTATTTGTTTTGTTGTAATTACTTCTGTATGTTTGTTTGTCATTTTCTTGTTCGTGACACATTTCCCCCTCACACGCTTGGTTTAACACGCATTGATTCAAAAATGGCTCTGAGCACTATGGGACTTAACTTCTGAGGTCATCAGTCCCCTAGAACTTAGAACTACTTAAACCTAACTAACGTAAGGACATCACACACATCCATGGCGGAGGCAGGAGTCGAACCTGCGACAGTAGCGGTCGCGCGGTTCCAGACTGTGGCGCCTAGAACCGCACGGCCACCCCGGCCGGCATGCATTAATTACCTTGTCGTTGTTTATCGTGTCTAGACCGGTGTTGTCTGCTACGGCTTTACTTGCATTTTGGAGCCCTGAGGTTATAAATGTGACTGGTTTTATGTACATCAATGTTATGGTCTCTTAGTTGTGTTTGTGTTCTGTGACTTGTCGGTGGGGTTAGTGTTGTCTCCAGTACCTCTCTCCGTGTCTCGTGCCTTTCGCGGATATTCTCATATCCAAGCGGTTATTGGACGCCCACTATGTAAAGGTAAATCAGCAGATCACGGGCTGAATCCATGGTTTTGTTATCTTGTCGAAACATAACGTCTAACACAAACGCCTGCTGTCTAATTACCGCCCATGAGAACCGGAGGTGAAGTGATCTTTTGTACCATCTCGGTAGGCGCTACGTTGGTATTATTACGGGTTCAATGCGAAAATTTCGTTATCCTTGGAGCTTGTACACGCGAATGCGTACACTTTCTTTTTTTGGCTGGGTGTGGGGTTATCAGTCTTGGGAATGTGCCAACCTTTACGCTTTTCATCTCAGAGTAGCACTGGAAATCTACGTCCCTCTGCAGCTCCCTCTAAGGCCATGAAAGTTATTCCCTCGTGTCATTAACAGATGTCCTACCATTCAGTCCCTTCTTCTTTGTCAGTGTTTCCCATATATTCTTTTCCTCGCTGGTTCTGTGGAGAACCTCTTCATTCCTTATCTCATCACTCCGCCTAATTTTCAACATTCTTTTTTAGCAACACATCTCAAATGCTGCTCTGTTCCGGCTTTCCCACAGCCCACGTCTCCAAACATAAATTCTCAGAAATTTTTTCCTCAAATTAAGATATCACACTATCAGACTTATCCTAGCCAATAACGCCCATTTTGCTAGTGCCAGTCTGCTTTTTATGTTCTCCTTGCTCTGTCCACCATGGCTTATTCTGCTGCCTAAGTAGCAGAATTTCTTCACCTACGACGTGAACACCATTTACGATTTTAGGTTTCTCGCTGTTCTCATTTCCGCTACTTTCGTCTTTCTTCGATTTACTCTGTCCATATTCTGTACGCATTACACTTGTCATTCAGTTCAATAGGTCCTCTAATCCTTTTTCACTTTCACTGAGGATGCTAATGCCATCAACGAATTTTAACACTGGTATCTTTTCACCTTGAATTTTAATCCCACTCCTGAACCTTTCTTTTATTCCCATCGTTGCTTCTTCGACTTATAGGCTAAACAGCAGGGGCGAATGACTGCATCACTGTCTTACTCTCTTTTTAATCTGTGCTTTTCGTTCTTGGTCTTCCACACTTCTTGTTCCCAATTTCTCTAAGGATTTTAAACATCTTGCACCATTTTACACTATCGAACGTTGTTTAGGGGTAGACGAATCCTATGAACCCTCCTTTACCTTTCCTAAAGCTAAACTGGTCGTCATGCAACCGTTGATCAATTTTCTTTTCCATTCCTCTGTATATTATTCTTATTAATAACTTGGGTGCATGAGCTATTAAGCTGATAGTGCGATAATTCTCTCACTTGTAGGCTCTTTAAATCTTGGGAATTGTGTGGATGATGTTTCTCCGAAAGTCTGATGGTGTACTGGAAGTCTCATAGTCTCTACACACCAACATGAATAATCGTGTTGTTGCCACTTCCGCCAATGACTTTAGAAATCCCACTGGAATGTTATCTATTCATTCTGCCTTATTTAAGTCTTTCAAAGCACTTCCAAATTCTGATTCTAATATTGGATCCCCTATCCGTTTCATATTGACTCCTGTTTCTTCTTCTACCACGAGATAAGGCAAGTCCTCCTCCTTATAGGGACCCATAATGTACTGTTCCCACCTGCCTGCTCTCTCCTCTGCGTGTAACAATAGAATTCCCATTGCACTTTTAAAGTTACCGCCCTTGCTTTTAATTTTGAGGAAGGTTGTTTATTTCTATATGCTGAGTCAGTCCTTCTGACAATCATTCCTTTTTCTGCGTTATCACGTTTTTTAATATAGCCATTTCTCCGCACTTCCTATGTATTTTGTTCCCAAGTGACTTGTATTTCCGTATTCATGATTTTCCCTGCCACCCTAGCCGATTCATATCGTTGGGCGCACCGTCTTTCAGTTGTCGTTCCAACGGAAGTCGCAACAGTTTTCAACCTGCTGACAGGCTGTGGTGTTCTAGATGTGTTAGCATGTTTGTGTGCATACTTCTTTTGCTGAGTCGAGTACATGGCTGGGCCCCTCGATTTTGCACGTCCGAGCGAACGTTACTCCTACCTTCTCAGGCAACAGTCGTCAGGGATCGTTAACGTTCTCCGTGATGTTGAATATGGCGCTCTTAAACCCATACACTGCGTTTGCTTACGACAGTCGTGTGATCCGGAACAGCTAGGGCAGCACTTTCAACCTCCAGGTTGTCCGCAGCTCGTGGTCTGGTGGCTAGCGCTGGTACCTCTGGATCACGGCGTTCCAGGTTCGATTCCTGGCCGGGTTGGGAATTTTCTCTGCCTGGGGACCGGGTATTTGTGATGTTCTCATCATTTCATCATCATCATCATCATTCGTGATAGTGGCTAGATTCGACTGCGTAAAATACTGTATGGTGAAAAAATTGGGACTTTGCACAGGCGCTGATGATCGCGCAGTTCAGGGCTACACAAACCAAACATCATCATCATCATCTTCATCATCAACCTTGAGGTTCTGTGCACAGTTAAGATTAGACTCGAAGTTTCTATTTACCACTCATAAATAAATAATATAAATAAATAATATTAATATACGATAGTCAGACTCGCCCCATGCTTTTGTGAACATGTCTGAAGTTGGTGCATTCACAGTTGTTGCCACGTGGCACCGCAGCTGACCCAGAGATGCTGTTAGGTGAGGCGCAGAGGAGTGTACACAAACACACATAAAAATAAATCGCACACTGTGGGTTCAGATGACAACGCTGCAGTACGACAAAGGTACGCCCATTAAGCTGAAGAAGGTGCAGCGCTCGCTGTACAGTTATAACGGAATCTCACCTGTTGAAACGGAGAGCCAGAAACGCCTTCTGTTGCTGTCTTATCCTCACCTCGACTCTACAGTCGCTCGGCAATGAATAAGCGAGAGAGCGAGCGGGCAGTCTAGTTGTAGAAGTGAGAACCTTACCGGCAACCATATTAATCGGAAACTTACAAATAACACTAAGGTAACTTTATAGTTTCGAACGTACGTTACAATTTTCCCGAAGTTTACTACCTGATCATAGTATACGGATACCTAGTAGCACACATTAATAAGTGCCATGACGTCTTTCGCCTTGAGGATGGCTTGCATTCTCCTGATTACTCATTCAGTGAGGTGCCTCAATGGCTATCGACGAATGGCAGTTCATTCTTATTCGAGAACCGAAACGAGAAAAAGGATTGTTGGACGCTGTGGTCTGGAATGACGTAGGCGTTCTAACGCAGCCCAAAGGCGTTCCATTGGATTCATGTGGGGACCGTGGACAGGCCTGCACAAATTTTGCTGTCCAGGACCCACTACTCGACAGATGCTGCTTCATGTGAAGGTGCACTCTGATGCTGATACAATCATCGTCTCTGTAGTGTTCCTCTTCAGTAAGCATTAAACAATGGTGTGAAATACACACATCAAAAAGGTTTTGCAACACCTTGGTTACCAGAGTTCCGAAACCTATACAGAAAATTAGAATAGAGATCAAAATAAATATTATTTTCGCCCTTTTTATTGTTCATGAAAATAACACATTGCATGTTGCGCCACCATACAGCGAGAGCTTCAGAGCTGGTGGTCCACATTGCTGCACACATCGGTGCCTCTACTACTCAGTAGCGGGTCCTCTTACATCGATGCATGCCTGTATTCGTCGTGGCATACTATCCACGAATTCATCAAGGCACAGTTGGTCCATATTGTCCCACTCCTCAACGGCGATTCGGCGTAGATCCCTCGGAGTGGTTGGTGGATCACGTCGTCCATAAATAGCCCTTTTCAATCTATCCCAGGCGTGTTCGATAGGGTTCATGTCTGGACAACATGATGGCCACTCTAGTCGAGCGACGTCGTTATCCTGAAGGAAGTCATTCACAAGATGTGCACGAGGGGAGCGCGAATTGTCGTCGATGAAGACGAAAGCCTCGCCAATATGCTGCCGATCGGTTGGAGGATGACATTCAAGTATCGTACAGCAGTTACGGCGCCTTCCATGAGCACCAGCTGCGTACGTCGACCCCACATAATGCCACCTCAAAACAGCAGGGAACCTCCACATTGCTGCACTCTCTGGACAGTGTGTCTAAGGCGTTCGGCCTGACCGGGTTGCCTCCAAACACGTCTCTGACGATTCTCTGGTTGAAGGCATATGCGACACTCATCGATGAAGAGAACACGATGCCAATCCTGAGCGGTCCATACGGCATGTTGTTGAGGCCATCTGTACCACGCTGCATGGTGTCGTGGTTGGAAAGATAGTCCTCGCTATGGGCGTCGAGAGTGAAATTGCGCATCATGCCGCCTACTGCGCACAGTTTGAGTCGTAACACGACGTCCTGTGGCTGCACGAAAAGTATTATTAAACATGGTGGCGTTGCTGTCAGGGTTCTTCCGAACCATAATCCGTGGGTACCGGTCATCCACTGCAGTAGTAGTCCTTGGGCGGCCTGAGTGAGGCATGTCATCGACAGTTCCTGTCTCTCTGTATAATGTCCGACCATCGCTTTCGTTCACTCCATGGTGCCTGGACACTTCCATTGTTGAGAGCCCTTCCTGGCACAAAGTAACAATGCGGACGTGATCGAACCGCGCTATTGACCGTCTAGGCGTCGGTGAACTACACACAACACGGGCCGTGTACCTCCTTCCTGGTGGAATGCCTGGATCTGATCGACTGTCGGACCCCCTCCGTCTAATAGGCGCTGCTCATGCGTGGTTCTTTATATCTTTGGGCGGGTTTAGTGACATCTCTGAAAAGTCAAAGGGACTGTGTCTGTGATACAATATCCACAGTCAACGTCTGTCTTCAGGAGTTTTGGGAATAGGGGTGATGCAAACCTTTTTTTGATGTTTGTATATTCAAGTCCTGAGTGCTTTCTTTAGCGCAACAAGAAAATCACACCCTAATGAAGAAAAACACACTCTTCCGTACTTCACTGCTGGTACTACATATGCTGGCAGGCAACATTCTGCAGGCATTCACCTAACCCAAATTCTTTCATCGGACTGCAGGAGTGTGTAGCGCAATTCACCAATCCAGATCAGTCATTTTCAGTCATACACTGTTCAGTGGAGTCGGTGTTAACACCATCTCTAATGTCACAAAGCAATAACTGCACTAAATGTAAGCCGTATGAGGACCTGCTAAAGCATTCTACCGCGCTCTTTTTAATTCTCTACCCACAAGTGTTGTGCTAGGTGCACTGTTGATAGGACTTTGGAACTCACAACTCCTCCGCAATGCTGCATGATCCGTCTACCTCACTTATGTGTTTCCTGCCTGGTCTGAGTTTAGAATCGGTTGCTCCTTCCCGGTACCACTTAACAATATAATCAACAGTCGACTTCTACATCAACATCTACATACATACTCCGCAATCCACGATAGGTGCGTGGCGGAGGGTACCTCGTACCACATCTAGCATCTTCTCTCCCTGTTCCACTCCCAAACAGAACGAGGGAAAAATGACTGCCTATATGTCTCTGTACGAGCCCTAATCTCTCTTATCTTTGTGGTCTTTCCGCGAAATATAAGTTGGCGGCATTAAAATGGTACAGCAGTCTGCCTCAAATGCTGGTTCTCTAAATTTCCTGAGTAGTGATTCACGAAAAGAACGCCTCCTTTCCTGCAGAGACTCCCACCCGAGTTCTTGAAGCAGACTTGGGTAGCTTAAGAATGGTTGAAATTCTCCTGTTACTCACAAGGGAACCTCCCCATCGCACCCCCCTCAGATTTAGTTATAAGTTGGCACAGTGGATAGGCCTTGAAAAACTGAACACAGATCAATCGAGAAAACAGGAAGAAGTTGTGTGGAACTATGAAAAAAAAGCAAAATATAAAAACTGAGTAGTCCATGTGCAGGATAGGCAACATCAAGTAATATGTAAGCTCAGGAGCGTGGTCCCGTGGTTAGCGTGAGCACTTGCAGAACGAGAGGTCCTTGGTTCAAGTCTACCCTCGAGTGAAAAGTATAATTTTTTATTTTCACACAATTATCAAAGTTCAGGCACTCACACATAATCAACTTCGCTCTCCAAAATTCCAGGACATGTTCAGATTTGTTTGGACATATGCAGGATTTGACGGTACACACGGAAAAATTTGAAAACGTTAAAAACATATGTTTTGACAGAGCACAGGGAAAACTGTGCGACTGTGAAACTGTTGCATTCATTTGTTGCAGTTTATGTGACAAACACTTATGATTTCATCACTTTTTTGGGAGTGATTATCACATCCACAAGAAAACCTAAATCGGGAAAGCTAGAAGAATCTTTTTACCCATTCGCCAAGTGTAAAAGTTAGGTGGGTCGACGACATATTCCTGTCATGTGGAGCACATGCCGTGACCAGTGTTTTCCTGTGGAGGAATCGGTTGACCTATGACCTTGCGACCAAATGTTTTCGGTTCCCATTGGAGAGGCACGTCCTTTCGTCTACTAATCGCACGGTTTTGCGGTGCGGTCGCAAAACACAGACACTAAACTTATTATAGTGAACAGAGACGTCAATGAATGAACGGACAGATCATAACTTTGCGAAAATAAAGAAATTAAAATTTACACTTGAGGGAAGACTTGAACCAAGGACCTCTCGTTCCGCAGGTGCTCACGCTAACCACGGGACCATGGCGCTCCTCGGCTGATAGTAACCTTGATGTTGCTGATCCTGCGCATGGACTACTCAGTTTGTATATTTTGCTTATTTTTTCATAGTTCCACACAACTTCTTCCTGTTTTCTCGATTGATCTGTGTTCAGTTTTTCAAGGCCTATCCACTGTGCCAATTTATAACTAAATCTGAGGGGGGTGCGATGGGGAGGTTCCCTTGTCAGGATGCGTCGAAGGAGCAGTGAGCATTCTGCGTCAATGAACTTTCCTAATCGACCCATTCTGCAGTTAGTGCTTTGCTTCTCCCCTGACAACACGATATTCTCCGCCTCCTTTTGCACTAGCGGGTCCGCTTCTCGTGACATCTATTGGTCAATTCTGCATTATACAGATCTGTTGGGGTACTTTTGATCAGATAATGTATTTCAGTTTAACCACTCGGGCGAAGTCCACACTTTTACTTTAAACACATTATAAACAAAGCTGTTCTGTAGACCAATGTGACAGCTGAGTTACGGTATTGCTCAACATGTGTCGACAGAACACACATAGAACTTGTGGCACCCGAGTGAGACGCTGGGAGATTTTCACCTTTCCCGTGCGTTACGCAGAGGTTGACCCAGCCCTGCCCTAACCTACCCCGCGCTTCCCGCAGGTGCCGCGGCTGAAGCATGCTCGGTGTTTATATTTCGGGCGCCGCGTCCCGCAAGGGGACGGGACCCTCTCGCGACTAATGGGCTGTGGAGCGGCGGGCCGCCAGACAAATGCGAGGAGCGCACAGCCTGCAGCCTCGCTCTGTCCCGTCCTTCGCCCTTCGCCCTGCGCCCTCCGCTCTGTCCTCGCCCCTGAGGATGCGCCGCCGCTGACAGAAATACCGCTTCCCTGCCCGCCGTGCCTATCCTGGCCACACAGCCCAGAGTCCCTCTGCGCTGCAGCTTGTAACGCAATAAGCCGTGTATCGGATACTTCAATACCGGTTAGTACGCTCAGAGCCGGTATATAAGACCTGTAGCGAACTAGATACACTATGTGATCAAAAGTAGCCGGACACAACCAAAAACATACGTTTTTCATATTAGGTGCATTGTGCTGCCATCTACTGCCAGGTACTCCATAACAGCGACCTCAGTAGTTAGACATCGTGGGAGATCAGAATGGGGCGCTCTGAGGAACTCACGGACTTCGAACGTGGTCACGTGATTGGCTGTCGTGTCATACGTCTGTACGCGAGATTTTCACACTCCTAAACATCCCAGATGTTGCCGAAGTGGAAACGTGAAGGGACACGTACAGCACAAAGGCGTACAGGCCGACCTCGTCTGTTGACTGACAGAGACCGCCGACGGTTGAAGAGGGTCGTAATGCGTAATAGGCAGACATCTATCAAGACCATCACACAGGAATTCCAAACTGCATCAGAATCCACTGCAAGTACTGTGACAGTTAGGAGGGAGGTGAGAAATCTTGGTTGTCGTGGCTGAGCGGCTGCTCATAAGCCAAACATCACGCCAGTAAATGCCAAACGACGCCTCGCTTGGTGTAATGAGCGTAAATATTGGACGATTGAACAGTGGACAACGTTGTGTGGAGTGACGAATCACGGTACACAATGTAGCGATCCGATTGTAGGTTGTGTGTATGGCGAATGCCCGGTGAACGTCATCTGCCAGTGTGTGTAGTGCCAACAGTAAAATTCGGAGGCTGTTGTGTTATGGTGTGATCGTGTTTTTCATGGAGGGGGCTTGCACCCCTTGTTGTTTTGCGTGGTACTATTACAGCACAGGCCTACATTGACGCTTTAAGCACGTTCTTGCTCCCCACTGATGAAGAGCAATTCGGGGATGGCGACTGCATCTTTCAACACTATCGAGAACCTGTTCATAATGCACGGCCTTTGGCTGGGTGGCTACACGACAATAACCTCCATGGAGTGGCCTGCACAGAGTACTGACTTGAATCCTATAGAACACTTTTGGGATGTTTTGGAAGGCGGACTTCGTGTCAGGCCTCACCGACCGACATCGATACCTCTCCTGAGTGCAGCACTCCGTGAAGAATGGGCTGCCGTTTCGCAAGAAACCTTCCAGCACCTGATTGAACGTATGCCTGGGAGAGTGGACGCCACAAACTTGTAAGCCATTTTCAGCCAGGTGTCCGGATACCTTTGATGACAGAGTGTACGCATCATATTACTAATCCCTGATATTTCTGCTTCTTGAATTGTCTGTTGATGTGACAAAAGAATAAGTAGGAGTCACTATGGAACACGTGTGGGATCCAATATTAGAGCCACACTTTAACAATCCTTTGCAAGACTTTAGATCAATTAAGGCAGAAGAGACAGGTAATATTCCTTCGCCATTTATAATAGCGTTGAGGGAATTTTATTTATATATTTAGCGCAAATTTAAAGATTTATTACCTGATTTTTAAAACAGGACGTACTTATTACAGTTTTCGTTATTCATCTTTCTGGTTGTTTTTTTGTTTTGTTTTCTTATTATCTACAACATTTGACACAGAATAAAACTTCTTTAAAATAACAATAATTTGAGGTTGAAAAATAAACAGAATTTTGTTGTTTTAAGAATAACGTAAAAAGATGATAGGATAGAGGAAAGATCATAAGTCTTGGTAAATACCTCGGTATGGTTGCTTCGACCTGTTGATCGCTAGGCAGCACAAAATAGGTTATAGTCAGTTGTAGAGAAATGGTATTGGTAATCCTATATATTAACATTATAAGCATTGACACTGAGTGTTCATCCATGCAGAACGTTGGGTACTTTCTTGGCTGGACTGATAGCACATTACACCATAATCACTCTAGTATCCTCTATTATCTGACTGAGATGTACTGTTCGTCAGTGCATTTCGTCGTGTTGTGCCTGATTCATTATTCTGGAGGTCTTATTTACTGTTACATCTCACCGTCCTCCCTCTCCTCCTGATCCTGTTCACTGTCACTGTCTTCGGTGTCGCCGTGGGTGTCGTTGCCCACCCTCTGGAGAGTTTCCTTACGTTGCATACTGACGCGTCAGTTACGTCGGGTCTGCAGGTACTCTTCGTGGGTCATCTTTGAAATACTGTTTGTTAATGAGTTAAATTGTGACTGCCGTTCTGGGTCTCTTATTGCAGACTATATATCTATGTCTATTTACAGGGTGTTTCAAAAATGACCGGTATATTTGAAACGGCAATACAAACTAAACGAGCAGCGATAGAAATACACCGTTTGTTCCAATATGCTTGGGACAACAGTACATTTTCAGGCACACAAACTTTCGAAATTACAGTAGTTACAATTGTCAACAACAGAAGGCGCTGCGGTCTGGGAAACTCTATAGTACGATATTTTCCACATATCCACCATGCGTAGCAATAATATGGCGTAGTCTCTGAATGAAATTACCCGAAACCTTTGACAACGTGTCTGGCGGAATGGCTTCACATGCAGATGAGATGTACTGCTTCAGCTGTTCAATTGTTTCTGGATTCTGGCGGTACACCTGGTCTTTCAAGTGTCCCCACAGAAAGAAGTCACAGGGGTTCATGTCTGGCGAATAGGGAGGCCAATCCACGCCGCCTCCTGTATGTTTCGGATAGCCCAAAGCAATCACACGATCATCGAAATATTCATTCAGGAAATTAAAGACGTCGGCCGTGCGATGTGGCCGGGCACCATCTTGCATAAACCACGAGGTGTTCGCAGTGTCGTCTAAGGCAGTTTGTACCGCCACAAATTCACGAAGAATGTCCAGATAGCGTGATGCAGTAATCGTTTCTGATCTGAAAAATGGGCCAATAATTCCTTTGGAAGAAATGGCGGCCCAGACCAGTACTTTTTGAGGATGCAGGGACGATGGGACTGCAACATGGGGCTTTTCGGTTCCCCATATGCGCCAGTTCTGTTTATTGACGAAGCCGTCCAGGTAAAAATAAGCTTCGTCAGTAAACCAAATGCTGCCCACATGCATATCGCCGTCGTCAATCCTGTGCACTATATCGTTAGCGAATGTCTCTCGTGCAGCAATGGTAGCGGCGCTGAGGGGTTGCCGCGTTTGAATTTTGTATGGATAGAGGTGTAAACTCTGGCGCATGAGACGATACGTGGACGTTGGCGTCATTTGGACCGCAGCTGCAACACGGCGAACGGAAACCTGAGGCCGCTGTTGGATCACCTGCTGCACTAGCCGCGCGTTGCCCTCTGTGATTGCCGTACGCGGTCGCCCTACCTTTCCAGCACGTTCATCCGTCACCTTCCCAGTGCGTTGAAATTTTTCAAACAGATCCTTTATTGTATCGCTTTTCGGTCCTTTGGTTACATTAAACCTACGTTGAAAACTTCGTCTTGTTGCAACAACACTGTGTTCTAGGCGGTGGAATTCCAACACCAGAAAAATCCTCTGTTCTAAGGAATAAACCATGTTGTCCACAGCACACTTGCACGTTGTGAACAGCACACGCTTACAGCAGAAAGACGACGTACAGAATGGCGCACCCACAGACTGCGTTGTCGTCTATATCTTTCACATCACATGCAGCGCCATCTGTTGTTGAAAATTGTAACTACCGTAATTTCGAAAGTTTGTCCGCCTGAAAATGTACTGTTGTCCCAAGCATATTGCAACAAACGGTGTATTTCTATGGCTCCTCGTTTAGTTTTTATTGCCGTTTCAAATACACTCCTGGAAATTGAAATAAGAACACCGTGAATTCATTGTCCCAGGAAGGGGAAACTTTATTGACACATTCCTGGGGGCAGATACATCACATGATCACACTGACAGAACCACAGGCACATAGACACAGGCAACAGAGCATGCACAATGTCGGCACTAGTACAGTGTATATCCACCTTTCGCAGCAATGCAGGCTGCTATTCTCCCATGGAGACGATCGTAGAGATGCTGGATGTAGTCCTGTGGAACGGCTTGCCATGCCATTTCCACCTGGCGCCTCAGTTGGACCAGCGTTCGTGCTGGACGTGCAGACCGCGTGAGGCGACGCTTCATCCAGTCCCAAACATGCTCAATGGGGGACAGATCCGGAGATCTTGCTGGCCAGGGTAGTTGACTTACACCTTCTAGAGCACGTTGGGTGGCACGGGATACATGCGGACGTGCATTGTCCTGTTGGAACAGCAAGTTCCCTTGCCGGTCTAGGAATGGTAGAACGATGGGTTCGATGACGGTTTGGATGTACCGTGCACTATTCAGTGTCCCCTCGACGATCACCAGTGGTGTACGGCCAGTGTAGGAGATCGCTCCCCACACCATGATGCCGGGTGTTGGCCCTGTGTGCCTCGGTCGTATGCAGTCCTGATTGTGGCGCTCACCTGCACGGCGCCAAACACGCATACGACCATCATTGGCACCAAGGCAGAAGCGACTCTCATCGCTGAAGACGACACGTCTCCATTCGTCCCTCCATTCACGCCTGTCGCGACACCGCTGGAGGCGGGTTGCAAGATATTGGGGCGTGAGCGGAAGACGGCCTAACGGTGTGCGGGACCGTAGCCCAGCTTCATGGAGACGGTTGCGAATGGTCCTCGCCGATACCCCAGGAGCAACAGTGTCCCTAATTTGCTGGGAAGTGGCAGTGCGGTCCCCTACGGCACTGCGTAGGATCCTACGGTCTTGGCGTGCATCCGTGCGTCGCTGCGGTCCGGTCCCAGGTCGACGGGCACGTGCACCTTCCGCCGACCACTGGCGACAACATCGATGTACTGTGGAGACCTCACGCCCCACGTGTTGAGCAATTCGGCGGTACGTCCACCCGGCCTCCCGCATGCGCACTATACGCCCTCGCTCAAAGTCCGTCAACTGCACATACGGTTCACGTCCACGCTGTCGCGGCATGCTACCAGTGTTAAAGACTGCGATGGAGCTCCGTATGCCACGGCAAACTGGCTGACACTGACGGCGGCGGTGCACAAATGCTGCGCAGCTAGCGCCATTCGACGGCCAACACCACGGTTCCCGGTGTGTCCGCTGTGCCGTGCGTGTGATCATTGCTTGTACAGCCCTCTCGCAGTGTCCGGAGCAAGTATGGTGGGTCTGACACACCGGTGTCAATGTGTTCTTTTTTCCATTTCCAGGAGTGTATACCGGTCATTTTTGAAACACCCTGTATGTGTAGTGTATGTGTTTTTATCGCGTACTGCCCTCAGAAGAAGACAGTGTCTTCTGGGGAACCTTCTTCCCCTCATGTGCATCCAGGTATCTCTCTCAGAGTCACGCGGTTTAACTGCGTGGGATAAGGTCCATGCCCAGTTAAGAAATGCACCATACCGCGGCTGTTTCATTCTCAACCGCTCCCTTATTTCATGGAGCAAGTAGTGCGGTTTACATCCCACTCACCTTTCCCTGTGCCCAAACGCAAACTTTCAAAGTGACCTGTCACCTGTATTGGTATACCAGTTTTCTAGTCGCCCCATCATTAACCGTAATCTTCCAGCTCCGTATTTGATCGTGATATCTATGGGACATATTCGGAGCACCACACAGACGTGGCGCCGAAGGTCTTGATGGCCTAAGTAGGACAGTTCTCTGCCCTCGTCTGGCTGATGCTTTGTTGGTGACCAGGTACAGTCAGTGTGGCCACGTGCAAGCTGCGAAGCTGAGTACTGTCTCGAAGAGGGAACAGTGGCGTGTACGTACGACTGGTAGAGGTAGTCTGTACTGTTCTGAATTTAGCCTCGCCTGGTGAAACGCTGTTGTGATGCCTCGTGTAAGGAGGAGAAATGCCTACCATCACGTTTCCGACGTTGGCAAAGGTCGGATTGTAGCCTGTAGCGATTGCGGTTTATCGTATCGCGACATTGCTGCTCGCGTTGGTCGAGGTCCAATGACTTAGCAGAATATGGAATCGGTAGGTTCAGGAGACCTCGTATGACTAGAGTCGAGATGACAGGCATCTCATCCGCATGGGTTTAACGGATCGTGCAGCCACGTCTCGATCCCTGAGTCAACAGATGGGGACCTTTGCAAGACAACAACCATCTGCACGAACAGTTCGACGACGTTTGCACCAGCATGGACTATCGGCTCGGAGACCATGGCTGCGACTACACTTGACGCTGCATCGCAGACAGGAGCGCCTGCGATGGTGTACTCAACGACGAACCTGGGTGCACGAATGGCAAAACGTCATTTTTTCGGACGAATCCAGGTTCTGTTTACAGCATCTTGATGGTCGCATCCGCGTTTGGAGACATCGCGGTGAATGCACATTGGAAGCGTGTATTCGTCATCGCCATACTGGCGTATCACTCGGCGTGATGGTATCGGGTGCCATCGGTTACACGTCTTCGTCACCTCTTGTTCGCAGTGACAGCACTTTGAACAGTGGACGTTACATTTCAGATGTGTTACGACCCGTGGCTCTACCATTCATTCGATCGCTGCGAAACCCTACATTTCAGCAGGATAATGCACGACCGCATGTTTCAGGTCCTGTACGGGCATTTCAGGATACAGAAAATGTTCGACTACTGCCCTGGCCAGCACATCCTCCAGATCTCTCACCAATTGAAAACGTCTGGTCAATGGTGGCCGAGCAACTGGCTCGTTACAATACGCCAGTCACTACTCTTGATGAAGTGTGGTATCGTGTTGAAACTGCATGGCCAGCTGTACGTGTACACGCCATCCAAGCTCTGTTTGACTCAATGCCCAGGCGTATGAAGGCCGTCATTACGGCCAGAGGTGGTTGTTCTGGGTACTGATTTCTCAGGATATGCACCCATATTGCGTGAAAATGTAATCACATGTCAGTTCTAATATAATATATTTGTCCAATAACTACCCGTTTATCATCTGCATTTCTTCTTGGTGTAGCAATTTTAATGGCCTGTAGTGTATTTTCACTAGCGACGTATTTCTAAAATTTTTAATACCACTTAAAACTTTGTTCTTCAAAATCCGTCAGTGGGCATTTAACATTTTTTACATGCAAACTGAGTGCACTTAAGATTAGTTAGCATTTGCTGTTTGTTGCATTAGCTGTTTGCTTGTTAGACGAACTAATGCAACATTACTGTGCAACCTCTCAAAAATACTAATTCAAGAGGTGTGACTTGTTTTAGTTTTTTATACTAATATCTGAATTAAGAATTTTTGGAATAATAAAGTATAACAACCTCTGTTATTCAGTACCATACAGAACTAATTTCATGAAGCACTTCGTGCACGCATTACTACTACTGGCAGCCATGTTTTTGGTACTTATCACTGTCATTCTGACAATTCTATCATTAGTGAGAATCTGATGTTAGGGACAGAGCTGCTACTTCTGGCTTTATCGTGGAACTATAAAGTAATACGAGTAAAGCCCGTCACTTACCATGTGTTACATGAAATCACTCTTTTTCATCGACTGCGTCCGCTTTTTTTTTCCTTTTTTTTCACTTCAGGAACGTCGGCAAAAGCTTTTCTTTTATGTCTTTTCCTCATTCTGGAGTATAAAAAAATCACAAGGGCAATAGTCGGTTGAATATGGGGTCATACCATTTTTCATCAAATACAAGAACATAATGTTGTGCAAAACCCAGTCGCCCGACTTCGACAAATCAAGCCACTTCCCCCGCAAATGGTGCAACATTTTCAAAACATCCCGGTAGAAAGCCCGGGTAACTGGCTGACCCCGTGGAATAAACTGTGTCTGGAGAACTCCTGTCACAATGAAAAAATAAATCAGCGTTGCTTTGACGTTTGACTTCGTTTGACGAACTTTCTTGGGGCGAAGTGAACAGAACATGAAATGTTCCACTGGCCTGATTATTGCTTCGTTTCCGGATCGTAAACGTAGCATCACGATACCTCACCCGTAGGGACGTTGAAAAAAAAGTTTCGAACTCTTCCGAACTCTTGTTTGAAGCTACAGCATGCCTCGATGCGATGTTGATGTTCTTCAGCAGTCAATGGTTGAGACACAAATTGGACAGCCACTGTTTTCAATCTCAAATCGTCAGCTAAAACTCGCTAAACTAAACTCCAAGTCAGCCTGGACAGCTCCACAATTTCTACAAGGGTCCGTTGTCGACCTTCCAACCTCATTTCAATGATTTTTTCCAATATTTTCATCGGTTCAGGCTGTGGATCGACGACCAGAGCGAAATTTGTCAACGAATAACATTTCACTTGAAACAGGGAAACCACTATATATCGCTTGAATTTTCTCCATTACATCATCCTTCTGGGGTGTTTTTAACATTTAAAGACTTTCTGTGACAGTTTATCCTAGCAACAGGCAAAACTTTACAGCCTCACACTATTCAAGAATCTCAGCCATTACAGAGAGACGAGCACACAATGCAAGAGTTACTAAAAAGTGAAACTTCATTAGCTACGACGCTTCGTTTACAGACTCGGGAATGGTAGCTGTAAACATTCCTAGTGGCAGAACACGGTACTAGAAATACTCTGCCTACAACAACTTCACATCAGTTCGTTTTTCTTTTCTCTTTTTTTTCATATCCCCTCCTATCCCACCCGTCATACAGGGTGTTTCAAAAATGACCGGTATATTTGAAACGGCAATAAAAACTAAACGAGCAGCGATAGAAATACACCGTTTGTTGCAATATGCTTGGGACAACAGTACATTTTCAGGCGGACAAACTTTCGAAATTACAGTAGTTACAATTTTCAACAACAGATGGCGCTGCAAGTGATGTGAAAGATATAGACGACAACGCAGTCTGTGGGTGCGCCATTCTGTACGTCGTCTTTCTGCTGTAAGCGTGTGCTGTTCACAACGTGCAAGTGTGCTGTAGACAACATGGTTTATTCCTTAGAACAGAGGATTTTTCTGGTGTTGGAATTCCACCGTCTACAACACAGTGTTGACGAAGTTTTCAACGGAGGTTTAATGTAACCAAAGGACCGAAAAGCGATACAATAAAGGATCTGTTTGACAAAATTCAACGGACTGGGAACGTGACGGATGAACGTGCTGGAAAGGTAGGGCGACCGCGTACAGCAACCACAGAGGGCAACGCGCAGCTAGTGCAGCAGGTGATCCAACAGCGGCCTCGGGTTTCCGTTCGCCGTGTTGCAGCTGCGGTCCAAATGACGCCAACGTCCACGTATCGTCTCATGCGCCAGAGTTTACACCTCTATCCATACAAAATTCAAAGGCGGCAACCCCTCAGCGCCGCTACCATTGCTGCACGAGAGACATTCGCTAACGATATAGTGCACAGGATTGATGACGGCGATATGCATGTGGGCAGCATTTGGTTTACTGACGAAGCTTATTTTTACTTGGACAGCTTCGTCAATAAACAGAACTGGCGCATATGGTGAACCGAAAAGCCCCATGTTGCAGTCCCATCGTCCCTGCATCCTCAAAAAGTACTGGTCTGGGCCGCCATTTCTTCCAAAGGAATCATTGGCCCATTTTTCAGATCCGAAACGATTACTGCATCACGCTATCTGGACATTCTTCGTGAATTTGTGGCGGTACAAACTGCCTTAGACGACACTGCGAAACCCTCGTGGTTTATGCAAGATGGTGCCCGGCCGCATCGCACGGCCGACGTCTTTAATTTCCTGAATGAATATTTCGATGATCGTGTGATTGCTTTGGGCTATCCGAAACATACAGGAGGCGGCGTGGATTGGCCTCCCTATTCGCCAGACATGAACTCCTGTGACTTCTTTCTGTGGGGACACTTGAAAGACCAGGTGTACCGCCAGAATCCAGAAACAATTGAACAGCTGAAGCAGTACATCTCATCTGCATGTGAAGCCATTCCGCCAGACACGTTGTCAAAGGTTTCGGGTAATTTCATTCAGAGACTACGCCATATTATTGCTACGCATGGTGGATATGTGGCAAATATCGTACTATAGAGTTTCCCAGACCGCAGCGCCATCTGTTGTTGAAAATTGTAACTACTGTAATTTCGAAAGTTTGTCTGCCTGAAAATGTACTGTTGTCCCAAGCATATTGCAACAAACGGTGTATATCGCTGCTCGTTTAGTTTTTATTGCCGTTTTAAACATACCGGTCATTTTTGAAACACCCTGTATGATTGTCACAGACTGTTAAAGACGTTTAAAGAAGTTTTTTCACATGGATACTTCTTCAACCTGAATGTTTTGATAAGCGTCACTGCGTTAAAGTATTTTATTGCATTCTTCTGATAAACTTCACTATATCAAGAACTATTTATTGGCTCCTAATAAGGTAAGCGGATGCTTCGTTAGTTCTTGACACGGTCAGAACACAGAATGCTATACCAGGATGTGAAAACCCTTACAATTTTTTAAAAATAAGACAAACGCTTTTAACAGTCTAAATCTTCATTTTTCATGTCTAGATATTCGGAGGCCTCTGCCGCTAGAGGGCTCCAAATTGTAGAGTGTAATATGGCGGTATGTAATCTAACTACGTCCGTGCGTGAGAAACATTGTGCCATAATCGAGTTTCCAATTCTCAGAATTCGTTCACACGTACGGCACTTTCTCCTTCAGCATGACAGTTCCAGAACACGAAACAGCGCTGCCTTAACCGCAGCTCTCCGACGTGTTCGGTTCACTGTCATCCATGATCCTCCATACAATCCCAACTTGGTCCAATTCGATTTTAATCTGTTGCCAAAGCTTAAAAAAACTCCTTCGAGAGTTTTACTTTGATAGTGGTGAAGCGGTGTAGGCAGAGTTGAGCTTGTGGCTCCATGGACTAGTTAAGCATTCTGCAGTAACGATATCAACAAAGTGTTTCTCGTTGGAAGAAATGTGTTCCTCGCCAGGTTGACTGTGTTGAGACGTTAATATATAAAGATGAAAAGTAAAGAAGTGCAGTGTTTATAATGTTTGTTTTTATTTAAAAAGCTTTAAGACTTTTCACATAAAAAATTCGGAGGCTAGGCAGATTGTATTAACCGATTCTCCGTCTTTTCAATTTTTAATTGTGATATCATCAACATCCGTATAAAATATCACCAGACGTCGGGGCGTTCTTCCCTTGATGAGACAAAACTGGGGAGTACGTCAGTGTCAATTCGTAACTACACGTAGTTTCTTCAAACCACTACCTGCTAGAAGTAAAAAAGAAACGTTATGCCTTTAGTTTCACAATTAAACAAAAATTTCGATGTGACTGTAAGAAACTGAGACTTGTATGGATATGGCATGCAACGTTTGTAATGAGCTGCATTTCATCGGGGCCCTTCCTTTCGAGATCCGCAACCTAATCACTCTACAGTGTACATTAATTTGATTGCGTCCCAACCTGTAACGTGACTGTTTGGTGATACACCGCTGTGTGCAGCAGATTCTGGCTGTACATTTTGGAAAAAAGTTACGCTTTTGCTGACGCAGTAATTGGTTTTAACGACAGCTCTTTTAATGCCAAATCTTCAAGAGAGTAATTTGCTGTTGAAAATTATTACATCAAGTTTCTTCTTCTCAGACAAAAACTTTGCAGGTTCGAGTCCTGTCACGGTCGCCAAACATAACACATTTTTATTGGAACATTGCTTGACTTATTCCTCCTAAGTAACTAATGTCGTCGGTACTGTGACGCTACAACGCAGTCCTTGCTATGAATTTTTTCGCTTACTTAACACATCAAATTGTTTGTATACGATGTATTGTCTAGTGTAAATATATATTGTAAATATTATGTTTAAATTATGTAATATTTAACACTGGCAAGTCAGGGCACATTTAGTTAACGTTGAAGTCAGAGAGATTGTTTTGTCGTGCCGCTGGGCGCGGGAGCGCGCCAGCGGGTAGTAGTAGCAGCAACGCCGTGCTCGGAGTAAGGCGTACAGTCGAGTGCCTGCTAGTCCTAGCTGTGTTACATCTAACGGCTAGTGTGTGGATCTGAGTACGAAGGGAAAGTAATGGTCGGCATATCTGGAAGCATGGCCGGGCAAGTTATTATGGATTAATGGGCATAGTGCTGAAGAAACGAGGACTTAAATGTGCTTTGTGGGCCCAAGTCGCAACAGTAAAAGCCCGATGCCACATTGCGTCGCTGCCGTGGACTTCCGGCGATCCACCGACAACGAGGGAACTAAGATCTACGTAATTTTCGTAGGATAAAATTGTAGAAGGCTTGCCAATGACTGTGCTTTTCTCTGAAGTTGAACAATTAATAACAAGCACTTTATGATCGAAGTGTTGCAGTTACACTCCACCCGACAATAACACCAAGTAGGTTCCTTCCAATCCTTACCTTATTGAACCGAGTGTGTCACGCCATTATCAAGAGAAAATATGGTAATTATCAAATTATTTGCGTAGACCGTGAAGAGTAAATTCCAAACTGGTTGTCGTAGTTAATTGTTGCACTTAATAAGCTTACGCCGACCGTAGTAACTTAATAATAGACTGAAGTAATAAAGTTGATTATTAAGATTTATTTCAATGCATATTCAGCTGAAGTTAATTCAAGGATATTTCATGAAACTATAAAACTTATTCCACCTGACAATACCCCAATTATTGAATTATTATCAGTCAAAACATAGTTAATCAATTATTGGCAATATATTTCATTATCAGTAGATTAAACTGTGCAAAGTACCTAATTTTAAAGACAGGATGACAGTCCATTATTCAAAATCTCGATAGACAATTATCTGTGTTGTCAGCATTGCACTCAGCTGACAAACTATGAACAAAATAAGAGTAGTTAGATTGTTATGACACTGTTTTATATGACTACTGAGCCAAGACCACCTACAATATATCAGACCACAACACAGAAACCAAGATGGCGGCCGTCTTAGGCCAAGTATTTCAGCGCTACCCTAATACGAATAATTTACAAACTTCATAAATGGAAAGTAGATTCTACATTGCGTAAGAAATGTATTGTTATGTATTTTTCTATCTTCAAACTTAAATAAAAAGTTGTTACTAAAGCCACAAATTACGTAATAAGAACTATGACGAAGTAAAATTATGAGATGCAACTCAAAATCAAATCCAAAAAACTACTACAAAACACATGTAAATGGCATATTTGGACACTAATAATAATTTGCACAATAGAAGCTACATAGCAATAATAAATGAAGCGTGTAACTAAAGCACAAAATTGTATTAAACAATATGCAGTTAATTCTAGTCACTGGCATTACGTAATATGTTAGAAGTGTTTGATTTTGAGTACCTGTTGGATTTATTTGCTGCTCAGCTTGGCCACTTTGCGTTTTGTTATTTTTGCTGCAGTGTCTTTATGAGTTCCTCTTTTTTGTTTGACTAGTTTTCGAGCAATTTGCTTTGAAACACACTTTTCATTCAACAGTTTTGTGTAATTACTAATAATAATATTTGAAAGCACTTTAATACTTTTCTTGATTATTGTCTTTAAAGGAATGCCACATTTGCACACATCACTGAGGTTACTAACGGCATTTTCACACAATTCAGTTCCTAAGGTAAGTACTGCATCTCTCTGATTTTCAAGTTTTAGGAATTCTGGTTCATATGTGCTGCTAATCAGAAATTGAAAAAGTTTATATATATTACAACACAAGGAAATCATTATAGAAGAAGGACACTTCAATCCCCCACGATTCAGTTGGTTGAAATAGGTAAGGAGTTCATTGGTTTCACACTGCAACAAAATTTCATCCTGTGTCTGCAACATTTCTTCACAGCCTGAAAATTTTCCACCTTTTTGCAGCTTCTCAAGCACTGTTTTGCTGGTGTAGCTAGCAATACAAACCAATTCTTTCAAGTCTTCATCCATCATGGGAATGTTTGCTAGTTCCTCTAGAGCAGGTACTAATTTATCTAAATTTTCATACTTTTGGTTTTTTATGCTTTAGTAGACTTATTACTTTCAGTTTCCTCTCAGATTTCATGATTTGCTCTACTGAAACATTATATATGTGCAGCCACTTAGCCTTCTATAAGCTCCAAATCTTGCTTCCAAAGCATCAGTTTCTAATTTTGCTGTAAGAACATAGGACCAGTTGTAAGTGTTAAAAATGTATCTGCATAACTGAACTGTTGTTGCAAGTGTGTGAGAGAAAGCAGTGTATGTTTCATTGGCTAATTTTCCATGAGTAGGCAATGCATGCCAGATATCAAGAAATGTTTTCAAATTTTCAAGAAACGCAAGTTTAGAGTCAGTAGGTCCAGTGATTGGGCTAGAATTATCATCTGATGTGTATTTGCCTTTCATGGGATGCTGTACATTAGAATCTGTCCACCATTTAATGATTAATTTCAAAAACTGAATAGTGCCATCAGAAATCTCAATCCGCTGACTTTTCAAAATTTCTAGTGCTGCCACATTTTTAGAATCAAAAACACTGAGAGCAAGGGTAACATTCTGTCTCTCAATAGAAGTTGGATATACTGCCTTTCTCACCAGCTTTGGGGCAAGTTTCAACAGTTTATTTTTCTCAGAATGAAACAGGTTCCTCAAATCTGAAAACTTTGCTTCACTGACAGTATATTCACATGCAGCATTCCCTTCATCACTGTGTAGAAAGGTATTGATGAAAGCAAATGTATCCTCAATATTTGGCATTACGAAGGATTCATTTTTTCCATTCAACCAGTTATTTCTGATACACTTAAGCAAGTGCACATTGTCAAACAGAAGAAAGAGAAATCTGGATGGAGCGACTGGATTTGTAATAACCGGCTGTAAAGTGCCACCACACATAAGCTGGTACATTTTTCTATTAGTGCTATGGTTATCTGTTACCAGGCATATAACATCATACTGAAGCTCATGCATTAACTTCAATACATCAATTGTCATTTTCAGTAGAGTATCAGAATTAACATTTTTTACAGGAAAGAGATCTATCACTGCTTTATAATCAGAATGTAAAGATGATGCCATGAAAACCAGCATTGTACCTGCTGTTGTAGTATCTGAAGTATTCTCAGCAACACCAAGTATCTTTCCTGCCTTATAAGAGCATTTTGAATTAACATAAACTTCATCTAGCATCACTGAAATTACCTTGTCACTTCCCTGAAGAAATTTATTTTTTCCCTCAAAAAAGCTACCTGTGATGGACCATTACAAGGTTTATTTGGACCCATTTTGCATAGAAACTGCTTTAAATAGACAGGATGAGGTAATGTTAATACATTTGTTTTTCTCAAGTGATGGTAGGCACCAGGAAATGAAAAGCAAATGGTTGCTGCCCATATCAAAAGCTCAGGAGAATATCTACTTTGCTTTGTTATTGCGAGTTGTAATTGCTCCAAAACAAATTCTATTTTAGGTGCTATTTCAGCGTCAAAATCACTACCAGCTTTTAGTGCTTGTTTGAGAACATTGACTAAAATTATAATCTTGTCAATGGTGCCAGTAGAGTTATCTGTGAAACCATTTAGGTGACTCACCAGATTATCAAATTTCGTCCACTTGTCACATTTCAAGTTCTCTTCCTCCCCAGACTGTAGTATCCATTTCAAGGTTTCCGTAGGCAAACACACATTTTTGTGAAACACTTTTACTTCCAAGGAACTTGATATCTTGAAGCACACTGAAACTAATGGCACATCACTGACTGAATTATCCTTTAATTTAGTGAAAGATACGTAGTCATCCTTTACTAAAATTGTAAATGGACAAACATTCATTTTCTGCACTTCGCTTTTAAAATTCTGAAAGTCAGGTATATTGTCATTTTCGCACCACTTACTGAAACTACATTCATCACGTTCCAGTAGCTGTTGAACACGATCTTCGGGATTCTTCCTTTGCTTAGGAACTGGCACTGTGTGATAAGAAGGTTGATCAGGAAAGATGGTTGGAAATGCATCATTTGTTAATTTTGGTATTTTTCGTGGCACACGTATTCGTTCACTATTTTTCCACAGGAAAAATGTCTTCCCTAACCACAAACTTAGGTTCAAAGTGCTTAATGAACACCACGGCTTTATCGTTCACTTCAAAATTATCTCTATGAATTAGTTTAATCCATTTGTTCCTCAATGCTGCTTCCTTGGGAAACTTAAATGTTGAGGTATTGTATGTTTTGCCGTAATTGGATTTACATCCTGGTATACAACAGCTATGAGCCATGGCAAGAACAGTTTACACTTTAAATTATGCCGAACTTACTACAGAATATAGAAAATAAGTACTAGCGTAGCACTTTTGACGACATTCACAGCATATAGCATAAATAACAGCTAGTAATAAATGCTTTCGCTTCTCTTGAACGTCACGTATACAATGTTACACACACGCGTTATGGAAACACAAGCACGCTGGTTTGTTTCCCCCACAATTGCCGCCATATTGTCAACTATCGATATCTGCCTTAAGGTCTGATTTATTGTAGGTGGTCTTGACTGAGCCCGACACAGCACTTACGTAAAAGTCCCCGTTCCATCTGCTGCGCTACAAACAGGTAAACTTTATTTTTGACACAATTATTCGCGTTCTTAACAGTACTGTCGCTCATCAGTTGAGCTGGCGACCGATTTTTTAATTGCTTTTACTACTTAATCATTTCTCGGCAAAATTTCCACTGGTAAAATTTATTTCGAAATTATTTCCATTATTTCATTTACCGATCGTTATTGAATGAAATTACTCATTCAATAACGATCAAGTTATAACGTCTCCTGTTTCCCGCGGAATAACCATTATTTACTTCGGATTCGGATGCCTTATCCCGACGCGGGTCAAAATTCATAATTCACGGTAATTTCGCAAATCCGTGGAAGCACGGGGGTGTTATAGTACTAGGCGGGTCGAACTGTTGATTTGAGAATGTATAAAAAATATGGATTACTATTAATGCGTCTTTACTGAACTGCCTATTTAACTGGTATTTTCTTGGCGACTATTACAAATACTCAAATATATTTGCCTTAATCAACGACAGGGAAAAAAGTCAAATTTTAATCATTTGTTCCATCAGAAAACTTAGCGACAACAATTGTTCTGGAAAATTACTAGTCGATTGAATGTAGCGTTGAACGGTAAATGATTCCATTCCTGCCACTGAGTGGGGGGGAGGGGGAGGGGGGAGGAGGAGGAGGGAGAAGAATGAGACTGAGTGGACGCAGAATGTGAGGGCAATGCCGGTGTTGGCAGCGTGGCCAGCGAGTAGCAGGCCGGGCGCCATGTCCACTGCGCCGCGTTGCGCCCCCGACTCGTCGGCGTCGCGGCGCGCGGCGTCGCGACGTAAGGAGCGCCGGCCTGGGGAGACAGCGCGGGGGATCGATGCGACCGCAGGGAGCGGCGCCGCGTCGCCGCGTCGCCGTGGCGCTGGGCGGCGGGCGGCGGGCGGGCGCGTGCAGTCTGCACAGTGCCGCGCGCTGCCGAGTGCGTGTTCGCAGCTGGAGCTTGAAATTTACTTCTCAACGAGCAGTGAAAAGCGTAGTCCTCCAGACTCCGTTCTATACATAACTAATACCTTTGGACAGCTCCGTTTATAGCAAATTACTCGTTTACCTCACCGATGCATGATTATTATACACTCCTGGAAATGGAAAAAAGAACACATTGACACCGGTGTGTCAGACCCACCATACTTGCTCCGGACACTGCGAGAGGGCTGTACAAGCAATGATCACACGCACGGCACAGCGGACACACCAGGAACCGCGGTGTTGGCCGTCGAATGGCGCTAGCTGCGCAGCATTTGTGCACCGCCGCCGTCAGTGTCAGCCAGTTTGCCGTGGTATACGGAGCTCCATCGCAGTCTTTAACACTGGTAGCATGCCGCGACAGCGTGGACGTGAACCGTATGTGCAGTTGACGGACTTTGAGCGAGGGCGTATAGTGGGCATGCGGGAGGCCGGGTGGACGTACCGCCGAATTGCTCAACACGTGGGGCGTGAGGTCTCCACAGTACATCGATGTTGTCGCCAGTGGTCGGCGGAAGGTGCACGTGCCCGTCGACCTGGGACCGGACCGCAGCGACGCACGGATGCACGCCAAGACCGTAGGATCCTACGCAGTGCCGTAGGGGACCGCACCGCCACTTCCCAGCAAATTAGGGACACTGTTGCTCCTGGGGTATCGGCGAGGACCATTCGCAACCGTCTCCATGAAGCTGGGCTACGGTCCCGCACACCGTTAGGCCGTCTTCCGCTCACGCCCCAACATCGTGCAGCCCGCCTCCAGTGGTGTCGCGACAGGCGTGAATGGAGGGACGAATGGAGACGTGTCGTCTTCAGCGATGAGAGTCGCTTCTGCCTTGGTGCCAATGATGGTCGTATGCGTGTTTGGCGCCGTGCAGGTGAGCGCCACAATCAGGACTGCATACGACCGAGGCACACAGGGCCAACACCCGGTATCATGGTGTGGGGAGCGATCTCCTACACTGGCCGTACACCACTGGTGATCGTCGAGGGGACACTGAATAGTGCACGGTACATCCAAACCGTCATCGAACCCATCGTTCTATCATTCCTAGACCGGCAAGGGAACTTGCTGTTCCAACAGGACAATGCACGTGCGCATGTATCCCGTGCCACCCAACGTGCTCTGGAAGGTGTAAGTCAACTACCCTGGCCAGCAAGATCTCCGGATCTTTCCCCCATTGAGCATGTTTGGGACTGGATGAAGCGTCGTCTCACGCGGTCTGCACGTCCAGCACGAACGCTGGTCCAACTGAGGCGCCTGGTGGAAATGGCATGGCAAGCCGTTCCACAGGACTACATCCAGCATCTCTACGATCGTCTCCATGGGAGAATAGCAGCCTGCATTGCTGCGAAAGGTGGATATACACTGTACTAGTGCCGACATTGTGCATGCTCTGTTGCCTGTGTCTATGTGCCTGTGGTTCTGTCAGTGTGATCATGTGATGTATCTGACCCCAGGAATGTGTCAATAAAGTTTCCCCTTCCTGGGACAATGAATTCACGGTGTTCTTATTTCAATTTCCAGGAGTGTAGAAACATCTACGAGGCGTATTAAAGAAGTATTAATTATCACCTCCAAGAAAACAAAGCGGTCACTATTTCTCCCAACGGAGACCTTGGTTGTAAGAGTTCTGCATTTTGGCTGCTCAGGACATTTCCAGAATGAGATTTTCACTCTGCAGCGGAGTGTGCGCTGATATGAAACTTCCTGGCACATTAAAACTGTGTGCCCGACCGAGACTCGAACTCGGGACCTTTGCCTTTCGCGGGCAAGTGCTCTTGCCCGCGAAAGGCAAAGGTCCCCAGTTCGAGTCTCGGTCGGGCTCACAGTTTTAATCTGCCAAGAAGCTGCTCAGGACATGTTGGACCTCCCACGTACTTTCCTCGTCATAATACATAGGATCAGTACTAGGGCCGCTCCTTTTCCTTGTTTATATAAATGATATGCACTCTATTTTAAAATATTTATGTTTGCTGATGACACTAGCTTGGTAGTAAAGGATATTGTGTGCAACATTGGTTCTGTTTCAAATAGTGCACTTCATGACATAAGTTCATGGCTTGTAGAAAATAAACTAACGCTAAATTACAGTAGGACTCAGTTTTTAGTTCAACAGAACCCGACTTTTAAATTCCACACAATGGGCATATGATTAGTAAGACTGAACAGTTCGAACTTCTACGTGTGCAGATAAATGGTCCACGTTCAGGATCTTGTTCAAAGACTTAATGCTGCCATTTTTACTATTCGAACGGTATAAGAAGTACGTGAGAGTTGACACGAAAATTAGTCTGCTTTCCTTATCTTATGACATATGGTATTATATTTTGGGATAACTCTTCCCATTCACAAAGGATATTTTTGGCTCAGAAACGGGCGGTGGTGTGCGTTCGTGAACCTCTCATCGACCCCTCTTCATTAGCCTTGGTATTTTTACATTGATCTCTCAACATATATATTCTTTACTGTCGTTTCTTGTTAACAAATGAGCTTATTCCCAAGATTTAGCAGCTTTCACTCAACTAATACTGGATAGAAATCCCGTCTCCATATGGATCGCATTTCAGGAGAATACGGAGGATGACGCAAAATTGGACAACTCAAACAAACGGTATGCGTAATTGTGTTCTGTTCAGGACGAGTTGGCGTTCAAGGACGCCCATACGATAGTTTGGAGGGAGGGAGGACTGGACCTGGACGTATGGAGTATTTTTAATATTTTAGAAGCCGAATGACGACTTGTAAGTGGTCATCAAAACGTTCCAGTTAGTACACAGTTAAAAACCTAAGTGATGCCGACTTTCAAATCAGCTTCTTGGAAGAGAAACACGTGACTACACTACATACTTTTTTCTTTGTCTGAGAGTTGGGAGAAAGAGACGGGATGGGGGGAGGTGGCTGCACGCCTTTGGCCCACGACATGGGCGTGGCGTTGTGGAGCAAACAGAATCCGTCAGGCAGCTTCCCGACACATTCTTCTTCACGCCCTCTCTTTATGTCATCACGGACATTTGGGTATTATGCACCTGTGGTGGTTTCCCCTTGCGAGTGTAATCTCTTAGCACCACATTATGGGAGCCCATAAAACACTCAGTACCACGTAGCCCATTAATGGCTCGGTCTTCGCCTTTTGTGGTAGTGATGAATCGATGTGTTTCCAATTCTTGCTTTGCTCCGTTGCCTCTGGATCGTACTGATAGACCCAGCACTCCTCAGAGAGATTCGGCCTGACACAGCACCGACATTTCACTACTGGCTCTGTTATAAGCGCGCTTTTTAAATGGATGTGAGCGGTCACGGAAACTAGTAAACGGTCACCACCAACATGTTTAAAATGTCGTGCCAGTTACTGAAAACTGATCCACAACTGATTTTCCCTTTTCCACTGTCGTCTGTACTGTGACTCGCCCGCCTTGGAGCACCATTGTCACTACTTCTCTCGCACTTCCCCGTTCTTCACAGACAGACGGCCCGCCACTTCGTTATTTTTCATTCAGACTTGTTTGAGCACAACGAAAGCGCCTCACGATGCATTTTTGCCGAGTACCTTCGCCAACTAGGGATGAATTGTTGTATTGTCGTTCCCTTCAGAAGTTGACTACTAGCTACATCACGGTACTCCACGTCGTCAAGGGCCTCTGCCGTTTGTTCTGTCTCCTTTAGGGCGTGATGCGGTATTGGGATCAGCGGAATTCAATGTGCACTTGGACTACAGAAATGTACCTGGAGAGCGTCGATTCCTTTAAACTTCCGTAATAAGCTTACGCTATTGTGATTTAATAAGACGAGAATGTCTTTGCGTGTTATGAGTTCACAATATACGATATAAAACAGGTGAGGACGTCATCGATCAATCTTACCACTTGCACGAAGCATTTTCTGCCTAAACAGAAATTTTTTAAACAGTTTTCCTTATGACGTTTGTTGGCATCTCCATCATCACATCAACAACGTAATGAAACAAAAAATACAACATATTTCACGAAAGTTTACCATACCGCACATAGATAATTCTGTCACTTATTAGCGATCTAGACAAAACATTCTTGGTGTAGCCGTTCTGATTTCATAAACAATCCAAAGTTATCTAAGATTTCCAGTGCACATTCTCTGTTTACACATAACATCGTAATTTTTTTAAGGACACTTATTATAATTATCTCACATGTACATGTTCGAACTCCTTTTGGTAACATATGAGATAATACGTCAGTGTGATTGGTGGCTGCTCCTGTCAAGATTGAGGTCAGTGCCTGAAAAATAAAATTAGTGTCATTCACCATTATTCCACTTAAAACAGCTGTATTTTCCGGAAACGGACAAGAATGCAACACACATCACACTTTAATAATATTGGCCAACCCGTAGCTTCGTATGCTTCTTCCCACCGTTTCCATTTTAGACATATACAAAACTGTAAAAGCTATAGCTATAATATCGTCTACGACATCTCAAAACACAGATTTTTCGGAAAGGAAGAAGAAAAATACGTGACGGTTTCTCGGATCACACACAAAGTGCCTATTAAAGAGGAAAATCTTGCTTGAAATTTTAAAGATCCACGATAGCATTGCAGTTCGAGCAAATACGTATTTCACCTACAGTAATCCAGAGAAACCACGGACAACGTAGGATGGCTCTACCGGGACTTGAACCCAGATCCTCCAAAATACGGAGCCATTATCTTAATTTCCGTGCCATATGACTCGGTAGGCAGTGATTCATCGTATTTGACGAATATCCGCTTTCAATTTTTTTTAAACACCTCATAGTAATGTTACTCGATATCACAATCACTAAAATTCTATCGTAAAACTTTCTTGAATGCCTCAGTAAAATTTACTAAATATGTAGTTGAACAATAAAACAGGAGGAGGAGGAGCAAATTAGTGTTAAGCGTCCCAGCGAAACCGAGATCATTAGAGACAAATCACAAGCTCGGATTAGGGAATGATGGGAAAGGAAACTGGCGGCGTTCTTTCAAGAGAACCATCCCGGCATTTGCCGAAAGCGATTTAGGAAAATCACGGAAAACCTAAATAAGAATGGCCGCATTTGAACCGTCGTCCTCCCGAATGCGAGTCCAGTCTGCTAACAACTGCTCTACCTCACTCGGTAACAATGAAACAAGAAGGTAATGAGCAGGAAGTACGTTTCCTAATTATAGTAACGTGTGCACACCCCAAGCCGCTTTGCAGAGTTTGATGGAGGATACCTCTGCAACATTCATTTCCCCATTCCCGAACAGTGCGCCAAAGCAAACGCTATAGGTAAACAACCGTTTGATATCGAATTTCCCTGATTTTCCCACTCTGGTCATTTGGCGGGTATAACACAGTATTTTGCCTGATTGTGGTTGGAACGTACTATCTCACAATTAACAACAGTAAATCTCACTCTGATGTACAACTCACCTCTAATACTCTCTGCCCTGGGGTTGAGGAGAGTCTCCGTAACACTCTCGTGTTTGTTAAAAGATACTGTAATGAAACACGCCGCTGTTTTTTGGATTTCTTCAATCTCCTCTACTAAACTAGCCCCGCAGTCTTACACAAAATTGAGGTGTTTGCACAATGAAGATCGTAGCATAAAGAAAAGTAACTAAAACAAAATAAATATGTTTCCTGAATTCAACATGTTGTTCATCTTTGAGGACAAAATAAAAAAGAATAGAGCACGTAAATTAGAAAATATTGAGAACATCTCAAACATAAAGCTTCACGCTTTCTGCAAGGGTCCGCAGCTCGTGGTCGTGCGGTAGCGTTTTCGTTTCCCGCGCCCGGGTTCCCGGGTTCGATTCCCGGCGCGCTCAGGGATTTTCTCTGCCTCGTGATGACTTGGTGTTGTGTGATGTCCTTAGGTTAGTTAGGTGTAAGTAGTTCTAAGTTCTAGGGGACTGATGACCATAGATGTTAAGTCCCATAGTGCTCAGAGCCATTGGACCCATTTTCTGCAAGGAACACAAAAAATCCTGAATGACGATTAAAATTCATATAAATACGCCGAGAATACGTGTGGAATACAGAAAATGTTTAGTTCTGTCTCTTTATCGTCGTTCCTCCTGAACTGCCGATTAGAATTGAAAACTTATGGCTCGGCGTGGAATCATCGATGTTTGTTTTGTGCACAGTCGCACAAATAACTTTGAGATGTAATTAATAATAAATAGGCAGAATTTTGCCGAAAACGCACCAGTCAGATGAGAGAGCCACGTATCCAGTTTACAAGATGTTCTTCTTGCACAAAAATGTATAACTATAGATTTTAGAGTCTCGCCAACAGCTAGACAAACACGTGGGAACAGGTCGGTTGTGCGAGATACCAGGGATAGAATCGCCGACGTTCTCGTGCGAGAACATAGCCCAGTGGTCGTCAGAAGTGCTTCAAGAAAATCGTGGAAGACCTGAGTCAGGGTAACCGGACAACGGACCCAGATTTGGCGTAATTCGAGTACAACGTCTTAGCTCTGTCATTTAGCCCGATGGCTGAAAGCGGTAACATGTCACAGTGCCTTGCTTGATGTGAGCTGCTTCAGATCTTAACGGCAATATAAATACATTTATCAAGAATTTGACATGACGTGACCAAACGTCGTGGGATGACAACGTACAGTTCTCGAATAACAGAATCTGTACTGACGTCCCGGATTACATCCGAAAGTGATTCAGAAACTCTTACGAGCTCCTCTCCTGTGCCAACACTTTCGTCTCATAGTAGAAATTGTAACGTACACCCTCAATTATTTTCTAGATGTACTACAATCTTTGTCTTGCTCTACAGTTTTTATACTCTACAGCTCCCTCTAGTACCACGCTAGTACCATGGAAGTGATTTCCTGATGTTCTGACAGATGTCCTGTCATCCTGTCCCTCCCTATTGTCAGAGTTTTCCGTATGATCCTTTCCTCGCCGATTCTGCGGAGAACATCCTCATTCCATACCTTATTGGTTCACCTAGTTTTCAATATCCTCCTGTAGCACCACAACTCAGAGGCTTCGATTCTTTTCTGTCCCGGTTTTCGCACAGTCCATGTCTCACTAACATACGGTGCTGTGCTCCAACGTACATTCTCATAAATTTCTTCCTCAAATATTGACCTACGTTTGATACTAGCAGTCTTCGCTTGGCCCTTTTCTCCAGTAATAGTCTGATTTTTATGTCCTACTTGCTTCGTCCGTCACGGGTTATCCTGCTGCCTAGGTAGCAGAATTCCTTAACTCTATTTAGCGAGCGAGGTGGCGCAGTGGTTAGCACACTGGACTCGCATTCGGAAGGACGACGGTTCAATCCCGCGTCCGGCCTTCGTGATTTAGATTTTTCGTGAGTTCCCTAAATTGCTCCAGGCAAATGCCGGGATGGTTCCTTTGAATGGGCACGGCCGACTTCCTTCTCCGTCCTTCCCTAATCCGATGAGACCGAGGACCACGTTGTTTGGTCTCTTCCCCCGAACAACCCAACCCCAACCCCATTTACTTCGTCATCCCCAATTTTCAGGTTACATTTCTCGCTGTTATAATTTGTGCTACTTCTAATTTCTTCCTCTTACTTCGATTTACTGTCCATCCGTATTCTGTAGTCATTAGACTCTTCATTCCGTTCGACATATCCTGTAATTCTTTCACACTTTCACTGAGGATAGCATTGTCATCAGCTAATATTATCATTGATATTCTTTCAGCCTGAATTTTAATCTCGCTATTGAACCTTTCGGTTATTTCCCCTATTGCTTCTTCGATGGACAGATTGAAAGGTAGGGCGAAAGACTATATCCTTGTCGTACATCCTTTCTAATCCGAGGACTTCATTCTTGGTCTTCCAGTCTTATTGTAACCTCTTGGTTCTTGTGCATACTGTATATCACCCGTTTTCCATTACAGTTTACTCCTATTTTTCTCAGAACTTCGAACGTCTTGCACCGTTTTACACTGACAATCGCTCCCTCCAGGACGACAAATGCTAAGAACGTGTCTTGATACTTCTTCAGTCTTGCTTACCTTATCAAGCGCAAGGACAGAACTGGCCCGCCAATCAGATCGTTACCTAAAAGATCCTCCACTTTCTTTTCCATTGTTTTGTATAACGGGCGATCAAAAAGTTTCCGTTTGGAGGCCGTACAGTCCTGCAGGTGCACCTTCTTCTCCTGCTGCTGAAAGAAATGCGTAACTGCCTGCCCTTGAAGGCCTTTGTTAAGGAACCGAAGGCGAGACAATAGCATGGGGAGAGATTAGGATTACACGGCGGGTGCGATATGCGGAAGTTGGTTATCATGAGGTAGCAGCATCGATTGTCGCACCATTCCACACTGGTGTTTCTCGATAGTGAGCTGCCCCATGTACATTATTCATTCTCCGATAGATACCTACAATATTTCTGCACTCAGCATCAAACGCCGGTTTTCTAAATTTTTCCAGTAGTGTTCCTCGAAAAGAGCTTTACTTTCCCTCCGTAATACTTGCGTGTTGTTCGAACCTACTAATAACAAATGTAGCAGCCCGCGCCTGAATTGCTTCCAACTCTGCCATTAATCCGACCTGTTGTGGATCCCGAACACTCGAGCACTACTCAGGTATGGGTCGTATTAGTGTCCTGTATACGGTCTCCTTTACATATGAACCCCGATTTCTTAAAATTTTTCCAGTAACCCGGATTCAGCCATTCGCCTTCGCTATTACAATCCTTACATGTTCGTCCCATATCATATCGCTTTGCAGCTATACGTCTACATATTTACCTCCATCGGTCATCTACATCTACATCCATATCCATACTCCTCTAGCCACCTGACGGTGTGTGGCGGAAGGTACCTTGAGTACCTCTATCGCTTTTTCCTTCTATTCCAGTCTCGTATTGTTCGTGGAAAGAAAAATTGTCGGTATGCCTCTGTGTGGACTCTAATCTCTCTGAAATTATCCTCATGGTCTCTTCGTGAGATATACGTAGGAGGGAGCAATATACTGCTTGACTCGTCGGTGAAGGTATGTTCTCGAAACTTTAACAAAAGTCCGTACCGAGCTACTGAGCGTCTCTCTTGCAGAGTCTTCTACTGGAGTTTGTCTATCATCTCCGTAACGCTTTCGCGATTACTAAATGATCCTGTAACGAAGCGCGCTGCTCTCCGCTGGATCTTCTCTATCTCTTCTATCAACCCCTATCTGGTACGGATCCAACACTGCTGAGCAGGATTCAATCAGTGGGGCGAACAAGCGTACTGTAACCTACTTCCTTTGTTTTCGGATTGCATTTCCTTAGGATTCTTCCAATGAATCTCAGTCTGGCATCTGCTTTACCGACGATTAATTTTATATGGTTATTCCATTTTAAATCACATCTAATGCCTACTCCCAGATAATTTATGGAATTCACTGCTTCCAGTTGCTAACCTGCTATATTGTAGCTAAATGATAAAGGATGTTTCTTTTTATGGATTCGCAGCACATTACACTTGTCTACATTGAGATTCAATTGCCATTCCCTTCACCGAGCGTCAATTCGTTGCAGATCCTCCTGCATTTCAGTACAATTTTCCATTGTTACAACCTCTCGATATACTACAGCATCATCCGCAAAAAGCCTCAGTGAACTTCCGATGTTATCCACAAGGTAATTTATATATATTGTGAATAGGAACGGTCCTACGACACTCCCCTGCGGCACACCTGAAACCACTCTTACTTCAGAAGACTTCTCTCCATTGAAAATGACATGCTGCGTTCTGTTATCTAGGAACTCTTCAATCCAATCACACAATTGGTCTGATACTCCATATACTCTCAGTTTGTTGATTAAACGACTGCGGAGAACTGTATCAAACGTCTTGCGGAAGTCAAGAAACACGGCATCTAGCTGAGAACCCGTGTCTATGGCCCTCTGAGTCTCGTGGACGAATAGCGCGAGCTGGGTTTCTCACGATCGTCTTTTTCGAAACCCATGCTGATTCCTACAGAGTAGATTTCTAGTCTCCAGAAAAGTCACTATACTCGAACATAATACGTGTTCCAAAATTATATAACTGATCGACATTAGAGATATAGGTCTATAGTTCTGCACAACTGTTCGACGTACCTTCTTGAACACGGGGCATGGGTGTGTGTGTGTGGTGTCCTTAGCGTAAGTTTAAGTTAGATTAAATAGTGTGCAAGCTTAGGGACCGATGACCTCAGCAGTTTGGTCTCATGAGACCTTACCACAAATTTCCGATTTCCTAGATATTTAATCGACGTGACTATGAAGCAGCACACAGTTAATTCGGTTTACGGACATTACGAGCCTGTTTTTCCTGCTCATCTACTTTAAGTTACATTTGTCTACATTTAGAGCTAGCTGCCTTTCACCACAGCAACTAGAAATATTATCTGAGACATCTTGTATCCTCGTACAGTCACTCCTGCCCGTATACCACGGCATCATAAGTAAACAACCACAGATTGCTGCCCACCCTGTCCCCCAGATCATTTATGTATACAGAGGACAACAGCGGTCCTATCACACCCCCTCGGACACTCCTGACGATATTCTTGTCTCTGATAAACACTCACCATGCAGGCAACATATTAGCTTCCGCAGTTCAAGTAGTCTTCGAGCCACGCACATATCTGGGAGCCTATTCCGTATGGTCGTATCTTCGTTAACAATCTTCAGTGGGGCACGGTGTCAAATGCATTTCGTAAATCTAGGAATATGGAATCTGCCTGCTGCCCTTCATGCATAGTTCGCTGTATGTCATGTGAGAAAGGCGCAAGTTTAGTTTCTAAAACCATACCGAGCCGTGCACAGCTTTTCCGTCTCAAGGAAATTGAGTGTATCTGAACTGAGAGCACGTTCAAACATTTCACAGCATACCGGTGTCGAGGACACTGGTATGTAATTTTTTTTTTTTTTCAGTCGCTTGGTACTTTGCGCTGAACGAGAGATTCGCGATAAATGCAAGTCAAGTATGTGGCTAATGCCGTAGTAAAACCGAATTGGGTTTCTGTCCGGATCTGGCGACTAATTTGTTTTCAACTCTTTCAGTTGTTTCTCTCAACCAGGAATGCCTATTACTAAATGGTTCAAATGGCTCTGAGCACTATGGGACTTAACTGCTGTGGCCATCAGTCCCCTAGATCTCAGAACTACTTAAACCTAACTAACCTAAGGACATCACACACAATCATGCCCGAGGCAGGATTCGAACCTGCGACCGTAGCGGTCGCGCGGTTCCAGACTGTAGCGCCTAGAACCGCTTGGCCACGCCTATTGCTATGTCCTACTTACCGGGGTCTGTGCGATGGTCAAACGACGATACGTTTGTATGATTCTCCTGCGTGAACGATTTCTTAAACGCGAAAACTGAAACTTCCGCTTTTCTTTTGCTATCTTCTAGTGCCATGCCAGACTGGTCGACGAGTGACTGGATAGAATCCGCTTAGCGATTTTGCGTGGAACCAGTATTTCCTCTGTTTCTCGCCGACATCTTTTGCAAAGGTATCATGGTGGTAATTGTATGGTTCACATATTGATCCAGACTGAGCTTAGCATGTCCCTTTTCAGAGTTTCTAGGTTTTGTATTACGTTCACACTTCTGACATTCCAAGCTCCAAGTCGTAGAACTTTACCCTTTCGTCCGCTACTGCGGCTCTTTCTCATGGTCATCTCCCGCTTGGCAGTCACGCCGGAGATCCGAATGAGGGGGCTAACCTGGAACCTTTTGCCAGTGGAGAGATCATTATGACACTCTCTCACGGCAGTTGACCATAAACAACGAAAAGTGTGAGGTCATCCACATGAGTACTAAAAGGAACTCGTTAAACTTCGGTTACACAATAAATCAGTCTAATCTAAAAGCCGTAAATTAAGCTAAATACCTAGCTATTACAATTACGAACAACTTAAATTAGAAAGAACACATAGAAAATGTTGTGGGGAAGGCTAACCAAAGGTTGCGTTTTATTGGCAGGACAATTAGAAAATGTAACAGACCTACTAGGGAGACTGCCTACACTACGTTTGTCCGTCCTCTTTTGGAATACTGCTGCGCGGTGTGGGATCCTTACCAGATAGGACTGACGCAGTACATCGAAAAAGTTCAAAGAAAGGCAGCACCTTTTGTATTATCGCGAAATATGGGCGAGAGTGTCACAGAAATGATACAGGATTTGGGCTGCAAATCATTAAAGGAAAGGCGTTTTTCGTTGCGACGGAATTTTCTCACGAAATTCGAATCATCAACTTTCTCCTCCGAATGCGAAAATATTTTGTTGACACCGACCTACATAGGAAGGAACGATCACCAACATAAAACAGGGGAAATCAGAGCTCGTAAGGAAAGATATGGGTGTTGATTCTTTCCGCGCGCTATACGAGATTGGAATATTAGAGAATTGTGAAGGTGGTTCGATGAACCCTCTGCCAGGCACTTAAATGTGATTTGCAGAGTATCCATGTAGATGTAGATGTACAGGCCACCTGTTCTGTGGAGCCGGCCGCGGTGGCCGAGCGGTTCTGGACACTACAGTCCAGAACCGCGCGACTGATGTTAGGTTTAAGTAGTTGTAAGTTCTAGGGGACTGATGACCTTAGACGTTAAGTCCCTTAGTGCTCAGAGCCATTTGAACCATTTTTGTTCTGTGGATATACCTTCTGTGTCTTTAATGGCCGGCCGGAGTGGCCGTGCGGTTCTAGGCGCTACAGTCTGGAATCGAGCGACGGCTACGGTCGCAGGTTTGAATCCTGCCTCGGGCATGGATGTGTGTGATGTCCTTAGGTTGGTTAGGTTTAATTAGTTATAAGTTCTAGGTGACTGATGACCTCATAAGTTAAGTCGCATAGTGCTCAGAGCCATTTTTTTATTTTTTTATTTTTATTTTATTTTATTTTATTTTTTTTTTTTTTGTCTTCAATGCAGTAGTTTCTGTTGCCTTCTGTATCCTCATTCCCTTGACCATTGTTTATTCAAAAGCCTTTTAGGGGTAGATGCCCCACCTAAACGCAATAGATATTTTTTCTTCTTATTTATTTATTTATTTCTCAACTAAAGACCTGCTGCCTGTTGTTATATAGCAGGTCGTACATGTCTGATGTTACATGTTATGTCGTAAAAGTTCATTTTTATTACTAACAAAGTTTTTGTTGAGAATTTTACAAAAGAGTGCGCTGAACGAAGGGTCGCTCCTCCGCTCTTTTTGACAAGGCTGTTGGCAAAAGGAGGGTGACTTCTTGCGCCACAGGTGTTCTGTCGCTATGGCTGACGATTTCTACTCAAAATTTAAGCAGCAGCTAGTTTCGAACCCGTGTCCAAGAACGTTTCGATTATTAGTTTAAGACGCCAGCCCAAGATGACAGGTGCAAAATGTACTAATGTGAAAACAGATTTTTAACATTCATAAAAGCTTACCGTGCGTGAGATATCGTAGATTTCACATTTAATTATTCCATTGCAGCTGTGGAGCGGAAAGTAAGTAAAATTATTAACTCTTGTAGTTTTCCAGGCAATAAAGCCTTAAGACCGCACCTCTGTCGACTGAGTCACCTCTCCCACTGTTCTTTCATAGCGAAAAAAATGCACAGCCGCCTGACCATTTCACAAGTTGCTATTTATTTGCTTATCGAGGTCGAGGATGAATAAAAAACGCGAGTTTAATCGGCGGATGTAAATGCGCAGCAGGGCCGGCAAGTTGCAGCGTTTTCGGGCGCACTTCTTGGGTCCCGCTTTGCCGCGGCGCGCCTCGCTGTTTCTGCTGAATTAAACATGAGCCTGTAAACAAGCGATGCTTTCCTCATTAGAGACGTCGGCCGAGCAGCGGCGAGACACGGCTGCGCGTCGCGGCGCGTCGCGACGCAGGCGTCGCTGCGACCCAGCTGTGGCGCCGGCGGCACGCGCAACCGGTAGTTCTGAGCCGCAGCGCCAGCGCTGATGGCGCCAGTTTTCCGCGATCGTCGCTTCACGTCAGCAGCGGGTGGCGGGGTTCTCGCTCCAGCCGGTGATACTTTGCAAACGGTTTGCTTAGGGAATGGCTTTCTGTCTGCAGAGATAGAGTTCATGACATATGGGGCTTGGACCAAAACGCCGCAAGAAATGCATGGTTGGACGTAAGTAAGTGCTAACCAAGAATATGGGTTGCGTCGGTGTATTTTACCACGAACGGCAGCTGTGCAACGTCCTCAATAGGTTGCAGGTGTCGTTCGTGGTCAGAAGAGTGTTCTCTGTAACTGTAAGTGCATTGTGTCGGAGCTCAGTGAATTCGAACGTCGTGCCCATATGGTGGCTGCTTCCGTAAACAAGGAAAGCGGGGAAACGCCATTCGATAAATCACAAAGCGCACGAGAGTGTGTATTGAGTGATCGTGGCATACGGACGTGGAAGAGAATTGTGGCAAAACGTAAAAGGAGGACAGCTGCAAAGATCACTCCAGAACTGAATACAACACACGTGAACACTGTCAGCACGAAAGTAATAAGAAATGAGTTCCATAAGCAGGTTCGCAGGAGAGCTTCTGTTAAGTTTGGAAGGTAGGAGACGAAGTACTGGCAGAAGTAAAGCTGTGAGGAGCGGGCGTGAGTCGTGCTGGGGTAGCTCAGTTGATAGAGCACTTGCCCGCGAAAGGCAAACGTCCCGAGTTCGAGTCTCGGTCCGGCACACAGTTTTAATCTGCCAGGAAGTTTCATATCAGCGCACACTCCTCTGTAGAGTGAATATCTCATTCTGGAAACATCCCCAAGGTTGTGGCTAAGCCATGTCTCCGTAATATCCTTTCTAGCAGGAGTGCTAGTTCTGCAAGGTTCGCAGGAGAGCTTCTGTAAAGTTTGGAATGTAGGACACGAGGTACTGGCAGAAGTAAAGCTGTGAGGACGGGACGTGAGTCGTGCTTGGGTAGCTCAGTTGGTAGAGCACTTGCCCGCGAAAGGCAAAGGTCCCGAGTTCGAGTCTCGGTCCGGCACACAGTTTTAATCTGCCAGGAAGTTTCAGTTCCATAAGCAGCTATTCGCAGGGCGAATGGCAACACCAAAACCAGTCATCAATGACGCGAATGCCTGTAGCAGGAAAACATGGTGCTGAATCCATAAAACCTGAACTATGCAGCCATGGAACAAAGTAATTTGGTTGGGCGAGTCTTGTACACTATTGTCAACTTCGTGCCAAGAGTGAAACATGGCGGGAGGTGCTGGCTTCGATGATGGTTTGGACAGCCATGCCGTGGTTTTCTATGGGACCACGGCTACTCTGCCAGCAGGCTCCACTGCCAGGGATTATGTGACCATTTTAGGCTGATCAGCTCCATAGCAGGGTACAATGTTTGTTCCCCAATGGTGAAGCAGTGTTCCGAGATTACAGCGCCCCTTTACATGCGAGGTGCCGGAGCTATCAGTGTATTTAACAATAAATTCTTCTAGAATGTTCATATGGAAATGATGCTCTAAGCCCCTCCCCCCCTTTTCTAACTCCGACTTTTGCTGTTGCACATGGATTAAGAAGCAACGCGAACTGACTCTAATCGACCCTGGAAGTGGAGTAGAAAAGAGTTTGGCACCTGCAATAATTTAATTTGATAGAAATTAATTTGATAAATAAGTTTCATTAACGTGCTGAGAAATGAAAGGGTCGCTCTACCGATCTACAGAATGAAAGTTCTGTCCAAAATAACAATATGATTTATTATGACTAAACTCAAAATTATAAACACAACACATGAAACATTTACAATACGTCAGATTGGATACTCAAATAAATGCTGTGAAGGTAAAGTTGTCGGTAAACTAGCTTGTGACGTTTATGACCAAGTGGTAAGTGGAGCCAATTCCTTGCAACTCAAATCTTAAGAGAAACACCCAGCCAACCCAACATTAATTGCTGTTACAGTAGTGAGAACTAAGACAATGAACACCCAAGATAGAACCACGTAAGAAAAAACGGGAACAGGCGCGCTCTGCTGAGCTCTGATTATCACCTAGCAAAATTGCCTGCTTTGCCGTTCCTGCGGACGTACATTACCAAGCTGTCTTCTTAACTGCAAGGACACGATCTGGCGTACCGGAGGCGATGGCTGGTTGCTTCGACGTCCCGTCGTGGTGATGATAATGTCGCGAGTATAGCCCGAAACAAATTATCCCGGTCTAGTTGTTCCAGACTAAAGACTTCCTAGCAATACAAATGCGCCTCTGAGGGAGACAAAGATCGCTCGCCAGACAATCACTGACGGTACAGTGATTGATTTTAACAAGCGAAGTCACACAGTAACTCCAATACAGTCAACTTTAACCAAAACTGCTCAAGACGGACAACATAGGCCGCTTGTACGCAGAACGCTCAATTGCCTACTGTACTCGGAAAGTTACGTTGAAGTCAAAACTTGAGCAACTATTCAAACACAATTAAATGAAAGTATATTAGACAGCCAACGGAAGGAGGCTGTCCAGAGAAGCGAGAGCTCACTCTTGTAACCTACTCCGACCGAAAGGCGAGAGCCGACTCTCTCCAGAGCACCTGTACGCACCGAACACAGAACATTCCCGCCACCACGACAGTGGCCGTGGTTAAACGTTCCAATCAACAACTCGAAAATCGGCGGGAAATTCCACTCTATTGCCGACGCACTAGTATTCCACCAATGGAGATACTTGGCGCCAATTTCTGCTCCGATTTTGCTACGTCACGGAGCTATCCCCTGAGCAAGCCAATCACAGTTATGATTATGCAGAATACAAGTGAATTTGCCTGCCAAGACTGCCTGGGAACACAAGTCATTCCCACGCCTCGCTGGTAGCCCGCCAGCAAGTGTTTTCACTAAGTTTCTGTGAAGTAATGGAATGTCTAGCCCAGCCGCTCCTTCAGGCCCCAGTGGGCGTGTCGCTCCCGCTCTTATGACAATGTCGGCGTCTGGAAAGCATCCACTCGACTCCCTCACACCCGTCGGCTTAACCCTTTCAAGATCAGCAGAACCCGCCTGTCACCGGACCACCCGGGTGACGAGAGACGCTGCGTGGGAAGTCCACATGTGAAGGAATAGCAACTTTCCACCGCATGCAATTAGAGAGGAGAATCGTAAGATAGAGATATGAGAGGGGGCTCATGCCACCTCTCACAGCATATAGGAAGTCCAAATAGCACCGAGACTTACTACTGCCAACGCAGTCGCTATCATATTCCTCATTTAAAGTCCAAGTTCAACTGTTTAGTTTAATTCTCATGCGCATGCTAACTCATCCCATCGCCTATTACATGCATGAGATGTGGCTAGCCACCTCTCATGACTCCCTCTTTGCGGTTCAAATCTTGCATAGGAGGTATCATGTTTAAAAACAACTAGAGTGACATCTCCAAAGGATCCTTGCGTCCTTATAATCCCTTGGTATTATCTTACTGTATCAGGGGGTGAAGGACAGGATAGAGAGCATCATGACTGATACAGGGATTAGTGATCACAAGGCCGTTGTAGCTAGGCTCAATACCGTTTCTTCCAAATCCACCAGAAACAAACGCAAAATAATTTTATTTAAAAAAGCGGATAAAGTGTCACTAGAAGCCTTCCTAAGAGGCAAAATCCATTCCTTCCGAACTGACTATACAAATGTAGACGAGATGTGACTCAAATTCAAAGATATAGTACCAACAGCAATTGAGAGATTCATACCTCGTAAATTGGTAATAGATGGAACTGATCCCCCGTGGTACACAAAACAGGTCCGAACTCTGTTGCAGACGCAACGGAAAAAGCATGCGAAGTTCAGAAGAACGCGAAATCCCGAAGATTGGCTAAAATTTACAGACGCGCGAAATTTGGCACGGCCTTCAATGCGAGATGCCTTTAATAGGTTCCACAACGAAACACGCCAAACCGACGCAACCCCTGCCGCCGACAGCAGTATACGATGAACGATAAAGAACAATTACAGATATATATTAATACCTTCAGCTGCTGACGGGGGTTGCTATGTATCAACGGGGACAGGTGAAAATGTCTGCCCCGACCGGGTTTCGAAATCCTCCTGCTTACATGGCAGACGCTGTATCCATCTGAGCCACCGAGGGCACAAAGGATAGCGCTACTGCAGGGACTACCTCGCGCACGCCTCCCGCGAGACCAAACACTCTCACCTTGTATGTCCACACACTACATTCGTAGTGTCCCTACCCAACACACTCATTACTCATAGAAGACATTCTTACCAAGTCCCGTAAGAGTTCGGGTAATACGTGTGCATCCGCAAAGAAGAAGAAGGTCACGGCCGGTACTGCCAGAACTGTGTACTTATATGGATATGGTGTCTGTTCTTTCGGACATGTCCATACAAATATAAAGAATAATGGTGAAACGATTCGTCCCCTCCTCCTCCCCCTTGATAACTGAGTCATGTCCACGCCCAGTTAAATTGGTGCTGAGATTTATAATTTTGTTTTGGTTTGTACAAACAGCGTGATAATAAATACATTTCTTTCATATTTCGATCATATAAGCAATCTTTTACAGGGTGTTTCAAAAATGACCGGTATATTTGAAACGGCAATGAAAACTAAACGAGCAGCGATAGAAATACACCGTTTGTTGCGATATGCTTGGGACAACAGTACATTTTCAGGCAGACAAACTTTCGAAATTACAGTAGTTACTATTTTCAACAACAGATGGCGCTGCGGTCTGGGAAACTCTATAGTACGATATTTTCCACATATCCACCATGCGTAGCAATAATATGGCGTAGTCTCTGAATGAAATTACCCGAAACCTTTGACAACGTGTCTGGCGGAATGGCTTCACATGCAGATGAGATGTACTGCTTCAGCTGTTCAATTGTTTCTGGATTCTGGCGGTACACGTGGTCTTTCAAGTGTCCCCACAGAAAAAAGTCACAGGGGTTCATGTCTGGCGAATAGGGAGGCCAATCCACGCCGCCTCCTGTATGTTTCGGATAGCCCAAAGCAATCACACGATCATCGAAATATTCATTCAGGAAATTAAAGACGTCGGCCGTGCGATGTGGCCGGGCACCATCTTGCATAAACCACGAGGTGTTCGCAGTGTCGTCTAAGGCAGTTTGTACCGCCACAAATTCACGAAGAATGTCCAGATAGCGTGATGCAGTAATCGTTTCGGATCTGAAAAATGGGCCAATGATTCCTTTGGAAGACATGGCGGCCCAGACCAGTACTTTTTGAGGATGCAGGGACGATGGGACTGCAACATGGGGCTTTTCGGTTCCCCATATGCGCCAGTTCTGTTTATTGACGAAGCCGTCCAGCTAAAAATAAGCTTCGTCAGTAAACCAAATGCTGCCCACATGCATATCGCCGTCATCAATCCTGTGCACTATATCGTTAGCGAATGTCTCTCGTGCAGCAATGGTAGCGGCGCTGAGGGGTTGCCGCGTTTGAATTTTGTATGGATAGAGGTGTACACTCTGGCGCATGAGACGATACGTGGACGTTGGCGTCATTTGGACCGCAGCTGCAACACGGCGAACGGAAACCCGAGGCCGCTGTTGGATCACCTGCTGCACTAGCTGCGCGTCGCCCTACCTTTCCAGCACGTTCATCCGTCACGTTCCCAGTCCGTTGAAATTTTTCAAACAGATACTTTCTTGTATCGCTTTTCGGTCCTTTGGTTACATTAAATCTCCGTTGAAAACTTCGTCTTGTTGCAACAACACTGTGTTCTAGGCGGTGGAATTCCAACACCAGAAAAATCCTCTGTTCTAAGGAATAAACCATGTTGTCTACAGCACACTTGCACGTTGTGAACAGCTGAAGCAGTACATCTCATCTGCATGTGAAGCCATTCCGCCAGACACGTTGTCATAGGTTTCGGGTAATTTCATTCAGAGACTACGCCATATTATTGCTACGCATGGTGGATATGTGGAAAATATCGTACTATAGAGTTTCCCAGACCGCAGCGCCATCTGTTGTTGAAAATTGTAACTACTGTAATTTCTAAAGTTTGTCCGCCTGAAAATGTACTGTTGTCCCAAGCATATTGCAACAAACGGTGTATTTCTATCGCTGCTCGTTTAGTTTTTATTGCCGTTTCAAATATACCGGTCATTTTTGAAACACCCTGTACATTCATACATGAACACCTTGCTTTTGTACCCTTTGTGTTTGATTTCATTAAATTATTGATATAAATTAATTGATGGCTCCTAACGTTGGGCGACCACATCAGTCATCTTCTCGTCATCTCACGTCCAACAGCAGAGAGAACAATTCGCAGTTCACTACATTTTTGGTGCCCAGCGTGGGGCCACCTGATTGGTAATTCTGATGTCACACAATAATTTCTCGAGTTCACTACAATATGGTTTAGCCTTTGTCGTCTACTTTGGAGAGAAGAGCGTGTAATCGCCATCCATCTCCGTTACCTGAACTAACCACTATTTTGCTGGAAGAATGGTAGAAGACTCTCTTGAAAACCATGCAGGACCTGTAATTGTCCATTCCGAGACAACTAGAAGGTGTTTTGTAACTTCCTGGCAGATTAAAACTGTGTTCAGGACCGAGACTCGAACTCGGAACCTTTGCCTTCCGCGGGCAAGTGCTCTACGATCTGAGCTACCCAAGCACGACTCACGCCCCGTCCTCACAGCTTCAATTCCGCCAGTACCTCGTCTCCTACCTTCCAAACTTTACAGAAAGTCTCCTGCGAAGTTTGGAAGGTAGGAGACGAGGTACTGGCGGAATTAAAGCTGTGAGGACGGGGCGTGAGTCGTGCTTGGGTAGCTCAAATGGTACAGCACTTGCCCGGGGAAGGCAAAGGTCCCGACTTTGGTCTCGGTCCGGCACACAGTTTTAATCTTCCAGTAAGTTTCGTATTAGCGCTCACTCCTCTGCAGAGTGAAAATCTTATTCCAGAAGATGTTTTGAACGACAACGGTTTTCCTACCCCGTGTTAGGCGTGATAATATGTTGTGTTACTGGTGTTTCCATATTCTTCTCCATCCCCCCCCCCCCTTAAGAAACTGTATAATTCTGCAGGCTTCAGTGGCTGTTGTCATTGTTGACCAAATCTTCTGATCCGTCATATTGCTCTCCAAACTTCTTCGGTGCTCGACGTTTCGTCCTCCGGTTGGGATCTTCTTCAGGATTCCATTGCCGTCTCTGGATGGGTGAACACGGTCCAGAGATAGTATCTTGTTGACTTATAAAAGGCTAGTTTCCCTCACTTTTTTGGAGAAGTGGAGTTACTGGGTAAATACCTTTGTCCTACTATTGGTGAGCTGTCGTCAATGGTAACTGCTGCAGGTAGGTATTTGTCGACTGCAACACTATCGCACCCGACAGTGATGCCGCTTCCGTAGATATATCGTCGGTCACATCGTAATCGGGGTTGCGGAAGGAAGAAAGGGCTGTATAATGACACTTGTGGAAAGAAAACTGCAGTAAACTTGTTAATTACACAAGGGTGTAGACACCATGTTCTGCATCTGGAGTACCTCTTTCACTGGAATCTGTTCCAGTTTCATCCACCGTGTAAGTTTCCATATCACTGTCGCCGTCATGTGATGCATATTCATCTTCACTCCAACATTGGTTATTATAGTCTTTATTGCTTCTTCCATTAACCCATCTCTGCGTCAATATGCATTTCAATTCCTTTCACACGTTCGCAAGCTTTTAACCAGTCCTGTTGAGTAAACTTAGATAAAAACTCTTTGGTTATTTATTTTAGGGTAGATAGTTAAATCAATGTACAAAAAATGTTTTTCCTCCAATTTTTTGTTTCATTGTGTTTCACATTACTCTATACGGTTCGAATCCCAGTGTTGTGGTGGCAGCCTCAGAATACTATACTTCTTACGCTTTAAAATTGCATTTGCTTTAACAAAAGGCTTTAGCTTATTATAACACACAATTCACTTCTTAAGCTCGGTTCCAAACCGATTTTGTTCCGTATGAGCCTTTCAATTATCTGCTTTTCGCGTGTTGTAGTAGAAGGGCGCTTTATGTCTCTGAACAGGTGATAAGAAGCATTATTAAGAACAACGGTACTACCAGTTGGGATATTAGGAACCTGTTTCTCTTTTAAACTATCGTGATAATTATCCCCGTTCATATCATTGTGGTAATCTCGGGACTTAGGTTGCGAATCATAAATTAACTCTGCTCCTACAGTCCCCCAACGTGCACAACAATAACTCTTTGGCCTGCACTGCTATATCTCATTACACCCAGAACTTCTTCGTGCTGCCACCAGTCTTTCGTGGTGTAAATGGAATAATGCGTACGCGCCCACATTTCGTCCATGTATACTATTGGTTCAACTCAGCCCTTTTTTCATTATTTCTGGCTGCTCTCAAATACTCCCCACGCTTTGCTTCCGTTAGCATGATTCTCTTATTTTTACATGTTTTGAAAAGAAATTCGATCTCTTTCAAAATTTTCCGTAATGTTCCGCACCTCCTTCAAAATTACCTCGTTTCTTGAAAATATAAGTAGCTTTCTCAACGTTGGAATTTCCTTCTTCTGCTCATAACGCTCCAAAAATATTCCTTGAATAAGTGCTTTATAAAAGTCAGCCAGAGAAGCTAGTCATCTGGAACGCCTTTGCTTTCTCGGAGTTTTAACTTCTTGCCCAGCTTCTTCCTATAGCGTTAGTTGTACACAGCAGTATGAGTAGATTTACTGACGAAGGGTTGGCAGATGCGCACCTCGTGCCTGGGATAACAGAATGCAATAGACGAATGGAAAGGCGATGCTATTCTGAGCTGTTCCTCTAGCGAAGGAAAGCACGTCAGGTCTCTTATAGGCGCCTGCGCGAAGTTGGATATTTTTATGTTATGCTGATTGTATGTTATTGACGTTTCCACTGTTGCGAAGACATTTTCACGGAAACGAGGTTAATTGCAGTAACTAGCCAATAAATCATAATTACATTTTTAGTCTGGAGGTAGCCAGCGGGAATCACGGGATCATAATATCAAAATTCTCTGAAAATATCCTTGAACGAGTTTTGAAATGTCGGTGGAGTACGGATTCACCTCATACAATGTGTGATGTGTTTGTTTGTGGATCAGTGGATGACAATGTGGAGGTGGTGGTCTCTGGGGTCTGACTAGCTAGAGGCCTAAAATTTTAAAAGGAAATCAAAAGAAGGTAGTACGTAATTGACAAACTAGCGCGCAGTCAACTGAAGGCCCGCCTCGCGCCGCCATCATCCCCCCCCCCCCCCCCCCCCCCGTCCTCACAGAGCTAAGTCGCCTCCACCCAAACTTTTAACGAGCCACAAATTCGTACAGTTATTACAATTTACAATTATTCGTACGGTTATGATAACTTGCGATTCATTCTGAGGATGGGCGGACGATACGCGGCAGACATATCAGTGGAAGGAATCTTATTTGCACGGCTGCATGCCCGAAATTTAATGGACAAGTTATTATAATAGTTACAATAAAAGTATAAATTTATTTGCTGTAGTATGAATAATAATTTGCTTACTTCGCCGCTTAGAACATGGCTTTAGCATTTCAGGAAGCTACGAATCAGAGATATGCAGCATTTGAAAAGCATTCGCCTGTGAACTTGAGGAGTACCTGTGTCATACAGTTTGTTTAATACTAGCAACAAATTTTCAGGACTTTGATATCAAAATTAACATCGCATGAAATCGAAGTGTGCGTTCGCCATGATCAGTACTTAACTTGGAACTAAGGCAATGAATAGCGACAGGTCTGCCGAGTGTGGACCACCATGGACGTGGGCAAGAAATAGATAGGTATCCTACGATCCATTGCAGTTTCCAAGACTCTTGGTTTTGATGCTATTGTACTCTTCCGAAGTTAATGGACAAATCAGGAAATTAGTAGCCGTGTAAAAACGACCAGCGCCCGATCGTTGCTGGGTGGTAGTCCTTACCTCCTGTGTACAAAAACTGAAGAATGGGCATCCATACGCTTTCTAAAATTCTGTGTAACTTGCGGACAGTTTATGCGCGAGTAATACGATCCAGCTGCAACGTCGTCACTTGACGGCTAGCGGGCTGGAAACCTCGCGCTGCCGGTAGCAGCAGGCTACCGGAGTTGACGGCTGCCAACGCACTGTCACTTAACACAGCACAAAGTACTATGGTTGCCAGATCTCAAAAATCAGACTTTTCCAGTCGTGAAAATTTCGCCTCTGTAAAAGAACAAGAAAAAAAAAGAAAGGAAGTCCACTTCCAATAAAGAATAACAACATATTTTCGACTTACGTGTAGGAAACGCTTCTGTCGTCTCCACTACATGAGACTCTGCCTTTTTTTTGTTTTATCGCTAGTAGAGACCTTACTATCGGTTTCGAGTTAAATATTGACGACATTGCGATAAAAACACCATTTTCCGAAGGTAGCGTATCGACAACGTAACTTTGAAAAGACCCATTCCCGAGTGAGAGGATTCCGTGATGAACGAAAACACGGCTCCAGTGAGGTCAATAGTTTTACATAAATGACGAGATAAATTTGAATCTGTTTCCCGAAAGGGAAAATTTTCGCTCGTTTAAAAAGTGTCCCACAACTCGGGCGTTAATTAAAGTGAAGAACAGATTTACGACTTGCTTAGAGACGCTAGGCGCGTGTTTAACACAATAATTTCACATATTTCGCGAGGTTACGGTAGGAGGACTTTATTGCCCTCCTCCATCGCCGCTGACAGCGGAGCGCTGTGGCTGCACTGTGCAGGCAACAGGCCTACATGTCGCGACAACATCGAAGATTCTGGACCTCGAACGTCGGAGTAAAGTTTACTTCATCAGTGTTCAAAAAATTGTTTTGTGACTAGGCCTGTCTGGTCGTGACCAACAGATCATCAATCTTGCTCGGGCGATGGCTGCGTGAAAACATGCTAAAAGACAACATTTCGTCGAGGATGTTATGCCTCATTGAAACACTGGCGACATTTTGTATGCTAGCTAGTACTCGGTTTGTATCTGTTTCGTATAAGTCATCTTGTCGTACACGATGAGCTGCATTTCAAAAGTATTTATCTGCCAGAACAGTATTCGGGCATACAGCCCTCACCCCGACCATCCGACAGACAGGATAAACAAGACACGTATATCTGTGTCGGGAACACGATAACACTTTGTAGACAGTAATGGAGGAACGTACGATTGCTTACATACTGGACACGTCTACATCAAATGGCATTTGTATCAAGAGTAAAATATTTCTACGGTTAAAAATGATGTGCATCTGGAAACAGAATTTCGCCGATATTTAAAAGCTTATCATCCTGTGCGTGAGCATCCCTACATGAGCAGGATAGGGCCTATTACCTCGTCGTAAAAAGAAACTGCCTTAACTGTGCATTACACTTAAGAGACATCATTAAATGCAGATGTCCACAGTATGTACCTGAATCTTATGTTTGTACTTTGGCGTCTACAAAGTGTTGTTGTCTATCGACGTATAGTAGGTATGTATGGCAATGTTGTTTATCCTCGGCCCGCATCTCGTGGTCGTGCGGTAGCGTTCTCGCTTCCCACGCCCGGGTTCCCGGGTTCGATTCCCGGCGGGGTCAGGGATTTTCTCTGCCTCGTGATGGCTGGGTGTTGTGTGCTGTCCTTAGGTTAGTTAGGTTTAAGTAGTTCTAAGTTCTAGGGGACTTATGACCACAGCAGTTGAGTCCCATAGTGCTCAGAGCCATTTGAACCATTTTTTTTGTTTATCCTCCGTATCAAATAGCACCCATGATGGCCGTTATGTCCGAATACTGCTCTGGCCAATAAATACTTTGAACTGCAGCTGACGGTGTGCAACGCCAGATCTTTTATCAGACGTTCTCTCTCGGCATGCTTCGTCGTAGCTATTGGCGAGTCATATCTACTGTCTATTGGTAACGACTTAGCCACGATTTCTCCACAGCTGTGTCGCGACGCATTGGTGTGTCGCGATTACAATTGTGGTGTGTCACGATATTTTCTGTGTCTTCTAATCTCCCGTAGATAATATATCTGGAACACAAAAAAAATTATCCTCAATTCTTTTCTTGGCATAATAAATTTGTAGAATTTGTTTCTCACTGTCGTTCTATAATAAAAAAGTATTGTATCTACTTCACGTGTTAGCTTTTTTGCATGTAGTAAAATAATAATAATAATTACATTTGTATGGTTGTCGCTAAATTTTGGAAAGTACTTTGGTGTGCGCCAAAGGAAACAGGTGGGGAAAAGACGTGACTAGACACTCAGTCGAAACCGGTATAGCCACAACTTTGTAGAGAAACGTGATGTGTTCAGTGATGCTCTCAGCCAGTAACGTGCCAGATATGAACAAGTTTAGCGTCAGATGCCAATTTTAATAGCGTTACGGTAGGTCGTTCATGCATTCACCCGTCGTGCGTTGTAGAGTGAACAGAGACAGCGGACAGTGTCACTGAAGTCGAGAAGCATTGGCTTGTTCTCTCGCTAACGATATGCGCAGCGCGGGACGCGGGTAACAATGCATAGGAAAGGCGAGAGGGTCGAGATGAGGCTGTAGCGGCCGTGTTGCGGTGCCGATTGTTGTCGGCCGGCGGCAGCAGCCGCGGGGGTGCAGGGGTGGGGGGCGGGCAGCAGAGCCGGGGCCAGCGGCATGAATATTCAGCTGTTTACCTGTTGTCCGGCGGCGGCGGCGGCGGCGTCGAGTGCCGGCCCGGCCAGCGGCGGCCCCAGCTGGCGCGCAGAGCCCGGCGCCCGACCACCAGCAGCAGCTGCGAGACGCCCGCCGTCGCGTCGCCACGTCACGCGCCACCGTGCATCGCATTACGGCGCGCCGCGCGCCCGCGGGCCGCCGCCGCCGCCGCCGCCGCTGTATCCGTGCGCGCCGCGGGGGCGTGGCCGGCGCGCCGCGGCCCGCCCAGCGGCCAATGGCAGCGCGCCGCTCCCCGGCGCCGCCCCGCGCCGCACGCGGCCGCGCGCCGCGCCTTCCTGGCGCTCCTTTTTCCGCCCCTTCCCTACTCTTCCCTTCGCGTTCCTTTTTTAGCGGCCGCGTCCTCGAGTCCTCCGCAGCTTCGCTTCGCCCCCGCCCCCCGCCGCCGGCGCCACTTTCCTCTCTCTTCGCCCGCCCGAGCGAGGAGCGGTCTCTCGCGTACGGCTTTTAAATGAGAGGAGGCGTCGTCAAGTTGGCTACGCCGGCGGAATCGCGTCTTAAATGTGCCGATACCGGGAGGGCACGTGCCGGCAGCGCCCCTTTAACTGCCTGCGTCGCGGCGAGCCGTGTTCCTGCGTATGTGCGCGTGTGTGTTTGTGCGTGTGTACGTGTATGTGTTTGGTCTTACAATGAAGGCTTTCACGACCGGATGGTACTGTTGTTGATAATTCTTCCGGGTTATATGGCCGTAGTCCATGGAATACTTCTATTCCTAACGTTTCATCCAATACTACGTTGGACATCCTCAGAGGTATGGCTGGTCCTGTTGAGTCCTGCCGACTGACGGGTCGGGAGTCGGAGAGCGGCCTAAATACTGAGGAAAGTGGGCGTGGTCTAGCTTGTACATAGTAGCAGAGAGAAAACTAGTCAAAGATAAAATGTAACTATCGATAATAGTCCGTCGTAGATAAAAATCACTTATCGATTCTGTAACGCCACTGTCCATATCTCGCTTAATACGAGGGTAAAAGAGCATAAAAGTCTTTGCCGACTGGGTAAAATAGATAAATCGGCCGTGCACTTCAGTCCGGTGACCATGTAGTTAAGTTTTCAGAAACTACAGTTTTAAGTGCTACCACGAACTATTGTCCACGACTGTATAGGGAGGCCAATGAAATTTATAAACATGAAGATAATTTTAATAGAAAAGAAGAGGCCTTGAAATTAAGCGAGATATGGACAGTGGCGTTACAGAATCGATAAGTGATTTTTATCTATGACCGATTATTGTTGATAGTTACATTTCATCTTTGACTAGTTTTCTCTCTGCTACTATGTACCAGCTAGACCACGCCCACTTTCCTCAGTATTTAGGCCGCTCTCCGACGCCCGACTCGTCAGTCAGCAGGGCTCAACAGGACCAGCCATACCTCTGAGGATGTCCAACGTAGTATTGGACGAAACGTTAGGAATAGAAGTATTCCATGGACCACGGCCATATAACCCGGAAGAATTATCAACAACAGTGTTTGGTCACTCAGCAGGTTATTTCATTGGCATATACCATCCATCTCGTAACTCACGCAGCCCGCACCATATGACAGCATGAAACTTCCCCTTTAAACAATTATACAGGACTGTGCTTAACCTGACACACAATATTTTTAGCGCAACGCAATCTGACTTTCAAAAATCCCTACAAAAGAATGGCCCTGACTAACATTAACCTATACCTTTCACAAATCACTTACCTCACCAAAAATCTTCGTTACTCGAACTACTGCAAAACAGCGAGCGCCACTACTGCCAGCTACACTCCTGGAAATTGAAATAAGAACACCGTGAATTCATTGTCCCAGGAAGGGGAAACTTTATTGACACATTCCTGGGGTCAGATACATCACATGATCACACTGACAGAACCACAGGCACATAGACACAGGCAACAGAGCATGCACAATGTCGGCTCTAGTACAGTGTATATCCACCTTTCGCAGCAATGCAGGCTGCTATTCTCCCATGGAGACGATCGTAGAGATGCTGGATGTAGTCCTGTGGAACGGCTTGCCATGCCATTTCCACCTGGCGCCTCAGTTGGACCAGCGTTCGTGCTGGACGTGCAGACCGCGTGAGACGACGCTTCATCCAGTCCCAAACATGCTCAATGGGGGACAGATCCGGAGATCTTGCTGGCCAGGGTAGTTGACTGACACCTTCTAGAGCACGTTGGGTGGCACGGGATACATGCGGACGTGCATTGTCCTGTTGGAACAGCAAGTTCCCTTGCCGGTCTAGGAATGGTAGAACGATGGGTTCGATGACGGTTTGGATGTACCGTGCACTATTCAGTGTCCCCTCGACGATCACCAGTGGTGTACGGCCAGTGTAGGAGATCGCTCCCCACACCATGATGCCGGGTGTTGGCCCTGTGTGCCTCGGTCGTATGCAGTCCTGATTGTGGCGCTCACCTGCACGGCGCCAAACACGCATACGACCATCATTGGCACCAAGGCAGAAGCGACTCTCATCGCTGAAGACGACACGTCTCCATTCGTCCCCCCATTCACGCCTGTCGCGACACCACTGGAGGCGGGCTGCACGATGTTGGGGCGTGAGCGGAAGACGGCCTAACGGTGTGCGGGACCGTAGCCCAGCTTCATGGAGACGGTTGCGAATGGTCCTCGCCAATACCCCAGGAGCAACAGTGTCCCTAATTTGCTGGGAAGTGGCGGTGCGGTCCCCTACGGCACTGCGTAGGATCCTACGGTCTTGGCGTGCATCCGTGCGTCGCTGCGGTCCGGTCCCAGGTCGACGGGCACGTGCACCTTCCGCCGACCACTGGCGACAACATCGATGTACTGTGGAGACCTCACGCCCCACGTGTTGAGCAATTCGGCGGTACGTCCACCCGGCCTCCCGCATGCCCACTATACGCCCTCGCTCAAAGTCCGTCAACTGCACATACGGTTCACGTCCACGCTGTCGCGGCATGCTACCAGTGTTAAAGACTGCGATGGAGCTCCGTATGCCACGGCAAACTGGCTGACACTGACGGCGGCGGTGCACAAATGCTGCGCAGCTAGCGCCATTCGACGGCCAACACCGCGGTTCCTGGTGTGTCCGCTGTGCCGTGCGTGTGATCATTGCTTGTACAGCCCTCTCTCAGTGTCCGGAGCAAGTATGGTGGGTCTGACACACCGGTGTCAATGTGTTCTTTTTTCCATTTCCAGGAGTGTAAATAAAAGATTCAAACTACGGAAGGCACTAACTACTGATAGGCATAGTTAGGAAATGAAAGATTTTAGTAGAGAACAAACAATGTATTTACCTTAATAGTCATAATTGACATCCAGTCTTACAAATTTCAAAACTCCGCCATCTCTCTCCCCACATCCCCAACTGCTGGCGGCTCACCTCCAACTGCGCAACGCTACGCGCTGTTCACATCCAGCTGCCGCTGCCCAACACTACAATGGCAGACAACAATGCAAACTAGCCACAGACTGCACACATCACAGCCAGTGATTTTCATACAGAGCGCTACGTAACGTTGCCAATAAGAATACATGAAACAGCACAGCCAGTGATTTTCATACAGAGCGCTACGTGACGTTGCCAATAAGAAAACATAAACAGCCTACTTACAAGCACATATCCATGTTCCACCACAAATGTCGTACGTAATCTCGACTACACATACTCCTTTGTCTCACTACTTGCACTCGAGTTTCTTTTCATCTACGTTCACTTTTTTATCAAAAAAGTGGTTCAAATGGCTCTGAGCACTATGGGACTTAACAGCTGAGGTCATCAGTCCCTTAGAACTTAGAACTACTTAAACCTAACTAACCTAAGGACATCACACACATACATGCCCGAGGCAGGATTCGAAACTGCGACCGTAGCGGTCGCACGGTCCCAGACTCATGCGCCTAGAACCGCTCGGCCACTCCGGCCGGCTGCACTATCCGTCGGTAGAGAAGCAGTAGGAGCAGAATGAACAGGCCTGGAGAGCTGAGTGACTTGCGATGTGGACTAGTCGCTGGATGCCACCTCAGTAACAAACGCATCAGGGGCACTCACCGTTATCAGTGCCCTGCCAACACGCAGGTTTTCACATGGTAGTTCTCCAGGCTGTCCGGTCTTCTGCCATCCTCTTCAGGTCTGCATAATTTCCTCTTCCCTTTATGCCGTCTATCATCATGTATCTCCTTCTTCCTCTGAGTCTTCTCCCACAGATCAATCCTTCCAAAGCATCTGCTAGCAAGCACTCCCTTCTCGATGAATTTGCCAACCAGTTCTTTGTCCTTTCTCTTACAACCTCCAGCAGACATCTCTCATCAACCCTTTCCAATACTCTTTCATTACTCACTTTACGTCCAGCTTATTCTCTCCATTCTCCTCCACATCCACAATCCATTTTATGACCAAGTCGACTGTTGGTGACGTGACTGCGAAGTGGAAACGCCGAGCGCCAACCGCAGCTAAGCCGAGACGACGCAGGCCTCAGGTACTGATGGCAGGAATCACTGAGCACGAAATCAACTGAGGGAATCGCTCGTGAGTTTCAGACTGTAGTATCCTCGTCGCCGCTGTATTATCCCCCGCTCGCCACTGTACAGTCTCGTACCACAAGGAAGCAAGGGAGAGGATGTTGTTATGGGTCTCCTCTTTGTACATCACAAATGCACACGTGGATTAGTACAGTTCTTTATTTACACCAAGTGGAACTTAACATGAATAGAGCCCACGTGTTGTGGTACAAGCTCCTCAGTAATAGTCCTCTTGCAGGTAAGATCGGTAATCTTGTTATTACAAACTTTAGTCTCGCTGTAGTCACGAATTTGGACGCTACATACTGCCGTAGACTGCGACGAACTGTGCCCGCTCTGCGAGTGAATGACAGACGCCAAACTGCAAGAGTGAGACGCTGAATGCGGCCCTCCAGTCAAGCGGCGGCGGCCTAAACACTTGCTGCCGAGAGGGCGTTGTCGGCGTGTCTCTGGCCTCTCTCGTGATAGGCTACTTATCGACCTTCGCACTTGGTCTTTGCCGACCGATGTGCTGAGGTCAGCTTACGTCAGCACACAGAGCACCACCAGCAGTCCAGCCAGCACAGTGGCTGTCGACGGGAGTTAAGAATGTGGTACAGTGGTCGAGCGACTCCTCAGACGCCACGTATTTGTTTGTGGAATCTGGTTTCGCAGGACAGGGCGGACCAGGTTATGGAAAGGGGCCAAGGTCAATTACTGTTAGTTATACAAGAACACATATAACTTTACTTCTCAAACCAATGCACAATTTTCTCTTTAAAACGACAAAGATCAATTCACAGCTGAGGGCCCAAGTAATTTTTCCAAAATAAGTTTAAATAATTCCTTCTAAACCACCAATATTTAGAGAAACAGCTGAAAGCCTTACTTAAGTAAAATTGCAATAACTTCTCGGCTAAAGGCCAAGATAATATTTGAGATCAGCTAAGGAAATTCTTTAAAAGCCAAGCATTTACAAATTCTGGCTAAAGTCCATATTAAGGTAAATTCAAATTAATTCTTTGGCTGAAAGCTCAGAAAATTTTTTTTGAGCATAATAAAAGAGAGGCTTTAAATATAAGCTTTTACCCAGTACAGCAGCAAACCATCTTAAGAAAACTTGAAGTATCTTGTCGGCTGAAGGCCCAAACAATTACTCAAAATAATTAAAGAAAACCTTAAGATAGACATCTACAGATCACAGCTAAAGGCCGTTTTAAGAATTCAAGATAATTAAAGAGCAACCTTACAGACAAGGATTTATATATTAAAGCCACAGATTTTGGAACAAATGAGGCTGAAGGCCTAAATGCAGAGCAACAAGAATTTTAAAGAAAACGCAGCTGAAGGCCTAATCTTAAAATACTTGACATGAGGTTCGGCCAAAGCTCATATACTACACATAGAGCAGACAATATTAATACACGGCTGAAGGCCTGGCACAGAACCTGCGACCAAATAAAATGACAATCACAAACAACAAACAGTGCTGCTCAGAAGTGTTCCAAGGGTCGCCCTGGGGAGGAAACTCTAACATCAGTTTAGCTGAGACAGGCAGCCAAGCGTAACACTGAACGACATCACGACCTAGGGACGACTGGAGAACCAACCAACAGCCTGTCGCAACCGACCAACAGCCTACTCCAGTACGCAGACAGCATTCATCTGCTCAGTGGAAATCACAGAAAAATTTTAAAATGTGTGTGAAATCTTATGGGACCTAACTGCGAAGGTCATCAATTCCTAAGCTCACGCACTATGTAACCTCCTCCTCACTTATCGACCTGAATGACAGTGAAAAATTAAACCGCGTGTACCTAATGGAAATTTGGGGAAAGCAATCGTCACCGAAGTTAATCTGTCGGTAAAGAGGGAGGAAAGGGTTACATCTACATGAAAGGAAAAATGCAAATGAAACTGGTGGAAATTAATTTTGAAAAGGGGTAAAGTTAATACAGAAAGTAAATGTGCGGCCGTTACGTCAACAATTAACCAGCGGTAATTAAGATATTTGAGATTTGGGAAAATTACGGTCGCCAGTCCTAAGGACAATTACTATAGTAACTGAAAAAGAAAGGTTATTACACAAATAATTAGCACTAGAAGCGTGGCAACTAAAGGTTGACACGTGTAGTGTGAAAACAAAGTTTGTCAGAAGTAATAAATTTCGCTACACTCTGACTTAATTTAGCAAAATAATTAATAAAACCGGAAAACTGAAAGTTAATTTAGTGACTGAGATTAATAGTGAACTTTGTTTTTGAAGCATATCGAAATTCAGTAAAATACAGTTAGTCTTGGGCTACCTCAACAATCATTTCAAAAGCTACTTGAATCTACGCAATTTAGAAGTAAGAGATTTAACTTTGAACTTAAATTAAATGATTCTGGACAATTAACAATAGTAAAATTTAGTACGTACCAAGCTGATCTGCAGTCACAGGTAAGCTAAAATATGCTAACAAAACTGGCACTCTTAATTTGTGCTCGTGTAATCTAAATATTGTAGCCAGCTATGAATACTTTAACTGAACTTTGAAATTAAAGCAGTGACATCTAATTATATTACTTTAATGCTGGCGTTTGAATTTCAACGACACTCGGGTTCATTTCGGAAAAGGAAAGGACCCTGCTTGGCAATGTAATTGGGACAATGAGCAACAAAGGTTCATGCTAAGTTGCTGTAATTTTGTGATGCAACAATTTTAAAAGTTTGAAAAGCTGAGGTCTGCCATACAGTTCTAAAACTTTACGTGCTTCCAGTCTTCCTTGTTGGCTGATTGAAGGTTTGAAGCCGTCGATCGAGGAGGTGGCGACAGTCACTCATTGTCGGCCGTCGCTGTTGCAGAAGCTGGATGCTGGCGCGCCTTCTTCTCGACACGGTCACCAGACGAAACGGGCTCTTGATGTGCGCCAGCTAATGCTTCCCGTCCGCGACACCGTGTCAGAAACTATCATCGTAAGTCGAGCGCAATTACGTGCTGCCAAACCCTGAAAGCGCGGCAACTCGCGGGAGCTTCACACAACACACCTGCTCCGCTGCCATACCCCAGCCAGACTCCCTCTCTGCCCGCGCTCCACGCGACAGAGTTAACACTACCAAAGATCCTAAACACTTTCGTTCTCCACACGACCTATCGATGTATTCGTTCGATAGTATAGTTTTCCCTAGGCCAGACCCAGCGTATAAATACAAATAATATTCACAAAATAATATTTACGAAACAAACCAATTATACATCGACATAAATGCATATATATACAAATAGTAAAACAATTACAATATACAAAGACACAGAAATGTTATATCTTCAGGTAACAAAATAAGGAAAAAAATTTGCAGTGCAATAGATGGAAATAGGAGGATATGCATTTCCGGCGTTACAACTACTTAACCTAAATTATCCATAGGACAAACACACACACCCATCCCCGAGGAAGGACTCGAACCTCCACTGGGATCAGCTGCACAGTCCATGATCGGGAAATCACAGAAGCTACTCACAGTTCCACGTAAACACACTTGCACAAGAACTCGAACAATCGTAAAAGCAACCACTGTGGAACAACAAGGACGATTCAATTCGACACACAGAGTATCTCCACAAGCATTCGGCGACCAAATACACCGAGCGAGGTGGCGCAGTGGTTAGACACTGGACTCGCATTCGGGAGGACGACGGTTCAATCCCGCGTCCGGCCATCCTGATTTAGGTTTTCCGTGATTTCCCTAAATCACTCCAGGCAAATGCCGGGATGGTTCCTCTGAAAGGGCACGGCCGACTTCCTTCCCCATCCTTCCCTACTCCGATGAGACCGATGACCACGCTGTCTGGTCTCCTTCCCCAAACCAACCAACCACCCAACCAAATACACGTCGTCCGATGAGGCGACCAACCGAACGACCAACCCAGGTCGTTCCCACTCAAGTTACGTGTGTCGGCGACGGTCGGGCGAGTCTTGGCTGTCCGAAGCTGACTCAACTCCATGTCCGTAGGGAACTCGGAGACACGGCGACCCGGGCACACTGGCTCGGACCCAACCATGCAGAAGTAACTCTTACCCATTGGCCACGACATCTCTGCACAAGGAAGGAACCGACCCACGTCCGGGAAGATGACCAAGTGACGAGGCCCAGAAACGGTCAAAAGACCAAATACACGTCGCCTAATGAGACGACCATCTGAACTACCGACCGACGGTCGTCCTGCTCCAATCTCGTTCCATCGGACAGTTCATGTGTGTCGCTAGCGGTCAGCGAGCACTGGCTGTCCGCACCTCATTGGCGCTCCGTCCCCAACTTCACTGCTGCTGCGTCTGGACTGAACATTGCTGCTGCGTCCTGACTCAACTCCTTTCCGACAGACAACGTCCCGGAGACTCTGACTCGGACCCAACAATGTAGAGGGAAGACTTGCCCATTGGCCATCCGACACCTCTGCACAAGGAAGGAACCGACCCAAGTCCCGCAAGATGACCAACTGAAGGGGCCCTGAAACGGCCGGGCGAGTACTCACTGTCCGCGCCTCACTAGCGTTCCGTCGCCGACTGATGCCCCGTCTCCCTGCTGCAGCCACACGACGACCCGGAAATACTATCGGTCGCTCCAGAGATGGTACGCAGTCCACTTATCGATAAGCGCTGCTACTGCCACTCACGGGCAGGTAAGGCAGGAAGTTAGTGACGCCAGTAAATGGAATAAGAAAACGAGGCAGCAGTACCGTAAGAGAAGATGACAAACAATAAACGGAATGAACACGAGCCGCGCACGGCTCAGTGTGGTCAGTGCAAAGCATCGCTTTTGTGGTGTAAAGAGCGACGCCGGTGCAGTCGAAACAAGGGGTCTGCAGTCGTGGCTCACGTTGTGCCAGTCCAATGGAAAGGATTCACGTTCAGTTTCACTTCCGGCGCCAAGGAGAGATTGGCGTCAAGCGCGTCAAACTGAGTGATCTGCGTGCAGTGGGTACCAGGCCGGAGCGAAAACTGACAGGGGTGAAACTGTACGAGGGGTGAGAGGGGGGAGGGAACGGCAAATGATAGGTCCTTTGTGTGGAATCATATTCTCCAAACAGCCCTCTTAATGTCCACTAACACGTCTGCAAATACTTCTCATCAGATAATGTATGTGCCATGATTAATTTCATTCTAAGCGTCAAAGTGTTTTCCACGCATCCAAAGCCCAGCCCCTGCGAAGCACTTTAAGTGAGACCAATTAAGAGGTTAAAATTCGAGAGTTAAAACAGAGCATTAGCAGCAACTTATGTTTAGTATCGAATACAGACTTTCGTTTGAGACACAGCAATGTTTCGAAAAATGTAAGACTCAAATAAAACGTATGTTAATTCCAGTTTGTAGTGCTGCAAAATATATTAAGGAGGGCTTCTATAGAGGAGGCTACTTACTAAACAGTTATAGATACAATTAAACAAGTTTCCAAAATGGAAAATCGTTTAATTGTATGAGACCCATACCGAATATTACTAATTGGTAGTATGTAACGTACACGGTGTTAGGGGTGTAAGTGGAGATATTTTTGTCACTGGTACCTTAACATGCTCACATTTAACTGTTTTAGCTGTTTTTTTTTTTGTTTTTTGCTTTTTTTTGTTTGTTTGCATCTGTCTTTCACAAATGCATCATATAATTTACTTCCCGATGTTTTCTGAACAGTCATACCTGCACCACTAAGTGGAGTGTGCCTGCCAGTATAAACTACCAGTTTTGCGTCTACGTATTCACACTTTTACACCTTACCTGCTGTCCAGGCGAAAATAAGCATTAATGGCTTACTCTTGCCACATGTACTTGGAGTTACTAACCAAACTAAAAACTTACTACCAATAATGGTTCTAATGGCTCCGAGCACTATGTGACTTAACATCTGACGTCATCAGTCCCCTACAAAAAAAATGTTCAAATGTGTGTGAAATCTTATGGCACTTAACTGCTAATGTCATCAGTCCCTAAGCTTATACACCACTTAAACTAAATTATCCTAAGGACAAAACACACACACTCATGCCCGAGGGAGGAATCGAACCCCGCTGGGAACAGCCGCACAGTCCATGACTGTAGCGCCCTCGACTGCTCGGCTAATCCCGCGTGGCTGTCCCCTACAACTTAGAACTACTTAAACCTAACGAACCTAAGGACATCACACACATTCATGCCCAAGGCAGGATTCGAACCTGCGACCGTATTGGTCGCGCGGTTCCAGACTGAAGCGCATAGAACCACTCGGCCACACCGGCCGGGAAAGCATACTACTCTGAATAGCTATAATTTGTAATGTGGCAACGGTCTTGCCCCTTACATGAGTCCATTTAACATGACTATAATCACTTTGCGAGCACTTTAGGTCAATAAAAACGTCTGACAGGTCCGCAATCGCTTAGTAGATAATTAGTTGTTGTTTGTTGGAGTCATACTCTCGATTACGGTGTATGAAATGTCCGTGGAAACGCATCGGCACGCTGGATATGTAATACAGGGAGAATTACGCGATTCTGTAGTTATCAGATTTTACGTCAGTGCAATATATGCGAGGCACTGGGCACAGCGCTCGGCCAGCAGTCTGCCAGTACGTCATCAGGTGTGTAACCTCAGGTGTTTACAAAACAGTGGCTTGCTAGATGTGCTCTTGCCTACGTTCCACTAATTTTATGCCTTCGAGTAATTGAAGTGGGGCAGGCCAGGAGTCCCCTAGGAATTAAAAATTGCGGAAAAATTGTTGTTGCCCACAGCTTTGGATCTTCCCAGGTGGCTTGGGCGGAGTTTACTCGTTAAATTTGGTAGAAAGGGAAGAATTGCGGAAAATAGTTCGATTCCCAGGCCGTACATTGGTCGGCACTGGGAAACAGGGTATTTTGAGCGATTCTAGGGATGTGATTCGCTCAGTAAAGTTTCGGTGGGGTAAACAGAGGCGAAGAGCGATCTTGCTCGACTCTCTGTCGAGGTCTTCCGTCTTGGGGTTTCGTTCTGACAAGGGAACCTCCCCATGGCACCCCCCTCAGATTTAGTTATAAGTTGGCACAGTGGATAGGCCTTGAAAAACTAAACACAGATCAATCGAGAAAACAGGAAGAAGTTGTGTGGAACTATGAAAAAATAAGCAAAATATACAAACTGAGTAGTCCATGTGCAACATAGGCAACATCTAGGAAACTGCGAGCTCAAGAGCGCCGTGGTCCCGTGTTTAGCGTGAGCAGCTGCGGAATGAGAGGTCCTCGGTTCAAGTCTTCCCTCGAGAGAAAAGTTTAATTTTTTATTTTCAGTTTATGTGACAAACTCTTATGTTTTCATCACTTTTTTGGGAGTGATTATCACATCCACAAGAAAACCTAAATCGGGCAAGGTAGAAGCATCTTTTTACCCATTCGGCAAGTGTACAAGTTAGGTGGGTCGACAACATATTCCTGTAATGTGACGCTCATGCCGTCACGAGTGTCGTATAGAGTATATCATACGTGTTTTGCTGTGGAGGAGTCGGTTGACCTATGTCCTTGCGGTGAACAGAGAGGTCAATGAACGAACGGCCAGATCATAACTTTGCGAAAATAAAACATGTAAACTTTTCACTTGTGGGAAGACTTGAACCAAGGACCTCTCGTTCCGCAGCTGCTCACGCTAACCACGGGACCATGGCGCTCCTGAACTCACGCTATCCTTGATGTTGCATATCTTGCGAATGGACTACAAAGTTTGTATATTTTGCTTATTTTTTTTCGTAGTTCCACACAACTTATTCCTTTTTTCTCGATTGATCGGTGTTCAGTTTTTCAAGGCGTATCCACTGTTCCAACTTATAACTAAATCTGAGGGGGGTGCGATGGGGAGGTTCCCTTGTGAGAGGACGTGAGCCTTGTCAGCTCTTTGCTGATAGGAAGACTGTCGCAATTTGAGAAGTTTACTGACAGCGGTCTGTTGTCCAAGTATTGTAAGAGTGTAATTCCCGGATTCCACGGCTGCGCCGCCGCCCGCCGGAGACGGCGGCCACAGCAGCAGCAGTACGGTGAGATCGCTCCCGCTTCGGCCTGCATTAGGAGTAGTGTTAAATAGCTGGAGCACGTGAAATTGCTGTTTCAACTGAGGTACTTTGGGGTGTAGTGATTCTTCTTATTTTTCGTTTTGTGTCGATGTCAGTCGGTCAGCCAGTTTATAAGAGATCGCGTTTTGTACCGATTTTGACACAGTTCACTGCCAATCCCAGCTAGGAGGGCAATTTGTGAATGGTTCATTTGTGTTTTTATTCAGCATTGGTCTCAGTAGAGCTTTTACTTTCAGTAATTTGATCCTGAATTCACCCTTTGCTTTATTTTATTTCTGTGTAATCGTCTGATATCATTGAACCTCCTAAGTGTTCGTTATGGTTCATGTTCGGAATGATTTATCGTCAATACTACTACTGCAGATTAATTAGGGGTGACAGGGTGACATTTAAATGTAGCGTTATCCATTCTTGGATAGATTTCCACTCCCGATTTCTCTGTAAGTTGTTTGGCAGCGGCGAACATACGCAAAATCCAGACAATCAACAGGTGGGGAGTTACAAATTAATAGCCTGAAAGTAAAGCAGATACTGCTGTATTGTTTTTCAGTATACAGTCCTCGGTCACCAATACAAATATGTGCACTTACAAGCTTCACACCCCGTATATAAAGAGGGGCAGCACTTACGGTCACAGCTATTAACGTCTCGCCGATGAGTATTACCAAAATGCTGAAAACCATGAACTGGCTGTCGCCAGTTATTCAGAGAAAGCCTACTCGCGAAGCTCCAAGAACTAGTATCTAATGAAGGATCTGCAGTTATTCTTCAGTTGTCTACGTGCTGCCGCAGTAGAGACCACGAAGACAAGATTAGTCTAATCGTCGGAAGTTCAAGCAGTTATTCTTCCCTGCTCCATGTACAAATGCAAGAAACGCAATACATGCAGCAATGGGAAGTACCCTGTGGTATGCAGTGCGCAGTGTTTTGCATAGTATATATATGCACGCACACGGCACTGTTATAAGTGAATACTCCTGCCACCAGTATGGTCCTGCCTCAGGTGTGCCGTTGTCTTCTTCTTCCAGTCTTAGATCTCACTTTTCGAGTTTAACATGGGCTCCATACCAAGCTGCAACTTGTAATTTTTCTTTTTCATCGTAAGAAAAAAAATTGTGATCACAACAGGTTTCAACTCTCGGTTAGCAGAGGTCCACTTACAACCTCAAGCACGATGCCACGACAGGTTCCATTCCCTGGACAAAAAAATACAGTTTTTTACCATTCAGGGAAATTTATTGTTACTTTTCGTAATAAATATATCTACATCTACATCTACATCTACATCCATACTCCGCAAGCCACCTGACGGTGTGTGGCGGAGGGTACCCTGAGTACCTCTATCGGTTCTCCCTTCTATTCCAGTCTCGTATTGTTCGTGGAAAGAACGATTGTCGGTACGCTTCTGTGTGGGCTCTAATCTCTCTGATTTTATCCTCACGGTCTCTTCGCGAGATATACGTAGGAGGTAGCAATATACTGCTTGACTCTTCGGTGAAGGTATGTTCTCGAAACTTTAACAAAAGCCCGTACCGAGCTACTGAGCGTCTCTCCTGCAGATTCTTCCACTGGAGTTTATCTATCATCTCTGTAACGCTTTCGCGATTACTAAATGATCGTGTAACGAAGCGCGCTGCTCTCCGTTGGATCTTCTCTATCCCTTCTATCAACCCTATCTGGTACGGATCCCACACTGGTGAGCAGTATTCAAGCAGTGGGCGAACAAGCATACTGTAACCTACTTCCTTTGTTTTCGGATTGCATTTCCTTAGGATTCTTCCAATGAATCTCACTCTGGCATCTGCTTTACCGACGATCAACTTTATATGATCATTCCATTTTAAATCACTCCTAATGCGTACTCACAGATTATTTATGGAATTGACTGCTTCCAGTTGCTGACCTGCTATTTTGTAGGTAAATGATAAGTGATCTATCTTTCTATGTATTCGCAGCACATGACACTTGTCTACATTGAGATTCAGTTGCCATTCCCTGCACCATGCGTCAATTCGCTGCATTTCAGTACAATTTTCCATTGTTACAACCTCTCGATATACTACAGCATCATCTGCAAAAAGCCTCAGTGAACTTCCGATGTCATCCACGATGTCATTTATGTATATTGTGAATAGAAACGGTCCTATGACACTCCCCTTTGGCACACCTGAAATCACTCTTACTTCGGAAGTCTTCTCTCCATTGAGAATGACATGCTACGTTCTGTTATCTAGGAACTCTTCAATCCAATCACACAATTGGTCTGATAGTCCATATGCTCGTACTTTGTTCATTAAACGACTGTGGGGAACTGTATCGAACACCTTGCGGAAGTCAAGAAACACGGCATCTACCTGTGAACCCGTGTCTATGGGCCTCTGAGTCTCGTGGACGAATAGCGCGAGCTGGGTTTCACACGACCGTCTTTTTCGAAACCCTTGCTGATTCCTACAGAGTAGATTTCTAGTCTTCAGAAAAGTCTTTATACTCGAACATAATACGTGTTCGAAAATTCTACAACTGATCGACGTTAGAGATATAGGTCTATAGATCTGCACATCTGTTCGACGTCCTTTCTTGAAAACGGGGATGACATGTGCCCTTTTCCAATCCTTTGGAACACTACGCTCTTCTAGAGACCTACGGTACACTGCTGCAAAAAGGGGGACAAGTTCCTTCGCGTCCTCTGTGTAAAATCGAACTGGTATCCCATCAGGTCCAGCGGCCTTTCCTCTTTTGAGCGATTTTAATTGTTTCTCTATCCCTCTGTCGTCTATTTCGATATCTACCATTTTGTCATCTGTGTGACAATCTAGAGAAGGAATTACAGTGCAGTCTTCCTCTGTGAAACAGCTTTGGAAAAAGACATTTAGTATTTCGGCCTTTAGTCTGTCATCCTCTGTTTCAGTACCATTTTGGTCACAGAGTGTCTGGACATTTTGTTTTGATCCACCTACCGCTTTGACATAAGACCAAAATTTCTTAGGATTTTCTGCCAAGTCAGTACATACAACTTTACTTTCGAATTCATTGAACGCCCCTCGCATAGCCCTCCTCACACTACATTTCGCTTCGCGTAATTTTTGTTTGTCTGCATGGCTTTGGCTATGTTTATGTTTGCTGTGAAGTTCCCTTTGCTTCCACAGCAGTTTTCTAACGCGGTTGTTGTACCACGGTGGCTCTTTTCCGTCTCTTATGATCTTGCTTGGCACATACTCATCTAACGCATATTGTACGATGGTTTTGAACTTTGTCCACTGATCCTCAACACTATCTGTACTTGAGACAAAACTTTTGTGTTGAGCCGTCAGGTACTCTGTAATCTGCTTTTTGTCACTTTTGCTAAACAGAAAAATCTTCCTACCTTTTTTAATATTTCTATTTACGGCTGAAATCATCGATGCAGTAACCGCTTTATGATCGCTGATTCCCTGTTCTGCGTTAACTGTTTCAAATATTTCGGGTCTGTTTGTCACCAGAAGGTCTAATATGTTATCGCCACGAGTCGGTTCCCTGTTTAACTGCTCAAGGTAGTTTTCAGATAAAGCACTTAAAAATATTTCACTGGATTCTTTGTCCCTGCCACCCGTTATTAACGTTGGAGTCTCCCAGTCTATATCCGGCAAATTAAAATCTCCACCCAGAACTATAACATGGTGGGGAAATCTACTCGAAATACACTCCTGGAAATGGAAAAAAGAACACATTGACACCGGTGTGTCAGACCCACCATACTTGCTCCGGACACTGCGAGAGGGCTGTACAAGCAATGATCACACGCACGGCACAGCGGACACACCAGGAACCGCGGTGTTGGCCGTCGAATGGCGCTAGCTGCGCAGCATTTGTGCACCGCCGCCGTCAGTATCAGCCAGTTTGCCGTGGCATACGGAGCTCCATCGCAGTCTTTAACACTGGTAGCATGCCGCGACAGCGTGGACGTCAACCGTATGTGCAGTTGACGGACTTTGAGCGAGGGCGTATAGTGGGCATGCAGGAGGCCGGGTGGACGTACCGCCGAATTGCTCAACACGTGGGGCGTGAGGTCTCCACAGTACATCGATGTTGTCGCCAGTGGTCGGCGGAAGGTGCACGTGCCCGTCGACCTGGGACCGGACCGCAGCGACGCACGGACGCACGCCAAGACCGTAGGATCCTACGCAGTGCCGTAGGGGACCGCACCGCCACTTCCCAGCAAATTAGGGACACTGTTGCTCCTGGGGTATCGGCGAGGACCATTCGCAACCGTCTCCATGAAGCTGGGCTACGGTCCCGCACACCGTTAGGCCGTCTTCCGCTCACGCCCCAACATCGTGCAGCCCGCCGCCAGTGGTGTCGCGACAGGCGTGAATGGAGGGACGAATGGAGACGTGTCGTCTTCAGCGATGAGAGTCGCTTCTGCCTTGGTGCCAATGATGGTCGTATGCGTGTTTGGCGCCGTGCAGGTGAGCGCCACAATCAGGACTGCATACGACCGAGGCACACAGGGCCAACACCCGGCATCATGGTGTGGGGAGCGATCTCCTACACTGGCCGTACACCACTGGTGATCGTCGAGGGGACACTGAATAGTGCACGGTACATCCAAACCGTCATCGAACCCATCGTTCTACCATTCCTAGACCGGCAAGGGAACTTGCTGTTCCAACAGGACAATGCACGTCCGCATGTATCCCGTGCCACCCAACGTGCTCTAGAAGGTGTAAGTCAACTACCCTGGCCAGCAAGATCTCCGGATCTGTCCCCCATTGAGCATGTTTGGGACTGGATGAAGCGTCGTCTCACGCGGTCTGCACGTCCAGCACGAACGCTGGTCCAACTGAGGCGCCAGGTGGAAATGACATGGCAAGCCGTTCCACAGGACTACATCCAGCATCTCTACGATCGTCTCCATGGGAGAATAGCAGCCTGCATTGCTGCGAAAGGTGAATATACACTGTACTAGTGCCGACATTGTGCATGCTCTGTTGCCTGTGTCTATGTGCCTGTGGTTCTGTCAGTGTGATCATGTGATGTATCTGACCCCAGAAATGTGTCAATAAAGTTTCCCCTTCCTGGGACAATGAATTCACGATGTTCTTATAATTTCCAGGAGTGTATTTTCCAAATTATCCTTCAGGTGCTCAGCCACAACAGCTGCTGAGCCAGGGGGGCCTGTAGAGACATCCAATTACCATGTATGAGCCTGCTTTAACCGTGACCTTCACCCAAACTATTTCGCATTTCGGATCTCCGTCAATTTCCTTCGATACTATTGCACTTCGTATCGCTATAAACACGCCTCCCCCTTCACTGTCCAGCCTGTCTCTGCGGTGATGATGATGTTGATGTGGTCTTCAGTCCTGAGACTGGTTTGATGCAGCTCTCCATGCGACTCTATCCTGTGCAAGCTTCTTCATCTCCCAGTACCTACTGCAACCTACATCCTTCTGAATCTGCTTAGTGTATGCATCTCTTGGTCTCCCCCTACGATTTTTACCCTCCACGCTGCCCTCCAATACTAAATTGGTGATCCCTTGATGCCTCATAACATGTCCTACCAACCGATCCCTTCTTCTGGTCAAGTTGTGCCACAAACTCCTCTTCTCCCCAATCCTGTTCAGTACCTCCTCATTAGTTATGTGATCTACCCATCTAATCTTCAGCATTCTTCTGTAGCACCACATTTCGAAAGCTTCTATTCTCTTCTTGTCCAAACTATTTATCGTCCATGTTTCACTTCCATACATGGCTACACTCCATACAAATACTTTCAGAAAAGACTTCCTGACACTTAAATCTATACTCGATGTTAACAAATTTCTCTTCTTCAGAAACGCTTTCCTTGCCATTGCCAGTCTACATTTTATATCCTCTCTACTTCGACCATCATCAGTTATTTTGCTCCCCAAATAGCAAAACTCCTTTACTACTTTAAGTGTCTCATTTCCTAATCTAATACCCTCAACATCACCCGACTTAATTCGACTACATTCCATTATCCTCGTTTTGCTTTTGTTGATGTTCATCTTATATCCTCCCTTCAAGACACCATCCATTCCATTCAACTGCTCTTCCAAGTCCTTTGCTGTCTCTGACAGAATTACAATGTCATCGGCGAACCTCAAAGTTTTTATTTCTTCTCCATGGATTTTAATACCTACTCCGAATTTTTCTTTTGTTTCCTTTACTGCTTGCTCAATATACAGATTGAATAACATCGGGGAGAGGCTACAACCCTGTCTTATTCCCTTCCCAACCACTGCTTCCCTTTCATGTCCCTCGACTCTTATAACTGCCATCTGGTTTCTGTACAAATTGTAAATAGCTTTTCGCTCCCTATATTTTACCCCTGCCACCTTTAGAATTTGAAAGAGAGTATTCCAGTCAACATTGTCAAAAGCTTTCTCTAAGTCTACAAATGCTAGAAACGTAGGTTTGCCTTTCCTTAATCTTTCTTCTAAGATAAGTCGTAAGGTCAGTATTGCCTCACGTGTCCCAGTATTTCTACGGAATCCAAACTGATCTTCCCCGAGGTCGGCTTCTACTAGTTTTTCCATTCGTCTGTAAAGAATTCGTGTTAGTATTTTGCAGCTGTGGCTTATTAAACTGATTGTTCGGTAATTCTCACATCTGTCAACACCTGCTTTCTTTGGGATTGGAATTATTATATTCTTCTTGAAGTCTGAGGGTATTTCGCCTGTTTCATACATCTTGCTCACCAGATGGTAGAGTTTTGTCAGGACTGGCTCTCCCAAGGCCGTCAGTAGTTCCAATGGAATGTTGTCTACTCCGGGGGCCTTGTTTCGACTCAGGTCTTTCAGTGCTCTGTCAAACTCTTCACGCAGTATCGTATCTCCCATTTCATCTTCATCTACATCCTCTTCCATTTCCATAATATTGTCCTCAAGTACATCGCCCTTGTATAGACCCTCTATATACTCCTTCCACCTTTCTGCTTTCCCTTCTTTGCTTAGAACTGGGTTTCCATCTGAGCTCTTGATGTTCATACAAGTGGTTCTCTTGTCTCCAAAGGTCTCTTTAATTTTCCTGTAGGCAGTATCTATCTTACCCCTAGTAAGATAAGCCTCTACATCCTTACATTTGTCCTCTAGCCATCCCTGCTTAGCCATTTTGCACTTCCTGTCGATCTCATTTTTGAGACGTTTGTATTCCTTTTTGCCTGCTTCATTTACTGCATTTTTATATTTTCTCCTTTCATCAATTAAATTCAATATTTCTTCTGTTACCCAAGGATTTCTACTAGCCCTCGTCTTTTTACCTACTTGATCCTCTGCTGCCTTCACTACTTCATCCCTCAAAGCTACCCATTCTTCTTCTACTGTATTTCTTTCCCCCATTCCTGTCAATTGTTCCCTTATGCTCTCCCTGAAACTCTGTACAACCTCTGGTTCTTTCAGTTTATCCAGGTCCCATCTCCTTAAATTCCCACCTTTTTGCAGTTTCTTCAGTTTTAATCTACAGGTCATAACCAATAGATTGTGGTCAGAGTCCATATCTGCCCCTGGAAATGTCTTACAATTTAAAACCTGGTTCCTAAATCTCTGTCTTACCATTATATAATCAATCTGATACCTTTTAGTATCTCCAGGGTTCTTCCATGTATACAACCTTCTATCATGATTCTTAAACCAAGTGTTAGCTATGATTAAATTGTGCTCTGTGCAAAATTCTACCAGGCGGCTTCCTCTTTCATTTCTTAGCCCCAATCCATATTCACCTACTACGTTTCCTTCTCTCCCTTTTCCTACACTCGAATTCCAGTCACCCATAACTATTAAATTTTCGTCTCCCTTCACAATCTGAACAATTTCTTTTATTTCATCATACATTTCTTCAATTTCTTCGTCATCTGCAGAGCTAGTTGGCATATAAACTTGTACTACTGTAGTAGGTGTGGGCTTCGTATCTATCTTGGCCACAATAATGCGTTCACTAAGCTGTTTGTAGTAGCTTACCCGCGTTCCTATTTTCCTATTCATTATTAAACCTACTCCTGCATTACCCCTATTTGACTTTGTGTTTATAACCCTGTAGTCACCTGACCAGAAGTCTTGTTCCTCCTGCCACCGAACTTCACTAATTCCCACTATATCTAACTTTAACCTATCCATTTCCCTTTTCAAATTTTCTAACCTACCTGCCCGATTAAGGGACCTGACATTCCACGCTCCGATCCGTAGAACGCCAGTTTTCTTTCTCCTGATAACGACATCCTCTTGAGTAGTCCCCGCCCGGAGATCCGAATGGGGGACTATTTTACCTCCGGAATATTTTACCCAAGAGGACGCCATCATCATTTAATCATACAGTAAAGCTGCATGCCCTCGGGAAAAATTACGGCCGTAGTTTCCCCTTGCTTTCAGCCGTTCGCAGTACCAGCACAGCAAGGCCGTTTTGGTTATTGTTACAAGGCCAGATCAGTCAATCATCCAGACTGTTGCCCTTGCAACTACTGAAAAGGCTGCTGCCCCTCTTCAGGAACCACACGTTTGTCTGGCCTCTCAACAGATACCCCTCCGTTGTGGTTGTACCTACGGTACGGCTATCTGTATCGATGAGGCACGCAAGCCTCCCCACCAACGGCAAGGTCCATGGTTCATGGGGGGGGGGGGGGGGGGGGGGTCTGCGGTATACATTCCAATCTGAGTTTAGGATTTCATTACTGTTTACGTCTGGTTTCAGCCAACTTTCTGTCCCTAGTACTATATGGGCGTTGTGACCGTTTATTAATGAGAGCAGTTCTGGTACCTTTCTATAGACGCTCCTGCAGTTTACTATTAGCACATTAATATTGTTATTCCCTGTTGCATTTTGCCTACTCCTACCTTGCCGCGTCTCAGGAGGCGTCTTTGCGGGCCTAGGGAGGGAATTCTCTAACCTAAAAAAACCCCATGTGCACTCCGCACGTACTCCGCTACCCTTGTAGCCGCTTCCGGCGTGTAGTGCACGCCTGATCTATTCAGGGGGACCCTACATTTCTCCACCCGATAGCGTAGGTCGAGAAATTTGCACCCCAGATCTCCGCAGAATCGTCTGAGCCTCTGGTTTAAACCTTCCACTCGGCTCCAAACCAGAGGACCGCGATCGGTTCTGGGAACGATACTACAAATATTTAGCTCTGATTCCACCCCACGAGCGAGGCTTTCCGCCTTCACCAATTCCACCAGCCGCCTGTACGAACTGAGGATGACCTCTGAATCCAGACGGTAGGAGTCATTGGTGCCGACATGAGCAACAATTTTCAGTCGGTTGCACCCAGTGCTCTCTATCGCCGCCGGCAGGGCCTCCTCCACATCTCGGATGAGACCCCCCGGCAAGCAGACAGGGTGAACACTGGCCTTCTTCCCCGAGCTTTCCGCTATTTCCCTAAGGGGCTCCATCACCCGCCTAACGTTGGAGCTCCCAATAACTAATAAACCCCTCCTCCCGTGTGCCTGCTCGGACCTTGCTGAAGGAGCAGCCACATGTCCACTCACAGGCAGAGCGGGCGATGCCACACGGCCAGCCTCCACATTGACCCTCCGCGTCGTGCGCCGCGAACGCCGCTGAACCCGCCACTCCCCTTTCGGAGAGGGTGGCCCAACCGCGCCCGGTACCCGCGAAGATGTCTCGACAGCAGGGACAGTGGGTGAAGCATGTAACACCTGGGGTGTACCATGCGACGCACCAGACTCCCCACTGCCGCTACACTCCGAGGCAGCAGCCTGAAGACGGCTGACCGCGGCCATCAACACGTTCAGCTGTTCGCGAACAGTGGCCAGCTCCTCCTGCGTCCGTACACAGCAGTCACACATCCTATCCATACTAAGAAATCAATTTACTGTAGAGAGTTAATCAACTTTTAACTATACTGCTAATTCACTAAAGGAGGCTGATTGTTGACTAAACTGTGGTTTTTAGCCACTTCTTGTAGCAAACAATGAAAATAGCACTACCTGTCTCTGGAATGTATTGAAAACAAACACTAGCACTACGCCGGCCGAAGTGGCCGCGCGGTTCTGGCGCTGCAGTCTGGAACCGCGAGACCGCTACGGTCGCAGGTTCGAATCCTGCCTCGGTCATGGATGTGTGTGATGTCCTTAGGTTAGTTAGGTTTAACTAGTTCTAAGTTCTAGGGGACTAATGACCTCAGCAGTTGAGTCCCATAGTGCTCAGAGCCATTTGAACCATTTGAGCCACTAGCACTACTGGCACTATGGTTGACTAAAGGGACTCTCTCTGACTGTATTCAAAACAAACACGAAATCTATGGAACACTATTAATAACACTCGACAAATAAAGCTTCCTAAAAGCAAAAACACACGAAAGAAGAAGTGACAAGTAAGAAAAATACAGTTAATACTTAAATTTGGGTAGCTCGCTGCACAGCAGACGTGAAGCAGACGGCAGTTACGACGACGATGGGTTATTTTCACTTTAAGAGGAAGAAAAGGCAGCAGTAGTTCCCAAAACTTCTGTGATTCTACTATTAGAAGGTATAATGAGCTGCTGCTTTAGAACACCAATACCAGAATGGCTGTTACATAGCAGGATCACGGTACTGTGACAACACTCTGTTGTTACCTTCAGCAGTACAAATCCACATTTACTCCGCATCGTAATCAGAATAGCACTGCACTGCAATATCGTATTTATCTGCTGATACTGGGCAAACGACTTTCATGTACAACGTCTGACCTGTGTGGGAATATACATCATGGATGTACGATTACAGGTCGTAGTCGCATGGTTGACGACTTATGGGAGTTTAAGTGGGGCTCTGAGCCGGGCACGGGTAGCCAAATGGTAAGGCGACTGCTCGCTATAAGCGGGCAGTCTGGGTTCGAGTCCCGGTCCGACATAAACTTCGTCATTCCATTCTGCAGATGATGATTGTTCTTATTCGGAATTGCGAATACATTTAATGTCCTTCATAACGGCTGTAGTCGCCTCAGTGCCTGTTCCTTAGTACATGGATGCATGTCCAAAGGAAGTTTGCATCGCAGTCAGAATAACACAGGCACTGCAGTATCGTATGAATATGTGATTTCTCTAATGATTACTGATGCAGACAGCGAAATTATCTAGATGTGACACTGGACAGAACAAATTCGAAGGGTAACTGCGACACACTGAATACGAAAGAACGTCCTGCTCAAGTTGCGTGGCGTCTCTGACGCTTCGTCTGCGTCCGCGTTGGAATCAGTGTCCATGAGCTTTCCCTAACGAGTGCCGCTCCCTTGTACAGTTCAACAACATCCACGAAATCCTTGTTGACAGTAATCTCAATCAATAAAGCTATCTCTATCATGAGGCAGTAAAGCCCTCTGAATTTAGCAAGACAACAAATAAGCTCCTTAGATAAAATATTATTCACCCACTTAGCCGTCCTATGGAAAGCCCTGCGTGATCTTGGTGTAGTTAGAGTAAAAGTCGTAGATCATCCCTTTGTCCCAACTGAAGAAATGAACGAGTACTTCACACTACCTATAACCACAACTGAACCACAAACGAATCAGAGACTCACTGATTGCTTAATGGCGTTAAACGACTGTAACTACGAAAAAATTATCTAAAGCACGTTACTAGTAATACCGTCAAAAAAGCCACAATGCGTTTCAGATTAGCATCTACAGGACACGATGGTGTCACAGTCAAAATGATGAAGCTTATTATTGACCTACTATTACCCACTATAACAGATATCTTCAGCCAGTCCTTAACAAGTGTTTTCCTTGAGACCTGGAAACAAGGACTATCGAAGCCACTATCAAAGTAGGACGGTGTCAAAGGACCCTCTGATTACCGAACTCTTAGCATTCTTCCTGTATTGATTAAGGTATCCGTATATACAGCCCATGACCAGCTAGCAAACTACCAAAGCACAAACAACCTACTAGACGAATACCAATCAGGTTTTCGTAGACACCGCAGCACAGCTTATGTCTTAATTAAGGTAACAGATGACCTGAACGATACCATGGCTGCACAAGAGACGACTATCATGTAAAACTTCAGCAAGGCCTTTCACATTATCACTTCCACATTTCACTTGCCAAACTTAAAGCATAAATTTCTCGCCAAGTTTTTTCGCTCATAACTGAAGTCTCGCCAGCAACGCGTCATTTCTGGCACCGCAAGGTCACATTGGAGGCAGATACTATCAGGCATTCCTCAGGGTTTGGTATTAGATCCTATACCGATTTTCATTGTATCTCAATGATGTGTTATCAGCTTTGTCCTATTGCAAATACCACAAAAACCACATGTACGCTAATGACCTCCAGTTGTACCTAAGTCAGAACCAATAAACCTGAAGATAGCTATGGAGAATGTGATTATCGACCTGTGTGCACTCTCAAAATGGGCGGGGGATATAGCGTTAAAGCTCAGGCCATCCAAAACCCAAGGTGTACTACTTGGATCTAGGCCCATTAGTCCGATATATTGGCAATACCTCGCATCTTTAACCCTAAATGAGAGAAATATCAACTTCTCTCCTGCAGCAAAGAGTCTAAGAGATAATACAAACATTTTTAAAAAGTTTTGCATCACCTCGGTTCCGAAATTTCCGAAACCTGTACAAAAAATTGGAATAGAGATCAACACAGACATCATTTCCGCCCTTTTTATTGCTCACGAAAACCACACATTGCATTTGTACCACCGTATAGCAGGAACTTCAGAGGTGGTGGTCCAGATTGCTGTACACACCGGCGCCTCTAATACCCAGTAGCACGTCCTCTTGCACTGATACATGCCTTTATTCGTCGTGGCATACTATCCACAACTTCATCAATGCACTCGTGGTCCAGATTGTCCCACTTCTCAACGGCGATTCGGCTTTGATCCCTCAGAGTGGTTGGCAGGTCACGTCGTCCATAAACAGCCCTTTTCAATATATGCGAATCATGTTTGAAAGGGTTCATGTCTGGAGAACATGCTGGCCACTCTAATCGACCGATGTCGTTATCCTGAAGGAAGTCATTCACAAGATGTGCACGATGGGAGAGCGAATTCTCGTCCATGAAGACGAATGCCTCGCCAATATGCTGCCGGTACGGTTGCACTATCGGTCGGAGGATGGCATTCACGTATCCTACAGCCGTTACAGCGCCTTCCATGACCACCAGCGGCGTACGTCGGCCCACATAATGCCACCCCAAACAACAGGGAACTGTACATCCAGCCATTTTTCTAAAAGCATTCAGTGATGCATTCCCTCGCACTTCGAGTGACCACAAGGAATTATCCTATGTAGTCGGTGACATCCAAGGCGACGCAGCTGTATGGGCGTACAATGAAGCCGACAGATACGCCACGTAAGAGCAGTTTGAGCGTGCATTTTTGTCAAAATTCTGGTCACACTCAGTACAAGAAAGACTCCGTAGACAAATTGTAGATCCAGAACCATTTAATCCAAAACATGGTAATTTACGCAGGTATTTTGAAAAGTATCTTAACATGGGACATTTCCTTGACGAGCCAGTTGCAACGTGTGATATCCTCCGCCCATTAAAGGCGAGATTGCCATTCAATATAAAAGAAAAACTTCTGCACATTCCCGCTAATGACGCAGAATATTTTCTTACTGTGCTTGACTCTATTGACATGCTGTATGAGGACCAGTGTTCCGCACGGTAAAACAGTTGCTACAATGTTTAAACAAGCGCCATGCAAGGTACACACAGTAGATAATTAAATTCAAACGTGCCGGCTTCTGTCGGATACGCAAGCCAAAACAATCAACAGGTTAACGTACCACCCACATACAGGCAGAAAAACCAACATGCTACACAGAACACAAACAATGATTCCTATCTTGCTAGCGGTAATCCGCACAAAAGATCATACAATAACAATAACAACAGTAATAACCACTATCAAAACGGTAGAAAAAATTACAAACGAAGCAGAAACAGTTTTTATTCCTCACCGAACCAGCAACAGAGCTGGATTTATAATAACAATAACAACAACAACTACGCTACTCAATGTCAAAATATTTCGACACTAGCGCAGCAAAACAACACAAGCCAATGGAATTCGCCGCCGCAAATGCAAACCCAAAACAGGAACGCACCTACGAACCCGCGGGTGAGTCCAAACACAAAAGTGCAACGAACACAACAGTTCGGCGACCGGAACAGACAGTACCCGAACGTAAACGTAATCGAAGTAGCTAATGACACTTCAACTCCGATAGTGTCTACACCCAGTACAAATGCGACGTCAAACTAAGAACAGTCATAACTGTACCCCACGTCGTGACTGTGGAAGAAATGGGGGGGGGGCGACTTCAATTTAAATTATCTATTTGACTCACCTACTTTGCAAACACACGAAGAACATGTACCAAACAGTTGTGTACGGCAACCACTATTACTTATCAGATACAATCACGATGAGAATTTATCAGATGAACTCTTGCAAGAGAACACGCAAGTTCGTTCATCAACTAGTGAAATTGTTTTAGCCTCAACCACGGGTTTTGTAGGTGGTATTCCTACTACAATTACACTGGACACAGGAGTGGCTATTAGTGTCTTATCATATGATTTTTATAAGAGGATGTGTGAATTTGAACGTGTGCCAGAGTATCCTGTCCAGAATTGCAAAATTTTAACTGCCGTAGGTAGTAAGTCTTCTAGAGTTAAACAGGTATTTGTGACTGTAAAGGTAGGTAATGGAACCGTACAATGGCTATTCCTAGTCGTACAAAACCTGGTTACAAATTGCATACTAGGTTTAGATATTTTATGTGAGAAGGACAGCACAATTGACTTCTCCAAACGTAAATGTATACTTAGAGATGAGGGCAGTGAAATTTCAATTGATCTGGATACCATGACTCAAAAACATGAAAAATGTTGTACTGGGTACAAGGTTCAATTAATACACGACAGTGATGAAGTTGATGCACAGATACACGCACCTGAAGCCGAGATCGAGGATCTTAAAGTTTTAATTAGTGATAAGTTGTCACAAACCACAGCTGTTACACAAGATGAATGCAATGAACTCTTTGATGTTTTGTCTAAATATATACAGGTTTTCAGCAAGCGACCGGGTGTGATCGACACATACATTTATAAGATAGAAGTTAAGCCTCACCAGATTTTCTTCCACAAAACATATAATGTGCCACTGTCACAACGACCCGCAGTATGGCACGAGCTGAAGCAAATGATAGAGTGAAAAATCATTGAACCTTCCACGTCATCTTATTGCAGTCCTTCACTTGTCGTAAAGAAACCCAATGGAAGTATCAGAGTTGTTCTGGACGCTCGCGCAATTAATGAAATTATTTTACCAGTCCGCACGAAACCAGAAAATTTAGAAGAGCGACTCCAAAAATTTTTAGATTCTAGGTATTTTTCTGGTGTAGACTTGACAAATTCATTCTGGCAAGTCCCGCTCACCCCAGATTGTAGAAAATATACTGCTTTCATATTTGGAAGGCGAACTTATCAATTTTGTGTTCTTCCCTTCGGACTGAACGTCAGTTCAGGCGTATTTATCACCGCTTCAGACACGTTTCTTGGTGATGAATTAGTTGAGTCAGTCACTCACTACGTAGATGACTTGCTCATAGCCAGCAAAACATGGTCCGAACACATCGACACCTTAAAAAAGAATTCTGCACAAATTTTCACAAGCTGGAGTGACAGCTAATCTCAAAAGTCAAAATTTGGTTGCAGAGAAATCAAGTATCTTGGACACATTATTAATGCTCAAGGTAAACGACCTGATCCTAGCAAATTAGACGCAATCAGGAATTTTCCTACTCCACGGACTAGAAAACAATGGAAATCTTTTCTTGGACTCTGTTCTTTCTTTCGACGATTTGTACCACACCAACTTTTAAACAGCAGACATCTACGCAACCTTCTAAAAAAGAACCAGATATGGATATGGTCTGACCAGTGTCAGAAGGATTTCGATAGTATTAAGCAGGCATTAGTCAATGCAAACATTTTGGAACACCCTGATTTTAATTTAGATATTTGTATGTCTTGTGATGCCTCATCATATGGATTAGGCTGCTGTTTGTTCCAAGTCGTAATGAATGGAGAGCATGAACTGGTGAAAATTATTAGTTTTACGAGCCGCACACTTAGTGAATGTGAACGGTCGTACTCTACCACAGAACTTGAAACACTCTCTATAGCGCGGGGGTTCAGGAAATTTAATTATTACTTACATGGTAAGCACACAAAGATTTATACTGACCACCAAGTTCAAATGATTCAAATGGCTCTGAGCACTATGGGACTCAACTGCTGTGGTCATTAGTCCCCTAGAACTTAGAACTACTTAAACCCAACTAACCTAAGGACATCACACACATCCATGCCCGAGGCAGGATTCGAACCTGCGACCGTAGCAGTCGCACGGTTCCGGACTGCGCGCCTAGAACCGCGAGACCACCGCGGCCGGCTGACCATCAAGCTCTCACATTTTTCTTAAGCTGTAAGCTAGTACATCCCAGATTATCACGTTGGGCTCTATCACTATAGAATTATTCTTTTGAAATTGTACACATTAAGGGCAAACACAACGTCATAGCCGACGCTTCGTCTCGCCTACCACAAGGTTTGAATCAGAGTAATTCCGACCTGGAGAATGTAAACGAATACAGAATAATTCTTATGCAGGATAAACAATATCACCAATACTACACTGACGTAGGCAAAAATGTCTGCCCCCGGTAGCTGACTGGTGCCGGCACGGTAGCTCAGCGTGTTGGGTCAGAGGATAAGCTACCCTCTGTAATAAAAAAAAAAAAAACGGAATTCATGGATCAACATAGAACTGAAACGGGTGTCTTTCGACGTCCGCCCCGAGCAGATACAACAAACGAAGACAACGAACAAAATGAGATTTAAAAAAAAAAATAAAGTGGCCAGCGTGACAGAATGTCAATCCTAAGGGCCCGGGTTCGATTCCCGGCTGGTTAGGAGATTTTCTCCGCTCAGGGACTGGGTGCTGTGTTGTCCTAACCATCATAACTTCACCACCATCGACGCGCAAGTCGCCGAAGTGGCGTCAGTTCGAAAGACTTGCACCCGGCGAACGGACTACCCGACAGGAGGCCCTAGTCACACGACATTTTTTTATGCAGAAATATGTCAACAGTGCAAAAATTCGATCCGCACTGGAAAAAGGTAAGAATTTTACTCACGAATCAACTTGATCATCCTCTATCAAACCGATATTTAATACATGATGATGTGTTATTTTACCGCCGACATCCTGAAGCCACTACTTGGTGTGTCTGCATTCCCAAAGATTCTGAACGAAACCTAATTTGGCACACACTTTTTGTTTTGGGTCATCATGGTACCAAAAAGTGCTTAGCAAAACTCAGTACCCATTGTTATTTAAGTAATATGAGACGCAAGATCCACAGTGTACTCAGGACGTGTGTGATCTGCCAGAAGTCTAAAACGGTGAACTTATCCACAAAAACTGATCCACATTCCATTTTACCCAGCGAACCTTTAGAAACAGGAAGTACTGACATAAGTGGTTCACATCCCACAAGCAGTGGAGGTGTAAAATACACCCTCGCATTTTACGATCTATTCACCAAACACGTTAAACTGTAAGTCATAAGATCAGCTACTGCTATAACAATCATCCGACGTTTCTCCTGTGACTACATTCCTCACGTGGGAAAACCAGAAGCCATTCTATCCGACAATGCCGCATATTATACTGGACACAAGTGGCGAAAATTTCTAAACGACAATAGCATTAAAAATATATTAATTTCTACGTTCAGTCCACAATGTAATCCCACTGGCGTGTGTTCCGTGAGGTTAAGCGATTCATGAGGACTTACATTTCTAATAAGCATACCAACTGGGTAACGTATTTGTCGTTATTCGAGGAGGTATACAATAACCTCAACATCTATGAAACTCCCTACACTCCAAATGAACTCATGTTCGATCGTAAGGAAGGGAACGATTGGACAACACCACTACCTAAATTTTATTTTCAGCAAGCAACCCACGAATAAAAGGTCAGAGAAGTTTGCGCGACGCTGACTGCGGAAGCCGATAGAAGAAACAAATCGTATGCGCGCACTGTCAAAAGGAGGCAACAGTACAGAATAGGTATGAAGGTACGTGTGCGTACTCACCATAAATCACCAGCTCTTCAGCGGCGCAAAGCGAAGTCGCGTCTGGTGTATCATTACCAGCATTCCACATCCCAATGCATATGTGCTGCAGCATCCTAAGACAAACAAACCTATTAGACTATATGCTCACCGTGATCTGAAAGTATACTATGCTCAACGATGGACACACCTATAGATCAGGCTTAAGTTATACACAACTGTCAAATACACGTACCTCACAGTAATTCCACAGAGAAGCTACGTAGTATAAGAATTTTATTTCAGCTGTTCATGTTAGCAGCAGAAGGGGAAAGAAGAGATTCGTCTTCGTCGAATACTTACAGTAGCCACATAAAACTTTAAAGTAAATTGTATATTAATTTTAAAACAGGTCTGAAGAAGACATATTTTCAGCCTACGAGATTGACTATCTGCATCGTCAGTATTCAACTACTAACGACTGATTGACGACAAAGACTTGTTTATTTTAGAGCTGACATTTTCATCCAGAAACCGAATAGACACGCATCTCACCACTGAACACGCATACTTACAAGCTGTTAAGGCCTTGCTTACGAGGCACACTTACACTCGTGTCGTGAGTGTTTTTCTTTTTTTTTTTTGAGAATTAAGTTAGCTCATGCTTTTTCCTTTTGCCTATTAGTAGATATGTGCTTGGTCTTAATGCTGGTGTGAGATGTCGTGTCTAACCATTTTTTATTTCAGGTGACATCATTTGCACAACGCAAAACACAAAATTTAAACCCGTCATGATTGTAAAATTCATGTAAACCTATTTGAAAATGTTTTATTTAATCAATCGTGCTTGTAAAGCAACACGAGAAATATGTTACGATATTTGTGTAAAAGCCAAAATGTAACATCTTTATACGTATTGGTACCTATGTAAAAGAGCTTCTCTGTAACACATTTCCAAGCATTTATCTGTATTTATGTAAAATTGGTACAATGTATGCTCACTTGTGTACAATACCTGTACTTGTAAAATGTGAACATACGAGAAAGTTATGTGATCTGTATAACCAGAAACTATTTGTGGACGTTCTCTGTACATCACTAGACTTGTAACCACGAGAAACTGGTGTGCAACACACAGAAAATGAGACTATTCAACATATAATGTAATGTATAGAGACACGATGAACTATTTGCGTTTGAGAATTTGTTTACAAATTGTAAATGCAAAAATCGTATTATGAATTGTGTGTAAAGACATGTCAGTGGACATTTGTACTACGTCACGTCTACGTGTGTACGAACATTTGTGTATCGCTTAACAAGCAAAGCACGTAAAAACTGTGACAGTGAAGTGCTCCGACACTTTTGAGTGCATCGCAAATTGACATTAACTGCGTCGCAAAACTGTGACAGTGAAGTGCTCCGACACTTTTGAGTGCATCGCAAATTGACATTTACTGCGTCGCATCTCCGCAAACCTGAATGGCAAGAACTGGTTCCCTACGTACCTATGGTCACTTTCTTCCAACGCGAAGAAGACCACTCGACGGGTGGAGGGATGTTGGACGTGTCCTCAGGGAGCATAATGTTCTCGGAAAAGACGGACTCTCTTACCTGGTTGAACGAGGAATGACGCCATCCCCGTGCCGTCCGAGGTCCTGCTTCCATGCCTTCGCGAACTCATGCTGTAAAAAGGGAATTTTCCAGCCTTCTATCAGATGATGTACAACCTAGTGCAAAAAACACTGTGTGAAAGAGACAATGAACAAAACTAAGTTTCTATACCTGTTTCAAATGTAAATCCACATTACCAAATTCTTGATGCTAAATGTTGTCATAACGACCACTAGTGCACACGAACGCACGAAATAATAATAAACAATATGACGTGTGACCAACTTCGCGAAGCAACCGCCGCGCAACTGCTGAAATACATGCGACTGCGCATGCGCGACAACTTCAGTGCCAACATACAACTGATACAAGCGCGATACCAACATAAGACTTTTAAGGCGCACCCGCCACATTCAAAGACAAACATATTTCATGTAAATATTATGTATATGTCATGTATACTGTATATATTATGTATCTGTATTTGCAAATGTATTAATGAAATGTCCTTTAGAGTAAGTTGCTCGCCTGGAGGTGAGACCTTTCGCCACGCAACTCAGGGGGCAGTTTAAAGGCACATTTGCACGCTGAGCGGTTATTTGGGAAAAAGTCGTAGTTATAAGTTGAAAAATAAAGATAAATTAAAAAACCACAGATGAAATCCATGGCTGTGCAAGCATTGCCGACAGCCGCTGGAAAACCGAGGAAGAATTACGATCGTCAGATGACAAAAGTATAGGTTACTTTTTGTTTGAGAGGTCCTGTACAGATCGGACGTGTGTGGCACACTGCCATTAACATTGTATTATTTGAATATTTTATTCACGAGTTGCAATCACCGGCACTCGTAGTCACATGATGTAAGTGTATTTTTAAACAATGTTTCTATCTCAGAATATAATTATTACTAATCCATGTATGTTTTATTTTGTGTCACTAGTTATTTGTAAGATAGTTGAGTGTCTTGGCTTGGCAAAGAAAAGATCTGTAAATTGAAAACATAGTCGTCCAGCACGAACCATCGACGTCTTCGGGTGCTGATCTCAAATAGACAGTCCGATATATATATATATATATATATATATATATATATATATATATATATATATATATATATATATATATATGAGGTGAATCTGCAAGAGCGCGGCCATAATTAACATAACGGACAAAGATGCCTTTCCCAAGCACACAAAAAAGTCAAGTTTGTAAGATATCTCTCTTCTGAGTGTGTAAAGTTCAGATACGAACAAGACCAATTTATATTTATAAGTACTATTTACTCATATTGTCACTATAGACAGTCAAATCGTTTGAACATTACTCGTCATATTAAAATATTTATCTCTAAGGTAACTGTGATGTAAGAAAGGTACTGTATGTACGAAACCTTGGTCCGACGTAAGAGACGGCCTGATGTCCATAATCATATCATGTTAAGTAAATAAATGATTAAAAATAAAATAAAAGAGCACAGTAGTTGGTGTAAGGTTGATACCAGGAGATCATGTGAAGCTTCAGCATTGACACAGAGCCAGCTGGGCTAACAGGCCTTTTGGCTGTTACATTGATCTGCACTGGTTGGGCAGACCGAAAGGCAGATCGCCCCCATGAACAGAGACACGGAAATGATTCTGTCACAGAATGTATCGACCGTTCGATACATTCTGTGACAGAAGTGATCCTCGTAAATGATTTCCGGGAGTTGGTTCATACTAAAAAGTTAATGGTTTACGTAGTTAGAAAGCGGTTTATCTAGCTGCTGATTAAAAATACACTCCTGGAAATGGAAAAAAGAACACATTGACACCGGTGTGTAAGACCCACCATACTTGCTCCGGACACTGCGAGAGGGCTGTACAAGCAATGATCACACGCACGGCACAGCGGACACACCAGGAACCGCGGTGTTGGCCGTCGAATGGCGCTAGCTGCGCAGCATTTGTGCACCGCCGCCGTCAGTGTCAGCCAGTTTGCCGTGGCATATGGAGCTCCATCGCAGTCTTTAACACTGGTAGCATGCCGCGACAGCGTGGACGTGAACCGTATGTGCAGTTGGCGGACTTTGAGCGAGGGCGTATAGTGGGCATGCGGGAGGCCGGGTGGACGTACCGCCGAATTGCTCAACACGTGGGGCGTGAGGTCTCCACAGTACATCGATGTTGTCGCCAGTGGTCGGCGGAAGGTGCATGTGCCCGTCGACCTGGGACCGGACCGCAGCGACGCACGGATGCACGCCAAGACCGTAGGATCCTACGCAGTGCCGTAGGGGACCGCACCGCTACTTCCCAGCAAATTAGGGACACTGTTGCTCCTGGGGTATCGGCGAGGACCATTCGCAACCGTCTCCATGAAGCTGGGCTACGGTCCCGCACACCGTTAGGCCGTCTTCCGCTCACGCCCCAACATCGTGCAGCCCGCCTCCAGTGGTGTCGCGACAGGCGTGAATGGAGGGATGAATGGAGGCGTGTCGTCTTCAGCGATGAGAGTCGCTTCTGCCTTGGTGCCAATGATGGTCGTATGCGTGTTTGGCGCCGTGCAGGTGAGCGCCACAATCAGGACTGCATATGACCGAGGCACACAGGGCCAACACCCGGCATCATGGTGTGGGGAGCGATCTCCTACACTGGCCGTACACCACTGGTGATCGTCGAGGGGACACTGAATAGTGCACGGTACATCCAAACCGTCATCGAACCCATCGTTCTACCATTCCTAGACTGGCAAGGTAACTTGCTGTTCCAACAGGACAATGCACGTCCGCATGTATCCCGTGCCACCCAACGTGCTCTAGAAGGTGTAAGTCAACTACCCTGGCCAGCAAGATCTCCGGATCTGTCCCCCATTGAGCATGTTTGGGACTGGATGAAGTGTCGTCTCACGCGGTCTGCACGTCCAGCACGAACGCTGGTCCAACTGAGGCGCCAGGTGGAAATGGCATGGCAAGCCGTTCCACAGGACTACATCCAGCATCTCTACGATCGTCTCCATGGGAGAATAGCAGCCTGCATTGCTGCGAAAGGTGGATATACACTGTACTAGTGCCGACATTGTGCATGCTCTGTTGCCTGTGTCTATGTGCCTGTGGTTCTGTCAGCGTGATCATGTGATGTATCTGACCCCAGGAATGTGTCAATAAAGTTTCCCCTTCCTGGGACAATGAATTCACGGTGTTCTTATTTCAATTTCCAGGAGTGTAAATTACTAAGTGAAAGGAAATACCCATAATTATGAACACTGAAACGAACTTAAATCAGAATGAGGTTGGTTTGGCAAAACCCACGAGTAACTGGTGTCACAGGAGTGTCCATCGTCTCGACAGGTCATTATCAAGAAAGCGTGATACAGTGAGCAGGGACTGGACCGATCGTGTCACAAAGACACACAAAATATTCGTGCAAATGTTGAAGCCTGCTTGACTATGGGTGAATCCTCGAACCCCTGACCATGTGTTAAATCACAGGACCAAATCAATTTTTAATGTAACGGAGCGAAAAACGTCTTACTGCTTTCCTTCCTAGGTAGCCAGTCCTGCAAGATAATCTCACCATAACTGATGAGCCATATCGTACGGCCTGCTACCAGCCGCTAGTCAGCAGCTACCATGTGATGGGCTGATCGTCAGAAACTCAAGTTCACCTTCTGTTGCATCTCCGAAGTCAAAAGGTCTGCTTTTCCACGGCTCCAAAGCCCGAGCATCCGCTATTGCATCTCCATCCAATGTATCCTGAAAATTCTATCTTTACTCTCTTCTCTACACAAAACTCATGCAAAAGAATACTCCACCAATGAGAAGGCTCCGGTAGTCCAATCCCCCACCTACCGCATGTTATCCAGTGAGCTGCCTGCTGGTGCACACAATTCGCAGAAAACCAAGATTCAAATTCCATCTTCTCAGGTATATTTTTCTGTCACTCGATAGGCTGATTTCCTGTCTCTGAGACTTACAAAAAACGGCTCCTGAAGTCCCACTTACATATACAGGGTGTTTCAAAAATGACCGGTATATTTGAAACGGCAATAAAAACTAAACGAGCAGCGATAGAAATACACCGTTTGTTGCAATATGCTTGGGACAACAGTACATTTTCAGGAGGACAAACTTTCGCAATTACAGTAGTTACAATTTTCAACAACAGATGGCGCTGCAAGTGATGTGAAAGATATAGAAGACAACACAGTCTGTGGGTGCGCCATTCTGTACGTCGTCTTTCTGCTGTAAGCGTGTGCTGTTCACAACGTGCAAGTGTGCTGTAGACAACATGGTTTATTCCTTAGAACAGAGGATTTTTCTGGTGTTGGAATTCCACCGCCTAGAACACAGTATTGTTGCAACATGACGAAGTTTTCAACGGAGGTTTAATGTAACCAAAGGACCGAAAAGCGATACAATAAAGGATCTGTTTGAAACATTTCAACGGACTGGGAACGTGACGGATGAACGTGCTGGAAAGGTAGGGCAACCGCGTACGGCAACCGCAGAGGGCAACGCGCAGCTAGTGCAGCAGGTGATCCAACAGCGGCCTCGGGTTTCCGTCCGCCGTGTTGCAGCTGCGGTCCAAATGACGCCAACGTCCACGTGTCGTCTCATGCGCCACAGTTTACACCTCTATCCATACAAAATTCAAACGCGGCAACCCCTCAGCGCCGCTACCATTGCTGCACGAGAGACATTCGCTATCGATATAGTGCACAGGATTGATGACGGCGATATGCATGTGGGCAGCATTTGGTTTACTGACGAAGCTTATTTTTACCTGGACGGCTTCGTCAATGAACAGAACTGGCGCATATGGGGAACCGAAAAGCCCCATGTTGCAGTCCCATCGTCCCTGCATCCTCAAAAAGTACTGGTCTGGGCCGCCATTTCTTCCAAATGAATCATTGGCCCATTTTTCAGATCCGAAACGATTACTGCATCACGCTATCTGGACATTCTTCGTGAATTTGTGGCGGTACAAACTGCCTTAGACGACACTGCGAACACCTCGTGGTTTATGCAAGATGGTGCCCGGCCACATCGCACGGCCGACGTCTTTAATTTCCTGAATGAATATTTCGATGATCGTGTGATTGCTTTGGGCTATCCGAAACATACAGGAGGCGGCGTGGATTGGCCTCCCTATTCGCCAGACATGAACCCCTGTGACTTCTTTCTGTGGGGACACTTGAAAGACCAGGTGTACCACCAGAATCCAGAAACAATTGAACAGCTGAAGCAGTACATCTCATCTGCATGTGAAGCCATTCCGCCAGACACGTTGTCAAATGTTTCGGGTAATTTCATTCAGAGACTACGCCATATTATTGCTACGCATGGTGGATATGTGGAAAATATCGTACTATAGAGTTTCCCAGACCGCAGCGCCATCTGTTGTTGAAAATTGTAACTACTGTAATTTCGAAAGTTTGTCTGCCTGAAAATGTACTGTTGTCCCAAGCATATTGCAACAAACGGTGTATTTCTATCGCTGCTCGTTTAGTTTTTATTGCCGTTTCAAATATACCGGTCATTTTTGAAACACCCTGTATATATGTTTTTTGGATCACCCAGTGTGCTACCTTCCCACCTTACAAGAGTAAGGTAAAGTGGCGTCTGGCTGATGGACTTCGCCCACCACAAGAACAGAAGAAAAAAACTTTTACCAAAAAATAGCCGCCTAGCTTCCCGCAAGAAGGCAGAGATGTATATGTCCCGACCAGCTCGGCACCCTACGGTTTTGTAGGAAAAGCGTTACCAGCGAAAAACAATATTCCTTGAGGCCGAGTTGTAAAAATAATTTATTCTACTCTGGTCGAGCGTGAGACACGGTTCATTAAACCGGCCCTTTTCTAGCCAGAATGCGGCACTGCACAGCTCGTGGCCACAGTCTGTGCGGTGTTGACCGCTCGCATCCCACTGCTACCAGACAGTACAGGGCCCCATAAACGCCTACATGACTGCCTGTGGCCGGGTACTGCCCCTGTGACAAACGGCCTAGTCCTTGGAGGCCGGCTGTTCTCCATAGGGAAACCTGGAGGCTAACCTGACTCCAAGCGGCCTCTGCCCTCTCCTACAGTGAGACCCAGGGAAGACTCATACAGCACAACAAATACAGAACACGCAGTTAACTACAAAGATAGATGTAAATTAAGACTTGCATCAGCCAATCGATCTTTTCAACCACCGACATTACCAATACTGTCAGCATAAGATATTCATCAATCGGTAGAAACATGTGTAACGCCGGAAATGCATATCCTCCTATTTCCATCTATTGTACTATAATTTTTTTTCCTTGGTTTGTTACCTCGAGATATGACATTTCTGTCTCTTTGTATATTGTAATTGTTTTACTGTTTGTATATATATATATATATATATATATATATATATATATGCATTTATGTTGGTTTGTTTTGTGAATATTATTTGCATTTATACGCTGGGTCTGGCCTAGGGAAAACTATGCTATCGAACGAATACATCGATAGGTCGTGTGGAGAACAAAAGTGTTTAGGATCTTTGGTAGTGTTAACTCTGTCGCGTGGAGCGCGGGCAGTGCAGGGGGGGTCTGGCGGGAGTAGCGAGTGGAGCAGGTGTGTTGTGTGAAGCTCCCGCGAGTCGCCGCGCTTTCGGGGTTTGCCAGCATGTAATTGCACTCGACTTGCGATGATAGTTTCTGACACGGTGTCGCGGACGGGAAGCATTAGCTGGCGCACATCAAGAGCCCGTTTCGTCTGGTGACCGTGTCGAGAAGAAGGCGCGCCAACATCCAGCTTCTGCAACAGCGACGGCCGACAATGAGTGACTTTCGCCACCTCCTCGATCGACGGCTTCAAACCTTCAATCAGCCAACAAGGAAAACTGGAAGCACGTAAAGTTTCAGAACTGTATGGCAGACCTCAGCTTTTCAAACTTTTAAAATTGTTGCATCACAAAATTACAGCTACTTAGCATGAACCTTTGTTGCTCATTGTCCCAATTGCATTACCAAGCAGGATCCCTTCCTTTTCCGAAATGAACCCGAGTGTCGTTGAAATTCAAACGCCAGCATAATTCCATTTCGCTGCTTTAACTTCAAAGTTCACTTAAAGTATTCATAGCTGGCTACAATACTTAGATTACACAAGCACAAATTAAGAGTGCTAGTTTTGTTACCATATTTTAGCTTACCTGTGACTGCAGCTCAGCTTGGTACGTACTAAATTTTACTATTGTTAATTGTTCAGAATCATTTAATTCAAGTTCAAAGTTAAATCTCTTATTTCTAAATTGCGTAGATTCAAGTAGCTTTTGAAATGATTGTTGAGGTAGTCCAAGACTAACCGTATTTTACTGAATTTCGATGTGCTTCAGAAAGAAAGCTCACTATTAACTTCAGTCACTAAATTAACTTTCGATTTTCCGGTTTTATTAATTCTTTTGCTAAATTAAGTGTAGCGAAATTTATTACTTCTGACAAACTTTCAGTTTTCACACTACACTAGTCGACCTTCAGTTGCCACGCTTCTAGTGCTAATTATATGTGTAATAACCTTTCTTTTTCAGTTACTATAGTAATTGTCCTTAGGACTGGCGACCGAAAATTCCCCCAAATCTCAAATATCTAATTACCGCTAGTTGATTGTTAACATAACGGCCGCACATTTACTTTCTTTATTAACTTTACCCCTATTTCAAAATTAATTTCCACCAGTTTCATTTGCATTTTTCCTTTCATTTAGATGTAACCCTTTCCTCCCTCTTTACCGACAAATTAACCTCGGTGACGATTGCTTTTCCCAAATTTCCATTAGGTACACGCGGTTTAATTTTTCACTGTCATTAAGGTCGATAAGTGAGGGGGAGGTTACACATGGTATGAATTACAAAGAAGTGAATCAATAGCAATGACGTATATGAGACATGTGAGTCTACCATTTGACTGATACGTTATACAGTAGATTATGCGCCAATCCATTGTATAATCAGTGCAGGAAAATGCGTTGACACACAGATACGCCATAATGATAGAAAGGGGATATTATATTTGGTGGTGTCTGTGACGAAACCGTCAATGAAGTTGCCCTATTTGCTGGTGTATCAACGCCAGCTGTCCAATGTGTCTACAGGAACCACATGGCCTAAAAACGAGGTCGTGGAAACATACTAACAGGGGCCAGTTACTTAGCTGCATTTTCCACAGTTCATTTGAACGGCTCTTTTACCGAAATGTTATGGAACTAGAATGAGATTTTTACTCTGCAGCTGAGTGTGCGCTGATATGAAACTTCCTGGTAGATTAAAACTGTGTGCCGGACCGAGACTCGAACTCGGGACCTTTGCCTTTCGTGGGCAAGTGCTCTACCATCTTTTTTTTTAATATAAGGTGATGACAGAATGACAGTCAGGGGCAGAGTGGGCAGGGGTCGTACTTGGAGGCCTGGCCACGGTGTCCCCGTCTCCTGACAGGATAAATAAGGGAGAGGCAACAGGAAGGAAACATTGTGCATTGTAATTTCTGTGTTAGTAACAATAATATTTTATTTATTCATTTAATTTTAATGTCCCAAAAGAAAAATCATATATAAAAAAGAAGGGAAAGAAATATAGGGCTGAAGTGACATCCTCGTCGCTTCACTGGGAGTACATCCTATCCCTCGAAACAACTTAAACCTGGGACTCCCCACCGCTTCGGGGGGTTATGAAACATGCTGCCTAGAAAGTTCGCAAAATGCGTTTTATATTTAGAGTGGCGTCGGATGATTTCGTGTTGTTCTAGTAGATAATGCCAATAGTCCATGCCCGATATCAAGGTCCGCGAGAGCACGTAGTGCGATGCGTGTCCTCCAATCCATCGGATTGCCGAAGTTTTTTGTGAGGGAGAAAAGACAGCGTCAGGGAAAAGTAAAGCGTCCGTCGTGATAGTTGATTCGTCGGTGCGTCGGAGGAGGGGCATGATGACTTGCGTCAGCCGCCAAACATCCTTTGCCCCACCGCACTGCAGAGAATGTTCGTCGGTGTCCTGCATGCCACATATAAGGCAGAGCGGGGAATCCACCATGCGAATGTCGTACAATCGTTGGCGGTTGACTGTCTTGCGGTTGATTAGTGTATACCATGACGATCGCGCTGCTGTGGTGAGGAGAGGTATATGGACAGCTCGCCAAATCTGTCGCCAGTACCGCGCTGGGTATTTAAGTTCGACAACATTGCTGCCATGATGACGCCGGAAGTATCGATATACCTCACGGGTAGTGGGGATTCTTGTAGAAGGTATCTGTAACTGAACATAACTAAAATCAACAAAAAATCGCGCGACGTGAGAAAAAGAGGGCGAGATTGTGCCGACCGCCACCGCTGGTTCAAAGGACGTCGGAAGAAGCACGTCCAGGATGGCCGACGTGATGGCGTGTTGCCGTTGGGTCCAAGTGCGTAGCGTCGCTCGCAGGTATAGAGCTAGAGCCTTGTTCCGCACATCCGTGAGGTTAACGCCTCCAGAATGGTGTGGGAGAGCTAAAGTCTCGTATTTGATCTTAAATAACATTCCTTGGCTGACATAGTATCCTAAGGCCGCCATTAATCTGTCGGCAATACCATGTGGCATTGGCAGCACCTGTGCCAGGTGCGGCAGTCGCGAGGCCAGGTGAACATTAGTGTAGTCCACTCTTTGGAGCAGGTCGTGCGTTCGGAGTGAATTGTTGCGTATGTGCAGTCGGACGTTCTGGAGGAGACGTCGATAGCTCGCCGCCGCTGATTGCCGTAGCGATCGGGTGAACAACACCCCTAAGCATCGCAAGATGTCCACCGTCGTAAACGGACTGTGCAGAGCGTGCAGCCCTCGACCGATGTGCATGATCTTGGTTTTATTCATGTTGACTCTGCTTCCCGCAGCTACTCCGTACGTAGTAAGAAGGGTAACCACCTGACTTACTTCGTTCTCCGACCGGACGAGTATCATCAAGACGTCGGCATATGCACGACACGTGAAGGAGCTCGCACGGAGTCAGACGCCTGTTAGAGTCCGTCTAAGAGTCTGCACCAATGGTTCGAGCGCTATTGTAAACAGTATCATCGACAAGGGACATCCTTGCCTAACTGAGCTGCAAACAGGAATCGTTCCTACCTCCCTGCCATTGACTCTCACCGTCGAAGAAGCGCCGCGAAGGAGGCGCATGAGGACTGTAATAAAATCCCGTGGTATCGCCATGCGTCACATGGTCCTGCCTAGGAAATCATGGTTGATCCTGTCAAAGGCACGATCAAAATCCACCGATACGAACGCCGCTCGCATGCGACAAGCTTCCGTCAGGGAAATTACGTCATGGTATTCGCCGAGGATAGAATGTATGTTGCTCCGAACCCCTAGACAAGCCTGGTCTGGTGGTATTGTCTTGGATATTACAGTCTTGAGCCTTGCCGCCAACATTCGCGCAAAGATCTTATAGTCAGTATTGAGCATCGTGAGAGGTCTAAATTGATGGGCGCTGTCACTCGCTGTCGATTTCGGTATTGGTATGAGCAGTCCCGCCATGAACTGCGACGGAACGTCCGTGTAAGTGCTCAGTAACTCATTATACATCAATACCAACTGGGACATCATTAAATCCGCAAATGTGCGATAAAATTCGAGTGTCAACCCATCTGGCCCAGGGGATTTATGCACCGCACCCTTCGTGAGTGCGCCCCGGATGTCGTCTTCCGTTAGGGGTTCCAATAGCGCCTCTGCCTCCGGACCATCCACCTCCGTTTGTATCTGTCGCAAAATTTCATCTCCTGTCAGATTGTCCGTCGGCGTCCCAGTGAAAAGGAGGCGGTAATGCTCCAGAAACTCAGCAGCAATGTCCTGTTGTGATGTCAAGGGCCGACCATCGTCATCATGGAGCACTGTGATTAGGGATCGGCGATTACGCGCATGTCCCTTGGACACATGGTGTATGCCAATACGGTCTCCATCGACGTTGTCCAAGCACCGAGCACGGATCGAAAGTCCCTCCAGTCGACGTCTCGTAATCGATAAAATGCTGGCCTGAATGCGATGGACTTCCGCTTGACGCTCGGGCGATGGGGCCCTGGAGGACAGGTCGCGGAGCACCATGTAGTAATAATCAACTGTATCTCGGAGCCATTTCGCTTTTTCCTTGCCATACGTTATGAGAGCTCTTCGTATCGCCGGTTTTGCACACTGCAGCCACCACGAAAGAACCGTACGGTGCAGCGGCAGACGGCGAGTGCAAGTCTGCCACGTTTCTTCGATCCGCTGGCGACATTCGAGATCCACCAATAAGGATGAATTAAGTTTCCAGGAACTACGACTCCGCCAGACCCGCTGCTGTGGGAGGGTTAACGTGCATAAATATGCAAGGTGATCCGTAAAAGCTGTGGGCCAACGTTCAGCAGCCAACACGTGATCTCTTAATCCGTCAGAAACATAAATCCGATCCAGCCTGCTCGCCGAGTGGCTAGTAAAATATGTGTAACCCTCTCGCTGCCCATGGATCTTTTCCCACGTGTCCATAAGGGCCATGTCCCGGCAGATCGTGTTCAATGCGTGGCAGGAGCTGAAATTAGGAGTTTGATCCTTCGGTGTGAGTACACAGTTAAAATCCCCCCCCCCCCCTACCAAGATGTGGTCATACCTCCCACGGAATAGGGGGGCAATCTCCTCCGAGTAAAATCGTGCACGCGCCTGTCGATTGTCAGATCCGGAGGGTGCAAAGATGTTGACGATACGAATGCCGTTCACGGTCATAGCCAAACCCCGAGCCGAAGGAAGGTAATCGAGGTCACAGATCGGAATCCCTTCCCGGACTAGTATCGCTGTGCCACGTCCTCCATCTGGAGTCGGCGCTAGGTAAGTGTTGTATCCATGCACGTCGGGAAAAGCAGCATTGCAGGTTTACTGCATCAGCAGAATATCAACGTCTGTGGCGTAAATCATGTCCCGGAGAAGTTGCATCTTTGCTAGCGAACGTTCGGTGTTAATGTTCACGGTGCCCACCTTATACGCTTGGTTCGTTGTCGTTGTCATGCTCGTGTCATGCTCAGAGGGGTGCCCGCCAACGGGCTGCCCTCCTTTGTTGTCGTTCCGTGATGTGCATCCTGTAGGTGAGTGGTCATCATTTGGGGGTGGCAATTCCTGTATGTCTTCGACTGGTTCCGCCCAGTCGCAGTGGTCATCCATCCGAGAAACGTCCTCTGATGTGTTTCGACGTGGCTGCCGGGACATTGGTGTCCGTGACTCCTTCGTCGGCAGCGCTGGGTCAGTCGGTGTCAATGAAGAGTGACCATCTGAAAGGCAGGACATCCGGTCACCATCTGACGGAATCCTGTCAGCGTCCTCTAAAGGCACGTGTTCTGTGTCAGACAGTTCTTCGGCTAGGATACCTTCCGTGTCCCCTGGGCTAGGGGGGGGGGGGGGGGACTTGTCACCGGAACTATGGCGACGCTTTTTGCGACGCTTCGGCGGTCGCTGTTTGCGTGCCCTGCCCTCTGCTGCCTCACTGTGGTCGTCGATCGTTCGTCGGTCCGTTGCCGGCGCCACTGTCTCGACCTCTACTTCCACGCCGCGTGCTACATGTGAGTTTTCGGAATGTTCCTCCCTCGACTGACGTGACGTGGGTGTATGGACATTCTCCGAGTCACTTCCATGCTCCCGTAACTCGGTCTGCTCTTGCATAAACACGTCCTTGTCACGCTCCGAACTTGGCAACACCTCCCGGCGGGCCACCGACACGTACGTCATCGGCAGCTGCGTGGGAACTTCTCGCTGTGACGCTTCGCCATGTGGCAGTTGCACTACGCGGCGTTGTATGCACTCCGAGCGGATATGTCCTTCTCCACCACAGCCAGAACAGGTGCGTGGCTGGCCATCGTAGATCACAATAGCTCGACAGCCGCCAATGTATAAATATGACGGGATATGTTTAGTAAGGATGATCCGCACCTGTCGCACGCCGTTTAGCACAGGATAGGTACTAAAACTTGCCCAGCGTTCAGGCGTATGACTAACAAGGAAACCTCCCCATCGCACCCCCCTCAGATTTAGTTATAAATTGACACAGTGGATAGGCCTTGAAAAACTGAACACAGATCAATCGAGAAAACAGGAAGAAGTTGTGTGGAACTCTGAAAAAATAAGCAAATTATACAAACTGAGTAGTCCAAGTGTAAGATATGCAACATCAAGGAATGTGTAAGCTGAGGAGCGCCGTGGTCCCGTGGTTAGAGTGAGTAACTGCGGAGCGAGAGGTCTTTGGTTCGAGTCCTCCCTCGAGTAAAAATTTTACTTACTTTATTTTCGCAAAGTTACGATCTGACCGTTCATTCATTGACGTCTCTGTTCACTGTAATAAATTTAGTGTCAGTGTTTTGCGACCGCACCGCAAAACCGTGCGATTAGTAGACGAAAGGACGTGCCTCTCCAATAGGAACCGAAAACATTTGATCGCAAATTCATAGGTCAACCGATTCCTCCACAGGAAAACACGTCTGAAATATTCTATACGACACTGGTGACGGCATGTGCTTCACATTACAGGAATATGCTGTCGACCCACCTAACTTGCACACTTGGCGAATGGGTAAAAAGTTTCTTCTACCTTGCCCGATTTAGGTTTTCTTGTGGATGTGATAATCACTCCCAAAAAAGTGATGAAAACATAAGAGTTTGTCACATAAACGGCAACAAATGAATGCAAGTTTCACAGTCGCACAGTTTTCCCTGTGCTCTGTCAAAACATACGTTTTTAACGTTTTCAAGTTTTTCCGTGTGTAGACCGTCAAATCCTGCATGTGTCCAAGCAAATCTGAACATGTCCTGGAATTTTGGAGAGCGAAGTTGATCATGTCTGAGTGCATGAATTTTGATAATTGTCTGAAAATAAAAAATTAAAACTTTTCACTCGAGGGAGGATTGAACCAGGGATCTTCCGTTCTGTAGCTGCTCGCGGTAACCACGGGACCACGATGCTCATCAGTGTACCTGTACCTTGATGTGGCTTATCTTGGACACGAACTACTCAGTTTGTATATTTTGCTTATTTTTTTCATAGTTCCATACAACTTCTTCCTGTTTTCTCGATTGATCTGTGTTCAGTTTTTCATGGCCTATCCCTGTGCCAACTTATAACTAAATCTGAGGGGGGTGCGATGGGGAGGTTCCCTTGTAAGTACCGTTCCATATGGTCGCAGCGATTCAGTAACCATCGATTCTGGCACCTCAAACGGCAATTCAAAGATCCGAATGACCCTCACACCCAATCCTGAAGGAGTTACTGTTACATCGCTGATATGGCCATCAGAGTGTCGAAATTTAAATCCTCTTTGAGCAGCGGAGAGAGTTCTTTCACACGCAGCTTCATCGGTCATCTTTACGTACATTGTACGGCTTACAATGGACAGGTGTATTCCAGTTATGTCCGCAGCAGGTAAACGAACTTCTTCCCTCAAGAAACGCTCTATTTCGAAAGCTTTGGGTCTGGCAAATTCGTTGTCGAACGTAAATTGGAGCGTAGTCTTTCGAAAATTGTGTGCCATGGCGATCGAGTCAGACGACAACACACGCGAGTACCGGCGGTGTAAACACTTCCTCGTCCACGCGCTCCCGCGGCCGGGACAGCAGGTCCGTGCCGCGCCACCGCCTAAAGCAGACTTCTGTGTGCCGGACCGAGACTCGAACTCGGGACCTTTGCCTTTCGCGGGCAAGTGCTCTACCATCTGAGCTACCGAAGCACGACTCACGCCCGGTACTCACAGCTTTACTTCTGCCAGTATCTCGTCTCCTACCTCTGATATGGAACTAGTCACTTTACAGGGTATGTGTGCATAATTGGTGTTAACATGAAAGAAAACCTTATTTTTAGTCCTACTCATGAAACTATTCTTCAGAAAAAGTGTTTCTTGTTTTGGTTTTACAGGCTACAAGCTTTGCAAATAGAAAATCGCTTATGGGATAGAAGGAGTCCAGGACAAATAATTTTAGGGTAGATTTAAAATTTGCTTTCCTGCTTGTTGGACATTTTATGTTATTAAACAAACGATCAAAGATTTTGTTGCTGCATATTGTACTCCTTTCAGACCCACGGACAGCTTTAATAATGGGTAATAAAGGCCGTTTTACGCTCTAGTGTTGTAGGTATGGACCTCACCGCTGTTGTCAAATTGGTATGGATCATTTACGACGAATTTCATTAGCGAATACATGTATTGTGACGGCTCCTTGAAGAGGTACCTACGTGACATTTGTGGGTGAGCACCACACATTTTTCTTACTGCTCGCTATTATGCAATCAATATTTTCTCTCTGAATGGTGAGTTACCCTAGAAATTTATTCGATAACACTTTATTGAATGAGAATATACAAAATATACCAGAGGGTTAATTCGTTTATTTCCAAGATTAATAATTATACAAAGAGCAAAATAAGTTGAACTTACTGGCAGAAGTCAAGCTATGAGGACTGGGCGTGAGACGTCCTTGGGTAGCTCAGTCGGTAGAGCACTTGCCCCCGAATGGCAAAGGTCCCGAGTTCGAGTCTCGGTCCGGCACACAGTTTTAATCTGCCAGGAAGTTTCATAAGTTGAACTTAATTGCTTGGGAGGCTCAGTAAAGAGCCTGATGCAGTGCAAGGTTTCACCAATACATGCACACAAAAATTGGGACCCTTCTACCTTATTTACTGACTCCTGTCCGTATGCTACATCAGTTGTTGTACAGTCCATTTTCTGAGAACCACTAAATAATTTCATCATTGATGATGATTGACAGCCATTCGAAATTACATGGAAAAAAATTCTCTGAAGTCGTACAACGCGGTTTGAGCTGTATTAGGCACAGTTGTTAACTTGTTGGTGACATGTGAAAGTATGTGGCGAACGGGGACTCCAACCTGGATTCCTCGTTTATCAAGAGCAATCGCCTTAGCCTTTAAGCTACCTGTGCACGCCTGCCGCACCCACCAAAACTACCATATGACGCACTTCTACATCCCTATATCATAGCCTCTGGCTTTCATCACTGATTGTAGTTTAATCCAGAAGTTTCGGTCCGGCAGTGAGTCGTGCTCGGATAGCCTGATAGTACTGCGACCGCTCGTGATAAGCGCGAAATCTGGATTCGAGGCACGGTCCGGCACAAATTTTCATGTCAACAATAGGAAGATCTTCTGTATCTAATACAGCTGACGCCAAGTTATAAGCATTCGGCGAATTTATTTCGATCCCCCCGATAATTCTTTGGAAAATGTCATTAACGATCTCGCCTGTTACTTTCTCTCCAATGCGATTTATTATAACACTAGAATTGTCTGCAAAAACTACCAAATCTGTTTGTTGAATGTTAGCTGGAGGGTCATTCCGATGCATAAGGAATAGGAGTGAACCCAAAATTCAACCTTGCGGTACTCTCTTCATGACTTATCGTCCAACGAGTAAGACTTTCTATCCTTCCAACATTGTTCGAATTTTTCAGCACAACTTTTTTAATTCTGTTTGTTAAGTATGACCCAAACCAGTTGCAAAGCCATCGTAAGATATAAGCTTTTATAACAGGAGCATGATCCACACAATTAAATGTTTTGTAAAGATCATAAAAAAATACCTGCTGAAATTTAATTATTTAAGTTTTGTACTACATACATCAAAAAAGTTATGCATCACCCCAGTTCCCAGAACTCCTGAAGATAAACGTTGACTGTGGATATTCTATCACAGACATAGTCCCTTTGACTGCCCAGAGATGTCACTGAACCCGCCCAAAGATGTAAACAACCATGCATGAGTAGCGCATCTTAGACGGAGGAGGTTCGACAGCCGATCAGTTCCAGCCATTCCACCAGGAAGGACGTGTCCGGCTCGTGTTGTCTGTAGTTCAACCATGCCTAGATGGTCAATACCGCGGTTCGATAGCGTCCACATTGTTACTTAGTGCCAGGAAGGGCTCTCAACAGGGGAAAAGTGTCCAGGCGTCTCAGATTCCATCAAAGCGATGTTGTTCGGACATAGAGGATGTAAGGTGTCAGGAAAATCCAACACCTTCCATGAAAACCCTGACATGATAGCAAATCCGGCAGTATACGAGGGCAGTTCAATAAGTAATGCAACACATTTTTTTCCTCGGCCAATTTTGGTTGAAAAAACCGGAAATTTCTTGTGGAATATTTTCAAACATTCCCGCTTCGTCTCGTATAGTTTCATTGACTTCCGACAGGTGGCAGCGCTGTACAGAGCTGTTAAAATGGCGTCTGTAACGGATGTGCGTTGCAAACAACGGGCAGTGATCGAGTTTCTTTTGGCGGAAAACCAGGGCATCTCAGATATTCATAGGCGCTTGCAGAATGTCTACGGTGATCTGGCAGTGGACAAAAGCACGGTGAGTCGTTGGGCAAAGCGTGTGTCATCGTCGCCGCAAGGTCAAGCAAGACTGATCTCCCGCGTGCGGGCCGGCCGTGCACAGCTGTGACTCCTGCAATGGCGGAGCGTGCGAACACACTCGTTCGAGATGATCGACGGATCACCATCAAACAACTCAGTGCTCAACTTGACATCTCTGTTGGTAGTGCTGTCACAATTGTTGACCATTTGGGATATTCAAAGGTTTGTTCCCGCTGGGTCCCTCGTTGTCTAACCGAACACCATAAAGAGCTAAGGAGAACCATCTGTGCGGAATTGCTTGCTCGTCATGTGGCTGAGGGTGACAATTTCTTGTCAAAGATTGTTACAGGCGATGAAACATGGGTTCATCACTTCGAACCTGAAACAAAACGGCAATCAATGCAGTGGCGCCACACCCACTCCCCTACCGAGAAAAAGTTTAAAGCCATACCCTCAGCCGGTAAAGTCATGGTTACAGTCTTCTGGGACGCTGAAGGGGTTATTCTGTTCGATGTCCTTCCCCATGGTCAAACGATCAACTCTGAAGTGTATTGCGCTACTCTTCAGAAATTGAAGAAACGACTTCAGCGTGTTCGTAGGCACAAAAATCTGAACGAACTTCTCCTTCATGACAACGCAAGACCTCACACAAGTCTTCGCACCCGAGAGGAGCTCACAAAACTTCAGTGGACTGTTCTTCCTCATGCACCCTACAGCCCCGATCTCGCACCGTCGGATTTCCATATGTTTGGCCCAATGAAGGACGCAATCCGTGGGAGGCACTACGCGGATGATGAAGAAGTTATTGATGCAGTACGACGTTGGCTCCGACATCGACCAGTGGAATGGTACCGTGCAGGCATACAGGCCCTCATTTCAAGGTGGCGTAAGGCCGTAGCACTGAATGGAGATTACGTTGAAAAATAGTGTTGTGTAGCTAAAAGATTGGGGAATAACCTGGTGTATTTCAATGCTGAATAAAACAACCCCTGTTTCAGAAAAAAAATGTGTTGCATTACTTATTGAACTGCCCTCGTATCACGTAGCTCTGAATAAATCCTGACATTAAATTAACCAAAGTAATACGATCAACGAGTGAGCAAATGGAATACCGCAGAGTAACAAAAGAACGCCTAAATGCATGTCATACCTTCCCACCGTGAAACAGACGCAGTTCCGATGGGGAAACGAGAACAGAAGCCGAAAGCAGAACCGTGCAGGCTAGGAGACCCTACAATAAGGGACAGGCACCCACATCGCCGGTCAACCGCCAAGAGCAGCCCCCAGTCCATGTTAAAAGATAGAGCCCTCCAGAAGAACAGTAAAGATCTTACGATAACACTAAAAGGGCCACACCATCTGCAAGTTTTAGCGTGAGACTATACACGTCTCTGTTACGTAGCAAACATTAAAAAAAACATTGCCCCACCACGAAAAGTATAACGTTTCTCATTGGACAGACAGAATTTTTGTAGGCGGAGCTTAAGGTTAACATTGAGACCCTGATTGGTCAATTTAAAACACAGCCAGATACCTTTTTCTTAAACCGTTGTTGTTGTGATCTTTAGTCCTGAGACTGGTTTGATGCAGCTCTCCATGCTACTCTATCATGTACAAGCTTCTTCATCTCCCAGTACCTACTGCAACCTACATCCTTCTGAATCTGTTTTGTGTATTCATCTCTTGGTCTCCCTCTACGATTTTCGGGAAATTGTAGTAAGGAGAGGTTAGAGAGAGTTGCTTCCGAGACGGTGAGGTGTGTGGAGCTGCGCCGCCCGCCGCCCCCTGACGCTGACTGACCACCGACTAGGTAATGAACGCACGCGATGCCGCATAAGACCGCATAAGGATTCACTCAGAACTGCATAAGTCTCATCTGTTACATCCCCTTTCTACGTAATACTAGTGTCGATCGTCAATTAAACTTCGTGGTATTCACATTTGCTACTAGTAGTTAAAATCTGAAACGCGATGATTTTTCTGTTATATAATTATTGAGAAGCCACATCAGCCACTGTAATTTAGGACAAGTTAAATAAGTAATTAAAGATAATTGTGGGTCACTGTAGACCATTTTGATAGTTTTCTCTTTTGTGAAACTTAATTTAAACCTAGATTATAGATGTGATATGGCATAGGTCATCCTTCGATCCATTGTAGAACTTGGAAACCCACTCAGGGAATATTCGTTCACATTTTTGTTGGTTTTTATCATCATGTATTAAAATATTTCCTTTTATCAATAGTGCAATTTATAAACAATGTTTTGTGAGTAGAATAAAAATTCCAATGGTAAACTTAACTGCTTCTTCGACGTTATTTTACCAGCTAAATAAAAATAGGAAAGCCTTGAACCCCCTCCACTAAATTTAGTTAGTATTAAGGCTCTTTTACAGGGAGTGTAGTGGAGCTGACGCTGAAATCATTAAGTATTTGATTATATCATCGCTAGTCTTACTGAACTCTTCTGAACCCTACGTCATGTGTGGTCTGGCGTCTCCTTACCAGCAACAGGTCCCAGGTTGAAACTAGTCAATACCCTAAAAAACACGCTCAGAGCGTCGTTGCGCGAAAGTGGTAGGGAGACACGACTCAGAACAAACAGACACCACGCAGAATGTTAGAAGGAGATACAGAGAGACAGGAACTGTCGATGGCATGCCTCGCTCAGGCCGCCCAAGGGCTACTAGTGCAGTGGATGACCGCTACTTACGAATTATGGCTCGGAGGAACCTTGAAGCAACGCCACCAAGTCGAATAATCCTTTCAGTGCAGCCAAGGGACGTCGTGTTATGACTCAACTGCGCAAAAGGCTGCACGAGGCGCAACTTTACTCCCGACGTTCAGGGCGAGGTCCATCTTCGCAACCACGACACCATGCAGTGCGGTACAGATGGGCCCAACAACATACCGGATGGACCACTCAGGATTGACATCACGTTCTCTTCATCGATGAGTATCGCATATGCCTTCAACGAGGCAATCGTCGGAGACGTGTTTGGAGGCAATGCAACCTGGTCAGGCTGAACGCCTTAGACACACTGTCCAGCGAGTGCAGCCAGGTGGACATTCCCTGCTGATTTGGGGTGACATTATGTGGGGACGAGGTACGCCGCTGGTAATCATGGAAGGCGCCGTAACGGCTGTGCGATACGTGAATGCCATCCTCCGACTGATAGTGCAACCGTATCGGGAGAATATTGGCGAGGCATTCGTCTTCATGGACGAGAATACGCACCCCCATCGTGCACATCTTGTGAATGACTCCCTTCAGGATAACGACATCGCTCGACAAGAGTGATCAGCATGTTCTCCGGACATGAACCTTATCGAACATGCCTGGGATAGTTTGAAAGAGGCTGTTTATGGACGACATGACCCCTCAACCACTCTGAGTGATTTACGCCGAATCGCCGTTGAGGAGTGGGACAATCTGGACCAACAGTGCCTTGATGAACTTGTGGGTAGTATGCCACGACGAATACAGGCATGCTTCAGTGCAAGAGGACGTGCTACTGGGTATTAGAGGTAGCGGTGTGTACAGCAATCTGGACCACCACCTCTGAAGGACTGAGTGTATGGTGGTACAACATGCAATGTGTAAAATTTTCATGAGCAATAAAAAGGGCGGAAATGATGTTTATGTTGATCTCTATTCCAGTTTTCTGTACTGGTCCGGAACTCTCGGAACTGAGGTGTTTTAAAACATTTTATGATGTGTGTATTTGATGAGTGGACGTATAAATAGCATTCTTATTAGGGAAATCCTTCTGGAACCCAAACTGTGTTACACTAAGCAAATTCTTTCTACGTGAATGCGAGATTACTCTGGATTACATTATTTTCCTAATATTTTGGTAAAAGATGTCGGCAAGAAAATTGGACAAAAATTGTTCAAGTGTTTCTTGTCGCCTTTCTTATGAAGAAGTTTAACAAAGGCATATTTTAATCAGTTTTCAAAAATTCCCCGTGCCAGGGATGATATGTATGTATCACAGAGGACATCACGAGTTAAGTAAGAACAGCTTTTTAGAATTCTTTCTGAAATGCATCCACACTTCAAGAACTTTGGCTTTTTAAAATTTTTAAAGTTCTGTTAATTTATATGAAGAATGTTGGCGTTACTTCTTGTTGCTTGAAGTTTTGTGGAATGACATTTTTAATATTTCTTTCACCGAACCATTCAGTCCTATTTTTGCTGCTACATTTATAAAGTGATAGCTGAATGGACTTGCAATTATGAATTATCAGTCACCAAACTGTCATTTAGTTTAATTTTTATGATACCTTGTACATTGACTGGCTGACCTGTCTTCCATTTGACAATGTCCCATAGAGTTTTAACTTTATCATCGACATAGTTAATTTCTTTCAAGATGTACGTACCTCTTGACATTTTACTGACTTTCCTTAAAATAATACAGCATTTTGTGTAGTATGCACGTAATGTCAGATCTTAACTTATTCTGGTTGGTTGGTTGGTTGGTTTGGGGAAGGAGACCAGACAGCGTGGTCATCGGTCTCATCAGATTAGGGAAGGATTAGGAAGGAAGTCGGCCGTGCCCTTTCAGTGGAACCATCCCGGCATTTGCCTGGAGTGATTTAGGGAAATCACGGAAAACCTAAATCAGGATGGCCGGACGCGGGATTGAACCGTCGTCCTCCCGAATGCGAGTCCAGTGTCTAACCACTGCGCCACCCCGCTCGGTACTTATTCTGGCCTGTACATAAATTCACCTCTTCCTCTTACATCAGCTTTTAATTCCCTTTCAAATACTGACACATATTTACTACGGAGTAAACTGAGTTTTACATAAGCGTCTCTTTCTACATATGCTTCATTCTATACTACCACTTTTAATTGACTTTTAATACATTGTATCCTGCCTTCACTGCTTTGTATGAACCTGCTTCAGAGCTATAAGGTGCCCTCTTGTTTATTTGCATTGACTGTGCATCATGATCAGATAGTCCAGTAACAGTTGAGTACACCTTAATTGTTTCAGCCTGAGTACTACCTATAAAAATGTTATCAATCAATGTCCTACAATCTTGCGAAACACGAGTGGGAAAACTGAAATGAGATTGGAACAACAAACTAATGATTCTAGTTAACTTTTACTGTCCTTATCTTTTAAGTAAGCTGCATTGAAATTTCCACAAACTACCAACTGCTTCGTCTTGTCTGACGTGTAGCTCGATAATGCTTCTAGATTTCTCATAAATAGCTGAAAGTTTCCTAGAGGTGATTTGTAAATTTGATAACATCATCAGAGAAGTAGTACCAAGTCACAAGCACATGCTTATCGGGTCTGACCAACACAGAAACTGTGTGCTTCAATACTTTTGACTTCGTGTCCAGCATTTACATACGTTACAATTTCTCCTTTTTCGTGTTAAGTCTACATGAAAATGAAGCAAGTCTATGATCACCTATAGTTAACTTCTCTCTCACTGTTACATGGTGCTCAGAGAGACACAGACCGTCTATCGCTTCAAAATTTTCTACGTCTTCAAAGCATAAAAGAATCTCATCTATTTTGTATTTGAACACTAACATTCCCACGAAAGAAATTAACTTTGTTTTTTTGGAAACTGTTACATGAGCTGAGCTGGTTTAATCTCTTTCAGTACTGTCTGTCTGTAACTTGACTCTAACTTAAAATCTAATCTGTCACGTGATTTGTGTTTTGTATGTTTGTGGGCCAGTTACACTTCCTGCGAGATGCTGATTAAATATTTCTTCCGTCCCTCAATCAGCTGCACACCTTGATTCGTTTACCCCATCTTCCAATTACATCGACATTAGCAGCGCAAGTGTGAGAGTTTGTTTCAGTCAAAAGCAATCCGCTGAACTTTTTGTTAACTTGATTAAAAGCAAGGCTTATCATGGCGCTATAAAACCTCCATAAACCCTAACGAGTGTGTGCTGTTGCTGCTCCATTTCCTGGAGGTAATCTTTAGTGTTACGTGACGAATGTCATGTCTTCTCAACGGCAGTCAGATTCAAGCCCGACAGTGAATGCTGGTCCACAGCAACGGCTTTCAGGGTGAACATTGCGAAGCGAACCGCATGCCATGGTTTGCAGTGGGCTACTTCATGAAGTCCATTGCTGACAGTGGCACATAAAGTTGTACATCGACGATTGGCCATACAAGAAATACTGGACAGCTGCCGACTAGAGACGTCAATTGTGAACTATAGAGTCACAATTTCTCCTTCTTTCGCGTGATTCAGGGCTTAGAGCGTACCCACGAGGGAGCAGTAACTGCTGCGCAGAAGCAAACCCATTTCTGACGTTCTGCGCATGACGTCACTGAGGAACAGCTCTTGGCGCGCGCGAAGTGTACGTCTGAGCTTTGTGTTGTCGTGGTTCGTCCGTGTTGTGTTTCGTGCGTGTTGTCGTTTCCGTTTGGTTATCTTTGTAGACGTTTTTATGATCGTCCATCGCCATTCGAGGTAAAGAGCCGGATAAGACTGTTGTTGTTCGGAGCAAACGCATCGTCTGCTGAGCCAGATGACGAAGGAAGATTCGTGACTGCAATTGTTTTTGGCAATATCCTGCCTGATATGTCTGAGGCGTTGGCAATGGTTGAAGGAGAGAAGGAGATAGAAGATTTAGATTTTGGAGTAGGAGAATCCGATGTGCCTCCAATGTCACTGGCTTCTGATTGTAGCACTGAAGGATTTAAATATCTTGCTGGATATGTAGCTTATCGCTGCAGACAGTATGACAGATCACTGGCCACACCCACTGCGGAGTTACTGACACTGCCTGAGGAGACATCGAGACGATGGCTGGGCTTGGTTTCTCCGGGCGGTTTGCTTGTGCCTTCAGAAACGTGGCTCGAAACAATTAGCAGATTTGAATTAATTTTTGCCCAGATCCATGGACACGACAGTTTGTCCAGGGAAAGTGGTGTCATCAAGAACCTGTGCGCTACACTTATCGAGCGATTCCCCACTATTCACCCAGAAATCATTAAGATTTACGCTAGGACGAGAACATTTATCCGACTGCGTTGGCTGTCCGCAAAGGACAAGTCGAAGAAAGCAGTTGCCGCTCAGCAACGGGAAGCAAGGAAGTTGTATTTGTCATCGGTTTAGAATGTAAATAAACAATATTTGCGAAAGTTAAATAATATACAAACTTAGTGATAGAAGTGAAGGTCCTCTGACTGTATTTGTTTCACAACTAGCAAGACTCTACACTGACAGTGCCAAGGATTGGCTTATTGTTTCCCACACCAACTTTGCTGAACGGCGGACTCGGTAAGTTAATTTACCACTATTTCCTGTAAATCGTATTTTGCAGCACTTTTTTTGATTCAATGCCCTTTTATATAAATGAATTTTAACAGCTCGGGCAAATATTATACATCCACCTTGATAAAAATATAAGCCAAAGGTTTGTGGTGTGAGAAAATTAAGAATGTGTGTGTGTGTGTGTGTGTGTGTGTGTCAGTTCAGGTAGGTAATTCAAATGCTTCCTACAAATAAGGCAATTGCATAATTTCTTGAGAGAAAACGACAGTGTTTTTGTAGACATGATGTAAACAGAATATAAATGAGCGTTACATAGAGCTTGTCTACAAGTTAACACTTTTCCCAGAGCCAAAGTTAGATAATTGAATGCTCATTTCGAACGTTTACTTCGTAGAGTACTGCAAAACAGACTGTACTTTGCACTTATTTTTGTATAGTTTGATCTATAGACGCTTGATTTTATTAAAGTCAGCACTCAGCAGTGTCTGTTTAAAAGCTGGACAAGTTACCTTTTACTATTTCTGTAGAAACTGAAACATTTCACAAATACATCGCTTAAATGCGCGGGCTGCGTCTTGTAGCGCTGTTCCAGAGGCAGCTGCGGTTCCTTCGTGACGTCACAGCCTCAGCCAATGGCAGGACAGAACGCTTACTGCTCAACCTTATTTTTTTTACGAACCTTGAGCGTACCGACGAACAAATGAGGCATTTGGAAATTTGTAGTAAGCTTCTAAGGGACCAAACTGCTGAGGTCATCGGTCCCTAGACTTACACACTACTTAATGTAACTTAAACTAGCTTACGCTAAGGACAACACACGCACCCATGCCCGAGGGAGGACTCGCACCTCCAACGGGAGGAGCCGCGCGAACTGTACAAGGCGCCAAAGACCGCGCGGCTACCCCGCGCGACATGAGGCATTTACGTCGCAGTGTGTGGAGGGTGTAGTTCACTACAGAGGTGATGCTGTTACGTTTACGGGGTGTTTTTCGTACCACTATTTGTGCTCACTCGTTGAATTTACCGTGAACATGTTTATTTTAACGTTCTTGGTGACAATGACATCCTTTCTTTGACGTCTTCCGGCACCTCGATTGACTCGCCGTACCAACCGATCTTCATCCTGCGAAAAATAATTGGGACTGCCGGGGACAGCGAGTGAAAAGTAGTGGTTGGCACCCCCACAGCCTTACAGCTTTACGGTGTGTTATTATGAACCAGCTGTAACCGACAGTGCGTCACTGTGGCTCAGTACGGTTAAAAGCAAAATAAAGAAAAGAGGAAGACACATTTCCAACACATACATGGGAACTGGATAGCCGCGCGGGATTACCCGAGCGGTCTAGGGCGCTGCAGTCACGGACTGTGCGGCTGGTCCCGGCGGAGGTTCGAGTCCTCCCTCGGTCATGGGTGTGTGTGTTTGTCCTTAGGATAATTTAGGTTAAGCAGTGTGTAAGCTTAGGGACTGATTACCTTAGCAGTTAACTCGCATAAGATTTCACACACATTTGAACTTGTTTTTTTGAACTGTATATACATCATAACCTCCTCCTCCCCCTGTACCTGTCCATCTCCTTCTCCTTCTTCCGTATCTCCTCCTTTCTCTCATTACCTTCTCCTCACTCTCTTCATCTCCTCCTGCTCTCCTTATGTGTCCATTTCTTCCATTCCGCTTTCTATGTTCATTTCCTCCCAACTCTGTGTGCATATCCTCCCTCCACTCTGAGTTTCAGCCTTATTTATTGTTACTGCAAACTCAGATTCTGTAACAGTATTCCAATAATACGTCGATAAGCCAAAATACAACTTTCCTATTTTCTTTGAAAACCATCTGCGAGGAAGGAAAGAAAATAGCACATTGTTCCGCATACAATTTACGTTTAGCATACGTATAATAAGAACGAAAATACATAGGTGAAAAAAACTGTCTAATGGTTTAAATGCTACACTTTCCTGCAACAGAGGAAACAAAACCGCACCTTTTTACAACAGAGTAAAGCAGAGCGCTTCATTTCTCGCAGTCAGTTTTAAAAGAAAACATGCTTGTTTAAAAATATGTACACGCCTGATTGAATTTTTAATAGAGTATCGTTCAAAATTGGAAGTAAAGTGCTGGAGAACTTTTCACCATGTTCGCTAACAACCTTTCACTACTATGTATATTTGGATATCATCCTATATTCATTATTGGAGTAACGTGTAAAATTTGAAGCAAATCGGTCAAGTAATTTCTGACATTATGTATATATTAAAAATATACAGGGTGGTCCATTGATCGCGACCGGGCCAAATATCTCACGGAATAAGCGTCAAATAAAAAACTACAAACAACGAAACTCGTCCAGCTTGAAGGGGGAAACCAGATGGCGCTATGGTTGGCCCGCTAGATGGCGCTGCCATAGGTCAAACGTATATCAACTACGTTATTTTGAATAGGAACCCCCATTTCTACTACATATTCATGTAGTACGTAAAGAAATATAAATGTTTTAGTTCGACCACTTTCTTCGCTTTGTCATAGATGGCGCTGTAGCAGTCACAAACGTATAAGTACCTGGTATGACGTAACATTCCGCCAGTGCGGACGGTATTTGCTTCGTGATACATTACCCGTGTTAAAATGGACCATTTACCAATTACGGAAAAGGTCGATATCGTGTTGATGTATGGCTATTGTGATCAAAATGCCCAACGGGCGTGTGCTATGTGTGCTGCTCGGTATCCTGGACGATATCATCCAAGTGTCCGGACCGTTCGCCGGATAGTTACGTTATTTAAGGAAACAGGAAGTGTTCAGCCACATGTGAAACGTCAACCACGACCTGCAACAAATGATGAAGCCCAAGTAGGTGTTTTAGCTGCTATCGCCGCTAATCCACACATCAGTAGCAGACAAATTGCGCGAGAATCGGGAATCTCAAAAACGTCGGTGTAGAGAATGCTACATCAACATCGGTTGCACCCGTACCATATTTCTGTGCACCAGGAAATGCATGGCGACGACTCTGAACGTCGTTTACAGTTCTGCCAGTGGGCGCAAGAGGAATTACGGGACGATGACAGATTTTTTGCACGCGTTCTATTTAGCGACGAAGCGTCATTCACGAACAGCGGTAACGTAAACCGGCATAATATGTACTATTGCGAAACGGAAAATCCACGATGGCTGCGACAAGTAGGACATCAGTGACCTTGGCAGGGTTAATGTATGGTGCGGCATTATGGGAGGAAGGATAATTGGCCCCCATTTTATCGATGGCAGACTAAATGGTGCAATGTATGCTGATTCCCCACGTAATGTTCCACCGATGTTACTACAAGATCTTTCACTGTATGACAGAATGGCGATGTACTTCCAACATGATGGATGTCCGGCACATAGCTCGCGTGCGTTTGAAGTGGTATTGAATAGTATATTTCATGACAGGGGGATTGGTCGTCGAAGCACCACATCATGGCCTGCACGTTCACCGGATCTGACGTCCCCGGATTTCTTTCTGTGGGGAAAGTTGAAGTATATTTGCTATCGTGATCCACCGACAACGCTTGACAACATGCGTCAGCGAATTGTCAATGCATGTGCGAACATTACGGAAGGTGAACTACTCGCTGTGGAGAGGAATGTCGTTACACGTATTGCCAAATGCATTGAGGTTGACGGACATCATTTTGAGCATTTATTGCATTAATGTGGTACTTACAGGTAATCACACTGTAACAGCATGCGTTCTCAGAAACGATAACTTCACAAAGGTACATGTATCACATGGGAACAACGGAAAGAAAATGTTGAAACGTACCTACGTTCTGTATTTTAATCTAAAACACCTACCTGTTACCAACTGTTCGTCTAAAATTGTCAGCCATATGTTTGTGACTATTACAGCGCCATGTATCACAAAGCGAAAAAAGTGGTCCAAGTAAAAAATTCACATTTTTTTACGTACTACACGAATACGTAATAAAAAATGTGGGTTCCTATTTTAAAAAAAACGCAGTTGATATCCGTTTGGCCTATGGCAGGGCCATGGAGACAGGGATAATGTTGACAACTTTAGACCTATTTCCATGCCATCGGTGTTTGCTAAAGTTATCGAGAAGGTTGTATATACAAGGTTACTGGAGCATTTACACATAATTTGCTGTCAAATGTACAGTTTGGTTTTAGAAATGGTTTAACAACTGAAAATGCTATATTCTCATTTCTCTGTGAGGTTTTGGACGGATTAAATAAAAGGTTGCGAACGCTAGGTGTTTTCTTTGATTTAACGGACTGTGTTGACCACAAAATATTACTGCAGAAGTTGCTGCTTTATTTACCATTAGAACAGTATCTGAAATAAGTGACAGCTCAACACGAAAAATAGTCTACTTCGTATATTTTCATACGCTTATGTTGTATGGTATTATTTTTTGGAGTAATTCTTCTGATTCAAAAAGGGTATTTTTGGCTCAAAAACGGGCTGTTCGAGCTATATGTGGTGTAAGTTCGAGAATCTCTTGTCGTCCCCTATTCAATAGTCTGGGAATTCTGACATTGCCCTCACAGTATATATTTTCTTTAATGTCGTTTGTTGTTAGCAATATTAGCCTATTCCCAAGAGTTAGCAGCTTTCACTCAGTTAATACTAGGCAGAAATCAAATCTGTATGTGGAATGCACTTCCTTGACTCTTGTGCAGAAGGGAGTGCAGTATTCTGCTGCATCCATTCTCAACAAGCTACCACAAGAACTCAAAAATCTTAGCAGTGGCCCAAACTCTTTTAAGTCTAAACTGAAGAGTTTCCTCATGGCTCACTCCTTCTATTCTGTCGAGGAGCTCATGGATGAGCTAAAAAATTAAGCAAATTCCAGTGTTACATTGTTGATTTTCTTTATTTATCTTACGACTTGTCGCCTGAATAATGTTTTTATATTTCATTTTATCTGTTTCTCTTATCGTGTTATAATTTCACGTATTGACTCGTTCCATGACCATGGAGATTTCTCCTTAATTTGGTCCCACGGAACAATCAATAAATAAATAAATCTAGCGGGCCAACCATAGCGCCATCTGGTTTCCCCTGGTTTCGTTCTTTGTAGTTTTTTCGTTTGACGCTTATTTCGTGAGATATTTGGCCCAGTCAAGATCAGTGGACCACCCGTCCTAATGGTTGTAAGACTATCGTGTAAAAATCTCAGGTAAATTGGTGAAGAGCTTTTTGAGGTTTTTGGTGCAATGTTTCCCCTTTACATACAACATATTCATTTTTACATTATGTGTACATTAAAAATGTGTTTATAAAAATACTCGTACGTTCGAATACAAAGCTGTTCCATAATTTCAAATCAATCGACCGTCTACTTTTCGAGTTTTGCGAACACAGACATACGTAAACTGAATTTTTGTACATCAAGGTAAGTGGCTTTAGCTATATAGGGCATAAGGCCTACCTGAACATACTTCTGGACTCACTTCCTCCCCATACTGTGGACTTTGTCAACAAGGTATCCCATAGTGTGCGTGCAGAACCGAGATCTTCCACCGTACTGCGCATTATGTGAGCGTAGAGAAACTACTCTCTGTTCGCGAGCGCACTTACGCACTGAGGCAAGTAAGCTCCGTGTAGTTGCCGTTTATTTTCGTGTTCTATCGAGTTTATTCTTTACGATTGATGTTAATAATGTCGAACTATGTTTTTGCTGTGTGTGAAAACTCTAATCAGAAGACTAGAGAGAGTAAAGTTGCCTGTCGATATTGAAACATGTGCTCGGTGGTTTCAGCTGTGTAGAAGAAGTGAGAGTATTAACAATAAATATACTATTATCTGCAGCATACGTTTCAAAGAACACGATTGTATACATAATGTGCAAACTGAATTACCGGTAATGGAACTTCAGCCAAAGGAGATGTACCTACATTGCACCAACCTAAAGCCACTTCCGCTGCTGCCTCCTCTTCTATCCAACAAAGAGGGAAAGATCGTGAAACACGTAAGCGTGCACTAAACGGATTAGCTTCATTGTCACAGAAGAAAAAAAAAGTGTGACAAAGCACAGAAACGGAAAAAGGCCGTTTCGAGGTTGAAATGAAGAGACCTGATAAAGAATTATCACTATTGAGAGAAAAAAATCAGACTTGAATAGCTGAAAACAGTACGCTGAGGAAGGAAAATAAATTACTGGCTCGTGTGTTAAGCAGAGGAAGCAATGCCAAGGCCTTCAGTATCGATAGAGTGCTAAAGTGACGACTAAAGTACAAGTTTTAGAAATAGTATTTACGGACACACAAATTAAGCGTCTCGTGAAATACAAGAGGAGCACCGATTACAGTCGGGAAGATATAGGTAACGCGTGTTTGAGAAACATAGTTTGTGTACCATTAGCACGATTTTTTTCGTGAAAAAGATGGACATTTAGTTCTTTTCCCTGCGTTCCTGGAACTTTGACTGGCGTGTTGTACTTGAGGAGTTGGCAAGCAATAAGCTTACGAAGGTGTGTGCGTTAAGCTTTGATTAAACGAGTGTGGATACTCGCATATGCTACGACCGATCTGTGAGAGTGTTCTCTAGAAGATCTCCGCTACATCGGTGGATATATTGCTTGCAGATGCGTCTCATAAGACAAATCACTTGGCCATCCTAGTGGTAAGATGACAGAAGTGCCAAAAGACCCTACAAGCTCTGGGTGGACTGATAAACTGTCTCGTGGTGGCTTAATCGCCCCTTCAGATGGGCAGTTACAGGTGCTGTTTTTTTAATATTTTCATGGCAGCAGTATGCGTAAAGACGGCAATGTCATTAGAAACCTAGCAAGACTTTTTATAGTTTCCAACTTCTGATAGTTTCCAACTGTTTCTCAAGAGGTCATCACAATGTACGTAAAACTAGAACCTTCATCCGGATAAGGCACTTCCAACACTTCAGCAAAGGCACCGAGTCTCAAAGGTCCTTAGCAGAACGCAGCATGCAGATGGAGGCTTAAGGTACTTAAATTCTTCTTAAAACAGTTGAAAGTGAGGCGACTAATCCTGCACCTTCAGTCTCATCATGGGTAGTAATGTATTCAGTAACTGGCCATACAGCGTTTCCTTGCTACTGAATATCTGTCTGAAAGAGATTGCCGATTGTGAAGCACAAGATGTGTTTACTAAACTGAAAGTTTGGTTGATTGGTTAATTTGGGGGAGAGGACCAAACAGCGAGGTCATCGGTCCTATCAGATTAGGGAAGGATGGGGAAGGAAGTCGCCCGTGCCTTTTCAATAGAATCATCCCGGCATTTCACTGAAGCGATTTATGGAAATAAACGGAAAATCTAAATCACTATGATCCGAATGCGATTCCAGCGTGCTGACCATTGCGCCAACTCGCTCAGTAAACTGGGAGTTCTTGTGATTCTTGCATTTCTAGCATTATTGAAAATTGTGAAGTGTGTAAAAACCGACAGAAAGATGACAGACTGTGCAGTATCTAATAGAAAATATTGAATAATAGAATATAAATTCAGTGGGAGCCACAAGTCTAAAGTTTTACTTTTGTCGTTAACAGAAATCATAGTAAGCGGTAACATTCAGTCCCTGTATAGGTAAACCTATGCCGGACCCATAACTCATTATATAGCACTTCACATTTCGTAAATTGGTTTAAGCGAACGCCTCGCCCTGCTGACGCTTCTCGAACAGTGACGTCACGCGGAAGCGCCCGATCGCTGCCCATCGCACTGTCCCAACCTTCTATGCAGTGACCATTATCAAGGCCAGAGACGGTATCGCGTGTCATGAACGTGATGTCTGCTTGGCGTACTGAATTTTTAGTCTCGTACGGTTGTCTCCAGAATAAAATGCTTCAGTCTAGATGCCCATTTCGCACATTTAATGAGAAAGTTGTAGCAGTCCCTTGTGGCATGGTTAACGGCAAAGTCTCAGTAAGTTGTATCAGTATTTCGCCAGCCTCGTATCAGTCATTGCACCCACCATCAGCGGCAGAAATCAACTGTTTATGTAATGCTACATCTATCATTCGATTCTGCTGATTATTAAGGGTACAACGCCCAATACTAGTTCAGTAGGACTTGAGTTACGCAGCCTTCTCTTCTAACATGACAACTGTGTAAATTCCAAGTTCTCAAACTACGGAGAGAGCATTGGAACGATTGGTGGACATATAACTCTTCCACTCAATGCCAGAACATTCCGGGGATCAATGTGTTTCGAGCTTTACAGCAACGCACGTACTCCAAAAGCTACTATACAGTACGCAATGTCGTCTGCATTTTCCAGAGTTAATGACTTCATGTACTATCCCACTCGCGTGAAGAGTGAGGGATCAATGACTATTGTCGTACCTAAGGAGGCGTCTCAATCTCTTCATCCCTGCACAAATAAGTTTGGGTTTTTAAACTCTGCTGTAAGAGAAACATAACGTATTTCTTTTTCTATTTACCCAGACATGTTTCGAAGATTACGTGTCATCTCTTGTGGGTCTCGATATATTTCTGCAATTACATTATTTCTTAAAATAGATTTTTACAGGCCGACTGTATTTTATGCCTTTTTGTCGTGTAGACAGCATGTCACAATTCCTGTACAGTTGTGCATCTCTAGTGCGTTTTCTCTTCTACTGCTGTTTTATACATAATTTTCGCACATTTTTTGTATTTCACTCTTACGTGAATTCACATGTGTTTTCCACAACACGGAATTTGAGCAAATGCTCGTGTCGCCACACTCATAAATAGTGGTCGATACATGTGTAGGTAAAAAGAAATACATGTCTAGGTTAAAAGGAATACATCGTGCTTTATGTTAAGGTGGAGTTTAAAAACTCAAATTTAATTCGCAAACAGGGGAAAAGTCAACAGGAGCTTCAGACTGGAGCAAGATTATTCTGCTGAAAAAAAAAGTCTCGTACCACCATCAGAAAGAGCATAGTTTGTGTTTTACTTTTTAATATTTCAAACTCTCTTTCAGTTGTCTTCGGATCTCAGAAAATCGCTTCTGACAGGTATTTGTGTAACGGCGATAAAAGTAAACGTGCAATATCAGTTGAACGTTGCGGTTTGTGTACAGTATCTGATAGCGTTGGGCCACGTGCAATGTGTGGATCGCAGTTATGCTGAGAGGAATGCAACAGGAGAGCGTGCTTCCTTTCAGGAGACCGCTGTGAGGACGATGTCGATGCGGACAATACGCATTCGTCTCTGTACGATCGATTTCGTCCCTGGGAGTTCTTTAGAAAGAATACAAACCCACCAGTATCGTGGTGCACGAAGAATAGGGGCAACGGTACATCTGGAACAGAACCAGAATTTGCGACATCGGCTGCTCTTCCACGACGACTATAGGAGTGGTCTGATGAAAGTCGTACAGCATCGTGGAGGCAGCTAATGCACTTCCCAAGCAGGCGGTTCACTGTTCCAGCAGGGAGGTGCGTCGGCCATGTTTTCCACTACAGTCGTGCACGAACGTCGGACTCCATTTCCACAACAATCGGGAGTAGTCTGTGGTGTGTATAGTATTCTGACAGGATCTTACGGTACAGTGTCCCGCAATGTATTGACCAACAAGCTACCTAAAGTTATTCAGCGGCAGATTTCGATTGCACACTTATCTAAAGACGTGAAAAAAAAAATGGTTCAAATGGCTCTGAGCACTATGGGACTTAACATCTGAGGTCATCAGTCCCCTAGAACTTAGAACTACTTAAACCTAACCAACCTAACGACACCACACACATCCATGCCCGAGGCAGGATTCGAACCTGCGACCGTAGCGGTCGCGCGGTTCCAGACTGAAGCGCCTAGAACCGGTCGCCCATACCGGCCGGCTAAAGACGTGCACTTTCGAAAAGCCTGCGTTTATTTTGGTTGCTGGTTTCTAGTGAAAACTTTTATTGGGCAATTTGCGGTGGACTCAGTAGTGTTTCTAAGTGCTGATTTGTTCATTTACGGAATAGTTTTTTTTTTTGCTAGAACCACGTCGATTTTTTGCTTCAAAAGATTACCATATAAGGGCTCTGATTATCAATCTAGCACTTTCGTATGTGATATACTGATGTGTTACGAGTTCTTTGGAGACCAATAATCATTTCTACTTTGTGTCTCTTCTACACGCTGAAGAAGTAGTTTAAAACAGGCTGCATTAGCGTTCTGTAAGCTGTTTCCTTTACAGTTGTACCGGTTTCTACCAGAAACCTTACAGAAGTTCACCACTAATCTTGTAATCGTAAATTATATTGTATACTGTAGGCATCTTTCTTCCTGTTATCAGTAATAGTTCCTATTTACTACCAAACAAGGCTCAAGATAAGAACTTTCGGAGAAGAGGGAAAACACAAAATAATAGCCTTCCGGATGTGCTACCGCAGAGTGCTTAAGATTTCCTCTGAACACAAGACACTAAATAAAGAGCGCTCCACAGAGTGCAGAGTAGAAGCCGTCTCTCTTGAAGCTTATCCAGCACAGAAGGGACAAATGGACTGGCTATTTTCTGAGACTTCATGGTGTCACTGGAACTGTCATTGAAGGGACAGTACAGGGCGGGGTAGTGCAGGTAGTTACCACACAGGACTCGCATACGAGCGGACGACGATTCAAACCTGGATCCACCCTCATTTAGGTTTTCCATTATTTCGCTAAATCACCTAAGGTAAATGCCGGGATGGTTTCTCCGAAAGGACACGACCGATTTCCATTTCCACCCTTCCCTAATCCGAGCTTGTGCTCCATCTCTAATGAAATCGTTGTTGACGGAACTTTAAACACTAATCTGCTGCCTCGTCGTGCAGTACCTATGTCGCACTCAAGAGGAAAGCCGAAGGCAGGAACGACTGGCGAGGTGCTGCCAACCAGCTTGGTGGCTCAAGACCTAACGAGAAGAAGAAAATGAAGACTCATGTATAAAGAGAGACGCCCCCTGGTAAACCATATACGATTAATTTCCGTCCTGCATTACACAATGCTTGGTAAATGTACATCCACCATACACGACTATAAACAACAGCATTAGCAAAGGAAAATGTGTGATTGCTATTATCCCTACCTAGCAAAACATTTATGTGTATCCGTGAACAGCTGAGTGATAAAATCCTGTCTAGCAGTACTGCGAGGTGCCGAGGTGGAGAAGAGTTTGTACCTCTTTAATTCAGACGAATTTTGCATGAGAACGAGACATGCACTCGACTCCCTCCTTATCTACCGGCCCATTAACTATGTGCGCGACAGCAACGGAAGGAAATGATGGTGGACCCTGCTAGTTGGTAAAATAAGGAGTGCACACTCACAATAATTTAATAAAAATCGTAATCTACTCAAAAAAATGAGAACTTGGTCATAATAAACAACAGGAAATGGGATTCTGCCTATAGCTAAGAAATGATATGTGGATTAAATATTACAATGAGATTTATTGTATATCATAACATAAATGCACATAATTGTCGACACACACAGTAGGTTAAAGGATAGGGTATACTGAAATATTATGACAATAAGAGCTGGCTCGAGAACAAGGGGCTCCTACTCTCTGTGATGCAATAGATTGACGATAGTGACTGCAGGTCCTAATGAATCAAATATTAATCTCCCGTCCATATAGCAGTATCGCAATTAGTAGTCAGAGCTCAAATGGGATCACATGGAGAAACAAGCAAGGTGGACTTGTAGCAAAGCGAACGCGCGTGCTGCTGAGGGATTCAGTATAAGATTGATAAGGTCCTACAATGTCGGAGCCGCAAAATACTGTACCAGTACTGAAATCTGCAGCACGTCGTCGGTAGGCAGCGTCCTGATGATGTAGGCGCCGACTTCTGCAGTGCAGGAACTCTGTGTCAACCCCTGGCCGCAAAGGCTGTCCGGGAACTCTAAGTTCTTCCGAAAACGAGCGACCAAGTCGCAAGACCGTCCGACTCCGAGGAAGATCAGATCCCGATTCCCTGCCTGCGCAACGCAAGCGCGAAGCCAACATTGCTCTACTCACTACTATCCTCGAAAAACCGCGAATCAGCATTCAGTTCTGATTCCAAAATTCCCCCACACTGTCTCAGAACATCATTCGCGATAATAGCGACCGTTGCCTCCAATTTCGAGCGGGGCTTTATGACGTAAACTAGCCTCAGTTCAAGTTGACCAATCATGCATCTGCTATTCAGCTGAGGGCACTGAACTTGCCGTTTGACCGGCTACGAAAACAACCTGCCTAGACCACCGGCCATCCGGTGTCAGACAGTCGCACCCAGCACGGCACAGTCCACAAGTTTTCTCCGAATCAAGAGGACAATGCAGTCAGTCGGTGCCAGGAATCTTCGTTCACATAAACTGTGGCGACTCTCAGTCGTCTCGCAGGTCATTTCGCCCTGCATACAATAGGCGAAACTCGACCGACGTCAGTCGTTACGCTAGGCGCCTAACCCTATTGTACGAACCCCTCAGAATTCAGGGAAGTGCAGCCGCCAACCGGAAACGCACTGTGCCGCGTCCTCTGATGCTCGCCTCTCATAGGCCACCCAGGGAAGTAACCCAACATGTTTAGGAATCAAGTGAAAAGTATTTTTTTGAGCTCTCAGTACAAATACTCTCATTACAATAACCTTATTCGGTCTGTTACTACCTTGCATTGACATAGAACATCAATAAAATTGATGAAAATGAGAGGAGACATGCAAAAGAGGGCATGGAACCTTTCATTACCCCCCAGTCACTTAAGATTATTTTTGGTAGTGGTTGACTCACTTGACAAAGATAGTGTGTCAATCACTCAAAAAGAATCGGTCGAAACAGTTTCCAAAATGTCACAACAAAGTGGGAGATTAAATTGGAAATTGATGATAAAATGAAAGGTGGAATTTTTCTTATGACTTTTCCAACATCTTACTCACATTGACGAATAAATCACACGTAACACAGATTCACCCTCAAGGAGCCCACTGTCATACAAGGACATACTCGCACAGTCATACAAATGTTGAGCACATGCCAGGAGGCCAAGTTCGAAGCTGCAGTAAAATGTTGACCTAATGGACCTGCAAGCTTCTCATTAAGGTAACATTTAAGAACTAGCTACTGGTGTCCAACTCACACTCTCACACACACACACACACACACACACACACACACACACACACACACATACTTCTGCATGGTCAAAAAGACAAACAATATTTCTATGCTTCATGGTTGAAACATTTAACCACACTCACGCCGGTTCCCTGAACAGAACGGCTGATAATTTTTCACAGTGATTGATTGACTGACGGTCCATCCACCATTACCAGAACTGTAACCGCAGATATCCCGCTCACATACACAAACAAAAATACTCTCATGTAACTGTAGGATATTATTGGGTATAACATTTTGTAACTATTTATACATACACAAGAAATTTGTACACATAGTGGCAATCGACAGGCATCAACATAAGTGAGATCGAGAGATATAGTGTACACAAAAAAGACAGAAATTTTGTAAGTATACCTGTGTGATCGAAGATTATGCAACATAGTGTGCATCACCAAAAATAAATTGTTCCAAACTGGCATGATGATAGGGAACCAGGATATCTTTAACATGAACATGTATATATAAAAAATATATAAAACAAAACAATATACATGCAGTTAAACGACTTCCTGACACTTAAATGTATACTCGATGTTAACAAATTTCTCGTCTTCAGAAACGTTTTCCTTTCCATTGCCAGTCTACTATTTTGAACACTATTAAGGTAAATACATTGTTTGTTCTCTATCAAAATCTTCCATTTGCTAACTATGCCTATCAGTAGTTAGTGCCTTCAGTGGTTAGAATCTTTTATTCAGCTGGCAGTATTGGCGCTCGCTGTATTGCAGTAGTTCGAGTAAAGAAGATTTTTGTTAGGCGAGTGACTCATGAAAGGTACAGCTTAATTCTGATTGGCTGTTGATCTAAACGACCAACTAGAACGCTCCTTCCTGATCATTCATCACTAATTTGATAGTAATTAATGCCAGCAAAACTTCAATTTCTTGTATTATGTTTAATCAAAACAAGCAAAGTGCGAAATATCTTATTCCGCCTCTAACTTCCCTTCTGGCTGCTTTCATGCAATAGCATGCTGACACAGACATACGTCACCTGAATCGTGGTTGCAACATAACTTTCCCACGGTTCGTTTGTACAAGGTTTTAAGTAAAATGAAATATTAAATTTTGACGTATGTCCCACATACACTCTCTCAATCATTCTCACGCACTCACACAACAAAATATAATCAATTAATAATTTTGAGCGATTAATTGGTTTTTATGCAATGACGACTTGGCAATGGCTTCAAATGATAGTGAAAGCCAATGTGTTATTGTTCCTAACTTGGTTTTAAAAAACAAGCATGTGTTTTAGGACTTTTAGGTAATTCTCTTATCTCCGGAACTACAATAAATAAAATTCTGAAATTCTGACAGCATCATTCCATTAATAACAAAAGGCTGTGCGCCAAATTTGAACAAAATGGGATAATAACTAGTACGGATTATTTAGATTCGTATAGGGTATGAATCTTCGTATCGACTGAATGTTACGCTATGCAGTTCTCACGGCAGGCAGCGCCAGCTGTGCTGTGAGCAGAAACAAACATAGCAATCCTGCAGCCACCGTACAAGACGGCTGCGTGCCTTACTGCAACGAATGTTACCTCGTAATAACTTGCTGCGTTACAAGCAGACTGAAATGTGAAGTTGTTTGTGTGGTCTGAGTAGTGTCTCATTCACGAGAGACATCTGGACACGCTTCCCCTCCATGAATGCAACTAATTGAATATTCTGATTGAGACCACTTGTACCGTCTGGCTGGGGACCAAGTCCGCAATGGTGAAGTTTGAGACGTCTTTGTCAGCCTGTGGCTCATTAGGTATTCGTATAGCGGCTGCTTGTTTCCGTGTTGCTGTGGCGAGTGGCAGCCTTGCGTATTTGGTAAGAGTTGCGTCTGTTGGCGCCTGTGAGGCGTCGTGATGTGTAGTGTGTGTATTGATTTCGCAGTTCGTGTTGTGTACCAGCATTTGTGTGTTCTGTTGTAGGTCTGGTTGTAATGGTACCAATTGCACAACCAAAACTACCTATTTCGACCAATTTATAAACTTGATACAGCTGACAGTGAAAGCATCAGCTGCTGCAAGTTTAACTGTTAGCACTTTCTGAACTACACTTGCGTGTACTGTTATTGGTTGATGAGATTAAAAATATAAAAATTTTCGTAGGATATATTTATTTACAACCGACAATTATAGTACAGGGTGTTTCAAAAAAGACCGGTATATTTGAAACGGCAATAAAAACTAAACGAGCAGCGATAGAAATACACCGTTTGTTGCAATATGCTTGGGACAACAGTACATTTTCAGGCAGACAAACTTTCGAAATTACAGTAGTTACAATTTTCAACAACAGATGGCGCTGCAAGTGATGTGAAAGATATAGAAGACAATGCAGTCTGTGGGTGCGCCATTCTGTACGTCGTCTTTCTGCTGTAAGCGTGTGCTGTTCACAACGTGCAAGTGTGCTGTAGACAACATGGTTTATTCCTTAGAACAGAGGATTGTTCTGGTGTTGGAATTCCACCGCCTAGAACACAGTGTTGTTGCAACAAGACGAAGTTTTCAACGGAGGTTTAATGTAACCAAAGGACCGAAAAGCGATACAATAAAGGATCTGTTTGAAAAATTGCAACGGACTGGGAACGTGACGGATGAACGTGCTGGAAAGGTAGGGCGACCGCGTACGGCAACCACAGAGGGCAACGCGCAGCTAGTGCAGCAGGTGATCCAACAGCGGCCTCGGGTTTCCGTTCGCCGTGTTGCAGCTGCGGTCCAAATGACGCCAACGTCCACGTATCGTCTCATGCGCCAGAGTTTACACCTCTATCCATACAAAATTCAAAGTCGGCAACCCCTCAGCGCCGCTACCATTGCTGCACGAGAGACATTCGCTAACGATATAGTGCACAGGATTGATGACGGCGATATGCATGTGGGCAGCATTTGGTTTACTGACGAAGCTTATTTTTACCTGGACGGCTTCGTCAATAAACAGAACTGGCGCATATGGGGAACCGAAAAGCCCCATGTTGCAGTCCCATCGTCCCTGCATCCTCAAAAAGTACTGGTCTGGGCCGCCATTTCTTCCAAAGGAATCATTGGCCCATTTTTCAGATCCGAAACGATTACTGCATCACGCTATCTGGACATTCTTCGTGAATTTGTGGCGGTACAAACTGCCTTAGACGACACTGCGAACACCTCGTGGTTTATGCAAGATGGTGCACGGCCACATCACACGGCCGACGTCTTTAATTTCCTGAATGAATATTTCGATGATCGTGTGATTGCTTTCGGCTATCCGAAACATACAGGAGGCGGCGTGGATTGGCCTCCCTATTCGCCAGACATGAACCCCTGTGACTTCTTTCTGTGGGGACACTTGAAAGACCAGGTGTACCGCCAGAATCCAGAAACAATTGAACAGCTGAAGCAGTACATCTCATCTGCATGTGAAGCCATTCCGCCAGACACGTTGTCAAAGGTTTCGGGTAATTTCATTCAGAGACTACGCCATATTATTGCTACGCATGGTGGATATGTGGAAAATATCTTACTATAGAGTTTCCCAGACCGCAGCGCCATCTGTTGTTGAAAATTTTAACTACTGTAATTTCGAAAGTTTGTCTGCCTGAAAATGTACTGTTGTCCCAAGCATATTGCAACAAACGGTGTATTTCTATCGCTGCTCGTTTAGTTTTTATTGCCGTTTCAAATATACCGGTCATTTTTGAAACACCCTGTAATAGCCAACATAAGTCATGATATATTCCTCCTGATAGCTTGACCTTCGAAATAATCTTGATGTAGATGGCTGCTCCTGTCGTTCAGACAACAGGAGCTCTCCTAGCGCTATAACAAATAATACCAACGTACGAAGATAATGAGGTAAACACATAATAATAAAGGAAATAATAGAGATGGACGGGTACTTACTGACTGAAAATTTCCGGACAGCTCACAACCGCTTCTTGCGTGTTGGGACAGTGGATCTACATTCTAACATGGGTATACAATTCCAGAAAATGCAACGCACCTTGTGTTGGTGGACCCAGTCTGCTAATGCAGCTTCTTGCCAGCCTGTTGTATTGCTATTATTTAGTGAATAATATGCGTATTGTCTGCAGTCATATACTCCTTCTTCTTCTTCTTCTTCTGCTTTTACGGCCTCTTTGGACCACTTCAGTCAATCATTTCTGGTCCCCTTCTTTGGTATTTTCCCCTTCCGAGTGGCCCAGTATCTCTTCATTCGTTCCGATGCTTTTCGTCGTTCCTTATCTGTAAATACCCTTTTCATTGTATGTCGTTTGTCAATTTTTGGTTTAAATCTTATTTCTGTGTCCCTCAAATTCTTTAAATTTGGCCTTTTGTTCTGCAAATCATCCAGAGTTATTTCCAGTTCTTCCATATCCTCTCTTATTTCCTTAAGCCATCCTCCTTGTTGTTTCAAATTCCAGAGTTTCTCAATAATTTTCCTTGATAATCTGGTTTCTGGTGTCCTCAGAATGTGACCACAAAAAGAGATCCTTTTCTTTCGTATAGTATCAGTGATGGGCTCCAGTTCTCTGTATACCACTTCATTTGGAACTATCCGCCATTGCCCAGCTTTTTGATATTTCTTATTTATGCATGTTCTAGCAATTCTTCTCTCTACTTTTAAAATTTTGTCAATTCTGTTTTTCTGGGTGACTTTAAAAAGAGTTTCACTTCCGTATGTAACCTCTGGTTGAACCACCGTCTTGTAATGTTTTAATTTTGTTTTAATTGATAGACATTTTTTATTGTACGTAGACCATGTTAGTTTTTGAGCTTTTATCATTTTATTTGTTCTTGCTCACCATGCAGGTTTCTCGTCCAATTTATGTGTTATAATTTCACTCAGGTATTTAAATTGTTTCACTATTTTAATTTCCCTATTGTTCACTGTGATGTGATCTATTACAAGTGGATCCGTTACCATTATTTCAGTCTTTTCAAATGATATCTGGAGTCCTAATTTTTGTGCTATATTTTGTAAGCTTGTTATTTGTTTCGTGGCTCCCTGAATATTATTAGCTAGTAATGCTAGGTCATCAGCAAATCCCAAGCAATTTAGGTTTATTTTATCTTTCTTAGTTCCAATTTTAATATTCATAGGATTTTCCTTGTACCATTCTCTCATTACATATTCAAGAGCACAATTGAATAGCAATGGTGATAAACAATCTCCCTGTCTCAATCCTGTTTTAATCGTAAATGGTTCAGATATTTCTCCTCTAAATTTTACTTTGGATTTGGTGTTTGTTAAGGTTAACTGTATCATTTTTATTAATTTAGGATGAAGTCCTAAATTCCTTAATATTTTCATCATTGAAGATCTATGGATGCAATCATACGCCTTTTTGAAATCTACAAAGGTTATGACTAGTTGTTTTTGCCTTCTTTTGTAGACATCCATAACTAACTTCAAGGTGATTATCTGTTCTGGGCAGCTTCTCCAGGATCTAAATCCTCCTTGATATTCTCACAGTTCCAGTTCTAGTTGATCTTTACAGCGGTTGTATAGTATTCTTGACATGATCTTATACGTGCAGTCCAAAAGGGAAATTCCTCTATAGTTGTCTGGATTTGATTTTTCTCCTTTCTTATGTAATGGATGTATTATAGCAGTAGTCCAATTTTCTGGTAATTTCTCTTCATTCCAGATTTTTACTATGCATTGGTGTAATGCTATCTTTACTGGTTCTGCTGCATATTTCCAAAGTTCAGCAAACGTTTGATCTTCTCCACTTGCTTTGTAGTTTTTGAGTTCTTTCAAAGCTCTGTAGACCTCATTAATTGTAGGTGGATTTATATTTTCTGCTGGTGTTTTAATTGGGGTTTGTGTGTTTATCCGAAGAAGTTCTGGGGGATCTTCACAATTTAGTAACTTGTTAAATGTTTCTGCTAGAATTTCTGTATTTTTACTATTGCTATGGGCTAGGTTATTATCTTTATCTTTTAACATTAATGTTGGAGGATCATATCTTTGTAATTGTCTGCCAAATATTTTGTAATAGTCCCTTGAGTTTGTTTTTTCACTATTTGTTTCTATCATTAGAAGTATATCTTTTTGGTACTGACGTTTAACTCTCCTTATTATTTTTTGTGTTGTCTTCCTTTGTTTTGTGAGTTCCAAATATAATTTTTCTGTTTTTTTCATTTTGATGCCTTAACCAGGCTTGGTGTCGATCCAACACTGCTTCATCACATTCATCGTTCCACCACTGGTGTTTATTCCTTGGATTTATAGGGGCAACTTGTTCAGCTATTTGTTTCAATTTGGGAATTATTTCTTCCAGATCATCTGTTATTTTTACATCCCTGGTTTGTGCTTCATAATCCTCATTTTGTATCAGTTTATGAGGGTCATAGGTTCTCTTCTTCTTCTGGTGGGATTTTTTTCTTTGCTAATGGGGTTAATTTAATTTTAATTTTTATCATGTAATGATCTGATCCGGTATCAGTCCCTCTTAGTACTTTCACATTGTAAATTTCCTTGTGGTAATTCTTATCCATGCAGACATGGTCCAGTTGCCATTCTCCTTTTTTCCAGTCTGGATGTTTCCAAGTTTTTAGTTTACTTGGTCTTCTCTTAAAATACGTCGAATTTGAGATCATGTCATGGTTTCTGCAAAATTCCACTAGTCTTATGCCATTTTTGTTTGTTCTTCTTTGTGCTGTCCATTTCCCTATTATGTCTCTATATCTCTTTTCCCTTCCTAACTGGGCACTGAAGTCTCCAATTAAAATTTTGATGTGATTTTTATTAATGTTATTCGTCGTTTGATCTAAGAGCTCCCAAAATTTTTCTACCTCTTCTCTGTGTTCTTTTTTATTATTTTTCTCATTTGTCAGGGCATGGGCATTTATTATTGTGTACATTTTATTTGCAGCTTTTAGAGTTAATGTTGAGAGCCTGGGAGATTGTGCTTTAAATTCTATTATGGACTCTATTATTTTCAGACTCACCACGAATCATGTTCCAAATTGTGGACACTGTTTCATGACTCTTTTCCCTGGTATTCCCTTATAAATCCTATATCCTTGTGATTCTATCGGCTCCTGATCAGTATTTCTCATTTCTTGAAGTCTGGTTATGAGAATCCCCTTGCGATCCATTTCATCCGTCAGAATTTTGAGTTTGCCTGGTTGTATGAGGGAATTTATATTGTGTGTCGCAATGTAGTTTATTTGTCCTGTCTTGAGTTTTGGTCGTCTGTCCGTTTTGGGTATTTTCAGATGCTCCGACTCATCCAAGTTATCTTTCAGGTGACTGCCCACCGTATCCGAGTGCAGTCTTCCTTGGTTATTGCCAAGCGGTGGATTATTCCTTGAAAGATTTCCTTCCATGTTTGACTTTCAAAGGTAGTCAACCTTGTATGGAGCAAGCTCCGAGTTACAACTACGGTTGTTAGCCGTAGAGGTTGTTTAGTGTTTGGTCCGCGAGAGCTATTTTATTTCGCTCAAGTCCGCCGGTAAACCGGTGAGGACCCCCCTATCCGCCACCTGGGACGCGCCACGTCGGAGTATCACGTCTCCGCCTGCTACGACACCGTAGTAGGTTCGTGGCATATACTCCTTCATTATCATGCCTTTAGATTTTTGATACAGAAAGCTTTACAACAAACAGACTGATTAAAGCCTTCTTTTCTCAACTCAACGGTCTCGTCGAATTCATGAGACATAGACATATGTACAGACAGCAAATAAATGACAGCGCTCACGCAATCACATTATAAAAATCAGTAGAGGGTTGGGACACTGAACTTGCACGCCACTGGATGAAAGGTCAGTGGTCCGGAGCTACAACACAGTTGGGTGAGAGCATGACAATATCAGCGAAGTTCTTACCAGAACCACCAACGATTCTACACTCCGGGCTCCTCAATTATGAGAGCTGTATTTTCGGTACCTTAGGTGCCCACTTTTGTATGGCTTGTTTTTTTACTTCATTGTAAGTATTAAAGGAAACTTCTGCCTACAGTACATATGCAGGGTGTTTCAAAAGGAATGACCTGATTTGCCAACTCCATACTAATTGATGAAAAGCTTACACTAGAAAGATGGGATGGGTTGCAGGATACTCAAAAAACTTTGTAGTTTTAGCTCTGATGTTACAAATGCTCCTTGTGTTCAGTAGCAGCAGCACGAACATTATCTACACGATAGCTAAATTCGTTATAAACGTTATACAATGAACCTGCTTTTACAGACGTTATGGCGGCTGTCATTTTGCTCTTCGCTTCTTGTATGTCACAAGGTAAACGAGAAATGAAAACACGTTCCTTCATACATCCCAACAAGAAAACGTCGCATGGTGTCATGTCTGGCGATCTTGGAGGCCAAGAATGCAGGGCAGTGTCTCGCGGTCCTGTGCGCCCTATCCAGTGTTGAGGCAGAGTTCATCGAGAAATTGTGGTCCGCTGTTGTGCCAGTGTGGTGGAGCTCCACCCTGTTGGAAAATGAAGTCATCAGTGTCCTCCTGAAGTAATGAAAAGAAACCATTGCTGCAGAATTTGTACGAGGTTCACTCTGTAAGTAGGCTGTTTATGTTTTCTTATTGGCAACGTTACGTAGCGCTCTGTATGAAAATCACTGGCTGTGCTGTGTGCAGTCTGTGGCTAGTTTGCATTGTTGTCTGCCATTGTAGTGTTGGGTAGCTGGATGTGAACAGCGCGTAGCGTTGCGCAGTTGGAGGTGAGCCGCCAGCAGTGGTGGATGTGGGGAGAGAAATGGCGGAGTTTTGAAATTTGTAAGACTGGATGTCATGAACTGCTATGTATATTATGATTTTTCAACACTATTAAGGTAAATACATTGTTTGTTCTCTATTACAATCTTTCATTTGCTAACTATGCCTATCAGTAGTTAGTGCCTTCAGTAGTTTGAATCTTTTATTTAGCTAGCAGTAGTGGCGCTCGCTGTATTGCAGTAGTTCGAGTAACGAAGATTTTTGTGAGGTAAGTGATTTGTGAAACGTTTAGGTTAATGTTAGTCAGGGCCATTCTTTTGTAGGGATTTTTGAAAGTCAGATTGCGTTGCGCTAAAAATATTGTGTTTCAGTTTAAGCACAGTCATGTATAATTTTTCTAAGGGGCCGTTACATATGTCGTCCCTTAGCTGAGGATACCTCACTGGAATCTTCTGATTTTTTCTTGTAGTTTGTGTAATTAGTGTAGCTATTGTTTATTGCTAGCGCGTAATTGTAGAGAGAATCTCCTTTGTAGTTCCAGTCTTTCATTGTTGTACAGTAAAACAGTTGCGGCATGCATGTAGATTTGCACCAAGTATTTCGCAGCTGCGCTTGCAATTAACTAGATTTTATTTTCAGTGCTATGTTAATGTGTTGTCTTATTTTTGCTCTTCAAATTGTGTTTTTCTGTGTTGTCGTGTGAAATATTGTGAGAATAATGGCGTGTGATAAACGTAATACTAGGCTCCAAAGTAAACTGAGAAATGACAGTGAAGACGAAAGCAGTGTGTTAGCGCCACCATGTAATGAATTAACTAATGTTCAAAGCAGTAATTTGGTACTTGTGCATAGGGAAATGGAACGGGCTGCAAATAATGGTGTAGGCAGTGAAACAATTAGTGAACAGGGAAGCATTATCGATCGATCGGTCGGCAACAGCTCGCCTCAGGATTCCGAAATGACAGCACACAATCTTGCAAATACTGTAGATTCAGGTTTTGCGTCCTCACCGTTTTCTCAAATAAATCAAGACACATTTTCTGCTTTTCAAAATGCGAATATTGCCGGTTCAAATGCACTGCCGAATAGCACTGAGGAACATGTTTCGGATACCAGTGCATTGTTATTACAGTTAATGCAACAAATGGGACAAAGGCTACAAAAGTTAGACACAACGCTTGAACAAAATTAGAAACAAATGGGACAAAATCTTCAAAAGTTAGACACAATGGGACAAAATCTTCAAAAGTTAGACACAATGGAACAAAATCTTCAAAAGTTAGACACAATGGAACAACACCAGAGACAAACACAGCAACAGTTAGATACAGTGGAACAAAATCAGAGACAAACACAGCAAAAGCTTCAAAAGTTAGACACAATGGAACAAAATCTTCGGAAGTTAGACACCACACGTGAACAAACACGTGAAGATTTAACTACTGAGTTACATAACATTGAATCGAAATGTCAAAAAGTCTGTAATGACGTAAAAACATAAATTTGTGAGCATTTCCAACCTATTTTTTCGCGTCATGAAAATGCATTACAGAATCACGAAGCAGCCATAAAAGAACTGCAAACTATTGCTCATGAAAATCACGACACCTTGCAAGCTAAAATTGACTCAGTTGCTTCTACCGATTCGGTTACGCAACTTGCAAAAACTCAGGAAAACGTAAAGGACACAGTAGATACGATTTCAACACAAATGGACACTCTGAAACTTGGTTCAGAAAAACACACAGAGGAAATAATTTCACTATCGGATAAAGTAGCAGAACTTTCAGATCAGTTCACTAACTTATCTACAAAGGTAGATGATGATATGAATGACACAAGACCTGTAGCCATCACTGACACAGAAGAGTACGAACAAATTAAGAAATTCAAACAAAATCAGAATCAAATTAATACGTAATACAAAAGAGAAATCCGGGAAGTACAAGATCAGTTGGCACAAGTAATACAAAAATTACATATTTCAGAGGACACTCGCGCTCCAACACGGGAACAGGAACTTAAAAATACGGAAAAGCAACAAAATAATAACACAGGGCATTTCGGAAATTATGAAAGAAATTGGCAAAGTGCACCGTATTTTGAGATGGAACCGCCGACACGACGTAACAATGAGCCTCGCCGACACGATGATTTTGACTATAAGCTGTTCATTACTACACGTAAATTCAAAAAATTTAAGAATTCTAGCAACGACATTCATCCACAAGCGTGACTCCATCAATTCTCTCATTGTTTTCCTCCCAATTGATCATTAGAGCAAAGATTAGAATTCATGTGTGGCTACTTAGAGAATGAACCAGCTGAAAGAATGCGATTGGTCATTCACGATTGTCACAGTGAAGGAGAATTTTATCATGCCTTCCTCTCAGCATATTGGTCTCAAGCTACACAAGACCGAGTAAAACATAGCATCATAATGATGAAACATTTCGAACAATCTGAATTTTCCAGTCTTGTGAAATATTTTGAAGACATGTTGCACAAGAATCAGTACCTGTCAACCCCATACAGCCCCTCAGAACTCATCCGCATTTGCTTAATCAAATTACCTGAACATTTACGACATATTATTTTGACAGGACGTTGCAAAGACGACATTGAAGCTTTTCAGGGACTGTTACAAGAATTGGAAATTGACGCTGACAATCGCGGAACGCGAAAACAGGAACACAACAATTACAGGTCACATCCGTCACAATTCCGCGATGAAAGAAATAATAACTGGACACGGCAAGTCTATTCTCACAACACAAATCGTAACCAAAACAGACACCACCCATATGACAACCATTGGCAGAGTAGTAATAATTACAGGGAAAAAAAGATCACCTCTCTGCGGTAGTGACTATCACAGAGACAATCAGAGAAACAGACAATATGGGAACCAAAATAATTATTATCACGGGAGACAGAATAACTTCAGACGCAACGGTCCAGCGCGCAGTTACGATTCAGGGAGAAATTCTCCACCACGTGACCGACAAGAAAGAAACTATGGAATCTACCGACATGACGACAGACGATATGATCGTAACGACAGACCTGAAAAAGAACTGGCGGAATTCAAACAGGGCGGGGCCCACTCGACAAGGAGAATTTGTAGAAGTTAGGTCTACAAATCCCAATAACGACGCGCGCCAACAAAGACACAATAGACAATGACTCATACCGCTGGCAGCCACAAAACGTACTTCTGAAACTGACGACGCAGCTGCCGTAGCTAGTAATTACGTAAAACTGGAAGACATTAGGGACATCTTACTCCAGGAACATGACATAAAACATAACAACATTGCATATCCTGTGATTCACATTACAGTAAATGACGTAAAATTTACTGCAGTACTTGACTCTGGCAGTCCCATTTCAGTAATTAGTGATACAGCCTTTAGCAAATGCAACAAATCGAACGATTGCCCCACACTTCCGTTACGTAAGATTAAATTACAAGGTGTAAACATTGGAGAAAGTGTAGATGTACGCCAACAAACCAACTTAGAATTCTTTTGTCAAAGCCACAGCTTCTCTATGAACTTTCTTATTGTTCCATTATTGTCGACGGAAATTATATTGGGAGTAGACTTTTTGAATGAATACAAAGCAATCTTAAACTTTCACGATGCTGAAATAAGTTTAGAGAAAGAAGGTAAGTCAATAGCTTTGAAATTTGAAGATTGGCTCTCAAACCATGACGAGGAAATTAATCGGCTTTACCTTCTGTTAGACAACAGTTCGGAATTTTCTACGGAACTACACACTAACAATCGCTCTGCAAGTACTGACAGGGATGATATCGACGGCATATTTGAAACTAATGAGTTAATTCAGAATAAAATTCAAACAATTGCGAATTGTAATGACACTAATAGGCAGGACCTTTTTGAGATTTTACAAGCACATTCCACAGTTTTTACTCACAAAACAGGAACAATCAAGGGATTTCAATACCAATTTCGTGTTCGTGAGCATACTAAATTTTGTGTTAGACCATACGTAATTCCGGCGCATTATAGGGACCGTGTTAGAACAGAAATACAATCTATGCTTGACGAGGGCATTATTGAGCCTGCAGTAAGCTCATACAACAATCCATTACATGTTGTTGAGAAGAAAAATGGATCGATCAGGCTTGTCTTAGATTCGAGGCAAATCAATACTATCATCATTCCTGAAACAGACAGGCTGCAAACGTTGGAAGAACTTCTTCAAAATTTTAATGGTGTAAAAGTGTTGTCTTCTATTGATCTCAGATCCAGCTTTTATCAGATCGAACTTCATGCAGAGTGTAGAAAATACACAGCTTTCCTTTGTTTCGGCGTTTGTTATCAGTTTCGGAAACTTCCTTTTGGTTTGAACATTTCTTCGGCAGCATTCATTCGCGGGCTAAATTCCATATTACCTGAGTTCTTAAAACGTCACATCACCTTATATGTGCACGATATTCTGATAGCAGAAGCCTCATGGGAACAACACAATCGCATCCTTAACAGCGTGTTACATATTTTTGCAGAATCTGGAATTACAGTTAACTTGGAAAAGTCTGAATTCGGTAGGTCAAAGCTGAGGTTTTTGGGACATATTATTTCTTCTGAAGGCATTCAGCTGGATCCTGAAAAGTTAGAAGCAATCAAAGCCATTCCAGTTCCATCCACAAAAAAACAAGTCCGCAGTTTTCTAGGTCTCATAAATTTTTACCGTCGTTTTCTGAATATGCAAATTCTAGTTACACCAAAACTTTGTCCTCTCACTGGAGAAAATACTATTTGGAACTGGGACGAACAAGCACAGCTGGAATTCAATTCTTTGAAAGAAGCGTTACTTAATGCGCCCATACTAGCTCATCCAGATCTGTCACAAGATTTCTGCCTTAGCACGGATTCTTCTAAAGTCGGTCTTGGTGCCCATTTATTTCAAGAAGCCATAGAAAATGACACTACTGTTCAGAAAACCAATGCTTTTGCTTTCAGAGTGCTAACAAAATCTGAAAAAAATTATTCCGTTACTGAATTAGAAGCTTTAGCTATCGTTTGGTCATTTAACAAATTCCGTTTCTTTCTTTCTGGTGAGCACGTAAAAGTATACAGTGATGCATCACTCTAGTGTTAAGATGTGACATAGGTATTAGACATGGCCATCTTTAGTGTAATATTTTTTCTGCTTGAGCTTTGTCATGTTTAGATGTAAGTTATTACATTTGCTGCTGCTGTTTACCAGGCATAGTGCTACTAAATTTCACTTTGTATTACTCTGTTAAGCTAGCTTTACTACTGATTTATTTTTCTTGTTGCTGCACATTGGCTCATATTAGTTGTAATGTTGCATTGCTTGGTAATTTAGATTTACTGTAGCTTGCTTTGACAATTTCCATTTTTTCATTGCTGTTTGTATTAACTGTTTTGTGCTGCTGCATTGCCTCGTCCCTTAGTTTAGCATCTGAGCTCAGTAGATTTAAGTTAGCTTAAGAGGGGGTACGCTATATAAGAGAACGAGTTGTGATGAGTTGGAAGAAATGCATTGAGAAGTTATACGAAACAAGTATAGAAAGCAGGTATAGATAGGACTTTTTGGAAATAATGAAGAACGAAGGGAGATCTCCAAGAAGTAAAGAAAGTTGTGTCTGCAAAATACTGCAGTAAAACAAACCCTGTCCTTTCCTTGTGTTATCCCACTATGTGTTTGTGTACTCTTGTATATTTGTGTTTTTCCTGTCTTTATGTGTTTATCTGATGAGAGTTACATTGTAGAATTTTTCTGATGATATGTTATTTACTTTGTAAAGATGTTTAGACATTATTTATTCTGTTTTGTTTTAATGCTCATGTGTGAAGGTGATGTTTCAAAAGTTATTCTGATCTTTTATGTATTTACTTATGTCATAATTCCTGTAACACTGATGTATATGTTTATTTCTATTCTTTTGTAAAACCTGTGTTACTACAAATGTTATCTGTATTGTTATGTTCTTTAATGATGTATTTTGTACCTTTGTAATTGTATTCTCATGTTATAATATTGTAATTGACACCAGTTCATCAAATTCAGTAACTTGTAAGCATTCATTTCACTGCACACATTTCCGTTGGTCGTAGTATATGGATAATATGTGAGAAGTAGGGACTGATAGTGTTTGCACGTGCGTTAATAATTCAGCAAGGGACTGGATAACAGCATTGCTGGTTCTAAGGACATTTCAAAAAAAAATTTTTGTGAGTGCACAAGTGGTGGTTTATGGACTTGCTATATAGTACAAGACTCTTCGATGGTGATTGTGCACCTGCACAGTCGCAACAGATGGCTGCTGGCCGTCTCTACATGGACTACAGTGGATCTGCATCTTTGATGGCCCACCAATACCATTATTTCTACAAGGACTGCAGTGGGTCTGCACCTCTGGTGGCCCACCAATACCATAATCTCTACCAGGACTACAGTGGGTCTGCTCTGTGATGACCTACCTACCAATATTCTTCAAAACTTCGAATGACTCTGCTGTGGGTTTGCTCTGTTGTGGCCCATTACCTGTCTGCATGTCGAGAGTCAGCACTGTGTTTCCGTTGGAAGAACAACACTACTTCTTTAAGACTGCATGGAAATCCACTACTTCCGTGTGCATTTTCTTTCACTGCTCAGACTTTGAGAAAAACACTGCAATTTTACTGTAATGAATGATCAGGACTGTCTTTATGGACTGTGAGAAAATTTTAGCTGTTGACCAACATTTTATCAATAAGTGTGTGCATTTGATATATTTTTTATTGTAATTATGAAAAATTATTTATCAAATCATTATTGGCCACTGCCCAAAACAATTTGTAAAATTTGTTGTGGGGAGCATGGGGGCTATGTAAGTAGGCTGTTTATGTTTTCTTATTGGCAACGTTACGTAGCGCTCTGTATGAAAATCACTGGCTGTGCTGTGTGCAGTCTGTGGCTAGTTTGCATTGTTGTCTGCCATTGTAGTGTTGGGCTGCTGGATGTGAACAGCGCGTAGCATTGCGTAGTTGGAGGTTAGCCGCCAGCAGTGGTGGATGTGGGGAGAGAAATGGCGGAGTTTTGAAATTTGTAAGACTGGATGTCATGAACTGCTATGTATATTATGATTTTTCAACACTATTAAGGTAAATACATTGTTTGTTCTCTATTAAAATCTTTCATTTGCTAACTATGCCTATCAGTAGTTAGTGCCTTCAGTAGTTTGAATCTTTTATTTAGGTGGCAGTAGTGGCGCTCGCTGTATTGCAGTAGCTCGAGTAACGAAGATTTTTGTGAGGTAAGTGATTTGTGAAAGGTATAGGTTAATGTTAGTCAGGGCCATTCTTTTGTAGGGATTTTTGAAAGTCAGATTGCGTTGTGCTAAAAATATTGTATGTCAGTTTAAGCACAGTCATGTATAATTTTTCTAAGGGGACGTTTCAACTCCAAAAGAAATGGACACTATTTTTTTTAAATCCATCTTTTATTCTGCATGTTTGAACGTTTTACAGTGTGTGGATACATCCCTTAGGAACAATATTTTCATTTCTCCACATAATTTCCATCCCTTTTCAACTGCCTTACGCGATCTTGGAACCAGCGTATGTATACCAGCAGGATAAATTCTGGACCAACCTGTTGCATTACTGTTTGGCAGCGTGCACAAGGGAGTCATCATCTTCAAACCTTTGACTGACATGTGGCCGTGCATTGTCGTGCAACAGCAAAACATCCTGCTTTTGCCGATGTGGTCGAACACGACTCAGTCGAGCTTGAAGTTTCTGCAGTGTCGTCACATATGCAACAGAATTTATGGTGGTTCCACTTGGCATGATGTCCACAAGCAAGATTCCTTCGGAATCTAAAAACACCGTACCACAATTTTTGCTGCAGAAGGTGTGGTTTTCAGTTTTTTTTTCTTGCGTGAATTTGCATGATGACACTCTATTGATTGCCTCTTCGTCTCTGGTGAAAAGTGATGGAGCCATGTTTCATCACCTGTCACAATTCTTCCAAGAAATTCATCTCCACCATTCTCGTATTGTTCCAAAACTCCGCTGCATACCGTTTTTCTTGTTTCTTTGTGAGCCACTGTCGGCATCATGGGAACCCACCTGGCACAAACCTTTTTTAACGCCAACACTTTAAGTATTCTGCAAAACACTTCCTTCCGGTATCCCAACGTAGCGTGACAATTCGTTCACTGTGATGCGTCTGTCAGCAGTCACCAATCCGTCAACACTCTGCACATTGTCTGGAGTGTGTGCAGTACGAGGCCTGCTGTTGCGAGGACAATCCTCAATATTGCCGTGCCCGCATCTGCAGCATCTGCACACACCTTTTTCAACCTCTTGTGGATGTTTCCCACTGTCTCGTTTTCACAGCACAGGAATTCTATGACAGCATGTTGCTTCTGACGAACGTCAAGTTTAGCAGCCATCTTGAAGACATGCTGTGACGGCGCCACTCACGGGAACAGCTTGAACTAAGTTTGAAAACAAGCGGGATGGATGTATCTACACACTGTAAAACTTTCACACATGCAGAATGAAAATTGTATGTTTACAAAAATAGTGTGCATTTCTTTTGGAGTGACCCTCGTAGATAGCTCATTCCGGTCACTGTCTTTTCCTAAAAAACAGTCGGCAGAAGGTCGTGTGAGACACTGCCAGTTCTTTGCTTGCGCGCAGAGTACACTTCGTGGATTCCTCTAAAACGTTTGGCGAATTCTTTCCACTGTGCCATCAGAAGTGCGAGGTCCACCTGGACTCTTATCTTTGCACAAGCATCCCGACCCTTCAGATTGGTGATACCAACGACGAATGTTTTTGGGTGCAGACAGATCAATGCCAACACGCCGAAGAAAAGCACGCTGGTCCGAAATCACTGACTCACTCTTTGCAAACTGCAGCACACAAAACGCCTTCTGTTGAGCGAACGTCATCTTGCTTCTCACTGATTACAAACTGAGAAGACGTATTGACCAACACCTAACGGCGATTTTCTGAAACTGTAAGCCACGTCCACTCAAGCAGTGCACATATCTCTGCCGTCTCATCATTCGTAGTTATTACCGGCAGGCGCTGAGTAGCGGCTGCAGTTGTCTGACACACAGTAATTCAGTTTAGTTTCTGTTTCTCTTCACGTGCTTCTGCAAAGAAGTGAATCATATTTGTGTATTTTGGTTCAAATTGTTCAAATGGCTCTGAGCACTATGGGACTCAACATCTTAGGTCATAAGTCCCCTAGAACTTAGAACTACTTAAACCTAACTAACCTAAGGACATCACACACACCCATGCCCGAGGCAGGATTCGAATCTGCGACCGTTGCAGTCCCGCGGTTCCGGACTGCAGCGCCAGAACCGCTAGACCACCCCGGCCGGCTTTGTGTATTTTGCTGTGTAGACTGTTAGCAAATTACTCTAAATTTTTGTTTTTTCATAAATCTAGGAGCAAAGCGTTGTGTAAGTGGCTTCCTAGTGTAAGTTTCCCGCCGACAGAAGCTCCATGTCATGCTACCAAGTTTAAATCATGTGCCGGCAGCGGTGGCCGAGAGCTTCTAGGCGCTTCAGTCATGAACCGCGCGTCTGCTACGGTCGCTGGTTAGAATTCTGCCTCGGGCATGGATGTGTGTGATGTCCTTAGGTTAGTTAGGTTTAAGTAGTTCTAAGTTCCAGGGGACTGATGACCTCAGGTGGTAAGTCCAATAGTGCTCACAGCCATGTGAACCATTTTAAGTCTCGTGCTAGTACACAGCATGAATTTTAGTTTGCATACTTATTTCGTGCAGTAGATTTTGGATAAGCAGAGTTTATAGTAACAGTTAACTGCAGACACATCCACTTTAGTAGTGAAATGTATTTCTGTTTAAGATTTGCCGTCTCAGGGCATAGTGAGAAATCTGCCTAGCAGTTTTTAGTATTTCTTTATTCTCATCGTTATATTTTGCGTTCACTACAAACTCAGGGGCGGCAATTTGAGATCTTATATCTTTTGTTTTACACACTACGATATGGCTAGGGAGTGCGCTTGTTGTGGGCGGACACAAGGAGAATTGGCTGCTGCCCGTAAACAGCTGGAAGCTGCGTTGGCTACCAAAAATGTTCAAATGGCTCTAAGCAGTATGGGACTTAACATCTGAGGTCATCAGTCCCCAAGACTTAGAACGCGCCTAGCGGTTAGAACCGCTCGTTCACAGCGACCGGCGCTGGATACTGTCGACATGCTTCTAGCTAATGTTCAAAGTTGTGGCGACATAGGGGTGCTGGTGACGAGACCTGCGGCACCTTTGGTGCCATTGGAATCCCATGGTGACCTGGTTGTCGCTTTGTCTTCCCATACGCAACACGTGACCAGTCCTTCTTGATGCAATAATTTACCAACAGCCGTATGATTTGTAGAAGTTTATTTCATTTTATGAACTTCTTTGTGCTGCCACCAGTTTCGGCATTACATTGATTCCATCTTCAGGCCCCACTCGTGATAGTCGTAAAATCGCTATACACGGAAGGAGGCATATAACTGGATCTGTGAATCAATCGTCCTCCTGGAGAGGCGACACAGACTGTTGCCACCAAGAGCTGTTGCAGGACGATTGATTCACAGATCCAGTTATATGCCTTGCGATTTTACGACTATGACGAGTGGGGCCTGAAGATGGAATCAATGTAATGCCGAAACTGGTGGCAGCACATAGAAGTTCATAAAATAAAATAAACTTCTACAAATCGTACGGCTGTTGGTAAATTATTGCATCAAGAAGTTCATGGCAGCCGTCGTCCCACGATCCATACTGGATCAACGAAGATCTGACCGTCCTCATTCGAGAGTTGGTGGCAGACAGTGGTGGGTTCGCGTGTCACTGAACGGAAGGCGATAAAGGGAGCAGGTTGCACGGCTGGCTTCCTGCGGCTTACCAATAGGTACGACGTGCTACCCAGTGTTGATGATAACTCTGAGCCAGCACTGGTTGCCTCTCCTCTTGGGCCAGCGGCCGATTTTCCTGCCCTGTCCGGACAAGTGCAGAGGGTGGTTATGGTTGTCATTGCGAGCTCCAATGTTAGGCGGGTCATGGAGCCCCTCAGCGAAACAGCAGGCGAGTTGGAGAAGAATGCCAGGGTGCACTCGGTATGTTTGCGAGAGGGTCACGTCCGTGATGTGAAGGGGTCCTGCCGGTGGGTATCGGGGGCACTGGGTGCAACTGACTGCATATGGTGAGTGGCACATGCCGGCACGAATGACGCCTGCCGCTTCGGTTCTGGGAGCATCCGTGGGTGATTTGGTGAAGGAAACTACAATCGCACGCGGGGTGCAAGCTAAGCTGCGTATTTGTAGTACCGTACGCAGGGTTGACCGCGGTCCTCTAGTTTGGAGCAGAGTAAAAGGTCTAAACCAGAGACTCAGATGACTCTGTGAAGGTATCGGATGCGAATTTCTTGACCTCCGCTATGCAGAATTGTAGGGTTCCTCTTAATACGAGGGCTGTTCAAAAAGTAACCTCCGATTGGTCACAGTGCGGGTTGTGGGGGGGAGTAGCGACGCCATCTGTGCGTTCACGCACTCAACAGGTCAGTCGGCATCAAGCCGTGGTCGAGTGAACGTCGTACCTGCGCTAGTTTAGTTTTTGTGGCAGTTTGAAATGTGTGCTGCAATAGAAAACCCCGCCAAATGTGAAGTGCGTGCTGTCATAAGGTTTTTTACAGCCAAAGGATATTCTGCAGCAGCTATTCATCGTGAGCTTTGTGCCGTGTACGGACCAAGAGTTATGAGTGAAGGAGTTGTCCGTGAATGGGTACGTTTATTTAAAAGTGGACGAGAAAACGTTCATGATGAAGAGAGGAGTGGTAGACCATCATTGGTGACTGACGAACTCGTTCAGACAGTTGATGCAAAAGTTCGTGAAAATCGACGTTTCTCAATGTCGGAGTTGTCTACTGGTTTTCCACAGATTTCTAAGACTCTCTTGTACGAGATAGTGACAGCAAGATTAGGTTACCGTAAGTTCTGTGCACGATGGGTGCCCAAAATTCTTACCGACCACCACAAAACTCAAAGAATGGCCTTGGCATTAGACTTTCTGTCACGTTATGAGGACGAAGGAGAACCATTGTTAAACAGAATCGTGACCGGTGACGAAACCTGGATTAAGTACGTGAACCCTGAGACAAAAGAACAATCAAAGATGTGGGCACATTCAAATTCGCCTACCAAACCAAGAAAAGCCTCGCAAGATTTTTCTGCCAGAAAACTGATGGCAACGGTGTTTTGGGATGCCAAAGGGGTGTTGTTGGTTGAATTCATGGAACGTGGTACGACCATTAATCAAGACGTGTACTGTGAAACAATAAAAAAGTTACGACGGGCTATACAGAACAAACGCCGTGGTATGCTGACTTCCGGTATCGTTTTTTTGCACGATAACGCCCTTCCTCACTCTGCTCGCAGAACAACGGCCCTTCTTGAGTCCTTCAAGTGGGACGTTATCAACCATCCACCTTACAGCCCAGACCTGGCGCCAAGTGATTATCACCTCTTCATGCATTTGAAGAAATGGCTCGGGTCACAGCGGTTTGATGACGACGAAGAGCTCAAAGATGCGGTCACAGGCTGGCTCCAGGCACAAGCGGGTGATTTTTATGCAGAAGGAATTTCAAAGCTTGTGAAGAGATACGATAAGTGCCTCAATCACTATGGGGACTATGTAGAAAAATAGTGCAAAGATGTAGTTGTAAGATGTATATATTAAAATATTTTTATTTAACTTGGTGTATTTTTTTAAATCAACCGGAGGTTACTTTCTGAACGGCCCTCGTAGATCCTCGTGATGACTGGGTGTTGTGTGTTGTGTGCTGTCCTTAGGTTAGTTAGGTTTAAGTAGTTCTAAGTTCTAGGGGACTGATGACCATAGATGTTAAGTCCCATAGTGCTCAGAGCCATTTGAACCATTTGAACCTTAATAGGTCAGGCGTCCAATACACGCAGGAGGCGGCTACTAGGGTATCGGAGTACGTGCGGCGTGCACATGGGGCGTTGTTTTTAGGTTAGGTTAGGTTAGGTTAGAGGAAATTTCGGTCTTATGTCAAAGCGGTAGGTGGATCAAAACAAATTGCCCAGAAACTCTGTGACCAAAATGGTACTGAAACAGAGGATGACAGACTAAAGGCCGAAATACTAAATATCTTTTTCCAAAGCTGTTTCACAGAGGAACACTGCACTGTAGTTCCTTCTGTAGATTGTCGCACAGACGACAAAATGGTAGATATCGAAATAGACGACAGAGGGATAGAGAAACAAAATCGCTCAAAAGAGGAAAGGCCGCTCGACCAGACGGGATACCAGTTCCATTTTACACAGAGTACGCGAAGGAACTGGCCCCCCTTCTTGCAGCGGTGTACCGTAGGTCTCTAGAAGAGGGTAGCGTTCCAAAGGATTGGAAAAGGGCGCAGGTCATCCCCGTTTTCAAGAAAGGACGTCGAACAGATGTACAGAACTATAGACCTATATCTCTAACGTCGATTAGTTGTAGAATTTTGGAACACGTATTATGTTCGAGTATAATGACTTTTCTGGAGATTAGAAATCTACTCTGTATGGGTTTCGAAAAAGGCGATCGTGTGAAACCCAGCTCGCACTATTCATCCACGAGACTCAGGGAGCCTTAGACACGGGATCCTAGGTAGGTGCCGTGTTTCTTGACTTCCGCAAGGCGTTCGATACAGTTCCACACATTCGTTTAATGAACAAAGTACGAGCATATGGACTATCAGACCAATTGTGTGATTGGAGTGAAGAGTTCCTAGATAACAGAACGCAGCATGTCATTCTCAATGGAGAGAAGTCTTCCGAAGTAAGAGTGATTTCAGGTGTGCCGCAGGGCAGTGTCGTAGAATCGTTCCTATTCACAATATGTATAAATGACCTTGTGTATAACATCGGAAGTTCACTGAGGTTTTTTGCGGATGATGCTGTAGTACATCGAGAGGTTGTAACAATGGAAAATTGTACTGAAATGCAGGAGGATCTGCAGCGAATTGACGCATGGTACAGGGAATGGCAATTGAATCACAATGCAGACAAGTGTAATGTGCTACGAATGCATAGAAAGAAAGATCCCTTATCATTTAGCTGCAGAATAGCAGGTCAGCAACTGGAAGCAGTTAATTCCATAAATGATCTGGGCGTAGGCATTAGCAGTGATTTAAAATGGAATGATCATATAAAGTTGATCGTCGGAAAAGCAGATGACACACTGAGATTCATTGGAAGAATCCTAAGGAAATGTAATCCGAAAACAAAGGAAGTAGGCTTGAATATTGCTCACCAGACAGGGTTGATAGAAGAGATAAAGAAGATCCAACGGAGAGCAGCGCGCTTCGTTACAGTATCATTTAGTAATCGCGAATGCGTTACGGAGATGATAGATAAACTCCAGTGGAAGACTCTGCAGGAGAGACGCTCAGTAGCTCGGTACGGACTTTTGTTGAAGTTTCTAGAACATACATTCACCGAGGAGTCAAGCAGTATCTTACTCCCTCCTACGTATATCTCGAGAAGAGACCATGAGGATAAAATCACAGAGTTTAGAGCCCACACGGAGGCATACCGACAATCTTTCTTTCCACGAACAATACAAGACTGGAATAGAAGGAAGAACCGATAGAGGTACTCAAGGTACCCTCCGCCACAGACCGTCAGGTGGCTTGCGGAGTATGGATGTAGATGTAGATGTAGAAAGGCGATCCTTAGGATCAAAGGCGGTTTGCCTGATACGTTAGCCACAATGTCCACAGAGGATGTTCGTCGTCGCAGATCAGAGATAGAAAAGGTTCATATAATTTTAGTAAACTGCAGGAGCACTCAAAGAAAGGTTCCAGAATTAGTATCGTTTACTGAAGGGTATATTGCATCGATTGTATTAAGAACAGGAAGTTGTTTGAAACTGGACGTTAATGACAACGAAATCCTAAGTTCAGATTCGAATAATTATCGTACGGAAAGGATAGTCGCCAATGGCGGTAGCGTATTAATTGCAGTAAAGAATTCGATCAAATTTAGCGAGGTTGTCACGGATTCCGATTTTGAATTAATCTGGCTGAAGATAAGTATCAAAGATCGGACAGAAATGGTAATCGGATGCTATTATAGATCACCTGGGTCAAGAGCGCTAGTGGTAGAGGCCTCCAGACAGAACTTGCAGAATATCGTTAGTAATTATCCTGACCATGTCATTGTGACAGGGACTGACTTCAACTTGCAACTTGCCAGGTACAGATTGGGAGTGTTATGATTTCATAAGTGGTGCCAGAGACAGGGATTCGTGTGACATTGTTCAGGATGTTTCGTCCGAAAATTACTTTGAGCAGATAGTTAGAGAACCAGTTCGTGAGGGTAACGTCTTATACTTCCTAGTAACAAAAAAAAAAACCTGAACTTACCGAATCAGTTAATGTAGACGAAGGCATCTGTGATCATAAGGCTGTGATAGCGTCTATGACAACGGGTCTTACAAAGAATATTACAGAGGCAAGAAGATATTTTTGTTTAGCTGGAGTTACAGGATACAAATTTCAGAATATCTGAGCAGTCAGCATCAAAAATTCGCCCACGAGGAAGAAGATGTGGAGAACAAATGGAAAAATTTCAAAGGCGTCGTGCAATATGGCCTAGACAAGTATGTTCCGAGTAAAGACTTAAGGGATGGGAAAGACCCACTTCATAGCCGTGTTAGAAATCTACTACGCAACCAAGGAGAACTTCATCGCAGATTCAAGAGAAATAAAAACCCAGCTCACAAATGAAAGCTGAACGAAGCGGAAATGAGCGTAAGGAGAGCAGTGACAGAAGCGTTCAATGACTTTGAAGGTAAAACTTTGTCAATCGATTTGATTAAGAATCCTGAGAGATTTCAGTCGTATGTAATATCAGTAAGCGGGTCAAAATCATCTATTCATTCACTCAGTTACCATACACCGAAACGGAAATTGTTTCACCGCAAAACCCTATAACACGGTTCCTCTTTTCAACCGTCGTACGAACGTCGAAATGGCAGATACTGAGATAACCGATAGCGGAGTAGAAAAACAGTTCCAACATTGGAAGACATCAGCTAAGATTCCACAAAAATTATGCGAGAGAACTTGCACCCTTCCTGGCAGTAATTTATCGTAGATCGCATGAGCGCTCCCACCAGTCTGCCGCAGTTGTTAACCGGTTACTGCTGCTACAATGGCAAGTTATCAAGATTTAAGTGAGTTTGAACATGGTGTTATAGTCGGCGCAAGAGCCATGGGATAAAGCATCTCCGAAGTAGCGATGAAGTGGGCATTTTCCCTTACGACCATTTCACGAGTGTACATAACATCAGGAATACGGTAAAACACCAACTTTCCGCCCGGAAAAAGATCCTGCAAGAACGGGACCAACGACGACTGAAGAGAATCGTTCACCATGGCAGAAGTGCAACCCTTGAAAGGGTACAGTACCGCCCGACATTGAAAATAGGTACAACATACTTCATTATTTTTGTCAGAACAACACATTTTTTTGTAAAATAACTCAATTTCAATTAATACAGCGAAGACGGATACCAGTGTGGGAAAGAATGACAATTTATTAATTTAATTGATCACATGTGCACTCCCACAAAGTAAATCCCTACATCCAGTTTGGTGAGATCTGTGAAATGAATGAATGTATGGTCGTCTGCTAACCGCAGATAGTGAATGTGAATATATCATCATCTTTGAGACGATCCTTTGGCCACCTTTGGTGGGATCAAACAGATGAAATTTAACTGAGCTTTGAGCATCTGAAATGTGGCTAACCAATACGGTAGCAGGGTGCTCCCCCACTTCGACAGAGGTGTGAGAGGACCTGAAGAACGGCCATGTTTCAGCACTCTGCCGCTGGATCTTGTGCTGTTAAGACCTGTTTTAGTTGTGCTCCGTAAAGACAAAAGAGTGGAGACATGGTATGCATGTGGAATATTTGAGAGTAGTTTGAAATAGACTCCTGGAAATTGAAATAAGAACACCGTGAATTCATTGTCCCAGGAAGGGGAAACTTTATTGACACATTCCTGGGGTCAGATACATCACATGATCACACTGACAGAACCACAGGCACATAGACACAGGCAACAGAGCATGCACAATGTCGGCACTAGTACAGTGTATATCCACCTTTCACAGCAATGCAGGCTGCTATTCTCCCATGGAGACGATCGTAGAGATGCTGGATGTAGTCCTGTGGAACGGCTTGCCATGCCATTTCCACCTGGCGCCTCAGTTGGACCAGCGTTCGTGCTGGACGTGCAGACCGCGTGAGACGACGCTTCATCCAGTCCCAAACATGCTCAATGGGGGACAGATCCGGAGATCTTGCTGGCCAGGGTAGTTGACTTACACCTTCTAGAGCACGTTGGGTGGCACGGGATACATGCGGACGTGCATTGTCCTGTTGGAACAGCAAGTTCCCTTGCCGGTCTAGGAATGGTAGAACGATGGGTTCGATGACGGTTTGGATGTACCGTGCACTATTCAGTGTCCCCTCGACGATCACCAGTGGTGTACGGCCAGTGTAGGAGATCGCTCCCACACCATGATGCCGGGTGTTGGCCCTGTGTGCCTCGGTCGTATGCAGTCCTGATTGTGGCGCTCACCTGCACGGCGCCAAACACGCATACGACCATCATTGGCACCAAGGCAGAAGCGACTCTCATCGCTGAAGACGACACGTCTCCATTCGTCCCTCCATTCACGCCTGTCGCGACACCACTGGAGGCGGGCTGCACGATGTTGGGGCGTGAGCGGAAGACGGCCTAACGGTGTGCGGGACCGTAGCCCAGCTTCATGGAGACGGTTGCGAATGGTCCTCGCCGATACCCCAGGAGCAACAGTGTCCCTAATTTGCTGGGAAGTGGCGGTGCGGTCCCCTACTGCACTGCGTAAGATCCTACGGTCTTGGCGTGCATCCGTGCGTCGCTGCGGTCCGGTCCCAGGTCGACGGGCAAGTGCACCTTCCGCCGACCACTGGCGACAACATCGATGTACTGTGGAGACCTCACGCCCCACGTGTTGAGCAATTCGGCGGTACGTCCACCCGGCCTCCCGCATGCCCACTATACGCCCTCGCTCAAAGTCCGTCAACTGCACATACGGTTCACGTCCACGCTGTCGCGGCATGCTACCAGTGTTAAAGACTGCAATGGAGCTCCGTATGCCACGGCAAACTGGCTGACACTGACGGCGGCGGTGCACAAATGCTGCCGGCCGGCCGGTGTGGCCGTGCGGTTAAAGGCGCTTCAGTCTGGAACCGCGTGACCGCTCCGGTCGCAGGTTCGAATCCTGCCTCGGGCATGGATGTGTGTGATGTCCTTAGGTTAGTTAGGTTTAAGTAGTTCTAAGTTCTAGGGGACTGATGACCACAGATGTTAAGTCCCGTAGTGCTCAGAGCCATTTTGAACAAATGCTGCGCAGCTAGCGCCATTCGACGGCCAACACCGCGGTTCCTGGTGTGTCCGCTGTGCCGTGCGTGTGATCATTGCTTGTACAGCCCTCTCGCAGTGTCCGGAGCAAGTATGGTGGGTTTGACACACCGGTGTCAATGTGTTCTTTTTTCCATTTCCAGGAGTGTAATAATTTCTCTATTTCAGGAACTTTTGTGGGGAGAATTAAATGTCAGGCAGGTAATATTAATGGGATCGTAGTAATCTTCGGAAGTGACCAACGGTCACAATGAAACCACGTGTAGCAATAAGTTGAAATACTTCCGTGTGCTTAAGTTAAGCTGAATTACTAGCGTGTGTACAATAAGTTGAAATATTTAAGAAATAGCGTGTGTACCATAAGTTGAAATATTTAAGAAATGGCGTGTGCAGGACTTGAAATTAGAGACGAGTACTTCCACGTGGTGAGTACTGTGTGAGTCTCAATCTGTCTATGAGACAAAGGATAAAGAGAAGTACTCGTCCATGGTATCAGTTGAGGACTCGCGTGTGTGATGAATACGTTCTAAATATTACTTTGCATGATATGATTCCGTGTGATGCTAGATTCAAACTCTGAGAGAGAAGCAAGGCGAGTCGGCCGTCTATCCAGCAACGCCACTTGGCTTGCATTGCACAGGAAGACGTGCATATATCTCCAGAGTTCATAGTAGGAAAGTAGAATTACGAAGTGGGGCAGTGTCGTATGAAACTGGGATAAATATTAATTGTAGTGGGAAAGCTGAAAGTGATAGTGTTGTGACTATTTAGTGTTTTGTATTTCATATTGTAGTGTGATGTATGTCATGTAATTTGGGTATGTGTGGTTTGCATGGGAGAGTAGCAAGGTAGTTTCAAAAGATTAGCGGGTTATGCTTGTTCCTTCTGTACTGCTCGGTCTGGAGGATAGTTTCGTGATGATGATTGTGAGAGTCGAAGTGTGAGATATAATAAAAGATCCACCATCCTATCCAGAAAGTGCACTGTAGCGTTAAATAATTACGAGACCATAATATAGAGATTCACCAATGTAAAGCCATGCCCACTGGGCGGAATTTCTCATGTGTTATTGTTGTAGGTTATAGAATTTGTGTGTTTAGGTTAGAGAATTTGTCGGAATAAATAAGAGAGTGAAAAGAAAAAGATTGGTGGACTTTTCCTTCGAATTGTATGTTGTCATAATGTCCCGATTTATAATGTGTGCGCCATTCATATTCAGTGTGGTGGCCACGTGTTGACAAAAGCCGTTAAATAAAAGACAAAAGTAAATGTGGTATTGCCAGTGCGTAGTGTACAGTCAGAGTTCTGTAAATTACTGATAGTCAGATGCGTGTTTCCGTTGCGTATTAATCATATAGGAGGATAACTTGTAACTTAAGTGTGAGTACTAGAGTTCATGTTACTCGATAAATAAGAATGAATCCACTCGCTTGGCAGACCACTCATCTCGCAGGCCTGACTGCTTGATGCCACAGTATGAGCAAGGCATGTGGTGGGTGCCTCTCACCCTTCCGCAAATTGCTGCAGATTTCAATGCAGGGCCATCAACAAGTATGAGTGTGCGGACCATTTCTTTGGAAATTTGTGGTAAGATCTCATGGGATCAAACTGCTGAGATCATCGGTCCCTAAGCTTACACTCTACTTAATCTTACTTAACCAAACTTACGCTAAGGACAACACACACATCCGAGCCCGATGGAGGGCTCGAACTTCCGACGGTGGGAGCGGCGCGAGCCGTGAGAGGGGACGTTTTTAGACCGCGCGGCTAACACGCGCGGTTTGCGAACCGTTCAACGAAACATAATCGATATGGGCTTTCGGGTATCGTGTATCCTTAGTGACTGGACGATACAAAGCTTTGCGCCTCGCCTGGACCCATCAACACCGACATTGGATTGTTGATGACTGGAAACCTGTTGTCTGGTCGGACGAGTCTCTTTTCATATGGTATCGAGCGGATGGACGTGTACCGGTAAGGTGACCTCATGAATCCATGGACGCTGCATATCAGCAGGGGACTGTTGAAGCTGCTGGAGGCTCTGTAACGGTGTGGGGTGTGTGCAGTTGGAGTGATATGGTATCCCTGATATGTTTAGATACGACTCGGACAGGTGACAAGTACTTAAGCATCCTGTCTGATCACCTGCATCCATTCATATCCATTGTACATTCCGACGGACTTGGGCAATTCCAGCAGGACAATGCGACACCCCACACGCCCGTAATTGCTACACAACGGCGGCAGGAACACTATTCTGAGGTTAAACACTTCCGCTGGCCACCAGACTCCCCAGATACAAACGTTATTGAGCGTACAAAATTGTTGAGGCTTTCGTGGCCACTTGTTGACAAACTGCCTATTGGCTTCTGTCTCGGGTTCTTTGGCCGACGTTCATCTACTGATTTTTCTGACGTTTCGCCAGCACGAGTGGCTGGCATTGTCAAAGCTTCACCCTCCATTGCCGGTGGTGAACTGGAGCCGAGCTCGCGGGCGCAGACTATATGTACCTGGCGCGCCAACGTCCGAGGGCTTCTCCGCGGTCATTTCCGGTGCGGTTCTCCTCTTGCTACCTGCGACGGTCGTTCGCTGCAGTACGGGAAGCCAGGATCCGTTGACCTTAAGGCTTTCCTCTTTCTTGTTCAAACTGTTCGCGTGTTTTTGTATTTCTACAGCTTCTCTGAACAAGCGCGTGTGATAGTGGTTCTCTACAGCCAGAACTTCCGTGTCGGCGAATTTTATTACGTGGTCGGTCTCATTCAGTGCGTGTTCTGCCACAGCCGATTTCTCCACCTGCCCCAACCTGCAATGTCGCTTATGCTCCTTGATCCTGGTGTTAATGGATCGTCCAGTCATCCCGACATAAACTTTTCCGCATGTGCATGGTATGCGGTATATTCCCGACATTGAAAGTGGGTCTCTTTTCTCCTTCGCCGATCTAAGACACTCTTTGATCTTCCTTGTCGGTTTGAAGATCGTCTTTACGCCATGTTTGCGCAATATACGGCCGATTCTGTCCGTCACTCTGGGAATGTATGGCAGAAAGGCCGTACCCGACATTTCTTTTCCTGGTTCCTTACTTCGCCGAGTGTTTGGCTCAGTTACACTTCTAATATAATTTGTGGAGTACCCATTGCTCCTCAGGACTGTTTCCAGGTGTTGCATTTCTCGTTTGAGGTGTTGCGGCTCACATATTCGACTTGCTCTCGTTACGAGCGTACTAATCATGCCCCTTTTCTGGCTCGGGTGGTGGTTTGACAGTTTGTGCAGGTATCGGTCCGTGTGAGTCGGTTTTCGATACACGCTGTGTCCCAGGTTTTCGCCGTCCCTTGTGACCAGCACATCTAGAAATGGCAGTTTCTTGTCCTTTTCTACTTCCATGGTAAATGTTATGTTGGCATGGAGGCTGTTCAAGTGTCTTAGGAAGTCACCGAGCTGTTCTTCACCATGGCTCCACACCACGAAAGTATCATCGACGTACCTGTACCACACCTTAGGTTTGCAAGCGGCCGAGTCCAGTGCCTGTGCTTCGAATTGTTCCATGAAGAAGTTGGCCACCACTGGACTGAGAGGACTACCCATGGCGACGCCTTCCAGCTGTTCGTAGAAGTCGCCATTCCACGTGAAATAGCTCGTGGTGAGACATGCATGGAAGAGCTTTCTGATGTCTAGCGGGAAAATGGAACCGATGTGCTCCAGAGCGTCACTGAGTGGCACTTTCGTAAATAATGAAACAACATCAAAGCTGACCAGGATGTCGTTTGGTGCAAGTTTCAGTTTCTTCAGCTTCTCAATGAAATGTCCTGAGTCCTTAATGTATGTGTCGGTCTTCCCCACGTGTGGTTGGAGCAGAGAGGCCAAGTGTTTTGCCAGCTTATATGTCGGTGATCCAGGAGCGCTAACGATCGGTCTCAGGGGAACGTTGTTCTTATGGATCTTGGGTAATCCATACAGCCGAGGTGGTAGGGCTTCTGTGTTGCGCAGGTTTCTCTGTATGTCCGCCGGCAGAGAAGACGCCTTGATCAATCGATTCGTATTCCGTGTGATACGTTGCGTCGGATCTGCGCTTAGTTTTCGGTACGTCGTCGGATCTAATAGGTCTCGGATCTTTTGCTCATAATCTTCGGTCTTCATTACGACGGTCGCATTCCCCTTATCGGCAGGCAGTACCAATATACTCTTGTCGGCGTTGAGATTCTTAATGGCTTGTACCTCTTCTTTCTTCAGGTTGCAAGCTGGCGGTTTTGCTCGGCGCAGTATCCTGGCTGTATCCGTGCGTATTTCCTCTGCCCTTTCACAAGGAAGGGCACGAATGGCTGCTTCGGTGTTGGCAATGATGTCCTCTATAGGTATGGTTCTCGGGATGATAGCGAAATTCCCTCCTTTTTGAAGAACAGACACTTCCGCTTCGGTCAATTGTCGTTCAGTGAGGTTGACCACTGTGTGTGACATGTCGGGAGTCGCCTTGTCGGTCTGCTTCCGGCATCTTTCAAACTTTTTCTTCTGTCGCTCGGTGCAGCGCTCGAGTTCGTTCTGCATGCTCCTGTGAGTGATGCTGTCGATCTTGTCCCAGTCGTCTCGATGCATTCTGCTACTTAGTTGATAGAAAATGTCCAGAAGTTCCTGATCCGTTCTTGCCAAGTCTGTCCGTGTTGTATGTATTCGCTCACGAAGAAAAGCTCGTTCCATTCTGTCGTAAATACGATGTGCTTGGGCGGTGGTGAATAGGCGCTTGCATCTCAAGAACTTCGGTGTAGCACATTCATCTCGGCACCGTGACAGAAAGGCGAGAGAGGACATCAGTCGCGCTTTCTTCTTCCGTCGTTGGTCAAGGCGTCGGTACAATCTGCAAATCTCCTCCCCGTAGAGGCGTAATACAAAATTGTTGAGGCTTTCGTGGCCACTTGTTGACAAACTGCCTATTGGCTTCTGTCTCGGGTTCTTCGGCCGACGTTCATCTACTGATTTTTCTGACGTTTCGCCAGCACGAGTGGCTGGCATTGTCAAAGCTTCACCCTCCATTGCCGGTGGTGAACTGGAGCCGAGCTCGCGGGCGCAGACTATATGTACCTGGCGCGCCAACGTCCGAGGGCTTCTCCGCGGTCATTTCCGGTGCGGTTCTCCTCTTGCTACCTGCGACGGTCGTTCGCTGCAGTACGGGAAGCCAGGATCCGTTGACCTTAAGGCTTTCCTCTTTCTTGTTCAAACTGTTCGCGTGTTTTTGTATTTCTACAGCTTCTCTGAACAAGCGCGTGTGATAGTGGTTCTCTACAGCCAGAACTTCCGTGTCGGCGAATTTTATTACGTGGTCGGTCTCATTCAGTGCGTGTTCTGCCACAGCCGATTTCTCCACCTGCCCCAACCTGCAATGTCGCTTATGCTCCTTGATCCTGGTGTTAATGGATCGTCCAGTCATCCCGACATAAACTTTTCCGCATGTGCATGGTATGCGGTATATTCCCGACATTGAAAGTGGGTCTCTTTTCTCCTTCGCCGATCTAAGACACTCTTTGATCTTCCTTGTCGGTTTGAAGATCGTCTTTACGCCATGTTTGCGCAATATACGGCCGATTCTGTCCGTCACTCTGGGAATGTATGGCAGAAAGGCCGTACCCGACATTTCTTTTCCTGGTTCCTTACTTCGCCGAGTGTTTGGCTCAGTTACACTTCTAATATAATTTGTGGAGTACCCATTGCTCCTCAGGACTGTTTCCAGGTGTTGCATTTCTCGTTTGAGGTGTTGCGGCTCACATATTCGACTTGCTCTCGTTACGAGCGTACTAATCATGCCCCTTTTCTGGCTCGGGTGGTGGTTTGACAGTTTGTGCAGGTATCGGTCCGTGTGAGTCGGTTTTCGATACACGCTGTGTCCCAGGTTTTCGCCGTCCCTTGTGACCAGCACATCTAGAAATGGCAGTTTCTTGTCCTTTTCTACTTCCATGGTAAATGTTATGTTGGCATGGAGGCTGTTCAAGTGTCTTAGGAAGTCACCGAGCTGTTCTTCACCATGGCTCCACACCACGAAAGTATCATCGACGTACCTGTACCACACCTTAGGTTTGCAAGCGGCCGAGTCCAGTGCCTGTGCTTCGAATTGTTCCATGAAGAAGTTGGCCACCACTGGACTGAGAGGACTACCCATGGCGACGCCTTCCAGCTGTTCGTAGAAGTCGCCATTCCACGTGAAATAGCTCGTGGTGAGACATGCATGGAAGAGCTTTCTGATGTCTAGCGGGAAAATGGAACCGATGTGCTCCAGAGCGTCACTGAGTGGCACTTTCGTAAATAATGAAACAACATCAAAGCTGACCAGGATGTCGTTTGGTGCAAGTTTCAGTTTCTTCAGCTTCTCAATGAAATGTCCTGAGTCCTTAATGTATGTGTCGGTCTTCCCCACGTGTGGTTGGAGCAGAGAGGCCAAGTGTTTTGCCAGCTTATATGTCGGTGATCCAGGAGCGCTAACGATCGGTCTCAGGGGAACGTTGTTCTTATGGATCTTGGGTAATCCATACAGCCGAGGTGGTAGGGCTTCTGTGTTGCGCAGGTTTCTCTGTATGTCCGCCGGCAGAGAAGACGCCTTGATCAATCGATTCGTATTCCGTGTGATACGTTGCGTCGGATCTGCGCTTAGTTTTCGGTACGTCGTCGGATCTAATAGGTCTCGGATCTTTTGCTCATAATCTTCGGTCTTCATTACGACGGTCGCATTCCCCTTATCGGCAGGCAGTACCAATATACTCTTGTCGGCGTTGAGATTCTTAATGGCTTGTACCTCTTCTTTCTTCAGGTTGCAAGCTGGCGGTTTTGCTCGGCGCAGTATCCTGGCTGTATCCGTGCGTATTTCCTCTGCCCTTTCACAAGGAAGGGCACGAATGGCTGCTTCGGTGTTGGCAATGATGTCCTCTATAGGTATGGTTCTCGGGATGATAGCGAAATTCCCTCCTTTTTGAAGAACAGACACTTCCGCTTCGGTCAATTGTCGTTCAGTGAGGTTGACCACTGTGTGTGACATGTCGGGAGTCGCCTTGTCGGTCTGCTTCCGGCATCTTTCAAACTTTTTCTTCTGTCGCTCGGTGCAGCGCTCGAGTTCGTTCTGCATGCTCCTGTGAGTGATGCTGTCGATCTTGTCCCAGTCGTCTCGATGCATTCTGCTACTTAGTTGATAGAAAATGTCCAGAAGTTCCTGATCCGTTCTTGCCAAGTCTGTCCGTGTTGTATGTATTCGCTCACGAAGAAAAGCTCGTTCCATTCTGTCGTAAATACGATGTGCTTGGGCGGTGGTGAATAGGCGCTTGCATCTCAAGAACTTCGGTGTAGCACATTCATCTCGGCACCGTGACAGAAAGACGAGAGAGGACATCAGTCGCGCTTTCTTCTTCCGTCGTTGGTCAAGGCGTCGGTACAATCTGCAAATCTCCTCCCCGTAGAGGCGTAATACAAAATTGTTGAGGCTTTCGTGGCCACTTGTTGACAAACTGCCTATTGGCTTCTGTCTCGGGTTCTTCGGCCGACGTTCATCTACTGATTTTTCTGACGTTTCGCCAGCACGAGTGGCTGGCATTGTCAAAGCTTCACCCTCCATTGCCGGTGGTGAACTGGAGCCGAGCTCGCGGGCGCAGACTATATGTACCTGGCGCGCCAACGTCCGAGGGCTTCTCCGCGGTCATTTCCGGTGCGGTTCTCCTCTTGCTACCTGCGACGGTCGTTCGCTGCAGTACGGGAAGCCAGGATCCGTTGACCTTAAGGCTTTCCTCTTTCTTGTTCAAACTGTTCGCGTGTTTTTGTATTTCTACAGCTTCTCTGAACAAGCGCGTGTGATAGTGGTTCTCTACAGCCAGAACTTCCGTGTCGGCGAATTTTATTACGTGGTCGGTCTCATTCAGTGCGTGTTCTGCCACAGCCGATTTCTCCACCTGCCCCAACCTGCAATGTCGCTTATGCTCCTTGATCCTGGTGTTAATGGATCGTCCAGTCATCCCGACATAAACTTTTCCGCATGTGCATGGTATGCGGTATATTCCCGACATTGAAACAGTCCTGAGGAGCAATGGGTACTCCACAAATTATATTAGAAGTGTAACTGAGCCAAACACTCGGCGAAGTAAGGAACCAGGAAAAGAAATGTCGGGTACGGCCTTTCTGCCATACATTCCCAGAGTGACGGACAGAATCGGCCGTATATTGCGCAAACATGGCGTAAAGACGATCTTCAAACCGACAAGGAAGATCAAAGAGTGTCTTAGATCGGCGAAGGAGAAAAGAGACCCACTTTCAATGTCGGGAATATACCGCATACCATGCACATGCGGAAAAGTTTATGTCGGGATGACTGGACGATCCATTAACACCAGGATCAAGGAGCATAAGCGACATTGCAGGTTGGGGCAGGTGGAGAAATCGGCTGTGGCAGAACACGCACTGAATGAGACCGACCACGTAATAAAATTCGCCGACACGGAAGTTCTGGCTGTAGAGAACCACTATCACACGCGCTTGTTCAGAGAAGCTGTAGAAATACAAAAACACGCGAACAGTTTGAACAAGAAAGAGGAAAGCCTTAAGGTCAACGGATCCTGGCTTCCCGTACTGCAGCGAACGACCGTCGCAGGTAGCAAGAGGAGAACCGCACCGGAAATGACCGCGGAGAAGCCCTCGGACGTTGGCGCGCCAGGTACATATAGTCTGCGCCCGCGAGCTCGGCTCCAGTTCACCACCGGCAATGGAGGGTGAAGCTTTGACAATGCCAGCCACTCGTGCTGGCGAAACGTCAGAAAAATCAGTAGATGAACGTCGGCCGAAGAACCCGAGACAGAAGCCAATAGGCAGTTTGTCAACAAGTGGCCACGAAAGCCTCAACAATTTTGTATTACGCCTCTACGGGGAGGAGATTTGCAGATTGTACCGACGCCTTGACCAACGACGGAAGAAGAAAGCGCGACTGATGTCCTCTCTCGCCTTTCTGTCACGGTGCCGAGATGAATGTGCTACACCGAAGTTCTTGAGATGCAAGCGCCTATTCACCACCGCCCAAGCACATCGTATTTACGACAGAATGGAACGAGCTTTTCTTCGTGAGCGAATACATACAACACGGACAGACTTGGCAAGAACGGATCAGGAACTTCTGGACATTTTCTATCAACTAAGTAGCAGAATGCATCGAGACGACTGGGACAAGATCGACAGCATCACTCACAGGAGCATGCAGAACGAACTCGAGCGCTGCACCGAGCGACAGAAGAAAAAGTTTGAAAGATGCCGGAAGCAGACCGACAAGGCGACTCCCGACATGTCACACACAGTGGTCAACCTCACTGAACGACAATTGACCGAAGCGGAAGTGTCTGTTCTTCAAAAAGGAGGGAATTTCGCTATCATCCCGAGAACCATACCTATAGAGGACATCATTGCCAACACCGAAGCAGCCATTCGTGCCCTTCCTTGTGAAAGGGCAGAGGAAATACGCACGGATACAGCCAGGATACTGCGCCGAGCAAAACCGCCAGCTTGCAACCTGAAGAAAGAAGAGGTACAAGCCATTAAGAATCTCAACGCCGACAAGAGTATATTGGTACTGCCTGCCGATAAGGGGAATGCGACCGTCGTAATGAAGACCGAAGATTATGAGCAAAAGATCCGAGACCTATTAGATCCGACGACGTACCGAAAACTAAGCGCAGATCCGACGCAACGTATCACACGGAATACGAATCGATTGATCAAGGCGTCTTCTCTGCCGGCGGACATACAGAGAAACCTGCGCAACACAGAAGCCCTACCACCTCGGCTGTATGGATTACCCAAGATCCATAAGAACAACGTTCCCCTGAGACCGATCGTTAGCGCTCCTGGATCACCGACATATAAGCTGGCAAAACACTTGGCCTCTCTGCTCCAACCACACGTGGGGAAGACCGACACATACATTAAGGACTCAGGACATTTCATTGAGAAGCTGAAGAAACTGAAACTTGCACCAAACGACATCCTGGTCAGCTTTGATGTTGTTTCATTATTTACGAAAGTGCCACTCAGTGACGCTCTGGAGCACATCGGTTCCATTTTCCCGCTAGACATCAGAAAGCTCTTCCATGCATGTCTCACCACGAGCTATTTCACGTGGAATGGCGACTTCTACGAACAGCTGGAAGGCGTCGCCATGGGTAGTCCTCTCAGTCCAGTGGTGGCCAACTTCTTCATGGAACAATTCGAAGCACAGGCACTGGACTCGGCCGCTTGCAAACCTAAGGTGTGGTACAGGTACGTCGATGATACTTTCGTGGTGTGGAGCCATGGTGAAGAACAGCTCGGTGACTTCCTAAGACACTTGAACAGCCTCCATGCCAACATAACATTTACCATGGAAGTAGAAAAGGACAAGAAACTGCCATTTCTAGATGTGCTGGTCACAAGGGACGGCGAAAACCTGGGACACAGCGTGTATCGAAAACCGACTCACACGGACCGATACCTGCACAAACTGTCAAACCACCACCCGAGCCAGAAAAGGGGCATGATTAGTACGCTCGTAACGAGAGCAAGTCGAATATGTGAGCCGCAACACCTCAAACGAGAAATGCAACACCTGGAAACAGTCCTGAGGAGCAATGGGTACTCCACAAATTATATTAGAAGTGTAACTGAGCCAAACACTCGGCGAAGTAAGGAACCAGGAAAAGAAATGTCGGGTACGGCCTTTCTGCCATACATTCCCAGAGTGACGGACAGAATCGGCCGTATATTGCGCAAACATGGCGTAAAGACGATCTTCAAACCGACAAGGAAGATCAAAGAGTGTCTTAGATCGGCGAAGGAGAAAAGAGACCCACTTTCAATGTCGGGAATATACCGCATACCATGCACATGCGGAAAAGTTTATGTCGGGATGACTGGACGATCCATTAACACCAGGATCAAGGAGCATAAGCGACATTGCAGGTTGGGGCAGGTGGAGAAATCGGCTGTGGCAGAACACGCACTGAATGAGACCGACCACGTAATAAAATTCGCCGACACGGAAGTTCTGGCTGTAGAGAACCACTATCACACGCGCTTGTTCAGAGAAGCTGTAGAAATACAAAAACACGCGAACAGTTTGAACAAGAAAGAGGAAAGCCTTAAGGTCAACGGATCCTGGCTTCCCGTACTGCAGCGAACGACCGTCGCAGGTAGCAAGAGGAGAACCGCACCGGAAATGACCGCGGAGAAGCCCTCGGACGTTGGCGCGCCAGGTACATATAGTCTGCGCCCGCGAGCTCGGCTCCAGTTCACCACCGGCAATGGAGGGTGAAGCTTTGACAATGCCAGCCACTCGTGCTGGCGAAACGTCAGAAAAATCAGTAGATGAACGTCGGCCGAAGAACCCGAGACAGAAGCCAATAGGCAGTTTGTTATTGAGCGTATCTGGAATGACTTGAAACTCGCTGTTCAGAAGAGATCTCCACTCCTTCGTACTTTTACGGATTTATGGCTGGTCCTGCAGGATTCATGGCTTCAATTCACGTCAGCACTACTTCGGACATTAGTCGAGTCCATGCCATGTTGTGTTGCGGCACTTCTGCGTTCTTCGCACGGGGGCCCTACATGATATTAGGCAGCTTTACCAGTTTCTTTGGCTCTTCGGAATACACACACGTGTATAGAGAGAGAGAGAGAGATATTGACCTGTAGTGATCTGTAGTTAATTTTTTGAGTTTACACGAGCCCTGTCCTACGCTTTCGCGTGAAGAGTTCAGCACGTTGCACTCTGACCTATATGCAGGCTAAACATTGCTGCATAACACCAGAATGGATACAGTGGCTGACAGATTAGACGCGCGTTGCGGTGTGGACAAATTCTGAATCGGGTGAGTCATTAGAATAATGAGGAGACACCTCTGACGGGACTTAAGTATTGTGAAGAAACGCTGCATGAGTCCTCTTTTTCGACCAGTGTTTAAGATTAGAACCCTTCTATGGTCTGTTAAGGATTATCTCGGGTTTTAGAAGGGCCCCATTCACTGAAGTTGTGTCATTTATACAATGCTGAGGTCGTAGACGGCCGTTGTACAGAGCACATTACAGATGGGAAAATTTTCCAATGATAGATCACTGTCTTGATACCGGTTCAAAAATGTTCAGATGTGTGTGAAATCTTATGGGACTTAACTGCTGAGGTCATCAGTCCCTAAGCTTACACACTACTTAACCCAAATTATCCTAAGGACAAACACACACACCCATGCCGGGAGGACTCGAACCTCCGCTGGGATCAGCCGCACAGTCCATGACTGCAGCGCTATTGGTACCGGTGATCTTAAGGAATGCAACAACAGTAAGACTCTATCATGCACTTCAGTTACGGGGCTAATGTTATTAAGGAAGCATTTGACGTTACACTAGCAAGTAACTTTATAAATAAAAAAAGTACGCTTTGCGTAAATTCAACATGGATTTGTGCATTGTCCTGTTTAAAATCAGAGGGACAAGATTATCGCTACTTGCTCAGCCGTTACTGATTAATGTCTGACGTTGGTCATCAGCACAAGAGATTTTATCATACTACATTATTTTCATTTGTAAATTAACCAGTTTCTGTTCTACGTGGGCCATTGGGACATCTGTAGACAAAAATCCGATAACTAGTGAATATATGACCTACGCTAAGAACGTTGCTATACGAAAGCAAATCTCGATTATTTGGCCGGCGGCAGCGAATGGAGGCTTGAAAAAATAAATGAAATAGAAAATTAAAAAAGTAAAATTTCCTCCGAACAGGCCAAGGGAGGCCCAACGGTACCGACCGACCGTCGTGTCATGCTCATCAAACATGCGTCACTGGACGCTGATACGGAGGGGCAGGTGACAGCACACCGCTGTGCCTGTCGTTGTCAGTTTTCGTGAACCAATTGTAAAAGAATGAAGAGTGTCACATATTCAAGTAGGAGGTAGTTTCTGTGAGAAGTAAGATACACGCTCCTATGGTGATATATCCTGAATGCATTGCCTGCTGAGATATCGGCCAGACAGTCTTGTACTTCCCGTCTGTCTGGTATGTAGGAGTAGTCACCATAGGCAGAGCTGCATGTGGTTACCACGCATCCTCACGCATCCTTCAGACCTTCTTTGCAGTGATTCACGCAGTCTTCCAGATACACCTGGCTCTGCTCGGATTGAGTCGCACGCAGTGATCCAACGCTTCCGTAAAGTATGCATATTGTTCATGGGTCGGGCATACGCCAATGTGTTTAAGGGGCTCCGGAAAGGCTCCAAATCATGAAAAGTTCAATTTTTACTTTTTTGCGTTTTCTGAATCTGCAGACTATTACCTTTTAATAGATATACAATTTATTCAATTCCGAAGACTACAACTATTTTTAATTTTTTTTTCAAATGTGTTCTACATGGGCGTGACCCACTGTGGCGCTGTTAAACTGCTGTCAAATGGTATTATTATTAACGTCCGTGTTCATCAGGTACATTTTAGTGATGTGAGATAAAGTATAAAACCTATTTTCAGAGACTTAGCAGCACCTGAACTGTTGAAAAAGTGTATTCACGGAAAAACTCAAAACCCCAATGAAAGTGTAAATAGTGTTATATGGTCGAGAATCCCCAAGACTGTATTTGTTGGAATAGAAACACTTCACTTTGGTGTGTATGATGCTGTTGCGACTTTCAATGATGGCAACATTGTAAGGTGCAAGGTATTTAGAAATATGGGAATGAAGATAGGTTCTAACATGGTACGAGCGGTGCTTGCTTTAGACAAGGAACGCCTTCGGGCTGCAGACAGGGCTGTAAAGAGTTTAGAAATACAAGCAAGAGTAAACAGGAGGAGGAACAAGAGGAAGCTGGAGGAGGAGTTTGCAGAGGATGAAGATAATCCATCCTATGGACCTGGAATGCACTAAAAAGTTAATCCAATCTTTGTCGCTCGATTCCCAAAACTTTTATTTTCTCATACTAATTACATGTTTTCTAAGGATCTTCCAAACATATTTGTTTCAAACTTTCAGTAAATGTTACACAGTAGCTTCTGCATAATTTAACACAGCCTTTTTCCAAAAAACTGTATATTTTTGAATATATAAATAAAAAATTGCAAAAAAATGTTGTGAATTTTCATTACAATTGAAAAAAAAATCATCTTTAATAACTGAACTAAAATTTTGTAAAATCCCTGTGTTAAGTTGTAGCCCATATTCCAATAAATAATCTGTAGAAAGTTCAACTTCCTACCTCAAATACTTTGTGAGGAAAGATGTAATTTATAAGCGTTATTTTAACATTGCAAGTATAGGGTGTTCCGGAGCCCCTTAAATGTCTCCGTAGACAGAAATGTAATGGATTGAGGTCCGGTGTACGGGGACACCATCATGCTACCGGATGTCCTCGACCAGGCCATCGAACATGAAACGCTGCAATGAGGAACTGTGGTACGATTCGCAGGAAATGCGGTGCACCCTGCGCGTGAATCACCGTCCATGTCTCTCAAAATGGTAACCTCCTCCAGTAGCACTGGTATCTCATCGTGCAGAAATCTGTAACACCAACTTGTAACACTTATTGACCTATTTTGTGTCTGTATCGGTATTTATATGTCAATTTGTAGTATTGCCCATGTATAACGTTGTATCTGTCATGGAAAATTTTTGACTTTTTATACATACACTATTTGATCAAAAGTATCCAGACACCCCCAAAAACATACGTTTTTCATATTAGGTGCATTGTGCTGCCACCTACTGCCAGGTGCTCCATATCAGCGACCCCAGTAGTCATTAGACATCGTGAGAGAGCAGGATGGAGCGCTCCGGGGAACACAACGGACTTCGAATGTGGTCAGGTGATTGGCTGTCACTTGTCTCATACGTCTCTACGCGAGATTTACACACTCCTAAACAGCCCTAAGTCCACTGATTCATATGTGATAGTGAAGTGGAAATGTGAAGGGACAAGTACAGCACAATGACGTACAGGCCGACCTCGTCTGTTGACTGACAGCCGACAGTTGAAGAGGGTCGTAATGTGTAACAGGCAGACATATATCCAGACCATCACACAGGAATTCCAGACTGCATCAGGATCCACTGCAAGTACTATGACAGCTAGGCGCGAGGTGAGAAAAATTGGATTTCATATTCGAGCGGCTGCTCATATGCCACACATCCCGCCGGTAAATGCCAAACGACGCCCCACTTGGTGTAAGGAGCGTGAACATTGTACGATTAAACAGTGGAAAAACGTTGTGTGGAGTGACGGATCACGGTACACAGTGTGGCATTCCGATGGCAGGCTGTGGGTTTGGCGAATGCCAGCGTGCACAGCCAACAGTAAAATTCGGAGGCGGTGGTGTTGTGGTGTAGTAGTGTTTTTCATGGAGGGGGCTTGCACCCCTTGTTGTTTTGCGTGGCGCTATCACAGAACCTTCTTGCTTCCCATTGTTGAAGACCAATTCGGGCATGGCGACTGCATCTTTCAACACGATGGAGCACCTATTCATAGTGCACGGCCTGTGGCGAAGTGGTTACACGACAATAACATCCCTGTAACGGACTGACCTGCACAGAGTCCTGACTTGAATCGTACAGAACACCTTTGGGATGTTTTGGAAAGCCTACTTCGTGCCATGCCTCACCGACCGATATCGATACCTTAGCTCAGTGCAGCACTCCGTGAAGAATGGGCCGCCATTCCCCAAGAAAGGTTCCAGCACCTGATTCAACGTATGCCTGCGAGAGTGGAAGCTGTCATCAAGGCTAAGGATGGGCCAACACCACATTGAATTCCAGCATTACCGATGGAGGGCGCCACAAAATTATAAGTCACTTTCAGCCAGGTGTCCGGATACTTTTGATCACGTAGTGTATTGAAGTTGTGTGAAATTTTGAAAGATGTTTCCAGAATGAGATTTTCACTCTGCAGCGGAGTGTGCGCTGATATGAAACTTCCTGGCAGATCAAAACTGTGTGCCCGACCGAGACTCGAACTCGGGACCTTTGCCTTTCGCGGGCAAGTGCTCTACCAACTGAGCTACCGAAGCACGACTCACGCCCGGTACTCACAGCTTTACTTCTGCCAGTACCTCGTCTCCTACCTTCCAAACTTTACAGAAGCTCTCCTGCGAGCCTTGCAGAACTAGCGCTCCTGAAAGAAAGGATATTGCGGAGACACGGCTTAGCCACAGCCTGGGGGATGTTTCCAGAATGAGATTTTCACTCTGCAGCGGAGTGTGCGCTGATATGAAACTTCCTGGCAGATTAAAACTGTGTGCCCGACCGAGACTCGAACTCGGGACCTTTGCCTTTCGCGGGCAAGTGCTCTACCAACTGAGCTACCGAAGCACGACTCACGCTCGGCCATGCCGGCCGGCTCAACCTTGTGTTGGCGCGGCGTTGTAGCAGTATCTGTGGCAATGAAACTACAGTAGGTGGGGGGAAGTAATATATTGAAACTTCCTGGCAAATTAAAACTGTGTGCCGGACCGAGACTCGAACTCGGGACCTTTGCCTTTCGCGGGCAAGTGAGAGCTTCTGTAAAGTTTGGAAGGTAGGAGACGAGGTACTGGCAGAAGTAAAGCTGTGAGTACCGGGCGTGAGTCGTGCTTCGGTAGCTCAGTTGGTAGAGCACTTGCCCGCGAAAGGCAAAGGTCCCGAGTTCGAGTCTCTGTCGGGCACACAGTTTTAATCTGCCAGGAAGTTTCGTTTGAAAGATGTTGTTTAAATTATGCTTGTGGATTTTAATAACTAATGGAATGAGTGCTATGTAATGTACTGTAAATTACTTGGTCCACAGTTAAGGAACATCGGGATGAATGCAAAAGATTTGGGGAAGCCCCACAGGTGCAGCCAGTCGCATTTTCATAGAGCGCGTAGTGTGAGAGCTGCCGCAGGCGGCAGCTATCGCTCATTTGTCTTGTCATCTTGTATAGACACATAGCCGCTACTGGTCAGGTAACGTATCAGTCGACTCGATGGGATGAGAATTCTCATTTTAGTCTCTCCCTGATATTACGGAGAACTTTGTATGTTCTCCTGCCTTTGCCTGAAATATCCCATTCATTCTGCCACAGTTATAATAAGCGGCGATCTTTTACTAACCTTTCTGTGCTGGCCTCAGTTCCAAGCATCCTTGGTACTTCCATTCGAATGCCTTTCTTTAACCAGTAAAGTGCTGCCCTTTTCCTAATTTTCATGTCAAATGGGCATATTTCCAGAATTAATAACAATTCGTCTTTCGGGGTAGTGCAGTATGCGCCCGTTAATGTTACTGGTACTCCTCGCTGAAATCTTGTCACTAGTGAGGCTGGATTCACTAGATGCAATCTATGTGCCCAGACGCTTGCGTAATATCCTACGACCAATGCCTGTATAGATTGGTACCATGATCTGATCGTTTTCATGCGAAGCTGATATTGCCTATCTACAATGGTTATAATCTTATTCATCCAGTTTCTAGCTCTTCTGCGTCTTCCAGTATATGATGTGCAAAGCTAAAAATAGCCGTAGATACCTCGCTACAACGCTTTTTCTAATTGTTTCACTGTTTAATTTTATTTTAGGATTTCTTGCTAGGTTCCCTTTCAGTAGAAGGTACGTAGTTTTGTGAGGCGCTAGTAACAGTTTGACACTTCGACACCATCCTTCAAGCTCATGGAATGCCGCATTACACTTATCTCCTATAATTCTTCTGGTGTCACCGCTTGCAATGAACAACGCCTCACCTGCAAACGCTACCAGTCCGCTAATGTTACCGCTGTCATGTAACTTTGTAGTGTGGACCCCAGTCCTACACCCCAAAACTCAGCACCACGCATGGATCCCTCTGTACAGCCTTTCATTCTTTTTTTTTATTATTTTCTTTCCTGGGCATGTTAAGGAACCATGTCGCCCGTGGCAATGATCTCTCAGGCAGTTCCACAGCCCTTCAGGACACTCAAAATCGCTAAGGCGACCGCAGAAAGACGGCCGCCGTAGATTACGGGAAGTGCCCGCAATATCGATCACCAGCGCTAAAATGTTTGTAGACTGAGTATCTGTCGCTAGCGTGGAAGCCTTACTAATTGCGTCTTCAGCTAACTTGCCTCTTCTAAATCCCCACTAGTCAGGGCACAGAACATGTAGCAGTCTATCACCTCTTGCATAATACACTCCTGGAAATGGAAAAAAGAACACATTGACACCGGTGTGTCAGACCCACCATACTTGCTCCGGACACTGCGAGAGGGCTGTACAAGCAATGATCACACGCACGGCACAGCGGACACACCAGGAACCGCGGTGTTGGCCGTCGAATGGCGCTAGCTGCGCAGCATTTGTGCACCGCCGCCGTCAGTGTCAGCCAGTTTGCCGTGGCATACGGAGCTCCATCGCAGTCTTTAACACTGGTAGCATGCCGCGACAGCGTGGACGTGAACCGTATGTGCAGTTGACGGACTTTGAGCGAGGGCGTATAGTGGGCATGCGGGAGGCCGGGTGGACGTACCGCCGAATTGCTCAACACGTGGGGCGTGAGGTCTCCACAGTACATCGATGTTGTCGCCAGTGGTCGGCGGAAGGTGCACGTGCCCGTCGACCTGGGACCGGACCGCAGCGACGCACGGATGCACGCCAAGACCGTAGGATCCTACGCAGTGCCGTAGGGGACCGCACCGCCACTTCCCAGCAAATTAGGGACACTGTTGCTCCTGGGGTATCGGCGAGGACCATTCGCAACCGTCTCCATGAATCTGGGCTACGGTCCCGCACACCGGTAGACCGTCTTCCGCTCACGCCCCAACATCGTGCAGCCCGCCTCCAGTGGTGTCGCGACAGGCGTGAATGGAGGGACGAATGGAGACGTGTCGTCTTCAGCGATGAGAGTCGCTTCTGCCTTGGTGCCAATGATGGTCGTATGCGTGTTTGGCGCCGTGCAGGTGAGCGCCACAATCAGGACTGCATACGACCGAGGCACACAGGGCCAACACCCGGCATCATGGTGTGGGGAGCGATCTCCTACACTGGCCGTACACCAATGGTGATCGTCGAGGGGACACTGAATAGTGCACGGTACATCCAAACCGTCATCGAACCCATCGTTCTACCAGTCCTAGACCGGCAAGGGAACTTGCTGTTCCAACAGGACAATGCACGTCCGCATGTATCCCGTGCCACCCAACGTGCTCTAGAAGGTGTAAGTCAACTACCCTGGCCAGCAAGATCTCCGGATCTGTCCCCCATTGAGCATGTTTGGGACTGGATGAAGCGTCGTCTCACGCGGTCTGCACGTCCAGCACGAACGCTGGTCCAACTGAGGCGCCAGGTGGAAATGGCATGAGAAGCCGTTCCACAGGAGAATAGCAGCCTGCATTGCTGCGAAAGGTGGATATACACTGTACTAGTGCCGACATTGTGCATGCTCTGTTGCCTGTGTCTATGTGCCTGTGGTTCTGTCAGTGTGATCATGTGATGTATCTGACCCGAGGAATGTGTCAATAAAGTTTCCCCTTCCTGGGACAATGAATTCACGGTGTTCTTATTTAAATTTCCAGGAGTGTAGCTTATCAAACATCGTGCCGAAAAAGCTCAGAAGACAAATTGGTCGTAGGACTTCGGTATCATCGGATCCTTGTCTTGTCCTTTACTAATTATCGCCACTTCAGCATTTTTGCACGGTACAGGTATTCTTCCTTGCAAGAGAAACTCATTGTACACTTCGCGCAGATAAATATCTAATTGGTCATATTGGGCTTCAGTAGGGACCCCATCTGGTCCTGGGGTTTTTTCTTTTCAGCCTTAAAATTATCTGCCTAACTTCTTCTTGTGCATCGGGGTTTATTGTTTCTATAGACTTCCAGTAACATTTTTCGTAGCCTACGGTGATCTTCTGTCTCGCCTTCTTATCCGCCGTCAGGAAGCATTGTTTTCATTAGCAGAGCAGCTGACTGTTCCCAACTTGCCGTTACTGTCCCATCATTGCTATTAAACATGGATGTCACTGTTGGTGACCGTATTTTCTCGTATACTATTTTTATGGTACATCCCATAGCCTCCACGATTTGCTTCCATCTTTCCACTTTTGTTTACCATGACTTTCCCTTAAAAGTGTATTTTTGAAATCTGTGTAACGTTCTTGGGCCACGCTGCTCTGGTATAGATAGCTCCCTGGCTCTTTTTGCTTCCCGTCTTAATTTCTGCAGCGTCTCGGTCCACGTGCAAGGTACTCCTCTACAAGGACCTCTCCCGAAAGCTATCGTTGCCTCCATTGCTCTGTGTACAGCCACTGTCACTTCTTGCCCTTTAACATCTACATCATCACCCAGTGATGGACTTCGCGGACACTGAAGCACCCCTCACAGTTCTTCGCAGTTTTCCTTGATATTTTATTTGGACCTTTTGCACACATTTTCTGTGGCGTCTTCAATGATGGTACAGTACGTATATGATATTGTGATATGATAACTCGTTGTCATTTCACTCTCAGCCTTCCAGGGATCCACACGGTGCGCCACTGTCGAATTAGCTGAAATGACACCTATATTTCTACGTTGCTCCGACCCTCCCTTCGTACATTGCCGGATTGCGGGATGTATTCAATACGGCTACTTCTAGTTATTTCCTACGGTCATCAGGCAGGCGACCCTGCCACAATATTGACACTAAAGTCGATAAACATCCCTGCAACGATACTTCAAAAGTCACCACTAACAAGACCTCTCTCCCCCCTTCAATAGACATAACTGCACGAAAAAGGTTCAAATGGCTCTGAGCACTATGCGACTTAACTTCTGAGGTCATCAGTCGCCTAGAACTTAGAACTAATTAAACCTAACTAACCTAAGGACATCACACACATCCATGCCCGAGGCAGGACTCGAACCTGCGACCGTAGCGGTCTCGCGGTTGTAGACTGCAGCGCCTAGAACTGCACGGCCACTTCGGCCGGCTGGAGAGTTACAGAATTAAGACAGGGACATATATACGGTTCTAAGGTAACCTCGAAAAATTGCTGAAAACTGCGAGACAAGATGTTAGTGTTGTGAGGAAAACAATAAAAAAAACCGACGAACACGGTATAAAACCTGCTACTAAAAAAAAATTAACGAGAACAGTAACTGACATGGACTTAAAATGCAATATCGGTCTGAGGAGGAGCGCCTACCACCAGCACGTAGTTCCACAGAAAATTGGCAAGGCGGCGGACAGTGCCAGTCCGGCACTTCGCGTCACCTACTGGCCGTCTCTGAAACTGCGTGGACATGGGCGCGAGCGCCCAAATGACTCCGTCCGCTGCTAGCAGATGGCAGCACCACGACTGTTTGAGCCTGTCGTGCTCCGCACAAGAAGTAATGTGCCGGCGGCCGCTTTGTGTGCAATTGCGTTTCGTTGTAATCTTATCTATCTTCAGAACTATGAGTGAAGCCGCCTATACCTTATGAAAGATGCACAATCTGTTATCGCTGAAAATACGATTATCGGTGAAAGTGAATGATGGTAGTAACTAGCAGAAATTGGCGCGGGAGCTCTGAAATTAAGCGCTTTTAGTCTTTTAAATAAATATAAGCACGATTATTGCCAAATTGTTTAGGAAGATTATAAGTTACTTTAACATTATTTCTACATGATAACGTCAGCTTCACCTACGGCCCATAATTTCCAGCAATGCTACGTAAAACGTACGTCATGTACGCGCTTCTTCGAAGATGCAAAATTGTCGTAGATATGAGACATAACATAAACATTGGGTTAGAGAGATGGAAGGTCCAAAGGAAAAGTCGAACAAATTCTAAAAATCAGGTCATAAACAAAGTGGAATTTAGCAGAATAGCAGTTTGGCCACTATTGATGAGCGGTTCATAATTGTGGTAAGTGAAGCTAAATACTGTGTATATTTCTGTACATAGCTTAATAATGTACATTATAGGAAGAGATCTGATATGGATACTACAACGCAGTGCATTTACGAGCACTGCATCTTGCTGCACTTGGTCCACAACATAGTGTTCTTGTAACACCTCCATCTGCTGATGAACCTGCAGTGGCTCGAAACCATGTTCATGGTTGAAAAAATCGTAAAAAAAAGTCGACTGGTTGCATGTTTGTTACCAGATAAAGCGCCAATAGAAACTGTAACTTGCTGAGATGAAAAAGTTACGTCGTGTTTGAAACATCGAGATCAAGTACGCCAAACACAACTGTGTGCAAGGAAGTGAAAAAAATATGAGGTTCTGAAAATTGTCCTTACCGGTACATTTCTACAGATATTTTATATTATTCGTTCATAATGACATAACTAAATCGAGGACACTGCCAAACTAAACGCAAGAAAGAGGATGTTGGATGAAGAATAAAAGACCACCTGACACAGTGCGTAACAGGAAGTTGCCGAAGAGAAAAAAATAGGTGAAGATCAATATATCTACTTCTGCGTCCATGCTTTGAAATATCATTGAACTTCATTTCTAAAGAGACTCCCGTAGCACTACACGTTAGCATTTTTTCCCGTTCTTCCTTATATGGCGCACGCGTAAAATGAGTGCCCAAATGACGCAGTCTCTTCTGTAATTAGTCAAACTTCTTCCGCGGTCCCTACGGGAGCGGAATATGGCGGCTGTAGTACGTCCTTGGATCTGTCACTTAATATTGTGTTTTCAAAATTTTTACACACACTTTCGCGGAATAGTTGGCGTTCACCTTCATGCGTGCGCGACTTCAGGGTCTTTAGCGTTTACGTGACGTTCTTCTCCGAATCAACCAAACATGCGACCACTCGTGTTGCTTTTCTTTGCGTACATTAAGTGTCCCTTATTAGTTCAAAAAATGGCTCTAAGCAATATGGGACTTAACATCTGAGGTCATCAGTCCACTAGACTTAGAACTACTTAAACCTAACTAACCTCAGGACAACACACACATCCCTGCCCGAGGCAGGATTCGAACCTGCGACCGTAGCAGCAGCGCGGTTCCAGATTGAAGCGCTTAGAACCGCTCGGCCACCGCGCCCGGCTTTATTAAAACACGATTCGGTGTAATATTCCATAGTCTAAATATTTTAATTACACAAAGAAACACAGCTTTAATGAATGAAGTGATAAGAGCAGAAGTGTAGTAGATGCGGTAGTACAAGTACAGTTAGTTGTACCGAGCTATGGGTAACGGGGTAAGGGGTCGGTAGCAGTTCTGCAGCAGCGGAAGAGGTTCATAACTTGAAGAAATACAGCAACTAGCCACTTTATCTGTTGCTTTATTTATGCAAAAAAAGGGTTTCTGGCTGTCCACCATCTTCAGTTGGCCTAATTCATTTATATGGGCGTCAGTATAACGTTTCTATCTAGTGCATTTTCTGCATTCTGAGCGTTGCGGTTGTCTCTTTTCCCTACAGCTCCATTTCCATCTTTTTACGCCTAGGTTTTAGGTTCAGTGATGCACTGATATAACGCAACATTCGCATTTTTGGTATAGTAAACTTAAAAAACCTCAAATGCTCTCGCAAAAGACACTTAATTGCTATATTTTTATAGGAACGCGGGACCGGGCATTGGAATCGGATCGTAGGCAGTGAAAATTAAAAACTGAAATCATAGGGGCGTGGTGGTGATGCATGCGACTAACTTTCCCTTCCGCCCCGCAATTCTAGCATGGATGTGACAGAGGGAGCTGTCTAATTCGCATACGCGAATGTTGCCCCATTCCAAGTCATTCCCCTAACACTAAGCCAGCCACCACTGCATTCCCTAAGTATTTAGTTAACTTTACAGCTTTTAGATTCGTGTGATTTATCGTGTAACCGAAATTTTGAAGATTCCTTTTATTACTCATGTGGATGACTTCACACATCTCATGATTAAGAATCAATTGTCACTCTTTGCACCATAGAGATGTCTAAATCATTTTGCTATTGGTTTTGACCATCTGATGACTTTATAAGACGGTAAGTAACAGCATCATTTGCAAAAAAATCTAAAAGTGCTGCTCAGATTGTCACCTAAATCATTTATGTAGAGCTGGAGCAGAAGCTATAAGACTTTGTTGGAGTACGCCAGATATCACTTCTGTTTTACTCGATTAGTTTCCGTCAGTTACTAGGACTGTAATGTTTTCGACAGGAAATCACGAATCCAGTCGCATAACCTGAGGCGATACTCCAAAGGTACCAAAAAAATGGTTCAAATGGGTCTGAGCACTATGGGACTTAACAGCTATGGTCATCAGTCCCCTAGAACTTAGAACTACTTAAACCTAACTAACCTAAGGACATCACGCAAGACCCAGTCATCATGAGGCAGAGAAAATCCCTGACCACGCCGGGAATCGAACCCGGGAACCCGAGCGCGGGAACGCTACCGCACGACCACGAGCTGCGGACCCAAAGGTACCGAGTTTGATTGAAAGTCGCTGTGAGGATCGGTATCAACAGCCCTCTGGGATCAATTTCACGTCCCCTGTCGATAGCACTCATTGTTTCGTGAGAATAAAGAGCTAGTTTTGTTTCACAAAACTGATATTTTCTGAATTCGTGTTTACTCTTTCTCAGCATATAGTTTTCTTAGAGGCAATTCATAATGTTCAAACACAGTATATGTTCCAAAATCCTACTGTAAGTCGACGTTGTAGATATTACTCCTATTTCCTTTGTTGAGTAGTGGTGTGACTTGACATCTACTTCATTCCAAATGAAAGATTATCCAATCGGCACAAGCACATGCGGTCCACACAGTCACAATAATTTTCTACAAAGAATCCCACTATTTTATGCACTCTGGCAGACAATTGAACGCCGATTCGAACCTGGTATCTTCAGGATACATTATTTTCATAACAAAAACTGACGTCTAAAACCGTTACCATTGTTGGTACAGTAAAAGTTTTACGGCTGCACCCCTCCGTGCGGACTTGACAACCCGTGGTAGACGGGGAAGCAATCCACCCGTAAAATGCTGTTTCCGGGGCCAGAATATTACTGATGTGGCATGGCGCGAGACCCCAGTCCACTGCAGTGACGAGCTGAATTACCTCGTGTCGTGGCCTGACGCTCAGCAGACGTCTGTGACAAAAGCGGGGCCCAGTCGTAACAAAGCTGAGCAAAGCCACCCAGGCCTACCAGCGTCTTGTCTTCACCTCTGAACAACACCGAGACAAATTCCACGCCGGCACAAGTCACCATGTGGCTTCACCTACGTCTACTCGCTTCACCTGCTACCAGCTGATTCATGAGCCACTGGTATATTCATGATACCAGAGTACGAGCCGGAACCACCGAGATAGGACCTCGTCCAGAGGACATCAACCGGTCTGTGGACATCTCCAAGGTCTTGGGTTCAGAGCTTGTGCACCAACACTGACTATTATTTATTTATTTCACTAACAGTACAGAGTAACCCACCGCCTTGACATGTAAGGTGGGTCGGATGCTTCTGAATCTAATAGCAAAGACTTCTCATTGTTACAGTCTTATTGGTATACAGTTGTTAACGCTTTTTTAATAATATAAGGAACGTAATATATAAAAATTTCTCTGAGGTTACAGCGAATTGAATGCTTAACAATTATTAAAATTGTTCCATATAATTTGTTTCTACCTGGTTGATGAGAATATAATTTATATAACGCAAATGTCAAAGAAAAGTAAAAAAAATCTAAGACAATGAGTGTGATGAAAATAATTTGTAGTATGTAGAGGGAAGTGATATGCTGTATTTGGGTGTGTAATACATTCTAAGTAGCATGTTGGTTAATAATGGGCTATTTCTACCTATTTCGGATGAGAAGGTCTCGCTACAACCTCGAGGTATTCTCATCTGAAATGGTTTGTGCTAATGTATGTTTACACAGATCATACAGATTAAATGCTGACTGAACACTTAATACACGGAGTACATAAATATAAGCTTTACATGAGAAATACACTTATGTTTGTAACTTGTTAATAGAAATATAGTTCATTGTTACTTGAATGCATTATTCCTTAAATAACTTAATACATTTCTGATATATAAAATTAATTGATTGTAGCTTTGAAATACTTCTATCTGCACACAATAAGACGAGCAGTACATTACTGCTTGCGTGCAGCATACTTTAAACATTATGCAGGATGTCATTGGGGAGGAGGAACCTCGGAATAAAAGTTCTTCGAGCCTTCTCCTCCCAAGCGACATTACCTTATTGCTACAGTCTTAGTATGTGGTGCTGGTGTTTATTGTTTTACGATTGTTGTGTTGTTTGTGACTGTGTTGTGGCATGCAGTGTCATGCACTGTTGGTTTTGGTCCCTTTCATGTTGATCCCTTGTGAGTCATGTTCGCTTAGTGTTCCTTCCTCAGTTTCGGAATCTGTCGTCGTACCCGTGTCCTCCCATGTGGTTTGTTGTGTTGTTTGTGCTTGTCTACGCCTTCTTCCATACGGGTTTTGGCGCTTGTTATCTTCGTGTAGAGCAGGGATTCCCAAAGTGGTCAATATCGACCCCTTGGGGTCGATATCCGTTTCCTAGGGGTCGCTATAACGAAAACTGATTTTGGGGGTCGACAAGATCTAAAAATCGACCCCTATTAAATTAACACAAGTTCTTACTTAAAACTTTCTAGATAGGTAGGTACTGTATTGTTTATGTTGTGTTACATGTACTAAGAATAATTAATAGTTTTGTAGTAAATAGCACTGTTGTAGTAATGTAAAGTCTCAAGTTCGTACAAGATGAAACACTCGGCAAGTCTGTGTGGACAAGTTTGTGCAAGATAATCAGTTCGAGCGTACGTCTTTCAGGCGCGTTTTGACTTGCTCTCTATTTGCCGCTTACGCGATTTAACACGAACGAATTCATGATCAAGTCCAAACATGTTCCTGATATTTTACTATTTAACGAGCTTGCACTTAGGTTGAAAGTTCATTTGCGTTTTGAAATTCGTTGGAGCTTGAACGATAATAACTCATATAAGTACTCGTTTATTTCACGAGATTACAAAGTCATTAAATAGCTAAATTAAGTGAAGTAAAGTGACTGAAAAGTGGTAAACACAAGATACAACATATTTCATATAGGTAGGTATAAAAGTGTCTGTAAAAATTACTTACACTTAAGTTATCAAGTCGGTAGGTACCTAAACTTCGAAGTGTTCAGTTTGCTTTGGTCTTCGTTCTTACGCTGATAGGTACCTACTTACCTAATACGAATTTTCTATACCTAATTACCTACTATAGTTACTTACCTAATATAGGTATCGAAATTTATCAATGAGTAATTCAGTAATACCTAACAAGAATCTATTACCTGGGTGTGATAAAAATAAGATAGTGTGCAAATTTAACAGTTTATTATTGTTTTTTATTTGCAGGATTACTGAGAGTTTTATGATGGCGGACACGAAAAAAATGTAGACAATACAGTTTGGACTACTTGAAGTTCGGATATATTGCACCTCCATCAAATCAACACTTGCTGATGTGTCTCATATGTGAAAAAGTATTCAGTAACGATGCCATGAAGCCTTCAAAAATGGATGACCACTTGTACATACTGACAAAAAAAAGTAAGCCCTTGTCATTTTTTCAAGCACTTAAAGAAAAACTAGACAAAAGGCCACCCATAAGATCGATGTTTGCGTCATCATCTGTTAAAGACGATGATGGTTTACGAGCGTCCTACAATATATCTTTACTGATAGCGAAGTCGGGGAAACCCCACACAATTGGAGAGCAGCTTATCTTACCAGCCATTGCGGAGGTCCTTAACAATGTATTGCACAAACCCGCACATGATATTTTAAAGAGAATATCTTTGAGGAATAACACCATTCAGAGACGCATAGACAAGATGGGACGCGATGTGGAAAACATTTTATGGAAGTTCTTACAGACCAACAGATTCTCTCTCCAGTTGGACGAGTCTACATTACCCAGCAATGAAGCTCTGTTGTTAGGATATGTTCGATTTATCAAAGATGAAAATATGTGCGAAGAGCTGCTTTTTGCTACATATTTAGAGACTGATACCAGAGGAGAATCGATTTTTCAGGCCATGGAACATTTCTTTACTGACGAAGCTATTCCATGGAAGAACATTGTTTCTGTTGCGACTGATGGTGCACCGTCTATGGTTGGTCGTCATCGTGGTTTTATAGCTCACTTAAAGCGACAACTGCCTGATGTACTGGTCATTCACTGCGTGATTCACAGGCATATTTAGTAGCAAAAAAGCTGAGTCCTAGATTGCATAAGTAATAAATGCATATGTAATAAATGCTATCAACAAGATTCGGAGCAACTCTTTGAACTCTCGGTTATTTGCTTAGCTATGTGAGGAAAACGACGAAGTCTTTACTCGATTACTTCTGCACACTGAAGTTCGTTGGCTATCAAGAGGCTCTTGCTTAGAAAGATTTTTAGCCATTTTTGAATCTGTGTTGGAGTTTTTACAAGAAAAAGATCCGAATTTGAAAGAAAATCTGAACAATTGTAAAACAGATATTTATTACTTGACTGATATCTTTGGAATGTTCAACAAAGTTAATTTTGACGATCTTAACTTGATTAAAACAAAATCAATAATATCGGCCTTCGTGTGTAAAATAATCCTTTATAAACAAAATTTAGGCAGAAAAGAATATTCGGAGTTCCCGCAATTTGTCAAAATTACCAGAAATGCTTCAAGATGATGACATTTTATTATATGTCACTCACTTGGACGCATTACACAAGGATTTTATGGAGAGGTTTGAGGATCTTTTAAATTTACAAATTCCGTACAATACCACAGCCATAGAAGAAGCCAATGTGATAATGCAAGAAGAGTTGATTACCATCAGCACAGACGAAGAGCTTAAGCAGAAGTTGACCAAGGCTATCAGAAGTTCTGGTTGCAACGCAACATTGAAACACAGTATCCTACGTTGTGGAACAATGCTGAAAAATACCTTATCGCTTTTCCATCATCATACCTAGTTGAAAAAAGCTTCAGTGTGGTAACAAACATTTTGACGAATCAAAGAAACCGTTTGAAAATCAACGAACGTGGAGATTTAAGGCTGCAGCTCACCAATATTGAACCGGATGTAGCTCTAGATTGGTAGATAGTCACCAGGCTCATCCATTTTATTTTCTCTTTGCGAATTAATATTTTTCTAATTTAATTTCCTACCTACTTTAAGTACTTAATTTGTAATAATCATTATAACTTAAACTTGATATTTACTGAATTGTATGTCTTTTTATTTTGTTAAATTTTGATGAGAAAATGAAGTCAACTTTACTCACTTAACCAAGTGCAAAGTTTTCCAATTGGTACCTTAGTACCAAGGTATTTTGTATCAATAGGAAATAACTAAAGATAGGGCCCCTTATTCGTAATAGTCCGCTAACTTAAAGCATTGCTAATTCTCGCTCTGTGTTCTTCTATTGACTTAAGTCAGAATGAAAAATAACACTGTGTAGCAGCTGTTTTAAGTTAGCGGACCATTATGAATAAGGGGGTTGATCTTAAAAGTAAGTAATTTGGCCATGGAGGTCTGAGGTAACAGTTCATTTTGGAAAAGAGGTCACTTGTCCAAAATAGTTTGGGGATCCCTGGTGTAGAGTGTTCGATACAATATCGGCTACGCTATTTATTGTGTTCCAGTCATCGTGATTACGTATTATTCTGGCGATGTCATTGTCATTCTGTATAGGTCTCACTTGTGCTAGCGTGTTGCACAGCGGTGTGGCACGTTCCGGTGTTCCAGTTTCTCCGCATATGCATGTTTCATCGTCAGTTAGTCCCATGCGGTTCAAATGTACCGGATACGGCCCGTGGCCTGTCAGGAAATGGACCATCTTCCGGCTTGGGTCCACATGTTTCAGTTGTAGTCTTTCATGTACATCAGGAAAGAAAGAGTGTACTCGGCTACCCTTTTCGGATGCATCCCACTCTCTCTGCCATGTTTGAATCCGCCATTGTTTCATTTGTGTTTTGCTCATAATGTAGGTTCCCATAATTTCGGTGGCTTTATCGAGCCTGTCCCTCTTAAGCCAGTAAAGTGCAGCTCTATAACGTATTGTTATGTCTATAGGCAGGTCCCCATCACAAACGCAAAGTGCCTCTAGTGCCTCTAGTTTCCTCTCATTCTCAGAAGTACACTACGTTGACCTCGTCTTGCAATTGTCTTGTTAGTCTGTATGTTCAGTCTGTGAGCCCAAGCACTTGCGGCGAAGCATGCGATGGATTCAAATATCGCAGTGTGGTAGGTCCTTATCGTCTTAATAGGTAATTTGTACTGAGTTGTGTTAAGTCTTGCTACTTTTTGTATAATTTTGGAGGCTTGGTCAACAATTGTCAATTTTATATGATGGTTGAAAGTCTGTTTTTCGTCTAGGTGCAGTCCGAGGTAACGTGTGGCTTGCTTCCTCTATATGCTTGTATTGTCTAATTTTAGAATTGGATTCCTCTGTAGTGCCTCTCTGAGCAGAAAATACACAGTTTTGTTGGGAGCTATTTTTAATTTATTTTCTTTGCATCAACTGTTAATTTTCTGAAGCAGTTTCGTGCCTTTTGTCTCTAGTGCTATTCTGACTAGCAGACACGAGACTGCTGCCCAGCCGGCCTCTGTGGCCGAGCGGTTCTAGGCGCTTCAGTCTGGAACCGCGCCACTGCTACGGTCGCAGGTACGAATCCTGCCACTGGCATGGATGTGTGTGATGTCCTTAGGTTAGTTAGGTTTAAGTAGCTCTAAGTTCTAGGGGACTGATGACCACAGATGTTAAATCCCATAGTGCTCAGAGCCATTTGAACCATTTGAACCTGCTGCCCACAGAACGACTGACGTCAGTCTCACATGTGCAAGGGCGCGTGCTGACGCTGGTAGTCCAATGAGGCCGCGACCCTGGCCCCGGCGCCCACACTCTGCCACAGCCTTGTCCTATGCTGAGGCAGCCACTGCTGCGCGGCGATCAACACACGCCGACGATTTGACGCCGTCTATCACTCTATGACACTACTACTGAATGAAGGACGTATTTTCCGACTGAGCTCTGCTGGTTCTACGACTTCCGAGTCGCTGATGTTAACACAGCACTTCACCCTGCACACGTCGTGCTGGGTTAAGAGACGGCTATCTTAACATTTAATCGGTTTCTGAACCTTAGACACTATTACACTGGTGACAGAAGAGAACCAGTGATAATGAGAAACGTCGTGGATCAGCGTTCAGTACTATCACTTGAGAAAACTGCATTCGTCAAGTACGAGGGTGAGTCAAATGAAAAACTTAAACATTTTTAAAATATTATTTATTGTGCAGAAGTGGTAGTAAGCTGCATCAATTTTCAACATAATCACCCCCACGCTCAATGCAAGTCCTCCAGCGCTTACAAAGTGCATAAATTCATTTAGAAAAAAAAATCTTTTGGTAGTCCGCGCAAATGGCTCTGAGCACTATGGGACTCAACTGCTGAGGTCATTAGTCCCCTAGAACTTAGAACTAGTTAAACCTAACTAACCTAAAGACATCACACACATCCATGCCCGAGGCAGGATTCGAACCTGCGACCGTAGCGGTCTCGCGGTTCCAGACTGCAGCGCCAGAACCGCGCGGCCACTTCGGCCGGCCGGTAGTCCGCGCAACCACTCATGCACCGAGTGGCGTACCTCTTCAGCAGAACGGAACTTCTTTCTTCCCATTGCGTCTTTGAGTGGTCCAAACATATGGAAATCACTTGGGGCAAGGTCTGGTGAGTATGGTTGATGAGGAAGACACTCAAAATGCAGGTCTGAGATTGTTGAAACTGTTGTACGGGCAATGAGGGGCCTTCCATTGTCATGTTGCAAAATGACGCCTTTTTCGTCCCAAAAGAGAGACAACATAACCTTCCCTGCTGATGGTTCTGTTCGAAACTTCTTTGGTTTTCGTGATTGGCGTCATTCCTTGCTCGCTCTCTTCGTTTCCGGTTGGTGGGAGTGAACACAGGTTTCGTCCCCAGTAACGATTCTTGCAAGGAAGCCATCACCTTCTCGTTCAAAGCGCCGAAGAAGTTCTTCACAAGCATCAACACGTCATGGTTCAAATGGCTCTGAGCACTATGGGACTCAACTGCTGTGGTCATCAGTCCCCTAGAACTTAGAACTACTTAAACCTAAGTAACCTAAGGACATCACACACAGCCATGCCCGAGGCAGGATTCGAACCTGCGACCGTAGCAGTCGCACGTTTCCGGACTGCGCGCCTAGAACCGCGATTCTCTCATTTCAGCTGCCGTGGCACCCATCTTGCAGACACTTTGTGAAACTGGAGCACATCATGCACAATGTGGTGTGCTGACTAATCTGTTAACATGCGTGTCATTCAGTGTCACTCGGCAATTTTCCTTCACTATGGCTTCAACTGCTGCAATGTTCTGTTGGGTCACAACTCGTTGTGCCTGACGTGGACGAGGAGCATCTTCACTGAAGTCACACCATTTGCGAACTTCCTACTCCATTCGTAGACTTGCTACTGTGACAAACATGCATCACCGTACTGAACCTTCATTCGTCGATGAATTTCAATAGGTTTCACAACTTCTCTACGCAAGAACCGAATAACAGAACGCTGTTCTTCCCTGGTGCAAGTCGCAAGTGGGGCGGCCATCTTTGTACTGATACTGCGACGGTATGTGTGCATCTGCACTACGCTGCCACCTACAGGCCATTCTGCACGCATTTTGTAGCACGCTTACGAACTTACAGGATAACGGCGCGAAGTTTCGATTTGTTATTTTAAATTTAAGGTTTTCATTGGACTCACCCTCGTATAACTGTTTGCTCTTTGACTGTTCTGAGAGGAGTTGGAGTGGAACCACAACGTATGAAATATTAGTTCACTTTAGTTTAAGAATGATAAAAATATTTACTTAACTTTATACAATGTATTGCCACAGGAATGTGCCAAATATTTACAGGTGTCTTGGGTATTAAAGCACCAGTGGATGCACACATGTACTAAACTCTTCTCTTGCACTACAAAGTTCAGAAAGGCAGTCCAATCTTAGACAAGAGTAACACTTTTATCCTAACTAGACGATGCTGTCTGCTTGATCGAAAGCCGTGCACAGGGCAGAACCTTTGCTTAGCTGTATGGTGCTGTGTGGTGGCGCTGCGACACTGGGAGAGAGGGTGTGGCTTCACCAGAGGCAGAGTGCAGCGAGACAGCGTTGACTTCTATGATATCGATGCAAAGTGCCAGTTTTGTTACAGCACCACGGTCTTTCGAAGATGCCACGTTCAGTACCATCTACTCACTGCAGTCAGTGAGGACAAACTGTTTCTGACTGAATTATATTTGAGTACTCGACAACTGTGGATCAGTTGGATTGTAGTTTCGGTCTGGAGGTTCGATTCGTGAGATTGGACTCTGATAGCGATTTGGGTGGACTTAGGGTGAATGGATTTAGGGTGAAGACTAAACGGACTGATGGAGTTTTGAGCGTAGTTAGGTGTAGGCAGGATAATTTGCTGGTACATAGTGCTCCGTGCACTTAATCTTCAACAGTACCCTGATTTAAATGTAAAAGCACTCGACATTAGGCCAGAGAATGCAGAGGATGCGCGTCATTAGTGCTCAGCCATAAGTATTAGAAGCGTGATGTTGATATTAGCGTTAAGCTTTTGCTGTTATATTTTTCTAGTTATATTTTACCAATTGTTGTAGACACAGGCTTTACAGTGAACAGACCAGTCGAATAAGAGGTTACTTTCTGGTTATATCTTACGTGTTGTTGTAAACACAGGCTTTACAATGAACAGACCAGGGGAACAAGGGATTACCACTATATAAGCAGTTCACGCTTTGCTCAAAAGTGAGCAGATAACACAGATCTACAGAAACAGGTAGATGCATTACGAGAGGATAGCTCCTCGTCCAATATGTCAGTACACATCCTAGATGCCAGTACCGCTACCCTAATGCATCCTTGTTTGGATAAAGCAGCGGAGGATGTATTAGGGATTGTGGGCAACCTGTTCACTGTGGACAAGTTGGATTTTTGGTCGACTTACACCCAGTGAGAGATGCGAAAACATGTATAATGTATTATGAGGAGTTAAGAGGTGCTCAGACATTTGAAGTTCTAAAAAAAAGGTTTGTTACAACGTTGTAGGAGAAAGAATAGTTCTAAGAATTACAGGGAACAATTAACCAGTGTTTCACAAGCACCGGTTCAGTCTATCGAGAGATTTGTGGACACAGTTACAAGGCTTAAACTGAATACATATGGCTTGGCAGAAAGTGATGACACTAATGAAGTTCTTCCCTAGGGATCAGAACAAAGAGCGTTAAATGCATTTTTGTGGAGTTACCCCCTAATGTATTGAGAAAGCTATGGGCAGAATTTCCAGGAGATTGGAAGCCATGTGGACAGCGATAGCATTAGAGGAGATAGACGCAGTGACCTGAGTCCGGGATAAAAAGGGAATTCTTTTCTGCTGAGGTCATGCGTTACCATCGTCGGTGATAAGGCCACATAAGGCGTAACAACTGCCAGCCACAGTGGCCAGTGTATAAGAAAAGGATAATGCGAAAAGAATTGTAGGTAGAATAAGGGGTACAATGGGAAGCCACGGAATGGGAATAATAACAGCAGTAGGAGCTCTAGACGCACCGAGGGGCGCTCCCAGTATATTTTCACGCAACTGAAAAGTGTTCAGAGGTGGAATTTTGCTCAACTGGTTTAGTGGTTGGAAGGCAACATACGTTTTTATTGGTCGCAGGTGTTCACTTGTTTGTGCCAATTTAGGACATCACAGGAAAGAGGCAGTTAAGTCGCCATGATATAAGTTATGTGGAGTGGGTGGTAGTGACATGCGTTCGCTGTGGTCGGCAATACTGAGTGTCGAGGTGGGACCAAAACATTTACATCAGATATATGGAAATTTTGCTTCGTATAGGCGGTGGCTAGTGCACAATATTAGGTTCATATTTCCTATGAAGAATATAATAATTCATATCCCAAAGACAGCAGGTGTTGACAGACGTGAAAATTACCGACCTATCAGTTTAATAAGTCACGGCTGCAAAAAACTAACGCGAATTCCTTACAGACGAATAGAAAAACTGGTAGAAGCCGACCTCGGAGAAGATCGGTTTGGATTCCGTAGAAATGTTGGAACACGTGAGGCAATACTGACCCTACGGCTTATTTTAGAAGCTACATTAGGAAAAGGCAATTCTACGTTTCTAGCATGTGTAGATTTAGAGAAAGCTTTTGACAATGTCGACTTGAATACTCTCTTTCAAATTCTGAAGTTGGCAGGGGTAAAATACAGGGAGCGAAAGGCTATTTACAATTTGTACAGAAACCAGATGGTAGTTACAAGAGTCGAGGGACATGAAAGGGAAGCAGTGGTTGGGAAGGGAGTGAGACAGGGTTGTAGCCTCTCCCCGGTGTTATTCAATCTGTATATTGACCAAGCAGTAAAGGAAACAAAAGAAAAAATTCGGAGTAGGTATTAAAATCCATGGAGAAGAAATAAAAACTTTGAGGTTCGCCGATGACATTGTAATTCTGTCAGAGACAGCAAAGTACTTGGAAGAGCAGTTGAACGGAATGGACAGTGTCTTGAAAGGAGGATATAAGATGAACATCAACAAAAGCAAAACGAGGATAATGGAATGTAGTCGAATTAAGTCAGGTGATGCTGCGGGAATTAGATTAGGAAATGAGACGCTTAAAGTAGTAAATGAGTTTTGCTATTTGCGGAGCAAAATAACTCACGATGGTCGAAGTAGAGAGGATATAAAATGTAGTCTGGCAAAGGCAAGAAAAGGGTTTGTGAAGAAGAGAAATTTTTTAACATCGAGTATAGATTTAAGTGTCAGGAAGTCTTTTCTGAAAGTATTTGTATGGAGTGTAGCCATATATGGAAGTGAAACGTGGACGATAAATAGTTTAGACAAGAAGAAAATAGAAGCTTTCGAAATGTGGTGCTACAGCAGAATGCTGAAGATTAGATGGGTAGATCATATAACTAATGAGGAGGTATTGAACAGAATTGGGGAGAAGAGAAATTTGTGGCACAACTTGACTAGAAGAAGGGATCGGTTGGTAGGACATGTTCTGAGGCATCAAGGGATCACCAGTTTAGTATTGCAGGGCAGCGTGGAGGGTAAAAATCGTAGACGGAGACCAAGAGATGAATACACTAAGCAGATTCAGAAGGATGTAGGTTGCAGTAAGTAGTGGGAGATGAAGCAGCTTGCACAGGACAGAATAGCTGCATCAAACCAGTCTCAGGACTGAAGACCACAACAATAACATTTCCTATGTAAGTGTCACGCTGAAGTTAGCCTTGAAGAGTGTATGGTAGAACTTGATGGGATATTGTTTCATCTGGGGAAAACTGCTCCCAGTCCACACTGTCGCTAAGTTCATCTTTACCGCACAATAGGAGCCATTCAGACTGTATGCAGTACTACCACAGTTCATTTGAAATGATAAAGTACCATGAAGTACAGAGAAACTGTTGTAGGTGAGCATCGGAACTGCTTTACCGGTAAATGTGTTATATGCGGTTGAGCTGATATGAAAGAATGATGAACTAGATAAAGCGCAGCGTGAAGTATGCAGGAGTATTCTGTGGATACGGGAGACAAATGGAGTACACGTAATAGGTGTTGGAATACATAACTTGTAACCTCCTAACAATAAAATAATATTAATATTATTCATATTTAGTGTAACTGCCCAACAGATTAATTCCGTAACCTACCAATAATACAATGTGACTAACCTCTCAATTGAATTGCGACTCACTTATAACCTTTCAATAACCGACTGTGAATTTAAACTGGTAAATTTTGGACGTCAGCAGTGCAGCGTCATGGCCCTGAAAATTCAATGTAACCTCCCAACAATAAAATAATATGAATAATATTCACATTTATTGTAACCTCCCAACAGAAAAGTTCCGAAACCTCCCAACAGAAAAAACAATATAATTATTTATTTCCTTCAGTGTAACTGGCCAACAGATAAATTCCGTAACCTACCAATAATACAATGTGACTAACCTCTCAATTGAATTGCGACTCACTTATAAACTTTCAATAACTGACTGTGAACTTAAACTGGTAAATTTTCGACGTCAGCAGTGCTGCGTCATTGTTGTTGTTGTTGTGGTCTTCAGTCCTGAGACTGGTTTGATGCAGCTCTCCATGCTACTCTATCCTGTGCAAGCTTCTTCATCTCCCAGTACCTACTGCAACCTACATCCTTCTGAATCTGCTTAGTGTATTCCTCTTGGTCTCCCTCTACGACTTTTACCCTCCACGCTGCACTCCAATGCTAAATTTGTGATCCCTTGATGCCTCAAAACATGTCCTACCAACCGATCACTTCTTCTAGTCAAGTTGTGCCACAAACTTCTCTTCTCCCCAATCCTGTTCAATACCACCTCATTAGTTACGTGATCTATCCACCTTATCTTCAGCATTCTTCTGTAGCACCACATTTAGAAAGCTTCTATTCTCTTCTTGTCCAAACTGGTTATCGTCCATGTTTCACTTCCATGCTGCGTCATGGCCCTGAAAATCCATTATGAATAAATTGAAAAATCTTACCTCAATTAGGTCGCCGGGTAACGCGTATATATCTGCTCCTATAAGAAATTTTTCTGGCACAGCCCAGTGCAATGCTGGCCGATAGATTTGTCACGTATAAAAAGAAGCAACCGATTTTTCTTTGCAATAATCAGGATGACCAAGGATTGGAGAAATTAGTAAAATATTTAAATTGAGTTGAATGATTGTCAAAAGCTAATTTTTATAAGAAAGATTATTATTAAGAGATTTCTTTTTAAAAGCATTTACATGGGGCTTGATATAACAATAGTACATATGCGCGAGGCTGCTTTTACCTTATACTACAACGCTCAGGCACCGCCATCGCCCCCACGACCCTCCCAGCCAACTCCACACTGCTCACTACAACTACTACAACTGCTACACAGTTCCTCCTGCAGCCGACACTGCTCTCTGGTCTGAGATTCTCATATACCTTACATATCGCAGGCAGCGCGTGAGCAATCCATCGAAATTACATCTGCTCGAGTGCGCTAACAACAAATTCCTTAATCATGGACCTCTTACAAACTTTTAGACCAAAGAGATAGACTTGTCTGAAGCTATTTTCGTCACTACTTTGGAAGTTCTGGAGGAGGATACTATGGATAGGATAAACATAGATACTTAGCACAACCAAGCCAACAGTTTAATTGCATTACAGGGGAAAATAAAACACAACGAATGGAAAAAACTGGCAATGGTAGACTTGTTAGAATTTGAGAACAGGATTAATACTTGTGTATCTTTACCAGATATTCCAGTAGTACAGCAAAAACTAAGAAAAACAATTTAATTTTTAAGGCAAAAATGAAAAACCAAATACTCTCTATTTTGACTATATCCATTGTCTTATACTATAGATGTAGGTAAGCGTCGTAGAAACACGAAAAACAATCGCTTTCACGGCATCGAGCATAATATATGAATGCTGTATTTTTACGTTTCCCACTGTACCATTACAATATGAACCCAGCAGAACTGATGCGGAGTTAACTTAAGGGAATTTTTTTTTAAAAACCCTAACTTGAGGGATTTGGCTCGAGAATTACAAGACTGTTAAGCTTCCAGTCGTACTGGAACTGATGCGCGCTTCTTTTTCACATGTCACTGCCGAAGGGTGGCGAGAAATAGAACGGCACGTCATAAAAGGAGAAAATGTGGCGCCTGGTTGGTTTTGTGGATTCTGTTGTTCATCGACTCGTTATCAATATAGCAGATGACAGTTCCAGAACTGGAATGTGTTTCTAGAATTCGGATAAGGAAGAAGCTAAGACATTACCAGACGACTGACCGTAATTAATACCAGTGGCTTCAGTATTCAACAGAAATCTCCGCAGATGCTTTTGCATCACACATAGCTCTCTCAGGAAAATTATCTAGTGTTTAAGAATTTTCACCACTTTTGTTCGTAATTAGAATACTATGTCACGTGGTTCGATGAACCCTCTGCCATGCACTTAAGTGTGCTTTGTGGAGTATCCCTGTAGGTGTAGAATAGAGGGGTAACAGCAGCGGAGCCAACCAGAAACATTTGCGCTGTGAATGGCGATGACGTCAGTGGACAGAGCACGGCACGGTCGTTTTGACATTAGTGACCCTTTGTGTTCAGGAAGACCTTCGGGGTTTGATGAAGATCGTTGAAACGCATTAATCCACAATGATCCACATCAGGTACTCGAGAACTGTGATTAACTATGATCATTCCATCGTCGTGCGACATTTACATGCAATGAGGAAGGTTCAAAAATCGGATCTAAGGGTACCACATGCCCTAAGCAAAAATCACAAAAATCTGCGTGTGGCCGTACGTGCATCAGCCGGCCGAAGTGGCCGTGCGGTTAAAGGCGCTGCAGTCTGGAACCGCAAGACCGCTACGGTCGCAGGTTCGAATCCTGCCTCGGGCATGGATGTTTGTGATGTCCTTAGGTTAGTTAGGTTTAACTAGTTCTAAGTTCTAGGGGACTAATGACCTCAGCAGTTGAGTCCCATAGTGCTCAGAGCCATTTGAACCATTTTTTCGTACGTGCATCTGTGTTTGCTCATTATCATTTGGCTCGTGAATAACACCGGTTATACGTACACTGTATCGCTACTGGTGACGAGAAATGGTGTCTATATGCTAATATAAGGAAAAGAAAGGAATGGTTCAGTCCAAACATAGCAGTAACTCCCTGTACATAGACCCGCGATCAACCACAAATGCCGGCCGAAGTGGCCGAGTGGTTCTAGGCGCTTCAGTCTAGAACCGCGCGACCGCTACGGTCGCAGGTTCGAATCCTGCCTCGGGCATGGATGTGTGTGATGTACTTAGGTTAGGTCGGTTTAAGTACGAGTAGTTCTAAGTTCTAGGGGACTGATGACCTGAGCAGTTACGTCCCATAGTGCTCAGACCCATTTGAACCATTTGAACCAATCAACCACAAATTTAATGTTATGCACTCGGTGGTACAGCAACGGTATGATGTACTGTGAATTGCTTCACCGAGGTGTAGCCACCATTGCGGACATTTGTTGTCAACAAGTGAGACGTCTTGCAGACACAAACCAAGAACAAGAATCAGGAAGACTGCGTGAAGCGATTCTACTCCACGACATCGACCGCCCGCATTCTACTAGACTGACAATAAACACTATACAGGAGTTGTGTTGGGGAGTCATTCCGCACCCACCTTATTCACCTGATCTTCCGCCCCCATTTTTTCACGTTTTCCGCTCTCTGCCGAACAACCATCAAGAAACTTTCTTTCCAGATGAAAATGCGCTCCGAACATGGCTCCATGAGTTCTTCGCCTCAAAACCACGTGATTTCTACGCCCGCGGAATCGAAAAGTTATCCCAGCGTTGGCAGATTGTTGCAAATAGTGAAGGACAATATATTATTCATGACTAAAGTCTCTGTTACTCGTATCTCTCGTGTTTATTAAACTCATGCAAAAACACTATTAACTTATGCACCAACCCTATGGTTGTCCAGACAGTACATTTTGGGACTGGTGCTGTAACAGTGGCAAAGAATTCGTTGCACCCCGAAAACAAAAACCACTCCGTCTTCAGACCACAAGTGGCCCATCGGGACCATCCGACCGCAGCGTCATACGCAGCTGAGGATGCGGATAGGAGGGGTCAGCACACCGCTCTCCCGGTCGTTGGGATGGTATTCTTGACCGGAGCCGCTACTATTCGGTCGAGTAGCTCCTCAATTGGCATCACGAGGCTGAGTGCACCCTGAAAAATGGCAACAGCGAATGGCGGCCAAATGGTCACCCATTCAAGTGACAGCGCTTAATTTCGGTGATCTGACGTTGACCCGAAAGTAACAGATGCGCTCAATATGGACAGTTGCAGTCCGGGTACGAAGTTGTGGGTTTATGGTTTATGTTCAGGGATGTATTGACTCGTTCTCCAGTATAATTGATAATAGCCATTTCACAGATCCACAGTGAAAAAGTATTTGTACTGTCCTAAACCGTAAAATCCCCCTGTTATAAGTGGGATCAATTAAGTGTCTGTTATCATACAATTATTAATATCTCTGAAGTCATAGAAAAAGCGATAAGCTTTGGTTCCGTCTGCACTTTCATTTGGCAGAAACACTACCGGTGAACCCCAAAGACTGGTACTTTCCTCAGTAACACCATCATGTAATTGTCGGTTATTGGACTTGTTCATTACTACACTCTCGTCATCATGAGAATAAACGTAATGTAAACATTACACCATGTTTTCTTCCGCGTTTGCTTGAATCTCATTGGATTTCGTTTCACGTGGAGCGGAAGCCAAGCTGTGACCAATACAGTCAAGTACCATCATTAGGATACGTTTTACTCTGTGTTGACCGCATATAGTCCGAGCAATAATGCGGGCCAACAGATTTACCAGCGCTTTTATCAGCGGTCCAACCAACCTGCAATGATGTGAGCAGTTGCAATTCAGACATAAAAAAGAGACGAGCAAACAAACAATACAGCTTCGAATGTCATTTAATTTTTAAAGAGAATGAAATAATATTCGGCAAAACTGCAGCACTACCGCTCTCTTGTTAGGTAACCGAACGCAAACCATAAAATGCTCTCGGTCTCACCCGACATAGTATTCGAATTACAAACAAGAGTGATGGAAATTTTTAACTTGAACACAGGATAGTTTTTCCGCACTGTTGAATGCTGAAGCCACTGGTATTACAGTCAGTCGTCTGGTAATTCTCTGTTATTACACACTCGAACAGCGCCTGGGAAAAACGAACTTCTTTATCTTTCCTTGCGAACTCAGATTTCGGTTATTTTATTACGATGATCATTTCTCACTGTATAGGTCGGCAACAACGAAATATTTTCGCATTCGGAGGAGAAAACTAATGACTGGAAATTCGTGAGAAGATCCCGCCACAACGAGAAACGCCTTTGTTTTAATGATGTCCAACCCACATCCTGTACCACGTAGATAAGGAACAGCAGAGAGCCTATGATACTACCTCGGCGAACGCCAGAAATAACCTGCTTTATCCCTCAATTACTGCGAACTGTCATATCTCTGACAGGAAATCACGAATCCAGACGCATAACCGAGACGATATTGCAGAACCACGCAATTAGATTACAAGCCGCTTGTGAGGCACAGTGTCAAAAGCCTTCTGGAAATCTAGAAATACCGAATCACTTTGACAGCTCTTTTCACTAGCGCTCAACAGTTCGCTCGAGTAAAATATGGTTCAAATGGCTCTGAGCACTATGGGACTTAACGTCTGAGGTCCCCTAGAACTTAGAAGTACATCCATGCCCGAGGCGGTTGCGCGGTTCCAGACTGAAGCGCTCTGCCACAGCGGCCGGCGTTTGAGCAAAGAGATAGTTGTGTTTCACAATAACGATGTTTCCTAAATCCATGTTAACTGTGTGTCAATGGACCGTTCTCTTCGAGGTAATTCATAATGTTCGAACACAATATAAGTTCCAAAATCCGGTTGCATATCGGCGTTAACGATAAGAGCCTGTAATCTACTACCTTTCTTGAATATTGGTGTGACCTGTGCAACTTTTCAGTCTTTGGGTACGGATTTTTCGTCGAGCGAGCTGTTGTATATGATTTTTAAGTATGGAGCAATTGCATAAGCATACTCTGAAACGAACCTAACTGGTATACAGTCTGGTCCGGAAGACTTACTTTAATTAAGTAATTTGAGTTACTTCACTATTCCGAGAATATCTACTTCTAAGTTATTCATGTTGGCAGCTGTTCATGATTCCATTCCTGGAATATTTACTTCGTCTTCTTTGGTGAAGGAATTTCGGAAGACTGTGATTAGTAACTCTGCTTTTGCAGCACTGCCATCGATAGTATCTTCATTGCTATCGCACAGATAAGGTATTGATTGTGTCTTGCCGCTAGCGTACTTTACATACCATCAGAATCTCTTTGGATTTTCTCCCAGGCTTCGAAACAAAGTTTCGTTGCGGAAACTGTTATAAGCATCTCGCATTGGAGACCGCGCTAAATTTCGAACTTCTGTAAAAGATCGCCAATCTTGGGGATTGTGCTTTCGTCTAAATTCGGCATGTTTTTTCGTTGTTTCCGCAACAGTATTCTGACCCGTTTTGTGTACCAAGGTTGTTCACCTCCGTCGTTTGTTAATTTATTTGGTATAAATCTCTCAATTACTGTCAATACTGTTTCTTTGAATTCAAGCCACATCTGGTCTACATTTACGCTGTTCATTTGGAGGGAGTGGAGATTGTCTCTCTGGAAGGCGTCAAGCGAATTCTTATCTCCTTTTTTGAATAGGTATATTTTCCTTTTATTTTTGGAGGACTTCAGTCTCGCTACGACAACACTTTGTTTACTAATACACTTTGACAGAGCACTGAAAGACCTGAATCGAAACAAGGCCCCCGGAGTAGACATCATTCCATTGGAACTAATGGCGGCCTTGGGAGAGCCAGTCCTGACAAAACTCTACCATCTGGTGAGCAAGATGTATGAAACAGGCGAAATACCCTCAGACTTCAAGAAGAATATAATAATTCCAATCCCAAAGAAAGCAGTTGTTGACAGATGTGAAAATTACCGAACTATCAGTTTAATAAGCCACGGCTGCAAAATACTAACGCGAATTCATTACAGACGAATGGAAAAACTAGTAGAAGCCGACCTCGGGGAAGAACAGTTTGGATTCCGTAGAAAGGTTGGAACACGTGAGGCAATACTGACCTTACGACTTATCTTAGAAGAAAGATTAAGGAAAGGCAAACCTACGTTTCTAACATTTGTAGACTTAGAGAAAGCTTTTGACAATGTTAACTGGAATACTCTCTTTCAAATTCTAAAGGTGGCAGGGGTAAAATACAGGGAGCGAAAGGCTATTTACAATTTGTACAGAAACCAGATGGCAGTTATAAGATTCGAGGGACATGAAAGGGAAGCAGTGGTTGGGAAGGGAGTAAGACAGGGTTGTAGCCTCTCCCCGATGTTATTCAATCTGTATATTGAGCAAGCAGTAAAGGAAACAAAAGAAAAATTCGGAGTAGGTATTAGAATCCATGGAGAAGAAATAAAAACTTTGAGGTTTGCCGATGACATTGTAATTCTGTCAGAGACAGCAAAGGACTTGGAAAAGCAGTTGAACGGAATGGATGGTGTCTTGAAGGGAAGATATAAGATGAACATCAACAAAAGCAAAACGAGGATAATGGAATGTAGTCGAATTATGTCGGGTGATGTTGAGGGTATTACATTAGGAAATGAAACACTTAAAGTAATAAAGGAGTTTTGCTATTTGGGGAGCAAAATAACTGATGATGGGCGAAGTAGAGAGGATATAAAATGTAGACTGGCAATGGCAAGGAAATCGTTTCTGAAGAAGAGAAATTTGTTAACATCGAGTATAGATTTAAGTGTCAGGAAGTCGTTTCTGAAAGTATTTGTATGGAGTGTAGCCATGAATGGAAGTGAAACATGGACGGTAAATAGCTTGGACAAGAAGAGAATAGAAGCTTTCGAAATGTGGTGCTACAGAAGAATGCTGAAGATTACATGGGTAGATGACATAACTAATGAGGAGGTACTGAATAGGATTGGGGAGAAGAGGAGTTCGTGGCACAACTTGACCAGAAGAAGGGATCGGTTGGTAGGACATGTTCTAAGGCATCAAGGGATCACCAATTTAGTATTGGAGGGCAGCGTGGAGGGTAAAAATCGTAGGGGTAGACCAGGGGAGACCAAGAGATGAATACACTAAGCAGATTCAGAAGGATGTGGGTTGCAGTAGGTACTGGGAGATGAAGAAGCTTGCACAGGATAGAGTAGCATGGAGAGCTGCATCAAACCAGTCTCAGGACTGAAGACCACAACAACAACACAGGTTTTGATGCTCAGGATTATTTGTTGCTAAGAGGTCAAGCGTGTTTTCACAATCGTTTGCTATTCGAGTGGGGTAACTGCTCGAAATAATTTTCAGAGAATGCGTCTAGCACAACCTAACACATTTTATATCGCTTTTGATCTGCTGACATCGCATTCAGATCTGGTGCTACAAAGCGCAGTTCCACCAAAACAACGTCAAGCACGAGAGTATAACATTTATAACGCGTCTAAGTGCGCTTATAGTCCTGAGTTCGTGGTACTTATTATTCTGTAAACCTTATAACAAGCCTTTGGAGAAAGAACGAGTCAGCTTATTTATTTATTTCACATGTATGAGCCCATTTCTTTACTCATTTATCCCAAAAATGATCACGAATAAACGAATGTATACTAATATTACAGATGTATCTGGGCTACCAGACTTTTTGATGAGCGAGTGCTAATTTTTTATGTGAAAACTACGAAACTTGTTAAATAAAACAAACGTTGTTGAAATTCTGTATCTTTATTCTTCATGTGAACACATTTATTTCTCAACATAGTCACCCTGGTGACACACACATTTCTCCCAACAGAGACCAGTTTGTTAATACCGTCAATTTAGAATCTTTGACATTGTTAATGGAACCACAACCTTGTCTGAGCTTGCACTGCCTTATCGCTATCAAAGTGAAGTCCTCAAAGAAGTTCTTTAAGTTTTGGAAGCAGATGAAAATCGCATGGGGCCAAGTCAGGAACTGTATGGAGGATGATAGATAACAGTGAAACCAAGGTTTCAGATTGTGGCAGATGTTGTACTACTCGTGTGTGATCTGGTATTCGCATGCTGAAGGAAAGAGAGGTTACTCCATATGTGGACGAACTCTTCGAATTAGAACCCGATTACATCATGCAGTTTGTCATGCACTGACATAGTAATGTTACAAACTGTCACTTGAAACAAAGTAAGTGTTAGGTCAACAGACGTGCCGTCAAAAAAAGAAACCTAATGCGACCTCCATTTTAGTGACTTCTACCAATGCTTACTTGAGTACAAGTTATCGTTTGTGCAAAATCATCAATTATCTTGTTTGTTGGGCTGTATCCAAGTGCCTAAAGTCATTCTGTAGCACAAGGATGAAAGGTAATGAAAGTAACACTTGCAGAAGTGAATAATAACCATTAATTTACAAACGGAGACATGATGGATGTAATGTGTAAGGACAAAAAAGTTTATTGAACAACTACCTTTTATCTGGAGTTCCTGCTGAGGATATTTTTGTATCACACTCTGTAGAAACATTGACACCTTTTACCTGGCGACCCTATCAGGACTTTTTTGCCTTAGTAGAGATAAAATTTACTAAACAAAATACCACTTATTTGGAGATCCTGACAGGACGTTAATTCATAATATAGCGACATCTTTTAACAATGTGACTCATTTTGCCAAAGACTTCGACAGTACACAGATCACCTCATCTTCCTCTGGTGCTGAACAACTGATATATGCTCAAAATGAAACTACCGACCTGTCAGAGAGATGGGCTTACCGTCGAAGGAAACTTTGCTTCTATTTTGTTAGTACGTGTTTGGCATTACCAAAGCAGAAAGTTAATAATTGTCTGTCGAAAAGTTTCGTTGACATGGCATTTTGATGCAGTCTTGTTGCATGTATTCTGTTCAAATTAACAAACTATAACTGTATTTCCATATTGTCTTTTTTTTGTTATTTTGGGATGGTTCGTTGGAAATGATAATTCTTACAAATTTTGTAAAGATGTTCAAGAAGATTAATCCTTCATTTTCACCATCTCATAAATGGGCTAGTGAATTAAGTTTTGCCGCAACTCTCTTGAAGATAATCTACATGAAGAACTTCCTTTAGCAGCATGAATAATATCACCAAGGCCATTCAGAATTTGGTATTGAAATAGATGACGATGCAGAAATTTCAAGAGTAAGGAATCGACTGCTTCTAAATGAATAATTGAGGATGTCAAAGTATGTGCCAGGTCTTTACCGTATTCATTGAATGTTGACCGCATGAAAATGTAAAAAAGAATTTCTCAGAATTATTAGGACCCTTTTGAAAACAAAATTATTTTTTGCTCCGATTTCTTATTGCGGATTATAAGGTCTAGAAATTCACGTCAGAAACGAAACAATAATAAAAACAGTGAGTTATACTGAGTGCCCAAAACAGTCTAAGTCAGCATCAACAGCCTAGAAGACTATATGACATGCGTTTTGTTATGTAAAAGAAACTCTCAATGGTTATTTCGCAAACAGAAAAAATAAAACTAGCGAATATTATGCAATGTTGTATAAGGGAAGAAGATACCGGAAGGCTTCAGATTGACAGATTTCTAAAGCAGATTTTAAACTGCAAATCATTTACAGTGCCAAATGCTAGCTAGATTAGAATACGTTTGACTGAAGCAGGGAAAAGCAATACGAAAAAAGACAATAGAAAACGAACGGATAGGATTGAGTAATTAAACAGTGAAGGCAGCAGAGAGCAAGACTGGTGGAAACATGAAACTCACTAGCTATCCTTGGATAATACACATGCTATTGAGTTTATTTGATGAGAAAAAAATATAAAATGTCAGCAAATCCAGCAAGTGAAAGGGAATTCAGTTGTTTAAAAAAATGGAGAGGCGCGAAGTGCAAAATGGCTGAGCAGGAAATGGTGGATGACAAACGCAAGACTGTTTCCTGACCAGGGACAGGTAAATGTCGCCTATAGGAAAATTGGACAGACCTTTGAAGAAAAGTAGCTGTATGAACATTGAAGGGTTCAGATCACAAGCTATTACTAAACAAAGAAGGGATATATAAAAGGTGGAAGGAATGCAAAAAGAGCGGACAAAATAAAATTCCAGAAAACATTTCATGCACCTTAAAATAGATTATCTCACGATGTGACGCAGAAACTAAAATTCAGAAACACCTGCGCTCACACAGGGACTTGTCAGTAACAATTCTCACCACGAAACATTCTGAAGTGGATCAGGAAAAGCTGAAAATAGCAGAGCACACAAGGTACCCTCCGCCACACACCAGACAAGAAATAAAGTTAATACCGCACTGTCATGCAGTTCTGAGACGTGGTGAAAGTTTCAAGTCTCTAGCTCATCGGGAAGATAGTTTAAAATCAATTACAACATGTGTGCTGAACAAACACACAGGGAATAAAAACGTGTTAAAAAGAGGACGTCGATGAAGACGAAATCGGAGATCTGCTAAAGCGAGAAAAATTTGATAGAGATATGAAAAATAAGGTGATATTCCCTTGAAATTACTGACCTAGTTGGGAGAACCAGCCATAACAAAACTATTTCACATGGCGCGCAAGATACACGAGACGGGGGAAATAAGACCAGAATTCAAGAATAATATAATGACTCACTTTCAACTGAAGCGGGTGCTGACTGGTGTGAATATTATTGAATTACAAATTAATGAGTCATTTGCAAAATTGTGACTCGAAAGATTTACAGAAAAAAGTCTGTTACAAGCTGACTTCGTGAAAGATCAGTCTGGGATCTGGAGAAATGTAAGAACACGTAAGATCCTGTGACTTACCTTAGAATATAGGTTGAAGTAAGGCAAGTCATGATTACAGCATTCGTAGATTTGGAGAGAGCTTTCGACAACGTTGACTGGAATACACTCTTTGAAATTCTAAAGGTAGCAGGAATGAAATATATGGTGTAAGGGTAGAGAAACCAGGCTCCAGTTACAAAGTTCGAAGGGCATGAAAGGTAAAGAGAGACTGAGAAGGGATTGAGACAGACTTGTACTCTCTCCCTAAGCAGCACAGGAAACCAAGAAGAAATTTTAAGGAGAATTAAGGTTCAGGGAAAAGGAACAAAAATTTTGAAGTTTTCGAACGACATTGTCATCCTGTCCAAGAACTTCCAAGAGCAGTTGAAAGGAGTGGATAATGTCTTGAAAATATGTTATAAAATTAATGCCGACTAAAGTAAGGCAAAAGTAATGGAATGCAATCGAATTAAGCCAGATGGAGCTGACGGAAATAGGTTAGGAAATGAACCATTAGAAGTAGTACATGAGTTTTACTAATTGGGCAGCAAAGTAACGAATGATGGCGGAAGTCTATAGAATGTAAACTGCAGACTAGCAACAGAAAGAAAAGCATTGTTGAGAAAGCTGATGTTGTTTACATGGAATACAAATTTAAGTATGTTGTGTATGACTTCGTACACAACAGTAAGGATAGGGGGCTATAGAGTCGTGCAGCAACTGTCATCGTACGAAAGGTGGACAGGAGCAGAAATGATCAGCGAACAAGTTAAAACATCAGACTGAACATGTATTTCTCCAAGCGTACGAAGACTCGCTACAAATAATGCAACAAAAAGTAGAGTTCAGTTAGCACAGTAACAACAAGGATGAGACTTTCCAAACTTAGCGAGGAAAGATGGTGTCAGAGGTGCGCCTAAGTGGCGTCTGTTTAGTTTCACGTAGCAAAGTGGCTCCAAGTGTGAGTGGGTTGAGTGGCTGCCGGATTCCATCCTAAGGGTGCTCCTGGTACACAGCTTCTGGGGGCGTGGCGCAGCAGGCGCGCACCACTGGGTCCGCCGCTTTCTGCACGACCGCTATCGGCGTCTGACAGAAACTTGCATTTCCATTGCCGACTGTGACACCCGTGGGTGGGTATCAATACGTGATTCTACAAAGTGTTAACCAGAATTTCATGAAGGGACTTGTCTGGAGAGTAGCCTCGTTCGGCAGTGAAACATGGATGACGAACAGTTCAGACAAGAAGAGAACAGAAACTTTTGAAATATGGAGCTGTAGAGGAATGCTAAAGATTATCTGGACAGAGTGGATATCTAATGGGGAAAAGAAATGTCTGGCATAACTTGGATACAGGGACGAACTGGTTGATGGGACAGATCCTGATGCATTATAGAATTTTCAATTTGGTAGCTGATGGAATGTATGCGTGTATGTATGTATGGTATTCTGCCTTACGGCAGGTCTTGACATCGGTTAAGCCTCTTCCACTTTTGTCTGTCCGTAGCTAGTCTTTTCATTTCTGAATATTTGCCTCCTTTGATATTTTCCAGTATTTGATATCTTCTTCGCCTTTTTCCCTCCACCATTCCTTGTATTCCTTCCTTCAGTAAACAGTCTCTCCTCAAACAATGTCCAGTCCATTTCTGTTCTCTCTTTCTGATGACTTTCAGCATGTTTCTTTCTTCTCCAACTCTTCTTAATACTTCTTCATTCCTTACACGGTCTTCCCACTTCACTTTTTCCATTCGTTTGCATATCCACATCTCTAGTGCCTCCAATCGTCTTTGATCTTCCTTCCTCAATGTCCAGGTCTCCGTACCATATACTGCAACGCTCCAGATGTAGCATTTGGCAAGTCTTTTCCCCTTTCTTTGTTTAGTGGTCCACAAAATAATTTCTGTTTCCTCTTGAATCCTTCTTTTGCCATTGCAATTCTTTTCCTAATTTCTGTTGAGCAATACATATCATCCATTATTAGACTTCCCAAGTAATTGAAGTTATTCACTTGCTCTGTTTCCTCTCCCCCTATTTTCATACGGCATATTCTCCCGCAGGGAGGGAATAGTGTGAGGTAAAAATGGTGGATGCAGACTAAGGCTTGACTAAAGTAAGCAGTTTCAATTGGATGCAGTGGTTATTCGGAGATGAAGAGGCTTGCACGGCAGGCGTGGAGAACTGCATCAGACTAGTTTAGGGCTTGAAAGCCACAACACCAAAAATACTATTCAAGTTTTATGGAGCAATCGGACGACAAAATACAATGAAATGATAATTAAATAGACACCCTAGCTGCAAGCAGGCGTTGATACACTTCATTGGGGACATGTTGAAAATGTGTGCCCCGACCGGGACTCGAACCCGTGATCTCCTGCTTACATGGCAGACGCTCTATCCATCTGAGCCACCGCGGGCACAGAGGATAGTGCGTCTGCAGGGACTTATCCCTTGCACGCTCCCCGTGAGATCCACATTCCCAACATGTCCACAACACTACATTCGTAGTGCGCCTAATACATGTTTGCCCATCATACTCATTACTCGTGGCAGATTAATCTACCAAGTCCCGTACGAGTTCGGGCATAGCGTGTGCGTTCGCACAAGAAGGTCAAAGGCCGGGAACCCATATTTTTAACTATATATGACGGTAGTATCTGTTCCCGAAAGAACAGTTACCGTCGATGACCATGCAGCTTTGCTCGAAATGAAATGATAATTAAATAGACACCCTAGCTGCAAGCAGGCGTTGATACACTTCATTGGAGACATGTTGAAAATGTGTGCCCCGACCGGGACTCGAACCCGTGATCTCCTGCTTACATGGCAGACGCTCTATCCATCTGAGCCACCGCGGGCACAGAGGATAGTGCGTCTGCAGGGACTTATCCCTTGCACGCTCCCCGTGAGATCCACATTCCCAACATGTCCACAACACTACATTCGTAGTGCGCCTAATAGATGTTTGCCCATCATACTCATTACTCGTGGCAGATTAATCTACCAAGTCCCGTACGAGTTCGGGCATAGCGTGTGCGTTCGCACAAGAAGGTCAAAGGCCGGGAACCCATATTTTTAACTATATATGACGGCAGTATCTGTTCCCGAATGAACAGTTACCGTCGATGACCATGCAGCTTTGCTCGAAATGAAATGATAATTAAATAGACACCCTAGCTGCAAGCAGGCGTTGATACACTTCATTGGAGACATGTTGAAAATGTGTGCCCCGACCGGGACTCGAACCCGGGATCTCCTGCTTACATGGCAGACGCTCTATCCATCTGAGTCACCGCGGCAAGGGATAAGTCCCTGCAGACGCACTATCCTCTGTGCCCGCGGTGGCTCAGATGAATAGAGCGTCTGCCATGTAAGCAGGAGATCGCGGGTTCGAGTCCCGGTCGGAGCACACATTTTCAACATGTCCCCAATGAAGTGTATCAACGCGTGCTTGCAGCTAGGGTGTCTATTTAATTACCATTTCATTTCGAGCAAAGCTGCATGGTCATCGACGGTAACTGTTCTTTCGGGAACAGATACTACCGTCATATATAGTTAACGACAAAATACGTTAGATGAGATCTGATTTGAAAGAGAAAAATCGTAGGTTATAAAGACTTTAGAAGCATGACCTAGTGGAGTATTTGCACTACCAATCACAAATAGAATTTACTCCGGGAAAGCAGGTTGGTTTTATTCAGGATTCCACTACGCCATATTATTCCCAACTCTTCAGGCGACAAAGTGTCCGTTCAGTGCGGTGGCAATATACCACCTCACTGAGTGGGCCTCTATGGCCGCATGGTACCACTCCGCTGGTTGGAGTAGGTGGCAAGATCTCGCTGCATCAATAACCTCCCCGACAGCCAAGCACTGCTTCCGGCGGAGAGCATCCTTCATTGAGCTAAACAGATGGAAGTCGGAAAGTGCGAGGTCCGGGCTGCAGGCTGGATGAGGAAGAACAGTCCATTGCAGGTTTGTGAGATCCTCTGTGAGGCCTTGCGTTGCCATGGAGAACGAAAGTTCGTTTGCACTTCTGTGGCGACGACCAGTTCCAGCACTGCAGGAGTCACAGTGGCGTGTAGCAAGCCAGCACGTGGTGACTGGACAGGTTTGCGCCACCTTATTGCGATGATGACAGACACATCGCCAAAGATTTAGTGTGTTTTTGGTCACTGCCGGGTCTCCGAAGACATCCTGCAAGCGTCTGCGAATATCTGCGATGTCCTAGAGTTACGCCAAAAGAAACTCAGTGACAGCTCTCTGGCTGGAGCGCGCCTCCGTTACGGAAGCCATTTTCAAGGCTACGTGTAGCGGCGCCAGCTGTCGGAACGTCATGAAACTCTAGCAGCTGATGCGGAAATATTCTACGAGGTCTCGCGATAAATTCTACCTTTTTTCAACCGAAATTGGCCGAGAAAAAAAAATGTGTTGCATTACTTACTGAACCCCCTAGTATTTACCGCAAAAAGTGTACAAAGTGCATTGACACAGGTGGCTAAAAAATGGCTCTGAGCACTATGGGACTTAACATCTATGGTCATCAGTCCCCTAGAACTTAGAACTACTTAAACCTAACTAACCTAAGGACAGCACACAACACCCAGCCATCACGAGGCAGAGAAAATCCCTGACCCCGCCGGGAATCGAACCCGGGAACCCGGGCGTGGGAAGCGAGAACGCTACCGCACGACCACGAGATGCGGGCATTGACATAGGTGATGTCGCAGGGGAAGCATAAGGAGCCTTCACACGTTGAATAAAGTTGTCAAACTGTCAATATACTGATTGAAACTTCCTGGCAGATTAAAACTGTGTGCCCAACCGAGACTCGAACTCGGGGTCTTTGCCTTTCGCGGGCAAGTGCTCTACCATATGAGCTACCAAAGCACACCGTACGCCCGGTCCTCACAGCTTTACTTCTGCCAGTATCTCGTCTCCTACCTTCCAAACAGAAGCTCCCCTGCGAACCTTGCAGAACTAGCACTCCTGGAAGAAAGGATACTGCGGAGACATGGCTTAGCCACAGCCTGGGGGGATGTTTCCAGAAGAGCTTCTGTAAGGTTTGGAAGGTAGGAGACGAGATACTGGCAGGAGTAAAGCTGTGAGGACCAGACGTGAGTCATCCTTCGGTAGCTCAGATGGTAGAGCACTTGCCCGCGAAAGGCAAAGGTCCCGAGTTCGAGTCTCGGTCGGGCACACAGTTTTAATCTGCCAGGAAGTTTCATATCAGCGCACACTCCGTTGCAGAGTGAAAATCTCATTCTGGAGTATACTGATTGTCCAAGAGCGCATATCGTCCTCTTGTCAACGCTAGAAATGTAGAGGAGCAGTATTGACGGCACCAGAAATATTCTCAGTATTGTCAATACATACTAAGCGTGGGACGTCGAATATTGACGGTTTGACAATATTCGTGTTTCAGATGTTGGCATAGCTTCCAGAACCAGCTACACAGCAATTGTGTATACTGTTTATGTTTGCAGTCAGGCTATGTGCTTATCATCCCTCAGAGCAATTACTCTAGTAGCCTTGTAACACAAGACAGTTGTAATAGGTCTATGCAGAGGTGGTCTTCCTATTTACCGCATTACGATGGTCACTGTAGTATTCAGTAAGACATTGCTTACTTTATTAATTTGCAAACATAATGTTAGCTTATAGAGTCACAAGGAAGTATGGAAAAACGCTTCTACTTCGAACACTATGTCATATATAACGGCTAGGGTATCACCAAATACCATCACGAAAGGAAAAAAATCATATTAATTACTTTGATTATATTCTTTCAGGGCAGATATAATTGCTTCATAGATTTTCATAACAATTTTCCTAATTGTGTAGATTATATTACCACACTAAACTTCGTCGGCCGTGGTGGCCGAGCGGTTCTAGGCGCTACACTGTGGAGCCGAGCGACCGCTACGTTCGCAGCTTCGAATCCCGCCTCGGGTATGGATGTGTGTGATGTCCTTAGGTTAGTTAGGTTTAAGTAGTTCTAAGTTCTAGGGAACTGATGACCTCAGGAGTTAAGTCCCATAGTGCTCAGAGCCATTTGAACCACACTAAACTTCAAGGTTTCGAATGTCATGCTTGTCACCAAAAATCTCAACGCTATTTCCAATCTCTAGTTGACAGCAATCGTCTCTCAGATTAACGAATTTTACTCCTTCGTCAAATGCCGTATCCACATCGATAAATACTTCTGCAATGCAGGAGCGATACGGAAGTAGTTTATGAATCGTTTCTGGGCCGTACCTTTTATTTCAGTCGGTAAGTTAACGTGCGAGAAGTAGCCCATTTCTTCATCCGTTCTCGGACCCATTCCGTCCTTTACGTTGTGACCTGTTGTTTCTTGCTACCTACAGCTAATGTACACTGAAGCGCGACAGAAACTGCTACAGGTATGCGTATTGAAATGCAGAGATATGTAAATAGGTAGAATAAGGCGCTGCGGTCGGCAACTCATATAAGACAATAGTCTGACGCATTTGTTGGATCGGTTACTGCTGCTACAATAACAGGTTATCAAGATTTAAGTGTTTGAACATGGTGTTAGTCGTCGCACGAGCGATGGGGCACAGCATTTCCGAGGTAGCGATGAAGTGGGGATTTTCCCGCACGACAGTTTCACGAGTGAAACGTCAATATCAGGAATCCGGTAAAACGTCAAATCTCAAACATAGCTGCCGCTGTGAAAAGATCCTGCAAGAATGGACCAACGCCGATTGAAGACAATCGTTCAACGTGACAAAAGTGCAACCCTTCCGCAAGTTGCTGCAGATTTCAATGCTGGGTAATCAGCAACTGCCGGCCGGTGTAGCCGAGCGGTTATAGGCGCTTCAGTCTGGAACTGCGCGACCGCTACGGTCGCAGATTCGAATCCTGCCTCGGGCATGGATGTGTTTGATGTCCTTAGGTTAGTTAGGTTTAAGTAGTTCTAAGTTCTAGGGGACTGATGACCTCAAAGTCCCATAGTGCTCAGAGCCATTTGAGCCATTTGAACCATCAGCAAGTGTCAGCGTGCGAACCATTCAAAGAAACATCATCGACAAGGGCTTTCGGAGCCGAAGGCCCACTCGAGTACCCTTGGTAACTGCACGACACAGAGCCTTAGGCCTAGCCTGAACTCGTCAACACCGACATCGGACTGTTGGTGACTGGAAACATGTTGCCTGGTCGGACGAGGCTCGTTCCAAGTTCTATCGAGCGGATGGATGTGTACCGGTATGGAGACAACCTCATGAATCCATGGACCCTGCATGTCAGCAGGGGAATGTTCAAGCTGGTGGAGGCTCTGTAATGGTGTGGAGTGTGTGCAGTTGGAGTAATATGGGACCCTGGTACATATACACTCCTGGAAATGGAAAAAAGAACACATTGACACCGGTGTGTCAGACCCACCATACTTGCTCCGGACACTGCGAGAGGGCTGTACTAGCAATGATCACACGCACGGCACAGCGGACACACCAGGAACCGCGGTGTTGGCCGTCGAATGGCGCTAGCTGCGCAGCATTTGTGCACCGCCGCCGTCAGTGTCAGCCAGTTTGCCGTGGCATACGGAGCTCCATCGCAGTCTTTAACACTGGTAGCATGCCGCGACAGCGTGGACGTGAACCGTATGTGCAGTTGACGGACTTTGAGCGAGGGTATATAGTGGGCATGCGGGAGGCCGGGTGGACGTACCGCCGAATTGCCCAACACGTGGGGCGTGAGGTCTCCACAGTACATCGATGTTGTCGCCAGTGGTCGGCGGATGGTGCACGTGCCCGTCGACCTGGGACCGGACCGCAGCGACGCACGGATGCACGCCAAGACCGTAGGATCCTACGCAGTGCCGTAGGGGACCGCACCGCCACTTCCCAGCAAATTAGGGACACTGTTGCTCCTGGGGTATCGGCGAGGACCATTCGCAACCGTCTCCATGAAGCTGGGCTACGGTCCCGCACACCGTTAGGCCGTCTTCCGCTCACGCCCCAACATCGTGCAGGCCGCCTCCAGTGGTGTCGCGACAGGCGTGAATGGAGGGACGAATGGAGACGTGTCGTCTTCAGCGATGAGAGTCGCTTCTGCCTTGGTGCCAATGATGGTCGTATGCGTGTTTGGCGCCGTGCAGGTGAGCGCCACAATCAGGACTGCATACGACCGAGGCACACAGGGCCAACACCCGGCATCGTGGTGTGGGGAGCGATCTCCTACACTGGCCGTACACCACTGGTGATCGTCGAGGGGACACTGAATAGTGCACGGTACATCCAAACCGTCATCGAACCCATCGTTCTACCATTCCTAGACCGGCAAGGGAACTTGCTGTTCCAACAGGACAATGCACGTCCGCATGTATCCCGTGCCACCCTACGTGCTCTAGAAGGTGTAAGTCAACTACCGTGGCCAGCAAGATCTCCGGATCTGTCCCCCATTGAGCATGTTTGGGACTGGATGAAGCGTCGTCTCACGCGGTCTGCACGTCCAGCACGAACGCTGGTCCAACTGAGGCGCCAGGTGGAAATGGCATGGCAAGCCGTTCCACAGGACTACATCCAGCATCTCTACGATCGTCTCCATGGGAGAATAGCAGCCTGGATTGCTGCGAAAGGTGGATATACACTGTACTAGTGCCGACATTGTGCATGCTCTGTTGCCTGTGTCTATGTGCCTGTGGTTCTGTCAGTGTGATCATGTGATGTATCTGACCCCAGGAATGTGTCAATAAAGTTTCCCCTTCCTGGGACAATGAATTCACGGTGTTCTTATTTCAATTTCCAAGAGTGTAGATACGGTTCTGATAGGTGACAGCTACGTAAGCGTCCTGTCTGATCACCTGCATCCATTCATGTCCATTGTGCATTCCGACAGACTTAGGCATTTCCAGCAGGACAGTGCAACACCCCACACGTCCAGAATTGCTACAGGGTGGCTCCTGTGACACTCTTCTGAGTTCAAGCACTTCCGCTGGCCACCAAACTCAGCAGACATGAATATCATTGAGGATATATGGGGCGCCTTGCAACGTGCTGTTCAGGAGAGATCTCCACCCCCTCGTACTCTTATTCACTTATGACTAGCCCTGTAGGAATCACAGTGTGAGTCCCCTCCAGCACTACTTCAGTCGAGTCCATCTCACGTCGTGTTGCGGCACTTCTGCGGGCTACACGATATTAGGCAAGCATACCAGTTTCAATGACTTCTCAGTGTTAATTGCGGCACGCGATTTTTTGTTTGCTGTTCGTAATCTTAACGTTGTGGAACTCTGTTGCCAACGGGCAGTGTTACTGATGATGTAAGGGTCGATACTGCATGCACAGTGTTTGACAATCGAGTACCGACAACAAGTGTCGACGGGGTGCCGGCCGGTGAAGACGCCGCGCCGTCGGAGGCCGGGTGTTTTCTCGTGAGGAGCGCGGGTCCGGCCAGACACAGGCCGCAGGCGAGGCGCCGTGACTCAGCAGCGCTGCAGGCGCGGGTGGAAAGCGGCGCGGGGTTTCCCGTCCCGGGCCGTGTGTCGCCGATTTCGCGTGGTTGGCCAACGCTGCCGCCGCCCCCTACTGCCGCCGACACGTGCGCGCGGCCGCTCTGGCCCATCCGTCACCCGAGCCGCCTCTCGCTGTCTCTAGGTGAGCTGCTCTCCGCACCCGATGCGAGCGTACGTCCAGCAAGAGGCGAGACTTTCGTATCAAACGGGATGTCCCCGCTTGGGAAATAAACACCGTCACCTCGACATAGCAGAGGACAGCACTTGGTCATAATTCATCAGAATTCTATTATTTTCTGTCTCTGGTCTTCTAACTGGTTTATGAGACCCACCGTAATTTACTTTCCAGTGCTATCTCCATTACAGCAAAGAAGCACTAACTCCCAATGTCTTCTGTTATTTGTTGAATATATCTCAATGGCGGCTGATCCCAGCGGAGGTTCGAGTCCTCCCTCGGACATGGGTGTGTGTGTGTTTGTCCTTAGGATAGTTTAGGTTAAGTAGTGTGTAGGCTCTGAAGACCTTATCAGTTAAGTCCCATAAAATTTCACACACGTTTGAACAACATCCCAATCTCGGTCGCCCCAGACACTTTTTCTCTGCAACTTCCCCTAGGACAGTGGTTCACAACCTTAGACCATTGCCCCTGAGTGCAATCAGACATCAGCTAGTACCCTTCCCCTTCCCCCTCCCCCTGCCATCTGCCCCCCCCCCCCCGCCCACAACATTATCACCAACTTTAGCACCTACCTAAACTGTAGAATGAAGGATTTTTCTTGCAACAGTTTTATTTTTAAAATGATGAAAGATAAAACATATTTTTTGTGATTGTGTGTGTCAGAATGAATGACGAAGCAATTCGGGGTGCATCGCGAGTGCTATTCTCAACTCCTTCGGAGATAAGAAAACTAGTTGTCCACGGTGAGTGTAGACACTAGTTAGAAAACAAACTTTCCGTCCATTACTCCTCTCCAGTGCGGCACTTGCTTGACCTACGCGCTGCAACTCCATTTAAAATCAAACAAGTTCATAAGTGTGCACTATACTCACTTCATTACTGCAGTTCTTACTTCTGAACTGTCAGAAACTGGAAGACTTCAGGATGTTAATGCTTTGTGTCTAGCCACAGCCACTAACAGAAATAGTAATATTAATATTAATAATAATAATACCAATACTATAGTATCACTTACGTAGTTATTGTTGTGTCGTGGTGTCAATTAAATAATTTATCTGTTTCGAAGCGAGTAATGAAGTGATTTCTGGACTGCTGAAGCTACTATCTACAAATGGGAGAAGATATTTTCTTGAGATATTTAGCGTTTGTTACTTATATATCTCACTTTTATGATCAGCGATGTACAGGACAAAGTGTGTAGTCGGTGGACTATGTGAGGAACCTGTAACCTCCATTAATGCTACTAACTGAGAAAGACTAACTTTTGGTAACTTACATAATCAGTATTTAAGCCTTACAAATCTGTCATAATATTAATGATCTTTTGAAAATAATTTAATCTCGTGACTGAAACAGAATCAAATCGTTTACTTTTTACCCCCTATAAAATTTCATTTTACCTTGTAAGTAGGCTGTTTACGTTTTTATGTTGGTAACGCCACGTAGCGCTCTATATGAAAATCACTGACTGTGCTGTGTGCAATCTGTGGCTGGTTGGCATTGTTGGAATATTCGCTATTGTAGTGTTGGGCAGTTAGATGTTAACAGCGCGTAGCGTTGCGCAGTTGGAGGTGAGCCGCCAGCAGTGGTGGATGTTGGGAGATAAATAGCGGAGTTTTGAGAGCAGATGATCTGGACGTGTGTCCATCAGAGACAGTAAATTTGTAAGACTGGATGTCATGAACTGCTATATATATTATGACTTTTGAACACTATTAATCTAAATACATTGTTTGTTCTCTATCAGAATCTTTCATTTGCTAACTATGCCCATCAGTAGTTAGTGCCTTCAGTAGTTTGAATCTTTTATTTATCTGGCATTAGTGGCGCTCGCTGTATTGCAGTAGTTCGAGTAACAAAAATTTTTGTGAGGTAAGTGATTTGTGAAAGGTATGGGTTAATGTTAGTCAGGGCCATTCTTTTGTAGGGATTATTGAAATTCAGATTGCGTTGCGCTAAAAATATTGTGTGTCAGTTTAGTGTTGATCAGAATAGGTAAAGAGTGAAATGTCTGAGTACGTTCAATTCTGCTCAGCTGTTTGAAAATCAAATAATGTAAGAGGTTTATCAGCACAGTAATTCATTAATTTTTCTAAGGGGACGTTTCAACCTCTCAGGGCGTAATTACCCCTAGGTTGGGAAGCAATGCCCTAGGACCATCGAAATATTTGTCACTGTTCTGTTACCTTGGCACTTCTTGTCAGAGTTTTCCCCACACGCCTATCCTTGTCGACTGTACGGAGAACTTCCTCATTTCGTATCAGTCCACCTAATTTTCAACATTCTTCAGTAACACTTCACCTCACACTCGGCAACTACCTTCTTTCCCGCTATTCCGAAAGTTCATGTTACTATTCTATCGAACGCTGAGCGCCAGACGTAAATTCTCAGAAATTTTGGTAAAATTAACGACAATATTTGACACGTCTTTTGGCCAGGAATGCCCTCTTTACATGTCCAGGTCTATTTTTGTGTCATACCTTCTTCGTTTATCATATATTAAACTGTTGTTGTTGTTGTGGTCTTCAGTCCTGAGACTGGTTTGATGTAGCTCTCCATGCTAATCTATCTTGTGCAAGCTTCTTCATCTCCCAGTACCTACTGCAGCCTACATCCTTCTGAATCTTCTTAGTGTATTACCTCCGGAATATTTTACCCAAGAGGACGCCATCATCATTTAATCATACAGTAAAGCTGCATGCCCTCGGGAAAAATTATGGCTGTAGTTTCCCCTTGTTTTCAGCCGTTCGCAGTACCAGCTCAGCAAGGCCGTTTGTTTAGTGTTACAAGGCCAGGTCAGTCAATCATCCACACTGTTGCCCCTGCAATTACTGAAAAGGCTGTTGCCCCTCTTCAGGAACCACACGTTTGTCTGGCCTCTGAACAGATACCCCTCCGTTGTGGTTGCACCTATGGTACGGCTATCTGTATCGTTGAGGCACGCAAGCCTCCCCACCAACGGCAAGGTCCATGGTTCATGGGGGGAACACAAAGATATAACGCGCCACAAAGGAATTATCTGAACGGGTCCCGTAATAGCGGGAAAGAAGGTAGTTGAAGAGTGTGAGGTGAAGTGTTACTGAAGAGTGTTGAAAATTAGGTGGACAGATACGAAACGAGGAAGTTCTCCGTGGAGTTGACAAGGATAGGTGTATGGGGAAAAGGGCAATGGCCAAGATGATAGAACATGTACAGATAAACAAATGATTCCAGTTTCAGAAAAGTTGGATGATTTATTGAAGAGAAGGAGCTTCATAAATTGAACAAGTCAGAAACAAGTTGGTCCACATATGGCCCCTGTGCAAGTAATTATTCGCTTTGTCATCGATATACAAAGTTATCGGATGTCGTCCCGAGGGACACCGTGAGAAATTCTCTCCAATTGGAGTATTAAATCGTCAAAATCCCGAGCTCGTTGGAGGGCCACGCCCGTAATGCTCGAAACGTTCCCAACTGGGGAGAGGTCCGTCGACTTTGCTGGTGAGGTAGAGTTTGGCAAGCAGGAAGACAAGCAACTGAAACTCTTGCCGTTTGCAGGCGGACAATATCTTGCTGAAACGTAAGCCTAGCATGGCTTGCCAAGAAGGGCAACAAAACACGACGTAAAATATCGACGACGTACCGCTGTGTTGTAAGTGTGCCGCGCGCGACGATCAAACCGTTCCTGCTGTCAAATAAACCGGCACCCCGGAAAATCAGTCCTGGTGGTTCTCTCGCCATATGGCGGGCTACAGTCTGGTTGATATGTCACTGCTGTCCAGGCGTCTCCAAAAACGTCTTCGGCTTGGACTCTCATTGACTGGAGTAGAATTACCTTCAGTAATGAGTCTCGCTTCGAAGTGAGCCCCGATGACCAGCAAAGACGCATCTGGGGAGGCCCCAGTCACCAGTTCATACCAACCTGACTGTCGATCACCATACAGCCAGACAACCAGGAACGATGGTCTGGGGTGCCATTTGTTTTCATTTTGGAGTCCCTCCGGTTGTCTTTGGCACACTTAAAGCACTGGCGTACGTCGACGATATTCTACGTTCTGTATTGATGCCCTTCTTAACAAACCATGCTGGGCTTACATTTCAGCAAGGTGTTGCCCGCTCACATACGACAAGCGTTTGCACTCCTTGTCTTCGTGCGTGCCAAACCTTGTCCAGCAAGGTCGCCGGATCTCTGCCCAACCGAGGGCGCTCCGAACAGCTCGGTATTTTGGCGATGTAAGGTGTCCAGTGGACCGAATTTGGCACGAAATCCCTCAAGAGGATATGCAACAACTTTTTCTATCGATAACAAACCGAACAATTGCTTGCTTAAGGAACGTAGGTGAAACAATATGTCATTGACGTGTTCAGTTTCTGAAACTCCTTTTCTTGAATAAATCATCAAATTTTTCTGAAACTGTTATCATTTATTTGTCTGTACATTTACATCATGTCTGCAGATAACGGTCCCACTCGGATAATTCCTTCGTGGTGCAGTATTTTTTTTTTTGTCTTTCATTACCCTAGCAGTGGTTGGGAAGGGAGTGAGACAGGGTTGTAGCCTACCCCCGATGTAATTGAGCAATCAGTAAAGGAAACGAAAGAAAAATTCGGAGTAGGTATTAAAATCCATGGAGAAGATATAAAAGCTTTGAGGTTCGCCGATGACGTAATTCTGTCAGAGACAGCAAAGGACGTGGAAGAGCAGCTGAACGGAATGGACAGTGTATTGAAAGGAGGATATAAGATGAACATCAACAAAAGCAAAACGAGGATAATGGAACGTAGTCGAATTAAATCGGGTGATGCTGAGGGAATTAGATTATGAATGAGACGCTTGAAGTAGTAAATGGGTTTTGCTATTTGGGGAGCAAAATAACTGATGATGGTCGAAGTAGAGAGGATATAAAATGTAGACTGGCAATGGCAAGGAAAGCGTTTCTGAAGAAGAGAAATTTGTTAACATCGAGTATAGATTTAAGTGTCAGCAAGTCGTTTCTGAAAGTATTGGTATGGAGTGTGAAACGTGGACGATAAACACTTTAGACAAGATGAAAATAGAAGCTTTCGAAATGTGGTGCTACAGAAGAATGCTGAAGATTAGATGGGTAGATCACATAACTAATGAGGAGGTATTGAATAGAATTGGGGAAAAGAAGAGCTTGTGGCACAACTTCAGGGGCTGAAATATTGAAGCATGTAGGTGATAACGCATTCACAGGGATGCAACGCTCTCTCCTTCAGAGTTGGCACACAGACACACGGAGATTGACTCAAAAGAATGGGAAGTTGCAGTTATCCGCGCACTACATAGGAAAGCGTCACAAGAATTATGTTTTTAATTACAGAGGGAACTCTCTCTTGCCAGTAATCTGCAAAATTCACTAAAATGTCCTGCAAACAGATATATAAGACGCAACTCAGAACAAAGAGGTGAATGCCCAGTAGGGTTCCAGTCGGGAGGTTCAACTCCGGAGCAAACTCTGAGCTTGAAACTTCTACTCAAGCGCAGATAAACTACTTGTAAACCATGGGGGTACACATTCGTGGTCTTCAGAAAAGCCTTTGATTTAGTCGATCGCACCACACTTTTTAACGTGCTGTATGAATTTCGTATCGATACTAAGAGCATCAACTTCATCAAGCAAACACTCACAGACACTCAGTCCCATGTAAAATACATGTAATAGACTTCAGAAACTTTTTATACCTATCTTCTATGTTATTTAAGCTCGTTCCCAAGATGTGTTATTACACCCTGGTGGCTAAAATGAATATTTTTGAGGTATAAAAACAAAAATGGTCCAATGAAAATTATCTATTTAGAAAATAATCGCTGTTACGGTAGACTCTAACATATGACAGATCATCGTTAGCCGTGTGACAGTCACTAGTGGACTGAAGCATCCTCTGCATTTTTCTACACATAGCGATCTCCAGCAATATGAATTCCTGTTGCCCTCGCTTACCTCCTATTGGCATCTGCCTATCTTTCGTGTATCTTCTCAGTCTTTTGTTATTTATTGTAATATAGGAAAGAAATTCCCTTGGCCACCTACTATCCACCTTCCTGGCTACTGTCCAGCCCGTCTCCTTAGTTTTTCCATCACTGTCATAGATACATCTCCATTCTAACGTGTCCAATAATCAGTTTATTTGGATTCCTCTCTCTACCAGTAATTTGCAACATGCATCGCACTTTTGGTCGCTGGACCACCCTCAAAATTTGAATCGTCTTCGTGACTAAAGACTTCCTGAGAAAAAGAATTGTTATTATAATGGGTCGTAAACGTTCAGTTTCATACACAATTAAAACTTTATTTTGAAAACTTCTTTTGTCTACCAGAAACATTGTATGCCTTTATATTCTTCTGATTATTTCTTTTTCTGTTTATCCAGAGGTACTAGTTATCACTCATCATCGGTAATAAATTCAAATACAAACTCTTTTCTAATGAGAAAAATTGTCAAATAAATACATGGGTTCTAAGACCAGTTTCTGTGATTGAAGGAATGATTTCAGATGGTGAAATTCAAGCGGAAGTACAGTTTTTGGACCACCAGAAGGCAACAAATTATAAACGGACTATCATTAAACGGAATTTGCATTATTTTAGCGAAAGATCTGCTTTTACTATTGGAAAAACTTTAAAGAATACCGTAGCAACGGCCTTGCCGCAGTGGTGATACCGATTCCCGTCAAATCACCGAAGTTAAGAGCTGTCGGACTTCGCTACCTGACTGAGAAGTAGCGGCTCCAATCACGTAAACTGACGTACGGCAGGGAGAGCGGTGTGCTGACCACAAGCCCCTCCATGTCTGCATCCAGTGACGCCAATATGCTGCGGGTGACACGGCAGTCGGTCGGTACCGTTGGGCCTTTCCAGAGCTGTTTGGACGGAGGGAGTAAAGAACACCGATTCCATCCGCCATAACTTACAGGCGTGAAAGTAGACATTCGACTACAGTAGCAATGGAGACAAAAGTGAAGAACTGAATGAACTTGGAGAGTGACTTGCTTAGAGCAATGGAGGACACCAAATCAAAAATATTTAAAAAGAACTTTAGAAATAAACAGAACCAGGTAACTGGGCAACAGGACTGTAGAACATTGGTCAAATCATTTGGGAGAACATCATAGAAAAAGAGACAACTGAGATTCGCATTCTTAAATGGGAAACAGCACACAAGACTATTACTGAACTGCCCTGCAATAAAAGAAATATTAGCAGAAATGCGAAACTCCGTCACTACACTACGGTCATTAGGCCACAGGTAGTTTGTGAAGCAGACACACTGACTTTAGATCAGAATTGATCCACTCAACACACTAGAGCTATGAGAAGGCAAATTTATCTGGAAGATATTAGGACCTAAGAAGAACCGCGATGGAGAGTGGAAGATGATGATCAATACTGAACACCTAAGAGACGTCTTTCTGCCGGCCGCGGTGGCCGTGCGGTTCTGGCGCTGCAGTCCGGAACCGCGGGACTGCTACGGTCGCAGGTTCGAATCCTGCCTCGGGCATGGGTGTGTGTGATGTCCTTAGGTTAGTTAGGTTTAAGTAGTTCTAAGTTCTAGGGGACTTATGACCTAAGATGTTGAGTCCCATAGTGCTCAGAGCCATTTGAACCATTAGGACGTCTTTCTAAGAGACGCTGTACACTCCTTACGATCTAACAATGTAAGTGTAGTCTGAATTCAGAGAAATTGTGTCGACGTCAACTGAGACGTGTATACCAAATAAACCGATAAAAAGAGATAGCACTGATTCCCAATGGTACACGAAACGGGTGAGACCACTGTTGCTGAAGTAACGAAACGAGCATTCCAAATTAACAGAACTCAAAATTCCTAAGTTTGGTGAAGATTTAAACAAATTCGAAATTTAGAGTGAACCTCAACACGAGATGCTTTTAATAGCTTCTACAACGGAACTCTGTCTCGAAATCTGGGAGAAAACTCGGAGATTCTGGTCGTATGTAAAGTATACCAGTGGAAAGGCACCATAAACACCTTCACTAAGCGATAAAAATGGCGATTTAGTGATGACAGTGCCATTTAACTATAGTTACTAAACACAGTTTTCCGCTACACCTTCACCAAAGAAAACGAACTAAATATTCCAGAATTAGAATCTATAAAAACTGCGACTATGAGGTACTTAGGTAGATATACTCGTTGTGGCCAAGTAGCTTAAATCACTTAATAAACGTGAGGCTTCTGGTCCAGATTGTATACCAGGTTCGTTTCAGAGTATGCTGATGCAATAGCTCTATACTTAGCAATCATGTACAACCACTCGCTCGTCGAAAGAACCTTATCTAGAGACGGGAAATTCGCCGAATCACAGCAATACCCAAGAAAGCAAACAGGAGTAATCTGCTGAATTATAGACCCATATCACTAACGTCGATTGTACTAGATTTTGGAACATATACGTGATCGAACGATATGAGTTACCTAAGAAAACGAAGAGACTGTTTACATCATGCTTGTCCACCCTCTTGTGGAGTGTTGCTGTGCGCTGTGGGACCCGCATCAGACGGGACATATGGGGGACATCGAAAAAGTTCAGAGAAAGACAGCTCGTTTTGTGTTATTGATGGAGAGAGTGCCATGGGTATGATATGCAAACTGGGGTGGCAATCATTAAAAGGGAGGCGTTGTTGTTGGGCTAGGATCTTCTCGTCAAGTGTCAATCACCAACTTTCTCCTGAGTTTGAAAATATTTTGTTGGCGCCCACGTACCTACTGATAAATGATCATCATAATAAAATAAGAGCAATCAGAGCTCGCACGCAAAGATTAAAGTGTTCGCGGAACGGTAGAGAAATAGCTGGAAGGTGGTTCGATGAACTTTCTGCCAGGGCCTTAATTATGAACTTCAGAGTAATGTAGACGTAGATGTGGGTGTAGATGTCATACGGGAATGACGCCTGAAGTTCTACGGCCATATACACTCCTGGAAATTGAAATAAGAACACCGTGAATTCATTGTCCCAGGAAGGGGAAACTTTATTGACACATTCCTGGGGTCAGATACATCACATGATCACACTGACAGAACCACAGGCACATAGACACAGGCAACAGAGCATGAACAATGTCGGCACTAGTACAGTGTATATACACCTTTCGCAGCAATGCAGGCTGCTATTCTCCCATGGAGACGATCGTAGAGATGCTGGATGTAGTCCTGTGGAACGGCTTGCCATACCATTTCCACCTGGCGCCTCAGTTGGACCAGCGTTCTTGCTGGACGTGCAGACCGCGTGAGACGACGCTTCATCCAGTCCCAAACATGCTCAATGGGGGACAGATCCGGAGATCTTGCTGGCCAGGGTAGTTGACTTACACCTTCTAGAGCACGTTCGGTGGCACGGGTACATGCGGACGTGCATTGTCCTGTTGGAACAGCAAGTTCCCTTGCCGGTCTAGGAATGGTAGAACGATGTGTTCGATGACGGTTTGGATGTACCGTGCACTATTCAGTGTCCCCTCGACGATCACCAGTGGTGTACGGCCAGTGTAGGAGATCGCTCCCCACACCATGATGCCGGGTGTTGGCCCTGTGTGCCTCGGTCGTATGCAGTCCTGATTGTGGCGCTCACCTGCACGGCGCCAAACACGCATACGACCATCATTGGCACCAAGGCAGAAGCGACTCTCATCGCTGAAGACGACACGTCTCCATTCGTCCCTCCATTCACGCCTGTCGCGACACCACTGGAGGCGGGCTGCACGATGTTGGGGCGTGAGCGGAAGACGGCCTAACGGTGTGCGGGACCGTAGCCCAGCTTCATGGAGACGGTTGCGAATGGTCCTCGCCGATACCCCAGGAGCAACAGTGTCCCTAATTTGCTGGGAAGTGGCGGTGCGGTCCCCTACGGCACTGCGTAGGATCCTACGGTCTTGGCGTGCATCCGTGCGTCGCTGCGGTCCGGTCCCAGGTCGACGGGCACGTGCACCTTCCGCCGACCACTGGCGACAACATCGATGTACTGTGGAGACCTCACACCCCACGTGTTGAGCAATTCGGCGGTACGTCCACCCGGCCTCCCGCATGCCCACTATACGCCCTCGCTCAAAGTCCGTCAACTGCACATACGGTTCACGTCCACGCTGTCGCGGCATGCTACCAGTGTTAAAAACTGCGATGGAGCTCCGTATGCCACGGCAAACTGGCTGACACTGACGGCGGCGGTGCACAAATGCTGCGCAGCTAGCGCCATTCGACGGCCAACACCGCGGTTCCTGGTGTGTCCGCTGTGCCGTGCGTGTGATCATAGCTTGTACAGCCCTCTCGCAGTGTCCGGAGCAAGTATGGTGGGTCTGACACACCGGTGTCAATGTGTTCTTTTTTCCATTTCCAGGAGTGTAAAATCCATAACTCAAGCAGACAAGCAAGAAGGACGCTATGTGCTATGAGAAAGTCCGCTCCAAACGTGCATATGAAAGATACACCGACAATATCAGAGACCTGACGCAATCCTGCAATACACAAGACACATTCAGAAGTAATATCGGAAAATGGGTGATAGAGGGAGTACGCCAGTGACATAACAGAAGAGGAAATTCTCCGAAGAACAGAGACAGCAGATAAGCCAACGCAGGAAAAAGTACTGGCAAAAGTAAAGGGAGGAGAGCGTAAGTCTGGTCGTAAGTAGGATTTTTCAAAATGGTTCAAATGGCTCTGAGCACTATGGGACTTAACATCTGAGGTCATCAGACCCCTACAACATAGAATTACTTAAACCTAACTAACCTAAGGACATCACACACATCCACGTCCGAGGCAGGATTCGAGCCTGCGACAGTAGCGGTCGCACTGTCCCAGACTGAAGCGCCTAGAACCACTCGGCCACAGCGGCCGGCAGTAGGCTTTTTACTAAAAATAATAAGAACTGACCAGGTTTGAGTGGGACCCGCGCTATGAGGGTTCAGTACAAACTTAATAATTTATATAAATAATTCATCGAGAATCATGACTATTTTTGCCTCTTACCGATGTTGATACTGGCAAAATATCGGTCCCTACAATTCCAAGACGTTTGAGAATGTTTTAATTTTAAGTCTGATGTCGGATTACAAATGACAAAACAAATACTTTTTTTGTGTTATGTAATTACAAATTAACAACCTGAGTCTTTCCTTTTACGTGTACATAAAACCTTGATTCTTGCCAAATTTCATAATTCTACGTCAACGGGGAGTACCGCATAGAATGACGGCTTGCACGACTGGATGACATTGCTGTTCATAAACCTTTCGGCGTATCAGTTCGTGGTCCACGAAACTCTTCTGTTTATAAAGTTTCGCCCAGAACTGCGCTGGACATCTTCAGAGGCGTTGCTCCTCCTTACTCACTGACGAATCGGACGTCTGACAGCGACACGTATACTGTCTAACAGTGAGGCTCGCCGGAGTTACACGTAATAAGCAGAGATCATCTTTGTCAAAGATAAACTTTACTATCGACTGTCGTCTTGTCAAAGACAAAAAATATTTAGCGACTCTGTAGAGCTAGGGTCCATATGTCACTATGTTTCATGTTCTCTTCTTTTCCATTATAATTATTCCTATGTTTATATATTTCAGTGGCTTTTCTGTATAGCCGTACATAATAGTTCTTCGTCGTGAATAAAATGTTTGTCTCACAAAACTTCACTTCGTGACTTCCTGACTGAAGAGCACGCTCTGCTACAGCCGATTTGGTTATTTTCCCTAGTCAGCAAAGACGCTTGTGTTCCTTTAGCCGTGAATTCCCGCTTTTCTTGTTTGTTCCAATATACACTTTACTACAAATGGTTCAAATGGCTCTGAGCACTATGGGACTTAACATCTATGGTCATCAGTCCCCTAGAACTTAGAGATACTTAAACCTAACTAATCTAAGGACATCACACAACACCCAGCCATCACGAGGCAGAGAAAATCCCTGACCCCGCCGGGAATCGAACCCGGGAACCCGGACGTGGGAAGCGAGAACGCTACCGCACGACACTTTACTACAGTACACTGAATTTTATATACGTCACATACTGACAGAGGAGGGCGCTTCTCCTTTACAGATCGAAGTGCTTGATCTTTGTTGTTCAAAAACCGGTCTAATGTCATGAGTCTGTAGAATCTTTCCGATTTGGCCTGTTACTTTTTTAATTATAGGGACAGAAACCATACTCTTTCATCGTTTTTTATGCTTGTCCTTCGGCCTTCCGTTATTTGGGTGTAGAATTCAGTTTGCTTCTTTCCAAAAGGAGCCATTTTTCTCGAAAGCCTGTCTTGAATGTTATAATTCGGCGTGCAGGCATTCCAGAGTGCAAATCCTTTTGGCTCTATCGGCAAGAATTTAATGACGCCTCTCTCTCGCTGTCGATTGTGATTATAGTTCTTATGGAAGTATCTGTCCGTGAAGCTAATTTTCGGAAAACCTTACGTACCAAATTTCCAACGGTCTCTCTCATAACGAAAACATCCTAGGAACGTTTCTTTTAGTCATTTTATACTTCCATGGTGAACTAGGGTTTTGGATTTATATCTAGAAAACCAAATTACTCGTTGTCAGATGTCCGACCGGTCAGTCGGCAAGACTCAGTGGAGGAGCAAAGCCTCTGAAGATGTCCAGTGCAATTCTGGACGAAACATCAGGAACAGAAGAGATTCGTGAAAAATTACATTATACGATTACCCCGAAATTACAAGCAGAAGTGCCCTATAGGTTTTAATGAATGGATTTGCAAGTATCAAAATATGTGACATAAATGGCTGTATCTTTTGACTGCATTAAGTTAGAACCTTACCTACTTTATGCGACAAAGAGACCATAGACCTTAGCGTGTGACGTAAATTTCAAATTGGACGGTCGGATAATATATCAAAATTTGTTATCGTGTGATGTAATTACAAATTAACAATTTTCATATTTTTCCTTTAGCTATACGTTGAAACCCTGATTCTTGCCAAATTTCATGATCTTAGGTCAACGGAAAGTACCCTATAGTTCTTGATGAGTGATTTTGCGAGTATCAAAATATGAGACATAAGTGACTGTATCTTTCGTTTGCTTTGACTTAGAAGTTTCAATTTTTTGCACCGTCAGTGTGATATAAATTTCAACTTCATATGTCCACCCATTCATGAGAAAAACGGTTCTTAGCAGTCCGACAGACAGACAAAAAGGCAGACAAACGGTCGGACAACCAAGTGATCCTATAAGGGTTCCGGTCCGTTTTTACCAACTGAGGTATGGAACCATAAAAATAATAATTTTGATAACAGAAAAATATTTATTCTACGTATACTAATGAAATACACTACTGGCCATTAAAATTGCTACACCACGAAGATGACGTGCTACCGACGCGAAATTAAACCGACAGGAAGAAGATGCTATGATATGCAAATGATTAGCTTTTCAGAGCATTCACACACAAGGTTGGCGCCGGTGGCGACACCTACAACGTGCTCACATGAGGAAAGTTTCCAGCCGATTTCTCATACACAAACACCAGTTGACCGGCGTTGCCTGGTGAAACGTTGTGATGCCTCGTGTAAGGAGGAGGAATGCGTACCATCACCTTTCCGACAATGATAAAGGTCGGATTGTAGCGTATCACGATTGCGGTTTATCGTGTCGCGACATTGCTGCTCGCGTTTGTCGAGATCCAATGACTGTTAGCAGAATATGGAATCGGTGGGTTCAGGAGGGTAATACGGAACGCCATTTGTATCCCAACGGCCTCGTATCACTAGCAGTCGAGATGACAGGGATCTTATCCGCATGGCTGTAACGGATCGTGCGGCCAAATCTCGATCCCTGAGTCAACAGATGGGGACGTTTGCAAGACAACAACCATCTGCACGAACAGTCCGACGGCGTTTGCAGCAGCATGGACTATCAGCTCGGAGACCATGGCTGCGGTTACTCTTGACGCTGCATCACAGACAGGAGCGCCTGCGATGGTGTACTCAACGACGAACCTGGGTGCACGAATGGCAAAACGTCATTTTTTTGGATGAATCCAGGTTCTGTTTGCAGCATCATGATGGTCGCATCCATGTTTGGCGACATCGCGGTGAACGCACATTGGAAGCGTGTATTCGGCATCGCCATACTGGCATATCACCGGGCGTGATGGTATGGGGTGCCATTGGTTACACGTCTCTGTCTCCTCTCGTTCGCATTGGCGACACTTTGAACAGTGGACGTTACATTTCAGATGTGTTACGACCCGTGGCTCTACCCTTCATTTGATACCTGCGAAACCCTTCATTTCAGCAGGACAATGCACGATGGCATGTTGCAGGTCCTGTACGGGCCTTTATGGATACAGAAAATGTTCGACACCTGCCCTGGCCAGCACATTCTCTAGATCTCTCACCATCTGAAAACGTCTGGTCAATGGTGGCCTAGCAACTGGCTCGTCACAATACGCCAGTCACTACTCTTGATGAACTGTGGTACCGTGTTGAACCTGCATGGGCAGCTGTACCTGTACACGCCATCCAAGGTCTGACTCAATGCCCAGGCGTATCAAGTCCGTTATTACGGCCAGAGGTGGTTGTTCAGGGTACTGATTTCTCAGGATCTATGCGCCCAAATTGCGTGAAAATGTAATGTCAGTTCTAGTATAATATATTTGTCCAATGAATACCCGTTATCATCTGCATTTCTTCTTAGTGTAGCAATTTTAATGGCCAGTAGTGTAAGTTTATCTTTTTGTCATGCGATTATTTTACCTTCAAATATAAATTGAGAGCATAAGTAAGAGTTGATTCTAATACGAGAAGATTAGCGTACTTCCTGAAAACATTGTCTGTTGGAGCACAGAAAAGCTTTAAATTCAGCAGGAAAATTATGAAATGTTGTCTCCTTATGTATAAATTTCTCCGGACGCCCATGAAAAATACATGATGAACATTAGTAAAACCGTCAAACGGTAGGGACGGATTCCTGACTGGAAATGGAGGAAAAAAGGTCCGACAAACAAATGTCTGAAGCCGCATCGCTGACACTGCAGATGGCATCGACGAGTGACAGTAGCACTGACCACGTCCCGTGTGTTCTTTGTGTGTTTCAGGCTCTGTGATTGACGCAACGTACTGTAAGCACCAGAATGGTTCGGCATTCATGTCGGGAACAAGCCGAGATGGTATTTATGCACGGCCAAACAGTTGGAAACGGTCGACAGGGAGCACGGCTACACCGAATCAAGTATCCACACAGACACCAACCACGTAACACAACATTTCGAGGCCTTTGTGGACGTTTGTGTGATCGTGGGTCCTTTCAGACAGACGAACGTACGGTGGACTTTGCGTACACCAGATCTGGAGGACCAGGTTCTACAGGATATTTAGAGGAATCCTTGTACAAGCTGACATGTCGATTTATTGTGGGGAGGATGCGATGCAGCTCTGTACTGTGTTCCTGGACCATTTGTTGTCGTTTCACGGACATTTGTTCATTCCTGTCAGGAATCCGTCCCGGCAATTTGTCGGTTTTATTGATGTTCACACTGTATAGTATGAACTGTGAAACGATTTTGAGTAGTATGTGGGAGGGGAGAAATTGCTTCGTATCTAGTGGACGAGAAAATATGACACTCCTTTTTAAGTTTCAGAACAGACCGTTAGATAACACAGGCTAACGATGGAATTTTTTTTGCTTAAAATAGCTTATTCTTATGTTTTTTGGTATGGTAAATCCAAATATGATACTTAAAAAACTGTATCACGCACCATTTTTCCACATTTTACAGTTAAATTTATTAAACTGAGCGATTTAAAGAATTTACCAGCTTTTATATAGTTAAAATAATTTAAAAAGGGAGATATAATGAATGTAGGTGACGCTGGTAGCACTGCTGAAAAACGTTTGCAGACAAAAAAAGTTCGATTCTATTTTTGCGTTAGCAGATGGTGTTTTATTTACTGTCACCCTAACCTCACTTTCTCGTTTCCTGTACATGTGCTCCGTACAATGTCTAATCGTGGTTGTAAAAACTCTACTGACAGTTTTTGTTATATGTGTGGTGAATTTATGATTAAAAAATACCAAAGAAGCATTACAGACTTTGTGAAAAAGGTTTATCTATCATACTTTGGACCTAAACTTGGTGATCAAGATAAATCTTGGGCGCCGCATAAGGTATGTTATATGTGTGTTGAAGATCTGAGAAAAGGGTCCAAAAAGGAGGAAAAAGCCTTTACATTTGCTGTTCCTGTGATGTGGAGGGAACCAACAAATCATTCTGATGACTGCTACTTTTGCAGTGTTGATATTACTACTCATAATTAGAAAAACAAGAAGGTAATAAGCTACCGTAACCTTCCGTCCGCCATCCGACCAGTGGCCATGGTGTAGATATGCCAGTTCCTGAACCACCAGATGATTTAAATTCTACTCCAGCAGAAGTATTTTCTGATGTACAATCTGATTTAGATGAACCAGATAATAATGAATTCCATTGTAATACAGAAAGTCTAGAGCCCAAATTGTTTACTCAGTCCGAGCTTAACGATTTGGTTAGGGATCTGGGATTAACGAAAGAAAAAACTGTATTGCTTGGCTCTAGATTAAAAGAAAAGAACTTATTGGCAGTTGGAACCAGTATACACATGTATAGGAAGAGAGAGCAGCAATTTTCCAACTTTTTTCAACAAGATGGTGATTTAGTGTACTGCTCAGCCATTCCCGGTCTGATGAATGATTTTGATATTGAATACAAAAAGGAAGACTGGAGGCTGTTTATTGATTCATCGAAAATTAAAGGCTATTTTGTTACACAAACATGTATGCATCTATACCTGTTGGGAATTCTGTACATATGAAAGCAAACTATGAAAACCTAGAAATAGTGCTAAATAAAATAGGCCATTCTGCTCATGGTTGCATGATATGTGGCGATCTAAATGTAACATGCATGTTCCTTGGTCAACAAGGTGGCTTTATCAAATTTCCATGTTTCTTGTGCGAATGGGACAGTAGGGCTAGGGATCAACATAAAAAAAACGTACTGTACCACCTCTACATATAAAGTTAGGCCCAATGAAACAGTTTGTAAAGGCTTTGCCTAAAGATGGACCATGTTTTAAGTTTCTCTGCCAAAAGTTTCCACACCTTTCAGAAGCTAAACTAAAAGAAAGCGTCGTTGTGGGACCTCACATTAGAAAATTGATGTTTGCTGTTAACTTTGAATCCACAATGACCTTCAATGAGAAAGAAGGATGGGTATCATTCAAGCAAGTCGTTACAAAGTTTCATTAATTTCCCTGTTTAATGTATAGCATAGGATTTTTATACTATATAATAAAAAGCGTATTGCTCTAAATCTATGGGTGATACGAAAAAACTGAGGCTAGATTTGGATTCAGCTCATAAAAATATATGAAGATAAGCTATCAAAGTAAAAAAAAAAGAATTTCAAAAAAAATTTTCATTGGCCTGTGTAACTGGTGGTTATAATTAAAACGCAGCTATTCACAAAGGACCAGTGTAGGCTGTAGTTACTGTATGGCAATGAAACTTCCTAGATACGCTGTTGTGTTAATGCGGAACCAGATTATAGGGGAAAAATTAGTTCCAGTTGTAGCCAGCAGGCTGCAAATCTGGTGCTGTGAATGCAAGAAAGACGTACAGAAGTGTTCCCGTACATCATGGACTAGGAACGGGCTGTGGGCAGAAAATGTTCAACAAGTGAGAGAGGTGTGATGTTAATTTTGTTATTAACCGCCTCTTACAGAATTTGTTCAATATGAGAACCGGAGACGTCGACGAGATGCTGCAGCAACCTTAAAACGACGTGATCAACAGCGCCGGTTTTGCATCTGGTGGCTAAAAATGAAACTATTTTTTTTCCAGCGTCAATCGGTTTCGCATTAATGCATGAGCGTATCTACCAAGTTTCGTTGCCAGACGATGAGTACTGCCAACACTGGACCTGCGTGAGTAGCTGCAGTTTAATTATGATCACCGGTAAAATAGAAGCAAATATTGTTCCGAAAGTGTCTTACTTCAAACAAAAACTGCTGTATAGAAGCGACAAAGTTTTTCAAAAAATAACGAAAGAAGAGAAACTTAATTTATCGACACCATCAACATCTCTACAGACGAACCAGTTAGACGGACTGCGAGATATGGAAGAAGTTTCTGTAATTTTAAAGGAACCGCTGCGGCAGTCGTTTAGGGAGAAATGGTCATCATAATAAAATAAGACGAATCTGGGATCGAACGGAAAGATGTAGGTGTTCCTTTTTCCCATGCGCCATAAGAGAGCGGAATGGTAGAGAAGTAGTTCGAAAATGGTTCGATGAACCCTCTGCTAGGCACTTAAGTGTGAATTGCAGAATAGATGTAGATTTAGATGTAGAGGTGGTACTAGCAACAGCGGTAGCACTACGCCTAGTAGTATCTGTTTTTCCTCTGATCATTTTGCATCAAAGGATCAGACAAAATGAGAAAAGCACATTGCAAAAGTAATTACAGAACAGCTAATTTACTGTGAAAACACATACAGATGTATTGGTAGCCTTTCATACATGGAATTTCACTCAAACAGTAGTTGTTCACTATCTTTCTAAGTGAGGCTCGCTTCAGTGATTTAAGAACACCAAGGAAAATTAAAAATTGCGTTAACTTGTTAGGGACTTGGACCCACCAACTTGCGAATGTACATAAATGTCCGATTAAGAGAGAGGTGTGAGATTTAGGTGTAGAATTACTCAAAAAGTCTGAAGCATTACTAACACAGACAAAAAACTTAAGTTATATCGTGTGACCGACTGGGAGATCCCCAAACACAGGCTCAGCCGCCTAATTGGAAATATTTCTGCTATCCTCTGCGCACACTGGCACCTTTCCTCGCTAAAGTGTGACATTTCTGTGTTAAGTGTATCTGATGCGTGTAGATGACTAATGTCTGCGTGTGTGTAGCGTGCTGTTACTTTTGCGTTGAACGGTGGCAGAAGGGAGAGGGTAGAACCTGCTGCCGTCACATAGCCTATTTCTCTACAACAACTCGGCCGCCGAGCTTAGCTTCCCCATCATCAACCTGCCCTCAGCCCACGAGACACGGCGGACAGGTTTGGAATTTAATCCAAGTCATTAGCGCAAAGTACGGCTATCAGGAACTTTACGCCACCACGCCTCCTCCCCTTTGCGAGAAATGCAAAGAGAAAATTGCCAGCAGCTCGTGGGGTATCCGGGCGGTCATTCATTCAAGTACCGGCCACGCCTGGAGTAATTTAACTGCGTTGTTCTGACTGGAAACAGTGTATTCAAAGAGGCAATGCCGTTTAATACAGATGATGAATTAAAAGTAACACGAGACACCTCCACAACATCAAGATTACTACCTAATTACAATTAAAGATGGAAAAAAATTTCTTTGAGTACTTCCAGTTTTAAAATGACGGGCTCTTAATAATATTTAATTCTTTGTAGGTGTTTGTTAAACCACCAAGCGAGACTATAGGTACGGCTTATTTCGAATAACCTTTTTGTATAGAACGATAGAGCAATCTTCAGTGGACTGCGAGTGTTACCTACAACTACTCCTCAAAAAAGGAAGCTAACTATCGACATTGAAGTAAATACTTGTTAGAAAACACGGTTTCTGTGCACCAGTCCTCCGCCTAGGGACACTTGCTTCATCCACCTCCTGCACCTCCATCTAAAATCTACCGAAATTATTAGGCCTATTGTTTCTAGCTCACTTTACTGCCGGACTCCTTATTTCTGAACTGGCTGTTAATGCTTCATGCATAGACACTAGTACTACTGCTACTACTACTACTACTACTAATAATAATAATAATATTTTAAACATAGCTGCGCTACAACAACGGTTCCACGTCAAAAGATTAAAAAAAAACAGCCGACCAGTTGCAAAGGATAAAGTAATCTTTACCTAGGTTTCAATAGATATAAATCTTCTGAAGAAGATAGATTTATATCTATTGAAACCTAGGTAAAGATTACTTTATCCTTTGCAACTGGTCGGCTGTTTTTTTAATCTTTTGACTACTACTACTAATAATAATAGTTGGCTTATTGTTGGAAAGTGAATAACTAAGCGATCTCTGATCTACTGTACGAACGACCTACAATTCGGACAAGACATTTCCATGAGACATTTAAGCATATATGACGTATATGTCTCAATTTTTCTGTCACAGATGCAGGGTACAAAGTACAAAGAATGTGTGTAGTGGCTGATTTGTTTGAGAAAGACGGTGTTCATACATATGTTCCACAAGCAGTAACCTCCACAACAATGTGTCATATGTTACAAATAATTTGGTTTCGTGACCGAAACACAGTTGAATCCTTTTGTTTTTACGCTTCAGGCAATTACACTTTACCCCTGAGGGGGTAATAACCCCCAGATTGGCCACCACTGCGTTACTGGGACAACGTGTACAACTGCTGTACGTATGAATGGCTGAAAAGTAGTATGCGACTTTAAAGAAATGAGAATAAAACGTAAATAAAAAATTCTGCGGGTATTTAGTGAAAAATCGAAAAATGCAGAAAAGTTTTTTTTTCACGTACGGGCAGTGGCGAAGAAACGAACCCTGCTTACGATGTTGTGGAATGTAAACGTTAATGACTGTACTGGTAGCAGTCAAATTCGACAAAGCCTTAAGCGATCATATGCTGTGTGGAAAGTCGTGCCATCAGGTTTTGGTGCCAAAATCGTTGTGCTCTTGATGTATTTCGATGAGTCTTGAGTTTCGAACCTCAGATATGCCATTTCCAACCGACTTGATTATCATTATTTCTGTAACCGAAATCTGAAAGAAGTAAGAAACAGGTATTAGCTCGGTATCATATCTTCTGGAGCAAAACTCAGGCATGTCCGTTTTGCTCCATAACACCAAAAGCTACTACTGAATTACATAAGAATAATGTTGAGTCTTATCATCTGGCAATGAGAATTTTAGAACTTTATTCGAGTCTCTTTCGAAGAGATACCTCGGAATATTTGTCAAAGCCACTTCTCATTTTGAGTTACATGCAAACCTATGTTGCCGGCCGGTGTGGCCGTGCGGTTCTAGGCGCTTCAGTCTGGAACCGCGTGACCGCTACGGTCGCAGGTTCGAATCCTGCCTCGGGCATGGATGTTTGTGATGTCCTTAGGTTAGTTAGGTTTAAGTAGTTCTAAGTTCTAGGGGACTGATGACCACAGATGTTAAGTCCCATAGTGCTCAGAGCCATTTGAACCACTTTGAACCAAACCTATGTTCATGCGTACAGTGGAATCCCACACGTTTCTCGGATAATCAAGATCTGCTTCTTATACGTATTTTTAAATAATACAAACACAGGAGCATCATGTCTAGTCCATTTCGTGCTATTCTATCGCCCCTTAACATTCATTCCATGAACATGACGTGATTTATATCTATTAATTGACGAGAAAAACGGCGTTAATAGTGAATTATCATATTTCTGAGACACTTCAACTCATTGTGGTGACGAGAATTTATTCTCAGGCATACGATTGAATCTGGGTCTCCAGCACGAACAATATTTCGCTGAATGACTGGAAAAAAAATAAAAAATAAGAAAATGAATGTTTCCTGCACTTCATGCGTCAGTTCCCACTAATTTGGGGTCGAGAAAAACGAATATGACAATGAAAAATTTTTCTTAGCTCTGGTTTCAGTAATACACACGAGGTGGAAGTATTTCATATTAACGGATTAAGAGAAAAAGATACATTTTAATTACATCTGTTAACAACACTGAAAGTGTATTCTAATTTCTTAAAATGATAATTACATTTTAAGAGCTCTAACTTTCTGGAAGAATACCTCGCAGACGGTTGGGTCTGAAAAGAATCACGTGGTGACTGCATGCCTCTTGTCCTGGCCGGCCGGCGTGGCCGAGCGCTTCTAGGCGCTTCAGTCTGGAACCGCGCCACCGCTACGGTCACAGGTTCGAATCCTGCCTCGGGCATGAATGTGTGTGATGTCCTTAGGTTAGTTACGTTTAAGTAGTTCTAAGTTCTAGGGGACTGATGACCTCAGATGTTAAGTCACATAGTGGTCAGAACCATTTGAACCATTTTTTTTGTTGTTGTCCTGATCAAATATTTCTCCATGTTTATCACTGACTGCTCCTCAACTGGGAGGGAGAAAATCTAGGTGGGAATGGAGAAAATGGCTTTTATGGGGCATGTTGCATCCAAGGTTACGGTATCTTTGTAGGAGCACTGTCACCAAGATAGTGTAGTTACCATAGCTTTTGTTGCTTAAAAATCCACGAACAACTCCCTTGAAGGCCTCCCAAGCTTCCCTTTCTTTCCCCTCCAAAACTTGGTCAAATGCAGTATCCTTTACAAGGTCCCGAATTCCGATAAAAATACCTTCCTTAACTTTTGCATCACTTAATTTCGGAAATTTTGCTCTTATGTACTTAAAGGCTCTCCCTTCTTCGTTCACGCCTTTGACAAAATGGTTCAAATGGCTCTGAGCACTATGGGACTGAACAGCTGTGGTCATCAGTCCCCTATAACTTAGAACTACTTAAACCTAACTAACCTAAGGACATCACACACATCCATGGCCGAGGCAGGATTCGAACCTGCGACCGTAGCAGTCGCATTGTTCCGGACTGCGCGCCTAGGCCTTTGACAAAATTTTTCATCAAACCCAGCTTGATATGCAGGGGTGGAAGATGCTCGGCACCGACATTTTTCTCGCTAGGGTTAAGATTTCTTGCAGGCCAGTCTACCAGGATGAATTTCCCATCCCTACTGTCCAACATACATAAGAAGCAGCAATGTTTTGTGTACCCCAGTTGAATTCCTAAGAGTATGGCAATGACTTTTAGATAACCACAGATTTTCCATTTGTGTTCATGATATTTGACTGAGTCGAAGACGGCTGTCATATTTACGTATGTCTCCTTCATGTGAACGGCATGACCAACAGGAATAGAAGGAAGACGGTTGCCATTGTGAAGTAACACAGTGCCGGCCGCGGTGGCCGTGCGGTTCTAGGCGCTGCAGTCCGGAACCGTGGGACTGCTACGGTCGCAGGTTCGAATCCTGCCTCGGGCATGGATGTGTGTGATGTCCTTAGGTTAGTTAGGTTTAAGTAGTTCTAAGTTCTAGGGGACTGATGATCTAAGATATTAAGTCCCATAGTGCTCAGAGTCATTTGAACCATTTTTGAAGCAACACAGCTTTCATACTAAGATTGGAGCAGTCTATGAACAGCCTTCATTCAGAAGGATCATGGTTCAGACTCAAAGATTTCATCAACTCAATGTCGCAGCAAAAAACAAGACTGCTTTTCTTCTCCCAAAAGGAAAGCAGTTCCATGTGACCTTTTCTGTACTGTGAGACTGTGACATCACTCTGTTGAAGATATCAGTGCTGTAGTCGAGACCCAAGAATTTCTGCTTTCTCCTTTGACAGGCCAAGGTCTCTAATTAGATCACTCAATTCCACTTGACTCAGTCTGTGCAGCTCATCATCTTTTCCCTCAAAATCAGGGACACGGGATGTGGATAGCTTATTTGGTTCTTCTTCTTTCTTGTTCCACGCTGTCTTTACTTTCTACTTCAAACACGCAATTTTCGGTTGGAGTAGGAACTGGTAAACTGTCTGAATGCGGAATGGGTCGATTAGCAGATCAAAGATTCGGGTACTGAACTGTTCTTCTTTCCTTCGTAGACAGTTCTGCCTTTATAAGTGGAGTCAAGCAGAAATAGCTGTCATCTGTATGGTTTATAAGCTCCCGCCAAAAGACGGCACAGCAAAAGCCATAGATCATTTCCTATTTTCAGCCATTCTCGCAGCGTAACTGAACATCCGTTGCAACATATGAGCCCAAGAAAATGGTTCAAATGGTTCTGAGCACTATGGGACTTAATATCTGAGGTCATCAGTCCCCTAGAACATAGAACTATTAAACCTAACTAACCTAAGGACATCACACACATCCACGCCCGAGGCAGGATTCGAACCTGCGTAGCGGTCGCGCGGTTCCAGATTGAAGTGCCTAGAAGCGCTCGGCCACACCGGCCGGCGAGCCCAAGACTTACCCTGGTTTCTACTTTCTTAGCGAAATAATAGTTAGGTAGTTTTCACAAGAGGCGTAAGATTGCGTTTCTGTGACGAAACTTTTATTTCATAACAAATTTAACAAAAATTATTCACTTTTTTTACCAATTTCGCTCTACAAAAGCATTCTCAAACCAGAAATTCTGCTGTAATTACAATAGAAATTACATGCAACTCACAGCTACAGCAACGGCATCCATGTTTATGACTTACAAACAGCTTAAGAGCATTTGTGTTTTGTTATTGGACAGGTGTGCCAACTCCGAAAACAAAATTTCCTCCAAACTGAAAATGTTGACTGTAAAAATGAAATGTCGCTTTATCTCCAAAGCAAGAGCTAATCTGTCATTTTTACGGTGATTTTTTAATTCAGCAGATGAAAATACATAAGATTTAACCATTTTTATGCCCGAAACATTTTCATTCTTGGCCAGTGCGATCAGTGCATCCGATCAGAGCAACGTCGCCGCGTGCTGACATATTGTCTTCGCTGAATAACGAAATACTGCAAAGCGACGGCAATTTTTCTGTTGTATTTATAATTTGCTAACTGATGATGTCTTCAGGTCATTGGAAAGATCAAAAAGTGACACAGGGAAGAATTAGATACAACGCGGGAGGAACTGCGTCCTGCGTAAACATGTGAGAGCGTTGTTCGCCACTCGGGCTTTACTGCAGTTCCGCATTGCACACAGAAAGTACGACCTGACAGAGAAATTCAGACGGGTTACAAGATTTACGTGGAGGAACACTAGATGGAGAGATCCGCATAGGTAATTCTTCCTGATGAGTGAAGTTGCGCTGACAGGAACTGCAAGAGCCGTCGGGTGCTGCAGTGGACAAAATGCGGTACGTTTCCAGTGGACCCGAGTACGGACAGCCGTATTTTCTGCTGCTTTCGACTCTTTATTCGCCGAATTAGTCGGAGTTAGCACAGCGTCGTCAACTTGTAGGAAAAAGAGCTTTCCAAACCTTTCGAGGAAGTCGACTCTCTGCTTGCAACTCTTCGTCCGTTTGCATTACACAAGGGCTGAAGACACGGACTCTCGTAACATTACATAAAGCACGGGTACCGGCGAGACAATCGATAATACATATCCGACCAATAATGCTAAGAGTTTTATGCTCTAAATTAGGCACTGGAGATTTCCACCCAAATAAATAACTATTGCTTGATTTTTGTGCAGCTGGTTATCAATTTTCCTTTTTTAGAAAACTGATAAATGTCCACATTTTTTCACTCTCCTGTGCGTTCACAAAAAATTATCAAAAATATAGTAATTTTATGCCAATCATCTGGGCTCGTTTACTATCAGTAACGTGTTATGTCATTTGGAACTGGATCCTTTCGGCTGAAAGATATTTTGTCGAGCCGCACTTTATGTAGAAATAAAAATTTAAAGGTTCGTTTGTTCGTAATATTATATCTCCGAAAGTATTTCACCGATTGCTTTGGAATTTTGATACAACGTTGCATTCGAAAACTCGCGTATTTTTATGTACCTGCATCTAATATACAAATACATATTTAACGTAGAAAGGGGAAAATTAGTTAACAAAAATCTCGAAAATTGCTTTACCGATTTACTTCAAATTTTTGCTGGACGCACGAACAAACATTCATATGGACATAGCCCATATAATTGTTTAAACAATAGTGTACAGTTTTTCTGTCCAAACCATTCGCGACAAAGAAAGTGGTGCGTTTTGTTCTGCTGTGAATATGTGGGGTTTTGTTTTCTTTTCCGCAATCAATTTTATCTACGATAGTAGAATATTCAAACCATTTCAAAAATTGATTATCCCATGTATATTCTTTCTCATTATACCTGTTTTTCAATAATAATGGAATACACAACAATGTGCTGTTTTGTTTTCTTCCTCGCTGACAGTTTTTACAGAAAACTGAAAAGATGTTTTACAGCTTATCGCTTATAATTTTAATAATGCTCCGGAATCTGAATTTGGCAAAGTAGTAAACAAAGCTCAAGATTAGAGAGAAGAGGAAGATTATGTCTGCAGAGAAGGAGCGAAGAAATGGACAGAGAGAGGGAGAAGGAGTTGAGGGACACAGAGAGGAAGAGGAGGAGGATGGAGAAAAAAAGAGGAGGAGGAGAGATGCAGAGAGAGGTGGAGGAGGTAGGGACAGAGAGAGAGAGGGAGAGGAATAGGAGATGGAGGAGGCGGAGGAGGAGGAGGAGGAGGGGGAGGGGGACGGAGAGGGGGTGGAGGATGAGGAGATGGACAGAGAAAGGGGGCAGGAGGAGATTAGGAGGAGTTTCCAATTCCTATACACATTTAGTAACTGCTGTGTGTATAAGGAGATACTTTGTTGTTTTGAGACAGACAAGAAATAAACAATATGCTGTGGTTTTCGTCGGAGCAAGACATTTACAAAATTAATTTTATAAACTTGAAATACTCCCAATTTTTTATTGTATCACTTACGACACTTATAAATACGTGTCTAGAATAAATTAATCTTTCATATACAGCTTCTTGTTTTATAGTTACAATAGTAAATTTCTTTATGATATCCTGAAAATACGCGACAACATTGCAAAATATGCAAATCGAATGTGAACTACAAAACAAGAATGAAGTTTATTTCCATTCCACGCGCTCTGAGGCACGAAGAAAATTTTTTTTTCAGAAATCTGAGTGATTTCTTAGCCATGCGCCTTGTACAGAAACACACATGTTGATAGGAACTGACAGTACAGTGAAGTGACGTTAGGCCTATGTAGCTAAAAGCGAACGTCATCATGGAGACCTGGCCTGTCCACCCAACTAAATAAAACGCTGTTTGCTTTGTTTTTTCGCTACTTTTTATTTTCGAAGCGTCCCCAGGGCTGCACAACACAGGGTGGGGCAAATAAAGGTGGATACGATTGGACGTGAATGTATGCACATAACCACACCTACACTTACTTCCAGCGGGCTGGAGCATCTGCCCATACTGTCGGCCGAACGTTGGAGCACATGTACACAATCTTCACTCCTGACTTGCTAGCAAAGGTCAGCCTGGTCGCGGGGCTAGTTGGCCACGCAGGTCACCTGCTCTGTCAGTATGCGATTGCTTTGTGTTGGGAGACTTCAAGTCGAAGGGGTATCGCAACAAGCCTCATAGTATTCAAGAAATGTAGCAGGACATTTCGGATGAGACTGCAGGAATTCCAGAAGTCAGCCCTCGAGCTGCCTTCAGCAACAGGGCCCAAAAGTGCCAAGAGATGAGTAGTGGTCACTTTCAACATCGCCTATAGTCAGATTAGTACTGTATTTCCCGTCCTCTGCTGTGTTTCTTTGAACACTGGAACTTTGTTCTGCAGGCCACTTTTATTTGACCCACCACGCACATGTTTGATTCTATGCATGTAATAAATGTATTTCCAGATTGAGTACTATATTACACTTTATTCTTATTCTCCTGTCGTTAGGTAAGGAAAAACTCTTTGGAGCGCAAATTTCGTAAGGCAAATTGCTGTTTCGTTCTACTTACACGGTACTTTGGAACTTGTTATCTCAAGTGCATCGCCCTGAAATTGCATATAATTGTCTATGGCGGCACATGTATATACTGCTGGCCATTCAAATTGCTACACCAAGAAGAAATGCAGATGATAAACGGGTATTCATTCGACAAATCTACTATACTGGAACTGACATGTGATGACATTTTCACGCAATTTGGGTGCATAGATTCTGAGAAATCAGTACCCAGAACAACCACCTCTGGCCGTAATAACGGCCTTGATACGCCTGGGCATTGAGTCAAACAGAGCTTGCATGGCGTGTACAGGTACAGCTGCCTATGCAGCTTCAACACGATACCATAGTTCATCAAGAGTAGTGACTGGCGTGTTGTGACGAGCCAGTTGCTCTTGCACCATTGACTAGACGTTTTCAGTTGGTGAGAGACCTGGAGAATGTGCTGGCCAGGGCAGCTGTCGAACATTTCCTGTATCCAGAAAGGCCCGTACAGGACCTGGGACATGCGGTCGTGCATTATCCTGCTGAAATGTAGGGTTTCGTAGGGATCGAATGAAGGGTAGAGCCACGGGACGTAACACATCTGAAATGTAACAACATCCACTGTTCAAAGTGCCGTCAATGCGAGCAAGAGGTGACCTAGACGTGTAACCAATGGCACCCACTCCATACCATCACGCTGGGTGATACGCCAGTATAACGATGACGAATACACGCTTCCAATGTGCGTTCACCGCACTGTCGCCAAACACTGATGCGACCATCGTGATGCTGTGTAAACAGAACCTGGATTCGTCCGAAAAAATGACGTTTTGCCATTCGTGCACCCAGGTTCGTCGTTGAGTACACCATCGCAGGCTCTCCTGTCTGTGATGCAGCGTCAAGGGTAACCGCAGCCACGGTCTCCGAGCTGATAGTCCATGCTGCTGCAAACGTCGTCGGACTGTTCGTGCAGATGGTTGTTGTCTTGGTAACGCCCCCATATGTTGACTCAGGGATCGAGACGTGGCTGCACGATCCGTTACAGCCATGCGGATGCCTGTCATCTCGACTGCTAGTGATACGAGGCCGTTGGGATCCAGCACGGCGTTCCGTATTACCCTCCTGAACGCACCGATTCCATATTCTTCCAACAGTCATTGGATCTCGACAAACGCGAGCAGCAGTGTCGCGATACGATAAACCGCAATCGAGATAGGCTACAATCCGACCTTTATCAAAGTTGAAAACGTGATGGTACGCATTTCTTCTCCATACACGAGACATCACTACAACGTTTCACCAGGCAACGCCGGTCACCTGCTGTTTGTGTATGACAAATCGGTTGGAAACTTTTCTCATGTCAGCACGTTGTAGGTGTCGCCACCGGCGCCAACCTTGTGTGAATGCTCTGAAAAGCTAATCATCTGCATATCACAGCATCTTCTTCCTGTAGGTTAAATTTCGCGTCTGTAGCACGTGATCTTCGTTGTGTAGCAATTTTAATGGCCAGTAGTGTACTATCGAGATGTTTTGAAGGGCTATACTCAACGCCGTGCAGGATCTCAACTGTCTCATGCAATTAGTGCCCGAGAGAACGGCCGTACTGTTTGCTAGGTTGTGCTGGATCGGTTAGCACTATGAGTCAGGAAATGAGCTTGTATGCTGTAAGGTGAGTGTCACCACTGCCAATGAGACGGCGTCTCGAGCACAGTAGACTGTCACTACGGCCACCGGCCTGGTATCTTCCGTGGATGCGCTAGTGGAGACGGAAGCGCGCTGACCCTGTGGTTCGGCCGCCGACAGCACCGCACAAAGGGCTGTCACCAAGCCTTTTCTAGAGCAGTTTCTGTGTACAGAAACGACGAACTTCTCCGTGTCAGGAGGCCCTGAGGAACAACGAACGACGACAGACTGAGCACATCACGTTCATAAGGAACCAGCACTTCTCCTGATGATGTGATATCCAATTGCCTACAAATGCGGCCACCGCTGGTTTAATTTTGACAGAAGCCGCTATGTTTCTGTCGTGTTAAGACTGGTGGCTGTACCTTGTCTTCGAGATCTTTGTAACTTTATGTTTCCGCAAGATGAGATAAGACCAGAAGCTGCCAGTGCTGTCCTCACCTATCTCGGTACAGAAGGTGTTCGAATGTCGACCTGACCAGCATGCTCTCGATATCCCCACTGAAAGGAAATGGTCACAGGTTGCGGAGCAGTCACATCCAAGACAGGTCACCCACTATGACTAATGACCTCAGGAATTGAGCTTAAGCAGCGTGTCAATCGCGGGTTGCCAATAAACACGAAGAGCAACTTTGCGGATGAATAACTGCAACTCTGCTAGACCACAATCTTGCGGCGGTCCAGTTCCGACAAGTGCCGTGTCTCTTACACGAGACACAGCATGATCTCATAGAACACAAGCACTCACGTGAGATTTCCCAATAAGGAACACCCTACTGCCGGCCGGGGTGGCCGTGCGGTTATAGGCGCCACAGTCTGGAACCGCGCGACCGCTACGGTCGCAGGTTCGAATCCTGCCTCGGGCATGGATGTGTGTGATGTCCTTAGGTTAGTTAGGTTTAAGTAGTTCTACGTTCTAGGGGACTGATGGCCTTAGAAGTTAAGTCCCATAGTGCTCAGAGCCATTTGAACCATTTTGAACACGCTGCTACATTACTGCTACCTACGGTGGACCGCCAATCATTTTCATATCCAAACATTTAATAGACTTAATAATTATTTGACGTTTGTTGCATGCCACTTCCGTGGAGCGGCGTTTTTAACAGTCAGCCGTGTATTTTGAATGAACTTATGGATTGGATTAAATTCGGCTACAGTACTTTCATACCAAACTTAATGTACAAAAGTAAAATTACGAACTACCAAGAAAGAAATATCTTTAAAGATAGAACATTCCCGCGTTACTCCATGTCAGCCCTTTTCTTCGCGAGCAGTCTACTTTCGAAACAGCCTCTTCGCTCGCGCCTGTGGGGAAACTCATTTTGTGCATGTCTCAAGGCCCGCCGGGTTGCGGAAATGGCCCACTGAAATCGAAAGCCCTGATCTGCCTACAAGTGCAACCTTTTTTTTTTTCCTCGCTGTGCTGTCATACACAACTAGCAGTTACGAAAAAGTATGACTGGCACTATTATTATGGGACACTGAACTCGAAGGCTTCTGAAACATATGACAGTCTTACGCTTCATAACTGTCGCTCACACATTTTACGTTAGCTTGCTCGTGGAAATAAGTTGTCTCGTTAGCTCATGGATCACTGTGTCTGACTGCCATGGCGAGGTCCCAGCTTCAGTTCTGGGTTCTACCAGAGATTATTCTTTGCCGGGAGGACTGGAACGGGGTTGGTTCAGTTTTGTGGCGTCAGTTGAGGAGGTACTTGAACGAGAAGCTGCGGCTTCAAAGGCCAGACACTTGGAAGCGACAGCTGAGCGGGTTCGGAGTTCCGTATCTCGCAAGCGATACAGCAAGAACTAGAAGGGACGGAGTGCTGATCTAAAAAAGCACCGCTTAGCTTCTTACTCAGGACTCGTTAAGAACACCCGCACCACAAAAAAAGAAAGAAAAAAGAAAACAACAACAGAAAACGGTCTGCTCCGCCTCACAGTTACTTTTCACTGTAAATTTTGACAGTTTTGCAACCAAGTAATTAAAAATTAAAAGAGAGACCTACTCATAAAGCGAATATAATCTATTACGAAACATGGAATTGTAAAAGAAATGATCAGAATAATATCCAGGAGTCTATCAAGTCTTGCGAGAAATGTCACTTATTAATAATGGCTTTATTCTAGTAGTAACGAACTGGAGCAAACACTTCAATGACACCTTGCTTCTGTTGCTATTGACCAAGGTAGAACAGTGATTTGCAAGGTGCTACGGAACTGTCGTAAATACAAATGTGAACGGCTGAGTCAATTAAGACACAAAAGCATTGTTCTCCGTCTCTTAGGGAAAATAAAACAAGTTATAGTTACACTATATTACCGCCGAAATTTTACCGTATTTTCCAAGAATATTTTTGTACTAATTCCTTTTTTTTTTGTAGTTTGATGATTGCGCCAACTTTTACTCTGATCGCAAACTGCCGGTACTTTGGTATACTCGTCACGGATTAAATTTTGATTGTGGCAGACTATACCGAGCCTCCGTATACCGAAACACAAGCCTCATTTCAATTACGAGGGGAGATCAGTAAGTAACGCGACACATTTTTTCCCTTTGCCAATTTCCGTTGAAAATGCGGAATTTGTTGTGAGACTTGGTTAATATTTCAAGATTTTGAACATGGCTGAAACAGCACCTGCTGAAATTCTTCACGGTAAATGATAACAGCCAAACAGTTGCAGGCTACAGATTTATTAAAATCCTTGACCACGGTTTCGGTATATCTAAATATACCTTCATCAGAAGTAAAATACACTACAATCCTGCAGTGGACGTACATAAAACAATCGTTGCAAAGGCGTCGTCAGTAGTTAAAACATGATCTCCATTTATACAACATAATTATGAACAGACGCCTTTGACACGATTGTTTTATGTATCTCCAGTGCAGGATATGATTTTAGTGTATTTTACTTCTGATGAAGGTATATTTAGATATACCGAAACCGTGGTCAAGGATTTTAATAAATCTGTAGCCTGCAACTGTATGGCTGTTATCATTTACCGTGATGGTTAATATTCTTTCTTCAGCCCCTATAATTACAAGAGGTTCCTATAGGTGGCAACGCTATACGTAGCCTTCGAAATAGCGGAGGTGTGTTGCAAGAATGGAGCTGTTATTAAGTTTCCTTTGGCGGAAGAAAAGAGCATCGCATACATACACTGTCGCTTGCGGAATGTCTGCCGAGACCTGACTGTGAACAAAAGCACGGTGAGTCGTTCGGAGAGGCGACTGTTATCGTTGCTAAGAGGTCGCGCAAACTTGTCCGATCTTCCGCGTGCTGGGCGACAGCACACAGCTGTGACGATGCGTTGTTGGAACGTGCGGACACTCTCATTCGAGGTGATGGACGGATCACAATAGAACACCTGGACGTCGCTGTTCGTAGCGCTGACACACTCGTCTGTCAGTTACGGTAGTGAAAGGTGTGCGGCCGCTGAGTTCCTCGTCACCTAAGAAAAGAACATACAGAGCTATGAAGAAGCACGTGCGTGGAATTGCTGCGCGTTACGAGGCGATCGTGAAAATTGTTTGTTCAACATCTTCGCAAGCGATGAAAATGGGCTCATCACTTCTAACCGGAAACAAAACGGCAACCCATGGAATGGCGCCACACAACCTCTCCTTCGAAGAAAAAGTTCAGAGTCGCACCTTCAGCCGGTAAAATCCTGGCGACTATCTGCTGGCACTCTGAAAGTGTTATCAATTTTGATGACGATCTCCATGGCTCAGCTATCAACTCGGAAGTGTACTGTGCTACCCGCAGGAAACTCAAGAAACAACTTGACAGTGGTCATCGCCAGAAAAACAAACGAATGTCTCCTTGTCCATGGCACCGCAAGGCCTCACACGGGCTTGCGCACCCGAGAGGAGTTCAACAAAACTTCACTGGACTGTCCCTCCTCATCCAGCCAACAGCACGGATCTTCCACCTCCCGACTTTTATCTGTTTGGACCAATGAAAGATGCATTGCGCGGGAAGCAATACGTGGATGACGGGGAGGTTACTGGAGCAGCAAGACTTTGGCGCCGACGTCGACCAGTGGAGAGGTATATAGGCCCTCCCTGTACAGTGGCGTAAGGCCGTCGCATTGAACGAAGATGAAAAAGAGGGTTTGGTAGCCAAATATTGGGAATAATATGGCGTATTGAGTTTAATAAGCCATGGCTGCAAAATACTAACACGAATTCTTTACAGACGAATGGAAAAACGGGTAGAGGCCGATCTCGGGCAAGATCAGTTTGGATTCCGTAGAAATGTGGGAACACGTGAGGCGATACAGAGCCTACGACTTATCTTAGAAAACAGAACAAGGAAGGGCAAACCTACGTTTCTAGCATTTGTAGACTTAGAGAAAGCTTTTGACAATGTTGACTGGAATATTCTCTTTCCATTCTGAAGGTGGCAGGGGTAAAATACAGGGAGCGAAAGGCTATTTGCAATTTGTACAGAAAGATGGCAGTTATAAGAGTCGAGGAGCATGAAAGGGAAGCAGTGGTTGGGAAGGGAGTGAGACAGGGTTGTAGCCTATCCCCGATGTTATTCAATCTGTATATTGAGCAAGCAATTAAGGAAACAAAAGAAAAGATCGGAGTAGGTATTAAAATCCATGGAGAAGAAACAAAAACTTTGTAGTTCCCGATGACATTGTAATTCTGTCAGAGACAGCAAAGGACCTGGAAGAGGAGCTGAACGGAATGAACAGTGTCTTCAAAGGAGGATATAAGATGAACATCAACAAAAGCAAAACGAGGATAATGGAATGTAGTCGAATTAAGTCGGTGATGCTGCGGGAATTAGATTAGGTAATGAGACGCTTAAAGTAGTAAATGAGTTTTGCTATTTGGGGAGCAAAATAACTGATCATGGTCGAAGTGGAGAGGGTATAAATTGTAGACTGGCAATGGCAAGGAAAGCGTTTCCGAAGAAGAGAAATTTGTTAACATTGAGTATAGATTTAAGTGGCAGGAAGTCGTTTCGGAAAGTATTTGTATGGAGTGTAGCCATGTGTGGAAGTGAAACATCGACGATAAATGGTTTGGACAAGAAGAGAATAGAAGCTTTCGAAATGTGGTGCTACAGAAGAATGCTGAAGATTAGATAGGTAGATCACATAACTACTGAGGAGGTATTGAATAGAATTGGAGAGAAGAGAAATTTGTGGCACAACTTGAGTAGAAAAATGGATCGGTTGATAGGGCATATTCTGAGGCATCAAGGGATCACCAATTTAGTGTTGGAGGCCAGCGTGGAAGGTAAAAATCGTAGAGGGAGGCCAAAAAATGAATACACTACGCAGATTCAGAAGGATGTAGGTTGCAGTAGGTACTGGGAGATGAAGAAGCTTGGACAGGACAGAGTAGCATGGAGAGCTGCATCAAACCAGTCTCAGGACTGAAGACCACAGCACCAACACATGGTGTACTGAACTTCTGAATAAAAGCAACCCGTTTTCAGAAAAGAAATGTGTTACATTATTTGTGGAACGACCCTCGCAATTCACAAGAAATAATCTCTGGCGCAGGATATACGTAAGTTTCAATCACTGACAGCAACGTAGTTCTACTTACCTGTTATACTAGGACACCCTAATGGAGAAAGTGAAGAATTGGAGAGATAAAGTAAAAAAATGCTGCTCTGCGTCAAAGATATGGGCTTTCAATAATCATAGAGAATATATGTGTTTAGGTCTGTAATTTCAGTGCAATATATTGCAGGCAACAAATATTCGAAGCCGAGAACAGTGCTCTAAAATGATGTTTACAAGGCAAGAGCTTAATCCTCAGACTACCCATGAAGGAGATTGTTGATACCAGTGGGACAGAAGTTAATCCATGAACAACAGGCTGCCGTCCCGCTCGTTCAGAACTCAACTCACGATGTTTAGTTTGAAAACGTATTGTTAGATGGAAGGATTAGCGTTGTTATGAGGCGGGAAAGAGCTTTTTACACTATTGTATCTTTCTTGCCTCACAGATTTTTGTACGTTTTGAACTATTTTGTGTTTATTTGTTTATTCTAGAGCTTCACACATCATCACATAGTACAACTATAATCCGGCAAGAAAGTACATCATATATCGTAGGATTTCTCTGATGCTGATTATAGACAAATATCAACAAAAGTTTTGCATCACCCCATTATTTCCAAATTCATGGCACAGGAAACAAAAATTGGCTGTGATGCCTGCGTATATATTCATTTGCAGTGTATCCAGATCACCAAACAAAAACCATTTTTAACGACAAAGTCGTCTTTTTTCGGTGCAGCCTTTTTCACAGTTCCCCTGAGAAAAGTCATCACGAGATGGAACGTCTCATTGCTTTTACCTAGCTTCAATCCGTCGTGGCTTACCATCGCTTAGGTCATCTCGTGAGCCCTGGTCCAGATTCCAGCAGTTCTAGTTCTGCAAGGTTCGCAGGAGAGCTTCTGTAAAGTTTGGAAGGTAGGAGACGAGGTACTGGCAGAAGTAAAGCTGTGAGGACGGGTCGTGAGTCGTGCTTGGGTAGCTCAGATGGTAGAGCAATTGCCCGCGAAAGGCAAAGGTTCCGAGTTCGAGTCTCGGTCCGGCACACAGTTTTAATCTGCCAGGAAGTTTCTGGTCCAGATTCTCCCACTCTTCAATGGCGATTCTGCGTGAGCTGAGCACAGTACGTGGTCGTTGTCGACGACCATAAACAACTCGTTTCAGTTGCTACGACACATGTTCTGTTGGGTTCATGTCCAGAGATCAGGCAGGCCACTCCATTCTGGGGATCCTATCACGATGACTGAACGTGTTCACGAGATCTGCACGACAGGCAGCAAAATTTTGGCGATCCGGTGCCACTAATAGTTTCAGAATGTTGTCCCTGTGCCGTAGATCACTGACAGGCCCCCTAACGTGAGGTGTACAGTGCCACTATGTGATACTACCACCGCCTTATTGCACATACGGAACACAGTGTTGAAGGAGTTCGCTATTGCAAGGTTGTCACCAGACACGTTTCCTGCGATTGTCGTGATTGAAAAAGATCCCCTTTCATTCACAAACTACACCCGACTGCAGTCCTGGGGTGTCCGTCTGAATGATTTCTTGCCCTTCTGTAACGGAGTCATGGTGTTGTAGCGTACAATGTGGTGCCTTCGAATGTCGACGAGAATGGGGATTCGCATCATGACACTGTGTCCTAATAGTTTTATGTGATAGAAGGCGTTCTGAGCCTTCTACAAACGCCGAATTGAATACTGGAGCACTCAACCCGCGGTTCGTCTGCTCAACGGGCGTACAAATTGATCATCCTATGCACGTGTCGAATGTTGATGCCCTGTGCATTGCAGCTCCTCAATACTGCCTGCCAAATGGAACCGGCTCCATGTCCACATCGCATCACTTTGTCTGCAGAGCAAACGTCGATCAACTTGCCTGGTCGACGAGCCTTCAGGACCCGATCATTAGTCGCGATCGTCTTTTGTATCTTGATGGACGTTCACCCTGCTGTTCCCCAGATGTCTCTAATTCATCCACACTGATACGTCACTCGTACTTTCAATTAAAATGTTCCAACCCATTCGAATGCGGCATTCTACCTGCAGGTAACGCTCATAGTTACTGTGTGTACGTTTGCAAACAACGCCAGGGTTACTCTTCCGATCGGCAGAGGAACAGTCACAGCACCAACACATTTGCACGACATATCTGGGTGATGCAACACTGGTGTGTGTATGTCCTAGTGGTACTGAAAACATGACTTTCTTCAGGTTGATTCTTACAGCTATTCTTCTTTTTAAATTTCAGGTATTTGAAATGAATAATAAAATTAAATTAACGTATGAAGTCATAAGGCATCGAAAGCAGAAGGAATCTGACGATGACTTCTGTGAATTCTCTGACTTTTCTGCAGATAGCTCAGGTGAAGAATACAATCCTGGGCAGTGATGAACAGAATCAAGATGAAAAGAAAAAAAACTAAACAAGTTCAAGTGAAGGACGTGAGGTGAGTTCAGAAGAAAGATCCAGTTCTGCACCACCACCACTCCAAAACTGCGTTTATTCCACACCAAACCGCGTGCTTGGTGCATCGACACACCACCCCTCAAGCTCAAAAACACAATCATTATGACCAATAAATAGATCTTCTGATTAAATCTACTATTTTCTACAGTTCTCGTTGCTCGATTAACATTCATTAGTCATTGTACCAACAAACGTTTAGATATATTACGCAGAAATAAAAAGAAGGCAATAGAGGTCACTGATTCAGGTGAAATAATTTTATTGCTTGGTTGCATTCTTTAATGAGTTATAACACACTACCCACTCTCTGATTAATGGTCACACAGTAAATGTGTGGGTAATGGGGCAATAAAATCATCAACTGCACGTAACAGTTCTGTTGTCAACGATACCCAACGACCTGGAGGCTCTTCAGAAACATATGAGGTTATTCCTTGTGTCAAACACGGCTTTTCTAAGCGAGGAGAAGAAATCAGTGTTCAGATGAATCTATGGCTAACTTCTAAAGGAGAGCTGTTCTGAAGCAACACCCGCCCCCCAAACCCATAAAGCCAGGTTACAAAATTTGGAAACGAGGTGATGCTGTAACTGGGTAGCCATGTGATCCCACTCTTCATGCGCGTAAACATTAAGGACAAAGCCTTATAGACCGGAACGCACCAGTTGAGAGAGTTGTCCTGACATTGTCAAATACAGTCACAAATCAACATGTCACACTTGTTTTTGACAGATATTTCACAAGTGTCAGTTTGCTAAATACTATCAGTTTACCTGCAGTGTGTACTGTCACCACGTCAAGAAAAAACATCGCGAGGTTCCAATGACAATTGAAAAGAGGGGAGTCTGAATTTCTTGCGAACCCACAACAAACGTCAGCACCAAAATGGCAATTGTCATGCTGCTACTGTAGCCAAAGCTAGTCGTTAGCAAAAGGAAGGAAGTAAGGTGGACATAATTTGTCGAAACCGAATGTGCTTCTATAAAAAGAACATGGGGAGAGTTGATACAGCTGACCAGAAAGTTTCCGGTCGGAGAGGCCGTGCGGTTCTAGGCGCTACAGTCTGGAACCGCGAGACTGCTGCGGTCGCAGGTTCGAATCCTGCTTCGGGCATGGATGTGTGTGGTGTCCTTAGGTTTAAGTAGTTATAAGTTCTAGGGGACTAATGACCTCAGAAGTTAAGTCCCATAGTGCTCAGACCCATTTGACCAGAAAGTTGCTGTGTATGGCTTTGATCGACGCTTCAACAAATGACGGAAGAAAATCTTCCACCAATTGCTGATGGTGTCTCTTATCTGTGCTTGGATTCTGTTTACTGAGATCACCAGGAAGAACGTGAAATCGATGCACTTTTTCGTCCCACTTGCTGGAAAAATGTTGACAACTGGGAAAGAAAATACCCATGTAAAGCGAAAGAAGAGCAGACATAGGGCATTAAAGGTAGCATAACGTATGCCTAATGTAGGTGACCGCTTGCCCATCGTAGACACTACTAGAAGACGGTGTGCAAGATGTGCAACAAATAAGATCGGGAAAAAGAACCTGAACACTTTGTACACTGTCCCAAATACCAATGTGCAAACATTATTTTACGTCTTATCACATATAAACATGATGAAGTTTATATCTGCACACACTGTTTGTGTTCATCTTTGAAAATAATGTATTTTATATGCTACTAGTTGTTTTCTTTCATCCACCAGCTATAATGTCAATGGAGCATATGGTGCCTCTCAACGAGACCAGTGGGTGACATGCAGGTATGTCACATCTCGAAAATGCCATTGTTCGTATGGCTATATCAATGAATGAGCTCTACGAAGACTACCCAACGTGTACGCAATGAAATGAACTCTACATCTATATCTACATACATACTCCGCAATCCACCATACGGTGCGTGGCGGAGGGTACCTCGTACCACAACTAGCATCTTCTCTCCCTGTTCGACTCCCAAACGGAACGAGGGAAAAATGACTGCGTATATGTCTCTGTACGGGCCCTAATATCTCTTATGTTATCTTTGTGGTCTTTCCGCGAAATGTAAGTTGGCGGCAGTAAAATTGTACTGCAGTCAGCCTCAAATGATCGTTCTCTAAATTTCCTCAGTAGCGATTCACGAAAAGAACGCCTCCTTTCCTCCAGAGACTCCCGCCCGAGTTCCTGAAGCATTTCCGTTACAATAGCGTGATGATCAAACCTGCCAGTAACAAATCTACCAGCCCGCCTCTGAATTGCTTCTATGTCCTCCCTCAATCCGACCTGATAGGGATCCCAAACGCTCGAGCAGTACGCAAGAATAGGTCGTATTAGTGTTTTATAAGCGGTCTCCTTTACAGATGAACCACATCTTCCCAAAATTCTACCAATGAACCGAAGACGACTATCCGCCTTCCCCACAACTGCCATTACATGCTTGTCCCACTTCATATCGCTCTGCAATGTTACGCCCAAATATTTAATCGACATAAATGTGTCAAGCACTACACTACTAATGGAGTATTAAAAGATTACGGGATTCTTTTTCCTATTCATCTGCATTAATTTACATTTATCTATATTTAAAGGTAGCTGCCATTCTTTACACCACTCACAAATCGTGTCCAAATTCATCTTGTATCCTCCTACAGCCACTCAACGACGACATCTACCCGTAGACCACAGCAACATCAGCAAACAGTCGCACATTGCTATCCACTCTATCCAAAAGATCATTTATGTAGATAGAAAACAACAGCGGACCTACCACATTTCCCTGGGGCACTCCAGATGATACCCTCACCTCCGATGAACACTCACCATCGAGGACAACGTACTGGGTTCTATTACTTAAGAAGTCTTCGAGTCACTCACATACTTGGGTTACCAATCCCATATGATCGTACTTTAGTTAGGAGTCTGCAGTGGGGCACCGAGTCAAACGCTTTCCGGGAGTCAATGAATATGGCATCCGTCTGATACCCTTCATCCACGTTTCGCAAGATATCATGTGAAAAAAGGGCGAGTTGCGTTTCGCAGGAGCGATGCTTTATAAAGCCGTGCTGATGCATGGACAGCAACCTCTCTGTCTCAAGGAAATTCCAACATATTCGAACTGAGAATATGTTCGAGAATCCTGCAACAAACCGATGTTAAGGATATTGGTCTGTAATTTTGAGGATCCATCCTTCTACCCTTCTTATATATAGGCGTCACCTGGGTTTTTCCAGTCGCTCGGGACTTTACGTTGGGCAAGAGATTCGCGATAAATGCAAGCTAAGTAAGGAGCCAATGTAGTAGAGTACTCTCTGTAAAACCGAATTGGAATCCCATCAGGACCTGGCGATTTATTTATTTTCAACCCATTCAGCTGCTTCACAACCCCAGGGACATCTATCACTATGTCCTCCATACGGGAATCTGCACGATCCTCCTGCGTGAAAGATTTCTCAAATGCTAAATTTAAAATTTCAGCTTTCGTTTTGCTGTCTTCCGTTGCCAGGCCAGACTGATCAGTGAGTGACTGGATGGAAGCCTTCGACCCGCTTACCGATTTTACGTAAGACCAGAATTTCCTTAATTAAAAGCTTAAAAGATGGTAATCTAAGGGCTAAGGCAGAATCTGCGATTAAAAACGTTTTCCCGAAGAATGTAACGCTACAGGTGCGATGGGATGGATGTTATGTTAGGTCATACTCTGCTGGAAAAAGACGATGACAGATGACGAAGCCTCTCTTGCGAATGCGGACAACATGACGACGTGCCAGCCCGTAGCTCCCGCCCCTGTGATGCACGCCACGCGCGTGTTACTGTCTTTGGTGCAGACAGCGGCGGCGTGCAGCGGAATTGCAGTGCGACGGCGCTTCGCGACACGCATCCTGCAGTGCGGTCCCGTCCCGGGAAGCATGCTGATTCCCCATGTTTGCATTCAATACAAAAATCTTTGAGGCTGCCTAGACAAGTGAGCCAAGTTCACGTACCAGGGTCGCCCACAGCAGATGCCAGTTCGACATCTCTTTAATATGCCGCCGACTACTGACGGCTGTTACGTGCGCAGCCCCGTCAAATTGCTGTTACGAAGGATTCATGCAGTTCAGTTTTCAAGACCCGATATTGTATCAGGAGCCATACTGGAACTTCAAAAATGGTTCAAATGGCTCTGAGCACTATGGGACTCAACTGCTGTGGTCATCAGTCCCTTAGAACTTAGAACTACTTAAACCTAACTAACCTAAGGACATCACATACATCCATGCCCGAGGCAGGATTCGAACCTGCGACCGTAGCAGTCGCACGGTTCCGGACTGCGCGCCTAGAACCGCGAGACCACCGCGGCCGGCATACTGGAACTATCAAGAGACATATTACAATTAATTATAATATTTTTTTAAGAAAACATTAGGATAAAATAAAAGTAACCCATACAAAGAACAGGCAAAATGATTACATGAAAAACAACGAATCAAAATATCTCACTAAAACTCCGTCACAGGGAGTAAAACTGCTAAATTTTGGAATGCAGTCATAGCGAAAGAATTCTGATTCGAAAAAACTTTAAGTCGTCAGAATCACTTTCAATTTGTTGGTGTTTGTGTGGAAAGTTCGGAGAATCGTATTTTAAAGGGAAATTTTGAATGATTTTTACCGTAGATGGCTTTACCACTTTATAACTTATGTTTCTTTATTTTAACGACTAAGAATACTTTTTGTCTTGTTTGCGATGCTTAAGACTGCCCCCCCCCCCCCCCATCCTAGTATCTTGAAGTTTTATCGATTCAGAATTCATAGGCTATGAATGTACTCTAAAATTTCGCTGTTTTACTCCCTGTTCAAAAAAATGGATCAAATGGCTCTGAGCACTATGGGACTTAACTTCTAAGGTCATCAGTCCCCTATAACTTAGAACTACTTAAACCTAACTAACCTAAGGACATCACACACATCCATGCCCGAGGCAGGATTCGAACCTGCGACCGTAGCGGCCGCGCGGTTCCAGACTGTAGCGCCTTTAACCGCTTGGCCACCACGGCCGGCTTTACTCCCTGTCGCGAAGTTTTAATGACATATTTTGATTAGTTGTTCTTCATGTAATCATTTTGCCTATTCTTTATGTGGGAGTACTTTTATTTTTGCGTATGCTTATATGCACCTTAATTGCTAGTTTAGGCACATTTGTTTTTCGAGAATGCGCCTTGAAACGGTCGTGCGCGCCACCTGGCTACTTCTCGCTGCACTATACGCGGCACCTGTGTCTCTGTTTGTCATAGTCAAATTTGTATGCTGTGTTCGCCAATACAGACATTGTGGCGTTTGCGAGTCGTGCGGCGGTTTTCTAAGCGTGACCCTATCTTGCACTTGGTGTGCTCGAGGTAACGTACAATACGTGATGAAAAGTATCCGGACACCCCAAAAAAACATAAGTTTTTAATATTAGGTGTATTGTGCTGCCATCTGCTGCCAGGTATTCCATATCAGCGACCTCAGTAGTCATTAGACATCGTGAAAGTGCAGAATGGGGCGCTCCGCGGAACTCACGGACTTCGAACGTGGTCAGGTGATTAGGTGTCACTTGCGTGATACGTCTGCACGCGAGATTTCCACACTCCTAAACATCTCTAGGTCCACTTTTCCCGATGTGATAGTGAAGTGGAAACGTGAAGAGACACGCAAAGCACGAAAGCGTACAGGCCGACCTCGTCTATTGACTGACAGAGACCGCTGACAGTTGAAGATTGCCGTAATGTGTAATATGCAGACATCTGTCCAGACAATCACACAGGAATTCGAAACTGCATCAGGATCCACTGAAAGTACTATGACAGTTGGGCGGGAGGTGAGAAAACTTGGATTTCATGGTCGAGCAGCTGTTCATGGAGGGGGCTTGCACCCGTTGCTGCGTGGCACTATCATTGCGCAGGCCTACATTGATGTTTTAAGGACCTTCTTGCTTCCTTCTGTTGTAGAGCAATCCGGGGACGGCGAGTGCATCTTTCAACACGATCGAGAACCTGTTCATAATGCACGGCCTGTGGCGGAGTGGTTACACGACAATAACAGCCCTGTAATGGACTGGACTGCACAGAGTCCTGATCTGAATCCTATAGAAACCCTTTGCGATGTTTTGGAACGCCGACTTCGTGCCAGGCCTCACCGACCGACATCGATACCTCTTCTCAGTGCAGCACTCCGTGAAGATTGGGTTGCCATTCCCCAAGAAAACTCCCAGCACCTGACTGAACTCATGTCTACGAGAGTGGAAGGCTTGATATAGGCTAAGGGTGGGCCAACACGATGATTCCAGAAATACCGATGGAGGGCGCCACGAACTTGTAAGTCATTTTCAGCCAAGTGTCCGGATAATTTTGATCAGGTAGTGTAGGACAGACGTGAAAATTTTTCCCACCACCTATTTGTACTTTCTCGGTGCTACTGTCGCTGTTTCTCTCCTTTCACTTGGACCACATCATGTTTAAGATGTTTCATGACGCATGGATTATGTATCCGGTTACCATGGTCGTTATTTTACATTATATGTGGTTTCATGACTAGTGGGTGACATGTCCAGCTACTTTTACGTAAGTATTATTACTTTTAGTTCACGTAGTCTGCATAGCAGCGCAAGGTAGGACCACGCCCTTTTCCTCCATTTGTATGTACACTCCCGGAAATTGAAATAAGAACACCGTGAATTCATTGTCCCAGGAAGGGGAAACTTTATTGACACATTCCTGGGGTCAGATACATCACATGATCACACTGACAGAACCACAGGCACACAGACACAGGCAACAGAGCATGCACAATGTCGGCACTAGTACAGTGTATATCCACCTTTCGCAGCAATGCAGGCTGCTATTCTCCCATGGAGACGATCGTAGAGATGCTGGATGTAGTCCTGTGGAACGGCTTGCCATGCCATTTCCACCTGGCGCCTCAGTTGGACCACCGTTCGTGCTGGACGTGCAGACCGCGTGAGACGACGCTTCATCCAGTCCCAAACATGCTCAATGGGGGACAAATCCGGAGATCTTGCTGGCCAGGGTAGTTGACACACCTTCTAGAGCACGTTGGGTGGCACGGGATACATGCGGACGTGCATTGTCCTGTTGGAACAGCAAGTTCCCTTGCCGGTCTAGGAATGGTAGAACGATGGGTTCGATGACGGTTTGGATGTACCGTGCACTATTCAGTGTCCCCTCGACGATCACGAGTGGTGTATGGCCAGTGTAGGAGATCGCTCCCCACACCATGATGCCGGGTGTTGGCCCTGTGTGCCTCGGTCGTATGCAGTCCTGATTGTGGCGCTCACCTGCACGGCGCCAAACACGCATACGACCATCATTGGCACCAAGGCAGAAGCGACTCTCATCGCTGAAGACGACACGTCTCCATTCGTCCCTCCATTCACGCCTGTCGCGACACCACTGGAGGCGGGCTGCACGATGTTGGGGCGTGAGCGGAAGACGGCCTAAGGTGTGCGGGACCGTAGTCCAGCTTCATGGAGACGGTTGCGAATGGTCCTCGCCGATACCCCAGGAGCAACAGTGTCCGTAATTTGCTGGGAAGTGGCGGTGCGGTCCCCTACGGCACTGCGTAGGATCCTACGGTCTTGGCGTGCATCCGTGCGTCGCTGCGGTCCGGTCCCAGGTCGACGGGCACGTGCACCTTCCGCCGACCACTGGCGACAACATCGATGTACTGTGGAGACCTCACGCCCCACGTGTTGAGCAATTCGGCGGTACGTCCACCCGGCCTCCCGCATGCCCACTATACGCCCTCGCTCAAAGTCCGTCAACTGCACATACGGTTCACGTCCACGTTGTCGCGGCATGCTACCGGTGTTAAAGACTGCGATGGAGCTCCGTATGCCACGGCAAACTGGCTGACACTGACGGCGGCGGTGCACAAATGCTGCGCAGCTAGCGCCATTCGACGGCCAACACCGCGGTTCCTGGTGTGTCCGCTGTGCCGTGCGTGTGATCATTGCTTGTACAGCCCTCTCGCAGTGTCCGGAGCAAGTATGGTGGGTCTGACACACCGGTGTCAATGTGTTCTTTTTTCCATTTCCAGGAGTGTAATTGATTGATTTCTTTTTTCTGTAGACAATGTCCCAAAAGGGTGAAACGCGTCATTGACGCTAAATAATTTTGCAGCCGAGACTATTTTTTTTCTCAAACACTTTTAAACCGGTTGCTGTAACAGCCTGCCACGATGGAGTGGGATAATTTTTATTTCTGTACCGTTACACTCTGGAACAGCATGTGAGAGAAACAAATACTTAAAGCTTTCCATGCGAACTCTGATTTTTATTACTTTATTACCATGGACATTTATCGCTATGTACAGGGTTTCATAGTGTTGTGGGAAGAGAACCACTGCTCCGAATAACGTCATACGTCAACAGGGTATTACTGTCGTTGGTGGAAATACCACGGAACAAATAAATAATTAAATAGAAAACTAAAAATAACATAAATATAAAAACGGAAATTTTATCAATAGATGGCGCTGCAAGCGGGGTTTACATAAATGATGTCAGCTACAAATCACAGCTGAATCACAGTATGACGTCTATAGTTGGGTTAAACATTACGTCATCCGTATTGTTCAATGCGCCTGGCTGCACGAGTTCGGCTATCAACAGGTGTGGCACTGTTAGGTAGGTAGGCCCATCCATCACGGCAAGGTCGTATCACATCGCATGGGGAAAATCTGTTTTTAATCGTCCTGAGGCGAAAAAAAACCAAATACAAAGGAAAAATAAAAATAATATCGTTTCTCAATTGTTTGCGGCCAACACCCGCGTAAAAAGCAAACTGATATCGGGTTTTAACTAACCTGGGGCCAAAAACCGCATAAAAAGCAAAATGACACCGGTTTTTAATTGTCCTGGGGATAAAAAACTTCATAAAAAGCAAAATTACATCGGTTTACAATTGTTGTGAGACTGGCGCAAGACATGTTCAATATGCTGTACTTTTCCACAAGCTGAAATCGACAAATAGCTTGTTGCACAACAGATCGGTGCGTCTCGAGCTTCACGTTCAGAAAGCGTTGCGCAATGCGCGCCTTCAATTCAGCACTGAACATGACATCGTTCAGATAAACCCACAGTCCGGAGTCACACGGATTAAAATCGTGTGATCGGAACGGCCGGACTGTAGGGAAATGACGGCTGATAAATCTAGCATTTCTGAAATGCCTTTGCAGCAGCGGCTTCACTGGATGGCAATGTGGGGAGGAGCGCCTTCTTGCAAAAAAATTTATCCTACCCACACATCCACGTTGTACAAGGGCTGGAATGACGTTGGTGCACAGAGGACACTCACAGCGTTTAACAACGACTGTACAGGTAACAGGACCCGCAGGACTCACCTCCTGGAATAAATACGGTCCAACAATAAACGATGCTGTCAGCCCGCACCGCAAGGTCTACCTTTGCAGAATGAAGTGGTACCGGATTTTCCGCTGCCCATATTCTGCAATTCTGCGTATTGACATGTTCTTGGAGATGGAAATGGGCTTCGTTTGACCACAGAATGTTCCACTACCATTCATTCTCCACTTCCACGAGAGCAAGAAATTCCGTAGCGAACCTTCATCTTGTTGGCAGGTCAGCAGGAAACAACTTGTGAACATGGATGATTTTGTATGAACAGTAGTGCAGATTTTACGCACTGTGCTCGCAGGCATGTCTAATAATCAGGCAATTCCCCGTGCAATGCATGTCTGCACACCACTACTCGACTGTTCCTGCAATTCTGGGACCACATCTTCGTCACACTTTGGATCAACTGTTTTCTCTCTCTCTGCCATAATGTACTACAAAAGAGACTGTGTTATTGAATTGTTTACGAACTTCCAGCATGCTGGAGTAACTTCGGTTAGCAACTTCTGCTAACCAATAGATCGAAAAACCAGTCCAGGTTGCAGATATTTTTATTTCTCATTCCATGTCTAGTTTCGGGCCGAGACCAATTTTCAAATCAACATAACAAAGTCAAAAAATGCCTAATGAACATTTGCAGTGCATACAGGTAATTATGCACGAAACTGCTCATCGAGTGAAAAGTAAAATATTTGCAATTTGGACTGGTTTTTCGTTGTATTGGTTTTCAAATTGTATCATCATTTTTTCCTGGCCCTTGCTACAGTACTGGCCATTAAAATTGCTACACCAAGAAGAAATGCAGATGAAGAACGGGTATTGATTAGACACATATATTATACTAGAACTGACATTTTATTACATTTTCACGCAATGTGGGTGCATAGATCTTGAGAAATCAGTACCCAGAATAACCACCTCTGGCCGTAATAACGGCCTTGATACGCCTGGGCATTCAGTTAAACAGGGCTTGGATGGCGTGTACAGGTACATCTGCCCATGCAGCTTCAACACGATACCACAGTTCATCAAGAGTAGTGACTGGCGTATTGTGACGAGCCAGTTTCTCGGCCACCATTGACCAGACGTTTTCAGTTGGTGAGAGATCTGAAGAATGTGCTGGCCAGGGAAGCAGTCGAACATTTTCCGTATCCAGAAAGGTCCGTACAGGACCTGCAACATGCGGTCGTGCATTATCCTGCTGAAATGTAGGGTTTCGCAGGGATCGAATGAAGGGTAGAGCCACGGGTCGTAACACATCTGAAACAACATTCACTGTTAAAAGTGCCGTCAATGCGAGCAAGAGTTCAGCGAGACGTGTAACCAGTGGCACCCCATACCATCACGCCGGGTGATATGCCAGTATGGCGATGACGAATACACGCTTCCAATATGCGTTCACCGCGATGTCACCAAACACGCCTGCGACCATCATGATGCTGTAAACAGAACCTGGATTCATCGAAAAAAGTGACGTTTTGCCATTCGTGCACCCAGGTTCGTCGTTGAATACACCATCGCAGGCGCTCCTGTCTGTGACGCAGCGATAGTTCATGCTGCTGCAGACGTCGTCGAACTGTTCGTGCGGATGGTTATTGTCTTGGAAACTTCCCCATACGTTGACTCAGGGATCGAGACGTGGCTGCACGATCCGTTACTGCCATGCAGTGATACGAGGCCGTTGGGATCCAGCACGGCGTTCCGTATTACCCTCCTGAATACACCGATTCCATATTCTGCTAACAGTCATTGGATCTCGACCAACGCAATCGCGATAGGCTACAATCCCACCTTTATCAAAGTCGGAAACGCGACGGTACGCATTTCTCTTCCTTACAAGAGGTATCACAACAACGTTTCACCAGGCAACGCCGGTCAACTGCTGTTTTTATATGAGAAATCGGGTGGAAACGTTCGTCATGTCAGCACGATGTAGGTGTCGTCACCGGCGCCAACCTTGTGTGAATGCTCTGAAAAGCTAATAATTTGCATATAACAGCATTTTTTCCTGTAGGTTAAATTTCGCGTGTGTAGCAAGTCATCTTCGTGATGAAGCAATTTTGATGGCCGGTAGTGTAGATATCGGATCAATGCCTCTCCTCATTCCCTTGAGTACTCTCAACTGCTGCAGGGTAACTGGCACACAGTCACCGTTTTTGTGAAAGAGTTTGACCATCAGCGCTGGATTCTTCATGGACACAGCCGTGTTGGGCTTCACGGAAGCAAACTGAGGAACAGCCGCGCACCATGAGTCTGGTGGTGTGTACATTCTGACGTTAACACCACCATCTCTTGGTCAAATTTTCGTTGAAACTTTTTTGTTCCATAACGCTTCACTCTACGTCAATAATATGCATTGTATTCTGAGCAGTGGTTCTTTTTCTAGAGCGTTTTGAAACTGAAAATTTAATTATGGACAACTTATAAGTGGGAGTGGAAGAAATATTTTCGCATACGAAGGAGGGAGCTGGTGATCGAAATTTCGTGAAAGGATCTCACTGCAGCGGGAAACGCCTTTGTCTCAATGGTTGCCACATAAGCTCACGTATGACATCCGTGGAATTCCCTAACAACCTTAGTAAGGCCAACCACTTTGCCTCCTACCTCTCCAATGTCCTCTCCATCCCCGACGATCCCCAGTTCGATTACTCCCTCTTCCTTTCCAGTACTTGGACAACAATGCCCCTATCACTACACAGGATCTCATTACTACACTCCGCATAAAACGCAACACCGCTCCTGGTCACGATCGTGTCAACTACCGTCACCTTCGTAAAGCTCCTGTCTGTTTCCTCTCCACCCTGGCCAGGCTCTACAATGTAGTCCTGTCCACCGGCTACTACCCCGACCTGTGGAAAACCTCCCGTATCCTGATGTTCCTTAAACCTGGCAAACCGCCGTCCGCCGTCTCCTCCTACTGTCCCATCAGCCTTACCTTGGTCTTCAGCAAGGTCCTGGAATCTATCCTCACCCGCCGCATCCACCAGCATCTCCGCCAGCACCGCCACCTTCCCGTTACCCAGTGTGGCTTTCGGCCGTCCTCTTCCGATGACCTTCTCCTCCACCTCACTCATCTCCTTTCCGAACAGCTTAATTCCCGTCGCTCCGCAATCTTCCTCTCCCTGGACCTCGAACGTGCCTATGACCACGTATGGCATTCCGGTCTCCTCTTCAAGCTAGAAACCTTCGCCCTTCCCATTAACTACGTCTGTCTGATCGGCTCCTTTCTCTCCCACCGTCCTTCCTACGTCACCATCCATAACACGGATTCCTACACCTTTTTCTCCTCCGCCAGTGTGCCCCAAGGCTCCGTCCTCTCCCCCCTTCTGCACCTTTTGTATACGGCGGACAAGCCGCCGCCGGCAACCCCCGTCCACCTTCGCCAGTTTGCCGATGACACCGCCTTCCTTGCCCTAGCCCTCACCCTGCAGCGTTCCCAACATCTTCTCCAATCCCATCTTGACCGGTTCACCACTTGGTGCAAGCAGTGGTTGCTCAAGGTCAATCCCTCCAGAACCCAGGCGATCATTGTAGGCAAAACCACCCCTTCCTTCCGCCTCCTCGATTTCTATCTAACCATCTAAGGCCATCCTATCGCCCTCACCCCCACCCTTAAGTACCTTGGCGCCACCCTCGACCGTCGCCTCTCCTGGACCCCCCATCTCCGGTCAATCCAAGCCGTCTCCTCAAGCTCCTTTCTGGCCGTACATGGGGGTCTGGACCCCTCCACCATACTCCACACCTATAAATCCCTCACCCACCCTATCCTCTGTTACGCCCATCCGGCCTGTATCTCCGCCCCCATCCCCCTACCTTTTATAAATCCCTTCATGCATGGCTGTGTTGAGTGCCGCCATCTTGTTGCGCAACATGGTTGACCTTTAAACGGACTTAGTCGCAGTCGAGACTGCGATGCAGGATCGCGCTCTAGTTTTGACAGAGCGCGATCCGCTGCGAAAAAGAGCTTCCGGTGCAGCGACGCCCTTCCGGCGTGCGCTGATTGGCTGCAGGGGCGCCCTTATCAACCGCAACTTCCGCTGGCAGCCCAGTCTCGCTCGTGAGGCAACAGCATGCTCATTCGACTCGAGGCAGCCGCACAGTACACACAGCCATGCCTTACCGCAGCAGCAGCAGAAGATACAGAAGAAGGAGTAGGCTGCCAGTCTACAAGAATGTAGATACTTTTGATATAACACCAAAGCCGACAGGGCAACAACAACTACTTGGAGGACCAATTACTTTTGTAGGATGTAAGATTAATTTTTCATGTACAACTACAGAGATTGTGAGTGGTAATTCATGGTTGACTATTGCCATATTACAAGGAGGTGAGACACCCTTAGGAGGACCTGAGAGCTATAATGAGAGAGATATTATAGCATTCAGATCCTTGAACAGCATGCTCTCTGCCTCGCATATCGCATCCGTCTCCCCTCCCCCACGCAGATCCTGTATGACCTAATTCCATTCCCCACCTCCTCCTTTTCCTCGAACGGATACGGATCCTCTACACCTCCAGTAAACTCGGTCCTCCTCACCCGCTTGTCTCACCCATCCTCTCCCACCCCCACCCGCTGCCGCACCTGTATTCCCACGTCCCACCCGGTTTCCATCTCTCCACCCTCCTTACCCTCTCCCAAGGTGGCTTCCGCCAGCTCCCTGATGATGCCCTCCTCCCCTCCATCTACCCCTAGTATCAACTTTGATCCTCCCTCCCTCTTGCTATGTTTGCTCCTTTGGGCACCCTCCCTCCCTTCTCTCTCCTTTCCCCACATCCCCCCTTCCTCCACTCCTCTTCCCCTGGGCTTCCCCTCCCCCTTCCTCCCTTCCTTCCTCCACCTATCTCCCCTGCCCTTGGCATCCCTGCTCTCCCCACTCCCTGTCCCACCCCCCCTCCTCCTCTCTTGGCAGGTCCCTGGACTCGTACACGCTCAGTGGACATACGCGCGCCGGAGATCATCGCCATCAGTGTCTCGTGCGTGTGCCTTCGTGTTTGTGTTTAGTGTTCTTTCGCCGTCACGCCACCACCGTTCACCTGTGCCGTCGCAGTCATCCGTGTTTTGTGCGCCGTGTCAACAGGTTTTAGTGTTTTTTCTTGTCCAGCGTGAACGGCTTCGTTTATATTATTTTTTCGTGTCTACAGTTTTTTTACCCGCCATTTGTATTGTATCATCTGTACCTCCATTATGTTTTATATTGTATCACTCGCGGCTGAAGATCAGCGTATTATGCTGCTGACAGCCCACTTTTGTACAAGGTGTTCAAAATAAGAATAAAGAGAAAAAAAAATCCGTGGAACAATCTCCCCTATTTCGCGACAGTATTGAACGAGCTGCCGTTTCTTTTTTTTTTTTAACTTTTTCTATATACTACGTCAATCCAATCTGGAAAGCATTCCATACAGTACGGTAGCACTCCAGAAGAGGACAGAGAAGCGTAGTGTAGGCAGCCTCTTTCGTATATTTGTTGTATCTTCTAAGTGTTCTGCCAATAAAAAGCGGTCTTTGGTTAACCTTCTCCGCAATATTTTCTGTGGCATGATACCAGTTTAAGTCGTTCGTAATTGTAATCGCTAAGTACTTAGCTGAATCGACAATCTTCTAGTTTGTGTGATTTATCGTGTAACCGAAATTTATCGGAGTGCTTTTAGTACTCATGTAGAGAACCTCACACTCTGCATTCTTTAGTGTCGTCACCGATCAACCTTTACACGATAATTTCACTCCTTGCTTCTTCATTAACTGAATACACAGATACACGATGTATTTGTACGTATTAGCAAGTACAGATATATAAAAGCACTAGATATATTTATTTCTGATTCTTATTTTGAAATATGTAAATGAAGCTTTATGTAAATAGCAAATCAAATCTTCATCGGGAGTTACACTTGAGGACAGCCGGAACAAAAACGGATAAATCCACATTTGCTGTTAATACAGAAAGTAACAAATAGTGGTCTATGACTGGTTGCACAAGTTATGAAAAGAAGAAACACACCATGTTGCAGTAATAGGAAACACAATTCAGATTGTCCAATCGATTACCAGATTTCTCTTTCTATTACTCAGACATTAAACGCAACAAAGATATCTGGTTGCGGTGCGACCGCTTGGAGTTATCGGATCGTGCTCCGACCCCATTGGATATATCGGGTTTTCTGTAGGCACCGTAGTTCGATACTATCGTACTGCGACTATAGGAGTGTTTCGACACTGGTCATTTGCTGCCAGTCAAGTGAGGCAAACAGCCAGACAGTAATACGGCTGCGTCATACCTACACATAACACGTTGGCATTGTGGTATTATGGGGTGTAAAATGGATGAAGGACACATAGTGAAAGATATTAATATAGGCGTGCGGCGACCCAGAAGATGATAAAGGAAACCGGTATGTATAGTAAGCGTATTGTAGTACTACATTATTGGGGCACGTGGCCTTCATAGGTTATAAGGGTTGCTTGCTTTTTGTAGGTATGGTGATGCTGATCCTCTAGGATCAGACCTTGCATTGCGTTACAAGCATAATTCAGCAAAGTTACAATGTTCAAGAACATCGATGAAATATCTTCTTCGAAACTTGCAAAGGTTTTATAAGAATCATTCAAAAGTGGCACAGGACGTGTTCCTTACTCGTTTAATTGCAGCACATGCACCACGACGCCGAAGAGAAAGTGGAGTATCATCAGGAAAGGAAAGGAGGGGACGTGCATTTAGTACAACATGTGAGCAAATGGATGTAAGACAAAATAGACCTGTACGTAAGGAATTGTTTATGAAGGTGTCTTCCGTCAAAAAGAATAGGGAGTATGCAGTAGCTAAGACAGTGTTTGAGCGACGGATCCCTAAAGAAGGACGAGGTGGGGACCCGAAGTACGTAAAATCAGCTGAGAAGAAGGCAAAATTGAGAGAAGTTTTAGGTAAACTTCCAACAGCCGAGAGCCATTATAACAGTAGTAAATCAAAATGTATATATTTGTCCTGTGAGTTAAGTCAAAGGAAACTACAGAAGATATACGATTCGGTTCCTCCGCATTTGCAAATCAAGAAGTCTATATTCCACGTAGTCACCTTCCTCTGATGCTTGCAGCACATGCATTGTACTACCACAAAAAATAAAGGATGCAACTTATCCTCATAGGATGAGAGTCTTAATGACGGAGGAAGGAGTACATACCTTACGTGCAAAGGCATTTTATAACTTGTGTAAAACCAATGATCCTGATTCAGTGACATTCTGTTTTCACTTACAAGTTCAACTCCCGCCACGAACACCTATCCAGGAATCATTTTATGCACGACAAATCAATTTCTATATTCTTTGTTTCGTCGGAATGGACTCAAGGAACCCAACGTCTTATCAATGAACCGAGGACGTAGGCGGTAGAGGGATTACGGAGGTTGGTTCACCACTCCTGCATTACTTGCATTCCTTGGCATTGGACGGAACAAAAATGTTGAGATTATTCTGTGATGGTTGTGGGGTCAAAACAAAAATTCTCACATACGAGGGCAGTTCAATAAGTAATGCAACACATTTTTTTCTGAAACAGGGGTTGTTTTATTCAGCATTGAAATACACCAGGTTATTCTCCAATCTTTTAGCTACACAACACTATTTTTCAACGTATTCTACATTCAATGCTACGGTCTTACGCCACCTTCAAATGAGGGCCTGTATGCCTGCACGGTACCATTCCACTGGTCGATGTCGGAGCCAACGTCGTACTGCATCAATAACTTCTTCATCATCCGCGTAGTGCGTCCCACGGATTGCGTCCTTCATTGGGCCAAACATATGGAAATCCGACGGTGCGAGATCGGGGCTGTAGGGTGCATGAGGAAGAACAGTCCACTGAAGTTTTGTGAGCTCCTCTCGGGTGCGAAGACTTGTGTGAGGTCTTGCGTTGTCATGAAGAAGGAGAAGTTCGTTCTGATTTTTGTGCCTACGAACACGCTGAAGTCGTTTCTTCAATTTCTGAATAGTAGCACAATACACTTCAGAGTTGATCATTTGGCCATGGGGAAGGACATCGAACAGAATAACCCCTTCAGCGTCCCAGAAGACTGTAACCGTGACTTTACCGGCTGAGGGTATGGCTTTAAACTTTTTCTTGGTAGGGGAGTGGGTGTGGCGCCACTCCATTGATTGCCGTTTTGTTTCAGGTTCGAAGTGATGAACCCATGTTTCATCGCCTGTAACAATCTTTGACAAGAAATTGTCACCCTCAGCCACATGACGAGCAAGCAATTCCGCACAGATGGTTCTCCTTTGCTCTTTATGGTGTTCGGTTAGACAACGAGGGACCCAGCGGGAACAAACCTTTGAATATCCCAACTGGTGAACAATTGTGACAGCACTACCAACAGAGATGTCAAGTTGAGCACTGAGTTGTTTGATGGTGATCCGTCGATCATCTCGAACGAGTGTGTTCGCACGCTCCGCCATTGCAGGAGTCACAGCTGTGCACGCCCGGCCCGCACGCGGGAGATCAGACAGTCTTGCTTGACCTTGCGGCGATGATGACACACGCTTTGCCCAACGACTCACCGTCCTTTTTTCCACCGCCAGATCACCGTAGACATTCTGCAAGCGCCTATGAATATCTGAGATGCCCTGGTTTTCCGCCAAAAGAAACTCGATCACTGCCCGTTGTTTGCAACGCACATCCGTTACAGACGCCATTTTAACAGCTCCGTACAGCGCTGCCACCTGTCGGAAGTCAATGAAACTATACGAGACGAAGCGGGAATGTTTGAAAATATTCCACAAGAAATTTCCGGTTTTTTCAACCAAAATTGGCCGAGAAAAAAAATGTGTTGCATTACTTATTGAACTGCCCTCGTAATACACACCATCATGTTTTGGAGTGTCAACAAATCACCTGCACAATTAGAGGAAATAAATTTGACATTTCCAGTAAGAGGCCATAGCTTTCTCCTGGTAGACTGTGTATTAGTTCGAGTTGTGAAGCACTTTAGGACAACACCGGTTATTACACAAATTGACGAATATCAAACAATACACAAGGAGCATGGCACCGTACTAACCTTAGGACAGGACTATGTCTTACAAAATATTAAATCCCTTGGAGAATCGTACAAAAAGGTCCCTGGATTAAGGGACATAAAACGATACAACTTCAAGGAAAACATCATCATTCAGGAACAAGCGCAGAACAGACAGGCATAAACATTATTCCAGTTCAAATGGATCAGGAATTACAAGCATGAAACTGTTGCGGAAAGGAAGCGGTTCTGTATTTTGAAGGGCCGCAAAAACCATCCACAGACATTGGAGACTGTACATGTACGGCATAGTCTGACAGCGGTCAAGGAACATGACCAGCGAGGTTTGCTGGTCAAGCAATTTGGAAGGTACTGGGCAATGGATGCTCGTTTCCTGTGGTACAAGAACCTGCTTAACGACAGCGAAATCCACGAACAAGATGCAGATGAAGAAACAGTACCCGCAAATGAGCAGTGTGATTATTTGGAAGAGGAACTGACATTGATGATACAATAGGTATATTGAATTATGTAATTATAAAATGTGTTTGTTGCCAATAAAACCTGCATTGTGGTCTCAATAGTGTATTCCTCGCTGGACTAATCCATGGCGGGCGGATCAAAGTCCGATGATTCCGAGCGGTTGGATCAAAACCAGACGTCTCCGTATGTTTTCACTGAATGCCCTGCGTGTTGCATAAACATCTGTTGAAGGGACTACATTTAGGTATTATACCACATTAAGCACTTGTGCAACCGCAGAGTTAAGCGGTGTTTTCTGAGCGTCAAGTGCTTCCCGGGAGTTATCGGATTTTGATTCAGTTGAGTTTTTCTTCGTTGACGATATAAACACTTGATGTCGCGTTGTGCTGAAAATTATTTTGTGGCAACATGTATTACCCCCGTATCTCCATCCCAGCAGCTCAAACACGCGAATACACCAATAGTGGATTTATTGGGTTTCGTTCCGGCGCTCCTCACTTGAATTGGACTGAAAACAGGTCATTGGTGACTTGAAACGTAGGATGATATAAAGTAACAGAAAAAGTGAAAAAGAAATACGAGGGTTGTTTTTTAAGTAAGGGCCGTTTTTATTTAAAAAAAAAAGATACAAATACTTTTGTAAAAAAACTTTTATTTTCTGATTCTACACACTTTTACCTATTTTTCTACATAGTTGCCTTGTTTATTTAAGCACTTGTCATAGCGTACAACTAAGTTTTTAATTCCCTCTTCAAAGAATTCGGCCGCCTGCTCCGACAGCCAACAGTTCACGGCCGCTTTCACTTCATCGTCGTCATTGAAGCGCTGCCCGCCAAGATGGTGTTTCAGGTACCGGAAAAGGTGAAAATCGCTAGGAGCAAGGTCGGGGCTGTATGGTGCATGGTCCAAAACTTCCCAGCCAAAAGAATTAATCAAATCCCGAGTCTTTTGAGAGGTGTGAGGCCTAGCGTTATCGTGCAGGAGCAAAACTCCTTTTGTCAGCATGCCGCGCCTTTTGTTTTGAATTGCTCTGCGGAGCTTCTTTAGAGTTGCACAGTAGGCATCTGAGTTGATTGTCATTCCTCGTGGCATTAAGTCCACTAGCAAAACACCGCGCCGGTCCCAGAACACAGCTGCCATAATCTTGCGCTTTGACAGCGTCTGTTTGGCTTTGACGTTGACGGGTGAGGTTGTGTGTCGCCATTCCATCGATTGTCGCTTGCTTTCGGGAGTGATATGGGATACCCATGTTTCATCTCCAGTGACAATTTGACTCAACATGTCATCCCCTTCTTCCTCGTAACGAATCAAAAAGTCCAATGAAGTGGCAAATCTCTTCCCTTTGTGGTCCTCTGTGAGGATTCTGGGTACCCACCGAGATCACAGTTTCTTAGGGTTTAGGTTTTCAGACACAATTTTGTACAAAACCGATCTTGAAACTTGTGGAAATTCCAAAGAAAGAGTGGAAATTGTGAATCTTCTGTCCTCACGAATCTTTGTTTCGACTGCAGCCACCAAATCATCAGTGATCACAGAGGGCCGGCCTGAGCGCTCTTCGTCATGGACGTTTTGACGGCCATTTTTAAACTCTCTAACCCATAGACGCACTTTACCTTCACTCATGGCATTCGTCTGTTAACTGAATTTCTGCAGCTGATAGGCTTCACGCGGTCAAAAAACGTATCACTGACCGTATCTCACACGCGGCGGGTGATTGAATAATCGTAAACATTATAAAGTAGCACAGCGATGCGTACAAGTCAGCTACAGAGCTGCAACTTGCATCAGTGTGAACGGGAAGCATGCCGGCAAGTGGCGCGGTGGCTTGTTGCGGTGTCCGCGCGAACTACGGGACTATACGCGCGAACGGCCCTTACTTAAAAAACCACCCTCGTAGTTTCAAACAGATTAATAGTTACGCGAACAAACTTCACAAACGTTACCTAACTCCAAAATACTTTTGCAGCGATTACATACTTTTAAAACTTCAAATAGTTTCAGAAAGCATGGACCAGACAAGATTCTTCACATTAATTACTTACATTTTGTTATTATGGCAGCGTTGCTCGTTCTCATTCTCGTTTCACTGTGCAGCAGGAATATCTGTATCAAAGGCAGGTTTACTTAACCACACACCCAGTGAGGTACGCGCTGCATTCTGTTAGTAGTGTGTTTTCAGAGGCAGTAATAACTGGCGAAAGAGCAAACCTATTGACAAACAGAAATTGGGTGTGTTGTTACGATAGCAGTCTTTCAGAAATTATCAACGTCAATCAGGGGTGCTGCATAGCTATTATTATCTGTACATCATAGAGCACTTCATCTTCGAGTGGAGGACGGCAGGTTTCCCCGTAAAAATGAGAGCAGTCAGCTGGGGCAGTTGACTCGTACGAATACTTTAGAGACAGTTCAGACTCAAGCATAGATTATCAGATGACCAAATGCGTATTATTGTGTTGTTCATTCACAGCGGAAACAATCTCTAAGCAAAGTGTCTGCGTCGGACAGCCGGCCGGAGTGGCCGTGGGGTTCTAGGCGGTACAGTCTGGAACCGCGAGACCGCTAAGGTCGCAGGTTCGAATCCTGCCTCGGGCACGGATGTGTGTGATGTCCTTAGGTTAGTCCAGCGGCTAAGTCCCGTTCAAGGTCACCCGCCTAGCGTGCAACCAAGAGCAGCACGGCCACCAAAACAAAAAGTGAATTTTTCGATGTCTCTAGACTCCATAAATTACCTAGAAGAAATCTGTGACGTGAATTTCATATCTACGTTTCAGAATGTGAGTGGTAAAACATACTATCATGGTACAGCCACACGACAATACACATCTTTCAGGTACATGTGTATTTGATGCAGCGGTTCACCGACCAGGATACCTTGAAAGTCGAACCACCAGTTTTGCTAGTGTTATAATTATTGTGAGTAACGAAACAACTTTGACAAATAACAGCCGACGCCAGCGCTACACCCTGAAAGGCGAACTGTCAGTTTTGTTAAAGAACACGAATGAAGAAACACAATTACAAAAAGAGTAACATCCGTCTTTTTCTACCGTTGTTATTGTTCGGTATTTCTGCATTACTACAGGAACGGCGTCTCACTACTCCTCAGTATAGAACGGAAGGAAATTTAGAGTTTAGCACCTAGGTGATATGGAGACAATACAGAAGGGTACCCCTCACTAGGATTGTAAATACAATTCCGGTACTGTTTCTCATCAATTGTAAGTCAATAATTTTATTGTGTCCATTACTAAAAGCATTCATACAACATAGCGTCTGTGGTTCGAAAAATAATAAGTTTTGGTCTGGAATGAAATATTAACACGAAGTACCCGCTGATGGATGTTATGACTCCTCGCGTCTCGTAACTGGGTAATCAACGCCAGGAAAAGGAAAACGCGAAGTGTGGTTTGCGGATAGAGATACCGGTGAGGATGAGAAACTGTGACGGGAAGCTCCGCTGTTAAGCATCTTACGCGGCAAGAGACACGGCATGTCCTAGGTACCAAGATGTTTATACTCAGCGCAAGTGCCGGTAAAGTCTGGAACCTTAACCTTCGTCGCGTAGCAGTCTCAAAACAGCAGAAAATGCGTTATTCCTCACAGGAACAGAAAAACAGTCTCCTGTTTTGGATACATTCTTGTGTACGCATTGGCAACTAACATATCTCCATTGTGATCCAAAACTATTTACTTTTTCATTTAATCAAATTAGATTCCGTTTGCTTTTGTGATATGTGTGACCAACCATCAGCTTCATTAATTACCTGGCGGTAGCACTGTGGTTGATATTTGGACAGACGCGTAAAGCATAGGTCTTGAATGAGCATAAAAGAACAGGCGTCAGTTCGTGCAACTCTAAATAAAAATCCTAAGTAATGCAGTACATGGATGGGAGACCTGACTCCAGTGTCACCAAAGAAGGAAGAGGTTTCACTGTGACTGGAGGAATGATAAGTACAGGGTGCCACAGGGTTGTGTTCTGGGCCCGTTGCTCTTCTTGGTGTCTATTAATGATTTGGAGTCAAACGTAATAGAAGAGTCAATTTTTTTTTTCTTTTTCAAGTGACACAAGTAGTACTGTGAAAGGCGTGTAACGCATATACAAGGTGATTCTTACTAACGTATAAAAACCCCCGATGCGACGTAGATGACGCTGAGACAAGTAATTTAAGATAAGACACGTGGGACCACAGATGTCGGGAAATACCCCAAAAGTGGATGGCAAATTAATGGTGAACGTATGACATCATCAGGTGACGTACGTCGCCGCACGCGCAGGGGTGGAGCCTATCGGTCCGTCACACCTGGTCATCCCAACCCGAGTCAAATACACACGTGCCTTTTTCTTTTCATTGCGTTATACAGTTACGTACTTACATTGAGGTAATTGATATTCTTTATTTTGTTTGCCGGTGTTGTGGTCTCCGCTGGTTAACCGCTAAGTACAGTACTATAAAGACCTAACGAACTGCGTCACAAGTGTAGGCCTTTGTTCAGGTGTCTGAAAATTCTCTGTTATCCCTGTAGGTATATTTTATCATGGGGCTTGATACTGACTCATGCAGAAGAAACTGAAACATGCATTCAGTCAGCGCTGGAAGGCAAAACGATATACACTAGGAGGCATTGTATAGAAACGAGTGCACTTTTTAGCAGATATTATTTTGCAAGAGGATTTCAGCAGACGCAGAAACAAGAGTGATGAACTCGAAGTATTCAGATCCAGAATGAAGTGTTTCCTGTAGTGTGTTATTTATTCGTATACTCTGACTATTTTTTTAAAGACATTAATTCTATTATTTACGTATTTTCTAATCAGCGTACTGTTATACTGCCTGACCCTTCTGGATACCTCAGCGCGTTAAGGCGTCTGCTTCTGGGACACGGGGAAGCACACCGGCCTGGGACCGAATCCTCCCGACGGATTAGCGACGAGGGCCAGTGTTCCGGCCAGCCTGCATATGGTTTTTAGGCGGTTTGCCACATCCCGCTAGGTGAATGCTGGGCTGCTACCTACGACCCAGCTACGTTTTACACAATCTGCAAACATTCGGAAAAGGCTGTCGCATTCGTACTTGCCATAACACCACACGAAGAGACGTGATGTACGCAAATTCCGTCCGGGTGGTCGGGGATGGAGGGGGGAGGGGGGAGGTGGGGAGGGGGGCAGGGGGGGAGGAGTGGTGGGCTCTGGAAGGGCATCCGGCCACCCTCTATCTCTAACAATGTCAAACCTGAAACAATATGGCGACCGCTTGGAAGAAGAAGAATCTTGTGTGAACTGTGACTGGTTAACACCATGATCAAGTAGTTTTGGCACGCAAAGCTCCACGGAATCTCGTAAATAAATAAACAAATAGTTAATTAGACGTCTGAGTAGGGAAAACAGTGTTGGAAAAAAAGTTTATACTAAGAACAAACAAAGAGGACCTGCAACTAAAAAATAATTCTAAATCCGCAGTGGAAAAATGAGATGGCAGGCAGGTGATTTTCAGGGAACGTAGAAACACATTAAATCTGAGTACTATTGCAGTTAGTTTGCACATTGAAACGGGAGAAGGTAGCCGACATGACGCTGTGCGTTGTCTTGTAGTAATGATCCAAGCATTAAGGAAGCAGAATAAATCTGTTTAGTGAATTACAAATTAAAAAATTATTTCGATATCACTTTCAACAGAGGCGGATCCTGAGTCAAAATTTGGACCCATAGCTGAGATTATTGCCGTTCCTATGAGTGTAAATATTTAATGAGGATTACAGACGCTGTATATCCATGTTGACATTAAATCTATTGCTTCAGAAATTGACTGTATGAGTTGAGTGGAAACTGCTGCTGAAATGTGGAGCATAAGATGCATAAGTGTAATATATTGATGATGAAGCGAATAAAGAAAAAAAATATGGTTTGGGGGGAGGGGGGAAGCATGATGCATTATTTAGATCAGTATGCAGATCAAATAAGATCAGATTTAGATAAGAAATACATCCTAAACGAATGATTACGACGTAAATATTAACAATTATGTGCTTTTTACAGGAATGCAAATGTTAATCCTACAAAGAGAAAGTAAGATGTGCAGAGAAAATAAATGCAGCGAATATAAAGACAGTAGCATTGGCCAGGTATGTTTTTATTCCAGTCTTCTGTTAGTCCAAATCTTCCTTTCACTTCTCTGTGTCCACCTCCTCCCCCTCCCTTCTCCCTGCCCATCTTCTCTCCCCATGTGTCCCCTACTTCTACCCCCTCAACTCCCTGCCCATCTGCCCATCATCTCTTGGCCCTCTGTCATTCCATCTGCTCCATCCCCTCTCTGTCCATCTGCTCCTCCCCCTCTGTCCACCTCCTGCTCCCACTCATTCAATCCATCACGTCCCCTCCCTCATTCTCCATCTTCTCCTCCCCTCTCCCTGTACATCTCTTCCTTCCCCCTATCTGTGTCTATTACCTCCTTGCCCTCCTCCTGTCTGTCAATCTCCTCCCCAGCAGTATTTCTTTCCGGGTAGAAATTAATATGTACCGTTTTATCAGCGGCTTCGCCCGCGAACGCACAGTTACCGTATACACTGTCGCAAAAAAATCGGAATGCCCAAAGGAGTTGTGCAACATAAACGACCGCAAACCACCACCTTTTGCGTCTTCAGCTGCGTCATGCGTGTGCTCCTTGCAGGGCGGGCTGGAGGTCTGTTGTGTTTTCTAATTAAAGCCGGTTCTGCCTCGGTGTCATGGCCGTGTGTTGGATAGGAGGAGGCCAATTGAGGGCCTGCAACCGACCTGCCTGTGTGCTGGACACACCTGGAGTTATGGTCTGTGGTGCGATTTAGTATGACAGCAGGAGCGCTCTCGTGGTTATCCCACGCACCCTGACTGCAAAGTTGTACGTCAGTCTGGTGATTCTACCTGTTGTGCTGCCATTCATGGACAGCATGTAGGGTTTGTTTTCCAACAGGATAACTCACGTCCACATACCGCTGTTGTATTCCCACAAGCTGTACAGAGTGCTGACGTGTTCCCTTGGCCTTCTGAACCACCAGATCTGTCTCCAATCATATGAGACATAATCGGATGATATCTCCAGCCTCATTCACAAACAGCATTAACTGTCCTTGTAACCAAGTGAAACAGGCGTGCAACTGCATCTCCCAAACTGACATTCAACGTTCTGGGGGTTACGCCGGTTATTATTGTACCAGCGTCTCACATTTGCAATGGCCTATCTCGCGCTTACATTAACCCGTGTTCTTGGAATGTTAATCACTGAAATCTCTTTCCTAGACAAATGTATTCCCCAAATTTACACACATAATTCACGCGTTGTTGTTGTGGTCTTCAGTCCTGAGACTGGTTTTTTTGTGGCGGCGTTCGTAGCGACAAACAATTCGCTGTAGAAACGGCTTACGAAGTCACCGCCACACTTTTAATAGCGGGCCGACCGGTCCGCTGGAACAGTGAACAGAAAGATGAAAACCCAAACACTCTGATTAAATAAAAGTCGGTACTTATCTTTATTAACGAAGATACAGAAACACAGTAGTGGACTCCGTGTCTACAGAAATCTGTCTAGTTCGAGTGGGAGCGGCTAGGTCAGCGTCGGCTGACGACAAACCACAAATCTGCTGCGATGAACACACAACTGACTACCAAGTACACAATTCAGTGGCGAGTATACAACTGAGCGGCGAATACAGAACTGTCCTAGCGCTCGCGACTCCAGCGCTTAAGAAGCCAGAAGCCAGCGGTGGCGCGCGCAGACTTGCGGCGATTTCCTGTCTCGCTGGCGCTGCTTATGCGGACGGCGTCCGGACTTTGATGCTGCCAACCTTTTGGCAGCGGGCTCGGGTGGCATTACTGGCTAGGATATAACAGGTTTGATGCAGCTCTCCATGCTGCTCTGTCCTGTGCAAGCTTCTTCATCTCCCACTACCTACTGCAACCTACATCCTTCTGAAACTGCTTAGTGTATTCATCTCTTGGTCTCCCTCTACGATTTTTAACAACCACGCTGCCCTCAATACTAAATTGGTGATCCCTTGATGCCTCAGAACATGTCCTACCAACCGATCCCTTCTTCTAGTCAAGTTGTGCCACAAACTCCTCTTCTCCCCAATTCTGTTCAATACCTCCTCATTAGTTATGTGATCTACCCATCTAATCTTCAGCATTCTTCTGTAGCACCACATGTCGAAAGCATATATTCTCTTCTTGTCCAAACTATTTATCGTCCATGTTTCACTTCCATACATGGCTACACTCCATATAAATACTTTCAAAAACGACTTCCTTACACTTAAATCTATACTCGATGTTAACAAGCTTCTCTTCTTCAGAAACGATTTCCATGCCATTGCCAGTCTACATTTTATATACTCTCTACTTCGACCATCAACAGTTATTTTGCTTCTCAAATAGCAAAACTCCTTTACTACTTTAAGCGTCTCACTTGCTAATGTAATTCCCGCAGCATCACCCGATTTAATTCGACTACATTCCATTATCTTCGTTTTGCTTTTGTTGATGTTCATCTTATATCCTCCTTTCAAGACACTGTCCATTCCGTTCAACTGCTCTTCCAAGTCCTTTGCTATCTCTGACAGAACTAGAATGTCATCGGTGAACCTCAAAGTTTTTATCTCTTCTCCGTGGATTTTAATACCTACTCCAAATTCTTCTTTTGTTTCCTTTTCTGCTTGCTCAACATACAACGCATCTTCGCGAATTTCGTAGTGCAGTTCCTTTTTAACGCAACTCAATGTTTATGACGTCATATATCCTGATCTATGTGCCGTACAATGATATATTTTGTAGGTGAGTGAGTGGTAAATGTGTGTACTGTCTACAAAATATTTTACAAATCAAAGTACTAAAGAAGTACTAAGATAAAACGTCATGCTTTATGCGGCAGTTTTACTACAAAAAATATTAATAAGCGATGAACCTTTCATTATTTTGTGGGCGAGTCAGCAAGATAAAGTCTCTTAACGCTTTGAAATTATATGTAAGGTGCTCTCATTCTCAAATACTGGACTAATATATAATGGCTACTTCTGCGGAGTGGGATACGCTCCTTTTCCACTTACACGCCCACCCATTTCAGAGGTAGGTGGTTTTTACAGTGGTTCTTTCCAGGCAGTAAGCGATGTCTGCACCATGTTTGGTTAAAATCAAACCAGTGGTTTGGGAGGAGCGTGGAATATACATGCATACAGTTTAAAAATACGTATAGATTTTTAAAGAGATTAGTAATTAGGTTTATGGTGTTTATGGAAGAGTTGATTTCTTAGAAGAAAGCGTAAAATTTTGTGCAGGTACAATTAATTAATTAATTAATCATACGATAATTGACGATTTTGAGCAGGTAAGGAGTTTGGATTTGCGGGCTGACCGCACCCTACAGTGTTTACTGATAAATGGTAAAAGATTTCGCCGATAGAGTTGCTAAAATAGATAAAATTTGAGTTGTAAAACAGTTATCGCTGTCGAAAATTGAAGAGGGGTGGTTAATGCATCTCTTCAAAACTACAAATGCTTTTTCCCACTTATGGAATGCGAGAACATTTTGTCTGAAGGCCTGGAAAACCTATTTAGGGCAGTAGCTAAAGGACTTTCATGGTTTGGTAAAAAAGATGTCTTGCACAAGAGGGCGAGAAAAGAAAATTGTTGACTTCGAGATAGATGGCGACAGGTCCACAGATGAAAGTGATACATCGTACAGGCAGAGGGCACTTCTCGAAGCTGAGGTGCGGGCCTTACAAGAGAGATAAATCAGTGAAAATGTCACACTGATCGAGGCTCTGTGAAAGAAGAGAACACATTGTTTGTTGTACCTAACCCACGCTTGGGAATATGTTGGAATTTAATTGGATGGATAAAGTGAAGGGATTAACGACTGGTGAAGTTTCATAACATTGATAGTGCAGACTGTTTTGCGTGTAACTAACGTATTATGAAGTGAGGAAGAACAGCAAAACAGAATTATGCAGTATAGATGACGGAGTTGAAGTTATTACAGATGAACAATACGAAAATGGGCTCCAGATTCTGATGAGTAATTGAGAGTTGCCTCCAAATGAGTTGGAAAATGATAGCTTTCGAGACTTAATGGATTACTGAGTCCTTCTAAACTCGCTAGCAGAAAAAGAATGCAGTGGTCGCAGAGATACGTAGAACGGGAGAACGCGGACATATTGACGGCCACAATAGCTGCAAAGATATACATGACGAACCCTAATTCCATCGACAAAATTTCTGTGGTTGCTCAGGGATGTTTTCTGAGTATTTCACTACAAGGGCCCTTCGCTCTTTGGCAGGTCGTTGCAGAACAGTAATATAATCACTGTTAACTCGGTTTGCTGCCCCGGTTAGTTATGTCTCTGCAAAAATACTAACAGTGTGAAAGCTTGTATATGCAATAAACACAATGTACAGCACAGAAGACAAAGTAATGCAACAACGCTCAGATGCGAGAGTGCTGTGATGTGGTTGCCGTCGCTGCGGAAACAGCTCAGTGTAATTCCACTGTGCCAGTCTTCCATTACAGTCAGTGAACCTATGATCCCACACATGAGGTGCATATCGGCCAACTCTTCATTCGTAAATCTAGCCATACAGCTGTTTATCACCGTGAATGTACATTGAACACTATTGGAGAAACAAAGCCGAGTCAGAGTTGAGCAGTACTGAATGCAAGCTTCAGGACGAAGAGTAGAGTTAGCAATACCGTTGTCAGCAGTAAGCAGCATCACCGAATGGAACAAATTTGTATCTAAAGAAGGCACACAGTGCCTGCCATGGACATTTGCACTGTTGTGCAAATATTTTCAGTGCGATACAAGTACAAATATACATGAGGGTTAATAGTTCAAACAAAATGCAATTACTCTGTTCGGAAACACCGTTTACCTTAGACCAATGCACTAAGTAAACAAGCTCTGAAATCTGTGAACGGTCTCCAGATTCAACGGACTTCAGAACCACCCTTTGAAATGAAGGTGTTCGAGTGGTATTTTACATCATAATCTTGAATTCTATTGTACAGGGTGATTCAAAAAGAATACCACAACTTCAGGAATTTAAAACTCTGCAACGACAAAAGGCAGAGCTAAGCACTATCTGTCGGCGAATTAAGGGAGCTATAAAGTTTCATTTAGTTGTACATTTGTTCGCTTGAGGCGCTGTTGACTAGGCGTCAGCGTCAGTTGATGCTAAGATGGCGACCGATCAACAGAAAGCTTTTTGTGTTGTTGAGTACGGCAGAAGTGAATCGACGACAGTTGTTCAGCGTGCATTTCGAACGAAGTATGGTGTTAAACCTCCTGATAGGTGGTGTATTAAACGTTGGTATAAACAGTCTACAGAGAATGGGTATTTGTGCAAAGGGAAAAGTTCTGGACGGCCGAGAACGAGTGATGAAAATGTAGCACGCATCCAGCAAGCAGTAACTGGACTACAGTATCTGGAGATGTTAGAGAATTGGCTGTTCCCTCAGCTCGAACAAGAAGCACAACAATTCATATTTCAGCAGGATGGAGCGCCACCACATTGGCACTTATCTGTCGGTAACTACCTGAACGTCAACTACCCGAGGCGATGGATCGGCCGCCAGGCAGCCCGTGACAGAGCACTTCATCTCTGGCCTCCAAGAAGCCCTGATCTTACCCCCTGCGATTTTTTCTTATGGGGGTATGTTAAGGATATGGTGTTTCGGCCACCTCTCCCAGCCACCATTGATGATTTGAAACGGGAAATAACAGCAGCTATCCAAACTGTTACGCCTGATATGCTACAGAGAGTGTGGAACGAGTTGGAGTATCGGGTTGATATTGCTCGTGTGTCTGGAGGGGGCCATATTGAACATCTCTGAACTTATTTTCGAGTGAAAAAAAAAACCTTTTTAAATACTCTTTGTAATGATGTATAACAGAAGGTTATATTATCTTTCTTTCATTAAATACACATTTTTAAAGTTGTGGTATTCTTTTTGAATCACCCTGTATAGTGAGTGACTGATTGCAGAGATAAATTATAAAACATTATTAAAAAACGGTTTGCAGTCAACTTTACGTCCAGTGTAGACCTTACTGCAGAACACTGGCAAGTGCTGTCACAACAGTGCACTCTTTGAATGTGTTACAGATAACCTCGTCTGTTACAGACTATGCCAGTAGATTTATTGATCGGATCAGAATGTACATGCAGTGTAATAAAGATTGTTCACAGCAGGTAAGATATAATATGATGTATCATTTTAACATATTACATTTGTAACCACGTTAGTTAACCGCTCAGAGTCATTTGGTCTTAAAGTAGGCTTCTGTTAATAAGAACAGTGGCTATTGGCAGATTCTTGCACATTAAAACGCCACATCCGTGATCGGAAGGTGCGTCTTCCCTGAATTGAAACCGCCTACCGGATTACGACTAGGGTCAGTGTGCCAACCAGGCTGGATGTGGTTTTTAGGTGGTTTCCCAATCCTTCCCTCCCCCCCCCCCCCCAGATGAATACCAGACTGGTACCCAAGTCCCACGTTATTTACACGATTTACAAGTACATGGAAAACTTTGACTCACTTTTACGTGAGTACACATATTCTGACCTGCGGGTAAAAGGGTTGTGAAAATGGCCTCCAGTCGCCCTTATATTATCAATGCCGAATCTGTTGATAACTATGTTGATCCATTACTGAAGTGGGACAAATGCAGAAAAGAAAGATGACAGAAAAAGACCCCCTATTTATAAAGAGACATTTTCAACTTCATGGGCTCTGAAGATATGTGTGGTATGTTCACTTTTGGGCTGCACGTGTCCCATCGAGTTTAGACTTCCTTAAAATTTGAAGACTTCAGAGGAATAAGGTGTATATATAGACATTTATGCTTTACTCATGCAATTTCGGTACTTTCTATTACAGTGAACAAATATTTGAAGGATGAAACTAGTTATTCACAGAAAAATTTACTCTCTTAATACATATGTACAGGGGTAAAATAGGGCCAGCGCTGCCTGCTAGGGGAAAAAAGGTGGCACGTTCGTAAATGTCAGACTGTGTCACGCCAACAATGGAAATGTTTGATTTGAACGTGGCTAATTTGCACCTGGTAAAACAGAGCTGTTTTCATCTGTGTTCCTGTAATAATCTCTGAGCCGGCCGATGTGGCTGAGCGGTTCTAGGCGCTTGAGTGTGGAACCGCGCGACCGCTACGGTCGCAGGTTCGAATCCTGCCTCGGGCATGGATGTGTGTGATGTCCTTAGGTTAGTTAGGTTTAAGTAGTTCTAAGTTCTAGGGGACTGATGACCTCAGATGTTAAGCCCCATAGTGCTCAGAGCCATTTGAGCCATTTGAACCATTTGAACTAAATGTTGTGATTCATTATGTGTACAATTTTGCCATTTAATGTGACTCATACAATGTAATATGCACTGCTTCCCTAAAGACGACAATAAAATATGGTATCGGGAAGAAATGGCGGCAAGAGTGCGGAAATATTTTGTTGACTCCGACCTACATAGGGAGGAACCATCATCTTATTATGGAAGAGCAGAGCTCGCACGAGAAGACAGAGGTTTTCGGTTCTTTCCGCAAGCTGTTCGAGACTGGAATGAACATCAACAAAAGCAAAACGAGGATAATGGAATGTAGTCGAATTAAATCAGGTGATGCTGCGGGAATTACATTAGCAAATGAGACACTTAAAGTAGTAAAGGAGTTTTGCTATTTGGGGAGAAAAATAACTGATGATGGTCGAAGTAGAGAAGATATAAAATGTAGACTGGCAATGGCAAGAAAAACGTTTCTGAAGAAGATAAATTTGTTAACGTGGAGTATAGATTTAAGTGTCAGGAAGTCGTTTCTGAAAGTATTTTTGTGGAGTGTAGCCATGTATGGAAGTGAAACATGAACGATAAATAGTTTAGACAAGAAGAGAATAGAAGCTTTCGAAATGTGGTGCTACAGAAGAATGCTGAAGATTAGATGGGTAGATCACATAACTAATGAGGAGGTATTGAATACAATTGGGGAGAAGAGGAGCTTGTGGCACAACTTGACTAGAAGAAGGGATCGGTTGGTAGGATAGATTCTGAGGCATCAAAGGATCACCAATTTAGTACTGGAGGGCAGCGTGGAGGGTAAAAATCGTAGAGAGAGACCAAGAGATGAATACACGAAGCAGATTCAGAAGGATGTCGGCTGCAGTAAGTACTGGGAGATGAAGAAGCTTGCACAGGATAGAGTAGCGTGGAGTGCTGCATCAAACCAGTCTCAGGACTGAAGACCACAACAACAGCAAGAGAAACGCTTTTATTGCCATTACCATTGCCAGTGTCCCTACTTCGACGATCACCAGTTATTTTGCTTCCCAAATAGCGGTCTCATTTGCTAGCCTAAGTCCTTCAGGATCACCTGATTTACTTCCACTACATTCCCTCATATTGCTTTTGTTGGTGTTCGTCTGATATTCTCCCTTCAAGATGCTGTCCACAATTATACTACAATTCAGACTTGCGACCAGTGTCGTAGAGTGTTGTCAAGGTACTGTAGGTGCAGCGTGGGTTTGCGTGAGGGCAGGATCGCGCAGAGCCCGGCCGTGGCTCGCTCCGCCAGTGGGTGGGTGCAGTGCGCAGGCGCGCCGCCGCCTCCACTGATGCGGAACGCGGCGAGAAAACAGCGGTCCGCCCGGAACCGGCCACCAGCCCACGGCGCGCTTCCGGCCAGTCACAGCTACCCAGAGGACGGTCCGGGCCACGGGACCGAGCGGCTCCGACGCGGAAGTCCCTACCACAAGGTGAGTGAGTGTGCCTACCAGCAGGTTCGTACCCAACATGTGAGCACGTAAATCTGTACACTGGGAGAGGTTGTTCGGAAGCCGGCAGAAGGGCCGGTGACAAACTGAAGCTGCGCTTCGCATCATGACTACAGGCGAGACAACATTTGTAGCGCACAGCCAGCCTAGGGCATGGTAGTGGATTGGATCTTCGGTCACCTTCAGAATCATAACTCGTCACAAATGTTCTGTGAGAAGTGTTGGCAGCACCACAAACATGATCAGGAGGGGACCGCTTTCTAATCGAAACTTATGATTCTCTCCATATTTTAAAGATTTGGGAGAGAATTTCGGGGCCACTACCTTATTTTTCCTGCGGTGGCAATAAGGACGAGATAAGAGAATTTATGGCGCATAGAGATGAAATCAATAGCCATTTTCCCTCTCTCAGTACTCGGACAAAACAGGGCAGAATCTCGCTAATATAGATATGAAGTTCCCTCCAATAGCTGTGGAGTGTATATGTGGATGTGAACGTAGAAATATGAATTGGAAACATAGCGAGCAACCAGTTACCCGGATTAACGCGGACTCGAAACAGCAAGATTCAAATGGTTCAAATGGCTCTAAGCACTATGGGACTTAACATCTGAGGTCATTAGTCCCCTAGACTTAGAACTACGTAAACCTAACTAAGGACATCACACACTTCCATGCCCGAGGCAGGATTCGAACCTGCGACCGTAGCAGCAGCGCGGTTCCGGACTGAAGTGCCTAGAACCGCTCGGCCACAAACAGCAAGACGATCAAGGGATACGGATTATCCGGAACATACATATTTTACCTGAAAATTCTCATTACTGTGTTTACGAGACACCCTACATGTCACATCGGAAAAGCCACTGCATTTCTGACGTGTTACCGGCCGGAAAGTGACAGACTTCTTACAAAACAGCGTTTAATACACAGTGTATTTCTGGGATCCGTCAGTGGCTTGAATATAGTCGATGTTTAACAATATAGTTTAATTTCGTATCAAGATATCTGAAGGAACCCGTCCCAGAAGAAAATCGATTTTTTTTTTTTTTTTTTTTTGCTAACGGGTTTTAACGAGTTGGAAATTATCGCTCTCTACTTCCTAGGAAAAGTGCGGGACAAACGAATAGACGGGTAGTGTGTTGCGAACATGTTATTAGGACAGGGTCACCTCATTTACCGCCGGCTACAGTCTGGAGCCGAGCGTCCGCTACGGTCGCAGGTTCGAATCCTGCCTCGGGCATGGATGTGTGTGACGTCCTTAGGATAGTTAGGTTTAATTAGTTCTAAGTTCTAGGCGACTGATGACCTCAGAAGTTAAGTCGCATAGTGCTCAGAGCCATTTGAACCATTTTGAACCTCATTTACCAGAAGATGGAATGGGGAACAACGATAAAAAGTTCCGGGACGTATGTCGGTGGACTGGATCCCGCATCGTCTTGTTCCAGTTGAGTCACTTGCGTAATAGTTCTGAATGAAAACGTTCATTCTAAGTATTACATAATATTTCAGGCTACGTTTTTTACTTTTACAAAGCAAAATGAGGGAATGTAGTGGAAGTAAATCAGGTGATCATGAAGGAATTAGGCTAGGAAATCAGGTGATCATGAAGGAATTAGGCTAGGAAATGAGACGCCCAAAGTAGTAAATGAGTTCCGCTATTTGGGAAGCAAAATAACTTGTGATCGTCGCAGTAGGGACACTGGCAATGGTAATGGCAATAAAACCGTTTCTGAAGAAGAGAAATTTGTTAACATCGAGTATATCCGCGATTTGGTGAAATGTTAGGAACGAGAGAAAGGTGGAGTTTAACTATTGCGAATATAAGCAGAATACGTTCTATTTCTAAGAAAATTCTGAAATTTCTACAAAATTGGTTTAAAAAACCAAGGTGTCATTATTTTACCAGGAAAATCTGACTTACTTAACGTCAAAAAGAGAACAGATATGAATGCTTAACATGGAGCTTTTTTTTAAAAAAAAAAACACCATTGTGTTTTTGACATCACAAGATACTGTAGGAAGTAAAATAAGCTCCAAATTGCATCTTAGTAAAACGTCGACAAAATTTTAGAAAATATCAAAATTGTGGAAAGTCGCATCTTAGTTAAAACGAAAAATTCTAGAAAATTAAATAAGCTGAAAATTGGTTTTAAGTGACATGGACCTCAACACTGCCCATTAACTCAAAATCGCATCCAGCATCTTTAGATGGTTGGCTGCGGCAGGAGAAACTCTTGGAGTGACTTTCTGCTCGTGTAACGCCTCGGTGTAGAATTTGAGTTTGTCGTTGCTTGCCCAGTCCTCACCTAAGTGGAGCTCCGAAAGCTTTTCGACGTCTCCGAGTTTGGCTCCTGAAAGTTCTACACCTGCTGTGACTCGTGTTGGGCCGTTTCCTTTGCTGAAAGTTCTTCCCCTCTTCAGGATGCTCTTTCCGTCTCCAGCTTCAAAGCTGTAGAAGGGCTCTCCTCGAACTGTTTTTGCTTTTCGTGAACACGACATTTTTGGCTTTCTGAATCTGGAAATGCCAGTTACCAGTAACTGTCACTAATCCTTCCACGTATGTCATAACAATAAGTGTCTGCACAGTATTCGTTCCATAATATTGCTTTACATGGGGCTTTTTTTTTTAAAAAAAAGATCGCTGGACTATATACGGATAGTCCACTAACCGCACGCTCAACGGGAGCTTTCTGAGAAAAGTCAAAAGTTATCACTGTGTTTTCGTCCGCCAACGTAGCCTATATTACTTTAGAGGCAGATAAAGACAACAACCTATACATTCGTGACCTTGAAGGTCTTTAATTGCTCTAAACATATGTAATTCGTTAATAAATGACGAAGCTTTCTACTTTTATCAGTTATCAGTGCACGTGGAACCTAATGAAGTAGTTTCCGAACACGCGAAATAGCTCCATTAAATTAAGATTTGATGACGAAACGGGATTTTGTGGAAAGTTCTTTGTTTATGAGTTATTGTGTTCTCAGAGAAGAAGTGAAATTTCTTTTCGATGTAGTCTTCCTTTAGGGGATCACACATTCTCCAACTTTTCACACCGAGTAAAATCTTCTCCTGAAAAGGGATTCCGGAAAGAATGCAAATTCTCGTCTTATGTCGCCGTTACTTCTTCTTTCGTTTTAGAAAGTTTTCCGGCCTGCAGACGTGGAAATTTGAGGAACTCATAGGGTGCAAAATCGGAGAAATAGTTTTTGGTCCATTAATTCCGGCATAAAATCCATCAGTTTTCCCGTTCCAGAAATTCTTTTACGAATACCTGTCTTAGGCCGTTAAGGATGGTGTTTGTCCTCTGCAGTGAAGACCATTCTTCACGTAGTCTTTTGCGTCCATTAGGTCCAGCACACTTGCATACTGTTTGCCCGTTATTGTTTTATGATTAGAAAGATAATCAGAAGAATAGCTTTTCCTTCCCCGAAACGCGGACAAAACATACTACGCGTTTTGGTGAGAGGCGAGCGGTCTCCGGCAACTCCTTCGGTTGCAGTTCCGTTGCTGGTTAGATATGGTAGACTTCAGTCTAATAAGCAGCAAGAATCAGTGCGGAAAAGTGGTTTTCTTTCTAAAATGTTTCAGATTTTGATAAATTAGCTGGATTTTGCCCATGGTCATTACTTCATAGATACCGCACCTAGGTTGTGGAAAGCTTTATTATACGTGAACTCGTGGACAACGTCAGAAGTTCCACGAGAGTTTCCGCGAACGATGCTGTTGTACACAGACAGTTCGGAAAGCTAGAAAACTGTAGCGATATGCAGGCGGACTCGCAGAGCCTCGACGCTTGCTGCAGGGTGTGGCAAGTAGCCATCAACGTAAACAAGTGTAACGAATTGCCTACACATAGACAGAAAGATCCATTATCGTATGATAACGCAGTCGCAGAAAAATTACTGGAAACAGTTATTTCGATAAAATATCTAGGAGTATGCGTACAGAGCGATTTAAAGTGGAACGACCACATGAAACTAATCGCAGGAAAGGCAGAAGCCAGACTGATATTCATTGGAAGAATCCTCGTCAACATAGCAGGTACCTCACAGTCTATAAGTGAAATCAAATTAAGTAGAAGTATTACCAGAAACCAGTGACAGGTTAAATACATTTTGAAATTGAAGCTGTTGGAAACTAAAATGATTTTCCATTCTCAAGAAACGTAAAATTGTTAATACCTTAACTAAACGCTGTTAATTTTCAAATATTCCGGTTTCCATGGAAAAACCTTCTCCTGTTTCAAGGTACAAGATGGTGCACGACTGTCGAAGTAGCGCTTTGCCATCGACAAATTCTACAACTAATTTGGAGAATATATAGCCTTTTACTTGCCATAAAATTATTCAACAAGAATTAACAATACATTGCGAGTAGCCTTAATGTATTATACAGCACATAAATGTGCAGAACATCAAATATTTATAAATACTGAACAAAACGTAACCTCATATCTAGCAATAACCTATAGCAAATGGCGAAAACTGTTTTTTTATGGCGGCCTCCAGTACGCATTCCATCTACATCTAAAGACACATCTACATCTACATGATTACTCCGCTAGTCGCAATAAGGTGCCTGGCAGAAGGTTCAACGAACCACCTTCAAGCTGTCTCTCTACAGTCCCACTCCCCAACGGCGCGCGGGAAAAACGAGCACTTACATTTTTCTGTGCGAGCTCTGATTTTATTTTATCGGGATTATCATTTATCCCTATATAGGAGGGTGCAACGGAATGTTTTCACAATCGGAGGAGAAAACTAGAGATTGAAATTTCATGACAAGATCCCGTCGCAATGAAAAACGCCTTTGTTTTAATCATTGCCACTCCAATTCACGTATCATGACTGGCAGTATCTCCCGTATTTCTCTACAATAAAAGACGAGCAGCCCTTCTTTGTAGTTTTTCGATGTGTTCCTTCAGTCCCACCTGATGCGGATCCCACACCGCACAGCAACACTCAATAATAGTGCGGACAAGCGTGGTGTAAGCAGTGTCTTTAGTGGACCTGTTGCACCTTCTAAGTGTTCTGCCAATGAATCGCAGTCTTTGGTTTGCCCTACCCAGAGCATTATCTATGTGATCGTTCCAATTTAGGTTATTTATAATTGTAATCGCTATTTAGTTGAATTTACAGCAGATTTGTGTGATTTATCGCGTAATCGAAATTTAGCGGATTTCCTTTTAGTACTCATGTGAATAACCTCACACTTTTCTTTCAAAAATGGTTCAAATGGCTCTGAGCACTATGGGACTCAACTGCTGTGGTCATCAATCCCCTAGAACTTAGAACTACTTAAACCTAACTAACCTAAGGACATCACACACAGCCATGCCCGAGGCAGGATTCCAACCTGCGACCGTAGCAGTCGCACGGTTCCGGACTGCGCGCCTAGAACCGCGAGACCACCGCGGCCGGCCACACTTTTCTTTATTCAGCGTCAATTACCACTTTTCGCACCATACAGATATCTTACCTAAATCATTTTGCAACTCGTTTTGATCATCGGATGACTTTACAAGACGGTTAATGACAGCATCATCTGCAAACAATCTAAGTCGGCTACTAAGATTGTCTTCTATATCGTTAATATAGATCAGGAACATTAGAGGGCCTATAACACTTCCTTGGGAAACGCCGGATATTACTTTTGTTTTACTCGTTGCATTTCCGTCTGTTACTACGATCTGTGATCTTTCTGATAGGAAATCACGAATCCAGTCGCACAACTGAGGCGATATTCCATTGGCATTCAGTTTGGTTAGGGGACGCTTGTGAAGAACGGTGTCGAAACCTTCAGGAAATCTAAAAATATGGAATCAGTTTGACATCCCCTGTCGATAGCACTCATTACTTCATGAGTATTAAGTCACTAGACTGATATACCGGCCGAAAAATGTCGTGTGTTCCCAGGTACACTAATCTCTAGCTACAGCACTCTCCTCTACTATACATGAAGCGACGCATAAAAAATTATACAAGTTTTAATAACTTTGATTGTCTTTGAGAGTCGAATATAGAAGTCGGCTTATTCTTCTTGTGCCCTTCCTTTGATATTTTTTTATTTCATTTTCAGTTTCTTAAAGGCAGCGGAAAGTTTCTAACTTTGGAATAAAAGATGTCATGTACGAAACCAAACCACAATATTCAAGTGACAGATAAAAAATTTAAAAAATGAATGTTGTTCCACTAGACGAGAAAATTTTACTGTGTATTTTAACGTACTAAATGAAATACAATACTGGATGCTTCTTGATAATGTACGTTTCTCTGAAATTATGTATCATTGTCAAAAAATAAACAAACTGTTTCTAGTTTTATTATTCCAACTATTATTTACAGTTAACTCTATTAAGCCATTTAGACATAATCTCTGCAAACTAAGATAAACTGTGTTAGGTTTCTCATCCGAGTTCAATTAAATGGTACACTGAGAAAAAAGGAAAATGAATCTACTCCAAAAATCGTGTTTGAAGACAAAACTGCTTTACCAATTCCGGAACCTTCGATGCTCATAGCTGTATTACTCGCACAAGGCCTTTTGCAGTGTCTTACATTCGTCAATCGCTACTGAGAAATATCTTATTATACGGAGATATTAATGAAGACAGGTGAGTCCAGGCGCTGTAATAAACGCTTAAGTATACGAAGGATATTAACCACTCACACCATTTTGTATTTTGTACGATGCAAAACAGCGATCACTGCTTCATAACGGACACATAATCTTTAATTTTCAATTATTGGAAAGCTTTCGTCTTTGCTATGTGTTCCAATCATGCTATGTCTCTAATCATTGTCTAATAAAAGGACAATTAGTCGTCAATTTCCTTTTCTTCCCAACTATTCGACTTTTATAAAAATAAATTCTCAAATTTCTGTCAGCCTGAATTTAATACCTACTGATTGTTCTCAATCCATCTTGTACATTAAAAGTACCATACCGTGATCGTTTTTAGCATCTATTGGCGTTCGTTTTCCTTTATTACTTATCAGCATACTTCTGTTTTTTTCGACGCTACAACGGACATCGTTAGCTCTCATGCTTCATCTAGCAAATTCATCCAGAGGTAGTTGGGGTCTTCTGCAATTGAAGCAAATCCTCCGCCTGTGTAATACCATTGAAGTGACAATTTGGATCACTGTTTTGCGAGAAAAATAACCACCGTTGAAATATTTGTGAACGGTACCTAAGAAGAATTTCCATAGACCAGAGCATGAGACATGTGGGAAACTATCATTAATTTAATAATACTCTGATCTAGAAGATATCTGCAATTTTCTGTATTTCACTGAATAAAAACTCTTTTTCCACGTAGATTTAGTTGCTTGAAGTTACACTGCGGAACTCTGCAGTTCCTTCATAGAATTCCTGCACTAAATCAGAACAAGGGGAAAAATGAAGTTTAGAAGCAAAAATGTACCGTACCTCAACTAAATATGGATTATGAAGCAACGAAACGACTTTCTGCTTTGAGAAATTCTAGAAAATATCTGCAAAACGCATACAAGATTGCTAAACGCTAAATGCAGCAAGTGACATGTCAATGGAAATAAAGCACCAGATCTTCCAAGAAACTTTAGAATTGTAAACGACAAGAACAGCAATCACCAATATCTTCAGAGGGCATGAATAATGGTTAAATGAAGCTAAAGAAATTCATGATGAATCGAATTTTTTTAGTATCATGTATCGGGGAAGCATGAACTCTTCCGGATCAATTTAAAATAATAGTCAGATTCGTGGACGTTATCATTTGAAGCTATCTCATTACGCATGCCTCTTACACTAATTTTATGGTTGTGCAAGAGTTTCACAACCTTCTCCTAAGTTTCTCGGCGATGGCAGTCAATATAAAACATCAAGCTGCTAATATCGACGAAAATCGATGTACAGTTTCAAACTGCCGTTTACAACTTGTACTTTTACAGATATTTGTATGTAGGAATATAGTGTGGAAACTCATAAGTCATAAGACAAAGTTTAAAATCTAGTTTGCACACTGACTTTGAAATATGTAGATACGATCTGTTTCGACAATATACACTATGTGATCACAAGTATCCGAACACCCCGAAAAACATACGTTTTTCATATTAGGAGCATCTTGCTGCCACCTGCTGCCAGGTACTCCATATCAGCGACGTCAGTAGTCATTAGACATCTTGAGAGAGCAGAATGGGGCGCTCCGCGGAACTCACGGGCTTCGAACGTGGTCAAGTGATTGTGTCATGCGTCTGTCCGTGAGATTTCCACACTCCTAAACATTCCTAGGTCCACTATTTACGATGTGATAGTGAATTGGAAACTTGAAGGGACACGTACAGCTCAAAAGCGTACAGGCCGGCCGCGGTGGTCTAGCGGTTCTAGGCGCTCAGTCCGGAACCGCGTGACTGCTACGGTCGCAGGTTCGAATCCTGCCTCGGGCATGGATGTGTGTGATGTCCTTAGGTTAGTTAGGTTTAAGTAGTTCTAAGTTCTAGGGGACTGATGACGACAGATGTTAAGTCCCATAGTGCTCAAAGCCAGCCGTCAAAAGCGTACAGGCCTACCTTGTCTGTTGACTGACAGACTGCCGACAGTTGAAGAGGGTCGTAATGTCTAATAGGCAGACATCTATTCAGACCATCACATAGGAATTCCAAACTGCATAAGGATCCACTGCAAGTGTTATGACAGTTAGGCGGTAGGGGAGAAAACTTGGATTTCACGGTCGAGCCCCTGCACACATCAGTCTGGTAAACGCCAAACGACGCCTCGCTTGGTGTAAGGAGCGTCGTCATTGGACGACTGAACAGTGGAAAAACTTTGTATGGAGTGACGAATCACGGTGCACAATGTGGTGATCCGATGGCAGGGTGCGGGAATGGCGAATGCCCGGCGAACGTCATCTGCCAGCGTGTGTAGTCCCAACAGTAAAATTCAAAATCGGTGGTGTTATGGTGTGGTGGTGTTTCTCATGCAGGGGGCCAAGAGATGAATACACTAAGCAGATTCAGAAGGATGTAAGTTGCAGTAGGTACTGGGAGATGAAGAGGCTTGCACATCATAGAGTAGCATGGAGAGCTGCATCATACCAGTCTCAGGACTGAAGACCACAACAACAACAACATTGACTGCAAATGGTTATATTCGGTTACTTGGAGACCTTTTGCAGCCATTCATGGATTTCATATTCCCAAACGACGATGGGATTTTTGTGGCTGACTTCATCATGTCAACAGGCTGCAAGTGTTTGCAACTGGTTTCAAGAACATTCTGAACTATTCGAGCGAATAATTGGGCCACCCAGATTACACGAAACGAACCCCATCGGACATTTATGGGACATAATCGAGACTTTGACAATTGTGGACGGATGTAGGGGCAGCATGGCTGAATATTTCTGCGAGTGACTTCTAGAGACTTGTGGACTCGATGCCACGTCGTGCTGCTGCTTTACGCCTTGCAAAAAGAGGTCCGACGCGATATTAGTGGGTACCCTATGACTTTTAGCACCTCACTGTATTTCCCTTTACCTTAGGGTGTTTAGCCTGCTTAGCTGGCTGGTAGCGAGCTTGCCTCCCACGCAAGTGGGCCTGGGTTCGATTCCCAGCCGGGTTGGTGATCTTTTCCGCTCGTGGACTGGCCACTGTGTTGTCCTCATCATCATTTCATTTTCATCACTGGCATGGAAGTCGCCCAATGTGAAATCGACTGAAATGAGACTTGCCGCCGAAGTTCCCAGGACGGGGCCTCCCGGCAAGCACTGCCATACGCTCATTGCATTTTTTTTTTTTTTTTTTTTTTGCCTTAGGGTACTCTCCAGAGATTCCATTGGAACATCCATCTCCATTTCAACCTTAGTGTCCTTGTGCAACTAGATGAGACAAAACCTACCAGAATCTCGAGGAACAGCTACACTTCTAACCACGCATAGCATCAGCACCTATGGCTTTTACCCAACTGCTTATAACTATTATATTCAATCACCCATCACAATAAAATAGTGTGGACTGACACTTGGCCATAAACATAGAAATCACAGCTGTTGGAAAGCCACGATAAACTTAATATTTAGTGCCTTCCAATAAACAGAAGTACCCAAAAGGGAAAACCGAAGGAGGTGGCGCAGTGGTTAACACACTGGACTCCCATACTGGAGGACGACGGTTCAATCCCGCGTCCGACCATGCTGATTTAGGTTTTCCGTAATTTCCCTAAATCGCTCCAGACCAATACCGGGATGGTTCCTTTGAAAGGGCACGGCCGAATTCCTTCCCCATCCTTCCGTAATCCGATGAGACAGATGACCTCGCAGTTTGGTCTCTTCCGCCAAAAAGCCTAACCCAACCCAAAAGGGAAAGTGGAAACAAAGTGAATTTTAACAAGTAGAATGGTATGTGATGTTGTTTCATCGGTTAACAAAATGACTTTAGTTTAAAAAGAATTTGGCAGTATGAAACGATTTAACAGTATGACGTTGCACCTCCCCTGTCCTGGATCGCTACACTCTTTTGGCTGGAAAGTGTGTAACGATGTTGTATTCTCTCCTGGTCCTCTATAGCCTGGATAATGGCAGTGAAGTCCAAGTTGCCCTCACATGTGTTTTATTGTGAGTAAATCTGGAGATCTTGCTGGTCACAGGAATACGCCAACATTACACAAGGTTCGCAGGAGAGCTTCTGTAAAGTTTGGAAGGTAGGAGACGAGGTACTGGCAGAAGTAAAGCTGTGAGGACGGGGCGTGAGTCATGCTTGGGTAGCTCAGTTGGCAGAGCACTTGCCCGCGAAAGGCAAAGGCCCCGAGTTCGAGTCTCGGTCCGGCACACAGTTTTAATCTGCCAGGAAGTTTCATTACGCAGATAGTTCACAGAGCCCCGTGCCATGTGTGAAGGTGGGTTATCCTGTTGAAAAATGCTACAACAGTACTGTCGCGTGAGAGACAAAACATGAGGACGCTGCATGAACGTGACGCACCGCTGTGCCCTCAATCTCTACCAGCCTCGACCAGAAGTCATACCCGACGTCTCCCCACACTACGACCCCAGGTGTGACACAGATGTGGCTCTCCAAAATAGTGGAAGAATTTGACCTCCCTGCAGGCCGTTCCCCTACTCGCCGACAAAATTCATCCGGGGCAGTGCAGAACCACAATCAACCGGTGAACACAGTGTGGAGCTGTGCGAAACAACAGACTATGCTTTTCAGTCGCAGCACCACTCCAAATGCATCCATTTGCGCCGAGAAGTTACGGCACGCTAGCATTTTTGCTACTAGTTTCCGACCAGCGGTGCCGAGAAGTTATCGGGTGGCCATTACTCGATCTCTAACGGCAAGCGCAAACGTGAGGGGCTAGCGATGTTCCTGGTGCACAGTACGGCGTCCATCCCGTGTAGCAATCAGACGTGGTCTACCAGAACCTTGATGTAGAGGATGCCTGCCCCCACGTTCTCATGGAATCTAATATCGGGCTACAGTCACGTCTCAGTGCCCCGCAAATCAAGACATTCGCCGATTCGACCAGCTGTCCACATGGAGACCTACAATGAGACACATTTAAACGATGTCAGGTGCTGATAACATTATCTCAAATGTGTTCTCGACATCTACGTGTATTTCACAGTGATAACACACACTGTTCAAGCGCCGTATGTTCTCTAGATGGCCCAATAACACTAAACACGAACAACATTAATGTCTACGGAGGCCGTTCTACCTGTCACAGATAATAACGATCATTTACATTCTCGCCATTCCTGAATACTTGCACGAAGCTACATTCACAAACCACCAAGTCTTCTGCGTGCTTTACTCTTTCTGTCAGGCGTTGTGTGGCTGAACACGGACATAGAATACCTCCATCCTCTTCCATATCAACAAATAATTGGTCCGAACCCTGCTGTCCTATGAAAATATCTCCTCGATTTGCGCTCTCCCAAAATCTTATCACGAATTCTTTTTACTTCAACGAGTTTACTTTCTGAAGATGGTCGGTGACGACCTAAAGTGGTAATTTCCATTTGAAACTTCATGCGATTGCACTCCAGAATAAACCATTTTTAGGAGTGATTTAAAAAGATGCCTTTCGCTTCGCCAGACTTTCCGTATCTGCTTAAGGGGGGTAGGACGTGAAACGGGCGGTCTTGGAGCAGGAGAGGCAGTACAGGACATTTTAACTTGCACTGTCTATACTTTTACAAATAAATTCATAAAACTTTGTTAGCATGACCAGGAACGATTCAGGATTCACACTCATAGCAGTGGAAGTTCAAAAACACGAAAAAATAATATTTTTTAAATGTGAAATTCCATGATATTTTTCACTTACTGTTGGTTGAATTTGTTGCTATAGGTACACTTTTCTTCATAAGTAAGAGAGATTCTTCGATGAATTTTGCACAGCTTACAAACTATACTTACAGGTGTAAGTATCTCTCTTACTTATGAAGAAAAGTGTACCTACAGCAACAATTGCAGCTAGTACAAAGTGAAAAAATGATCAAATTTCACAAGTAAAAAAAATTTTTTTTGTTATGTTTTTGATCTTCCTCTGCTATGAGTGTAAATTCTGAATCCTTCCTGGTCATGCTAACAAAGTTTCATGAATTTCTTTTTAAAAGTATAGACAGTGGAAATTAAAATGTCCTGAGGTGCCTCTCCTGCTCCAAGTCGGCCTGTTTCACGTCCTACCCCCCATTAACTTTATCACCATCACCTAAGTTCGACGTCAATGTGCAATATCCACTCACAGTCGGCAGGTGGAGCTGTACAAAACTGGCGCTGAAGCAACTGTGCGGCAGCGAGGGCCGTAGAGACAAGAGTGGGCGGCGCAACGGCTGCGGAGATGTAGGCCGGTGAACATAAGTGCAGCTGTTGGGCAACTGACGGCCTAGATGAACCGTAGGGCCACCGACAGTGTCTGCTCTATCACAGTTCAGCGAACTGGACTACGCAGCAGGAGCCTGGTTCACGCAAACACGCTGACTGCTGTACATCGGTGACAAAGGCTGGAATGTGCGAGCAAATCACCCAACTGCACGTCCACAAAGTGGTGACAGGTGACCTTTCCAGATGAATCCCGTTTCATACTCCATCGGACAGATGGTCGATGGCGTGTAAGGCGGCATGAAACGTCTTACAGCAAACGCCCTACAACCAGCAGGCAACGTTACTATGTGGGCAATGTTTTCATAGTATCCTCTGGGTGAGCTCGTCATTCGGGAAGGAACAATGTATCATCACAAGTACACATCTATCCTTGGGATCCACCCTTACATGGAGTTTTTTTTTTTTTTCGGCATGCATCTACAAGCAGGACAACGTAACGTGTCACACAGTTGGCAGTCTACGTGCGTGGCCACGAAACTCCCAGGATTTAAACTCAATCGAGAATCTGTAGGACGACCTTGATCAGAAAGATCGTGCTATGGACCATCAACCGAGAAACTCAGGGCAGCTGACCACGGCACTGGAGTCAGCATGACTCCACAAACCTATCATTACTTTCCAGAACCTGATTGACTCTCTTCTTGCATGTCTCCCAGCCGTCCGCGCTGCGTAAGGTGGTTATTAACACTTTTGGCAGATGGTGAAACCAATGTGACTGGAGAGTGCATTTCCCTCTGTCCTCTTCCATATTTAACATTTTCGGATTTTATTAATTTATATCAATCATTCTATCGTTTATCCTCTGATTTCTAGTACCAGGACTCAGCTGCACTTATACTAAAACATTCCCCAAGAAAACAAGTGGACTCTATCTACATCCTATGCCAACGAAACTTGGGTGACCGACATCTAGCTACTATGAAAAGCTCCTAGAGATCTCCACATTTCTTCATACTTAACAAAATACCCCTTCTCCCCATATAATGGCCCATTTCTTCGCGACTCCTCCCCTTCCTCATACAAAGAATACGCATAGGGTCCTCTGCACAGCCATCCCATTCCTACATTCACGCAATGCCCCACACATAATTTACGCCACCTCTCCTCTTTCATCAAACCGACACCTGCTCCACATCCCGTGCTCAGGAAATTGTCATCGATCGTTGATTGTCACCACTATTTACACAAACAAAGCCAAAACCAGCGTTAGACATATTTTCTAAAACATCTACAAGACCACCTATTCACTTTTCTTCTAACTTAAATACGAGTAATATGTGTACAAAACAACAACTGAAGCCGGCCGGTGTGGCCGTGCGGTTCTAGGCGCTTCAGTCTGGAACCGCGTGACCGCTACGGTCGCAGGTTCGGACCTGCCTCGGGCATGGATGTGTGTGATGTCCTTAGGTTAGTTAGGTTTAATTATTTCTAAGTTCTAGGCGACTGATGACCCCAAAAGTTAAGTCGCACAGTGCTCAAATCCAAGCCAACAACTGAATGTTAACAGTTTTCTCATATTTGCAAACCGTAAAACGCTTTGATACCTGACCTGCCGTAACGCTCACTGATGACGCATCACCAGACCATCCCCTGCCATAGTGCTTTAACAAGCGTTGCACCACGGCACTCATCTGCCCCGGAGTTGGGTGTTCAAATGTCATTAGCGTAAGTGCAGTGTTTAATGGAAGACTATAAACGAAAACAAAGAGTGTTGTTTTTACACTGAAGAGCCAAAGAAACTGGTACACCTGTCTAATATCCTGTAGGACCCCCACCAGGACGCAAAGTGCCGCAACACGACGCGACATGGACTCGATTAATGTCTGACGTAGCGCTGGAGGGAACTGACAACATGAATCCTGCAGGACTGTCCATAAATCCGTAAGAGTACGAGGCGGTGGAGATCTCTTCTGAACAGCGCGTTGCAAGGCATCCCAAGTACGCTCAATAATGTTCATGGCTGGGGAGTTTAGTGGGCAGCGGAAGTGTTTAAATTCAGAAGAGTGCTCCTAGAGCCACTCTGTAGCAATTCTGGACATGTGCGGTGTCGCATTGTCCTGCTGGATTTGCCCAAGTCCGTCGGAATGCACAATGGACATGAATGGATGCAGGTGATAGGACAGGATGCTGTCAGAGTCATATCTAGAAGTATTAGGGGTTCAATAACACTCAGATTGCACACGCCCCACACCATTGCAGAGGCCCCACCAGCTTGAACAGTCCCCTGTTGACATGCAGGGTCCATGGTTCATGAGCTTTTTCCATATCTGTACACGTTCATCCGTTCGATTTAATTTGCAACGATACTCGTCCGATCAGGCAACATGTTTCCAATGCTCAACAATCCAACGTCGGTGTTACCGGGCCCAGGCAAGGCGTAAGGCTTTATATCGTGCAGTCGTCAATGCTACACGAGAAAGCCTTCGGCTCCGGAAGCCCATATCGACGATGTTTCGTTGAATGGTTCGCACGCTGACACTTGTTCATAGCCCGGCATTGAAATCTGGAGCAATTGGCGGAAGGAATGCACTCCTGTCACGTTGAACGATTCTCTCCACTCGTCGTTGGTCCCGTTCCCGTTCTTGCAGGATAGTTTCCGGCCGCTGCGATGTCGGAGATCTGATGTTATACCGGATTCCTTATATTCACGGTACACTCGTGAAATGCTCGTATAGGAAAATCCCCACTTCATCGCTACGCCGGAGAGGCTGTGTCTCATCGCTCGTGCGCCGACTATAGCACCACGTTCAAACTCACTTAAATCTTGATAACCTGTCATTGTAGCAGCAGTAACCGATCTAACAACAGCACCAGACACTTGTTGTCTTGTATAGGCGTTGCCGACCGTAGCGCCATATTCTCCCTTTTTACATCCTCTGTATTTGAATACGCATGTCTATACCTGTTTCTTTGTCGCTTCAGTGTATAAGAAACATCCTTTGCCGACGTTATTACAGTATATTTAACTACTGACACAATATTGAACATGCACAGTTTACTTACCACACACGAAATAGCTTGTAGTAAAGCATTTTACAGAGTCTGTAGCTTATTCGTAGCTATTATGGGTGTGGAGGTCCTCTGCTGCTGCTGCTGTAATGCGACTGTAAGACAAGGACCCCGTTGCGCAGGAAGGATGAATATGAAAGAGCGGAAACGTTTACATTGCCGCAGATGCACGCTGCGTATCGCCACAGCCTATGCACACCGACAGCCGACAATAATGTCAGAATGAAGTATTACATAAGACCACACGTCCTCGTTCTGTGCGGTTGGTACGCGGAAGAAAATATTCTGTACGTGCCTGAAGATAAAGGTCATTGCATTGTGTTCCTCCAGTCGCTAAAAATACGTTTGCTAGCGGAAAGATTGTTTTCGTGGTACGTCGTGCTTAACGACATAGCGCCCTGCTTTCGTAGCGAAACACGACTTACTTGATAAATATTCAAATCGTTACTTACAGAGATGTGAAATGAGCTTTATTCCTCGAACTTTATTTAGTTTTTCCGTTTGTTGTGGAACTGTTCGGAGATACCCTGGAGCCAAAACTTTTCGGAATTACCATGCTGAATGGCGCAGAGCAATCCTTTCAATTAATATTTATTTTTTGCTATGGAAAAAATCTGTGTCCGTCAAGAAATTAGCTTCGTAACTAGAAAGTGTTTGGCCCGTTACGTTGTATATCGAATCAAATCACAGAAACCGTCTCAGTGGCTGAAGAAATCACTTGTGACATGTTTTAGAATCAGCTGTGCAAGAAGAAGTACAGTCGGTTCCCTGTTGTGCTCACAGCGACAGGTCCCTAGCGACAGTTACCATTTTAGTCGAGATCATTTACGGAACCCTGTTTGGTACTCTCGTGCGATTGAGTTGGTCTTAAATCGGGAGCATGTATTTCTCTTATTCGTGCAGCCTTTCTACGACTGGCGTAAATATTTTTCTGCATAGCTGAATACTGTGGATCACATGTGCAGCTCTGATAACCATTCACTTTGTTGAATTCTGTCCGTCAGTCTCAGATTCCTGTGGTTTTCCATAGCCAATTACTATCGTTCTTTGCCCCATGAAGTTTTCGGCCGACTCTCTTGAAATATTTGGTGAGTGAAATGCACACTGACACTCCAGGTAAATACACACATCAACAAAAGTTTTTCGTCACCCCGTTTTCCAGAACTCCTGAGGATAGACGTTGAGTGTGGATATTGTATCACAGATACAGTCCCTTTGACTGTTCATAAATGTCACTAAACACGCCCAAAGATGTAAACAACCGAGCATGAGCAGCGCCTATTAGACGGTGGGAGTCCGACAGCCGAACAGTTCCAGTCATTCCGCCAGGAAGAAGGTGCACGGCTTATGTTGTCTATAGTTCAACCATGCCTAGTTGGTCAAAGCCGCCGTTCGATCGCGTCCGCATTGTTACATTGTGCCAGGAAGCGCTAACAAAGGAAGTGTCCAGACGTCTCGGAGTGAACAAAAGCGATGTTGTTCGGACATGGAGCAGATACAGAGAGGCAGGATCTGTCGATGACACTCCTCGCTCATCCCCCCCAAGTGCTTGTTCTACTCAGTGGATGACCGCTACCTACGGATCATGGCTCGGAGGAACCCTGACAGCAACGTCACCATGTTGAATAATGGTTTTCGTGCAGCCACAGGACGTCATGTTACGACTCAAACTGTGCGCAATAGGCTGCATGATGCGCAACTTCACTCCCGACGTCCCTACCGATATCCTTCTTTGCAACCATGACACAATGCAGTGCGGTAGAAATGGGCCCAACAATATGACGAATGGACCGCTCAGGTTTGGCGTCAAGTTCTCTTCACCGATGAGCGTCGCATATGCCTTCAACCAGACAATCGTTGGAGACGTGTCTGGAGGCAACCCGCTCAGGCTGAATTCCTTAGACACACTGCTGTTTTTCGGTGGCATTATGTGGGGTTGACATACGCCGCTGGTGCTCATGGAAGGCGCCATAACTGCTGTACGACACATGAATGCCATCCTCCGAGGGACAGTGCAACCATATTGACAGCATACTGGCGAGGCATTCGTCTTCATGGACGACAATTTGCGCCCTCATCGTGCTCGTATTGTGAATGACTTCCTTCAGGATAACGACATCGCTCGACTAGAGTGGCCAGCTTCTTCTCCAGACATGAACCCTACCGAACATGCCTGGGATAGATTCAAAAGGGTCTTTATGGACGACGTGGCCCACCAACGACTCTGAGGGATGTACGGAGAATCGCCGTTGAGGAGTGGGACAATCTGGACCAACAGAACCTTGTTGAATTTGTGGATAGTATGCCACGACGAATACAGGCATGCATCAATGGAACTGTGTATTAGAGGTGCCGGTTTGTACAGCAATCTGGACCACCACCTCTGAAGGTCTTACTGTATCGTTGTACAACATGCAATACGTGGTTTTCATGAGCAATAAAAAGGGCGGAAATGATGCTTATGTTGATCTCTATTCCGGTTTTCTGTACAGGTTCTGAAACTCTCGGAGTGAGGTGATGCAATATGTAAAAAATGAAACAGGAACCTCTTTGAATATTTAAATTGAAACACTACGAAAGGTAGAAGAAAAGCGAAACTTTTATTATTTTTCGTGGTAGGAAGAATTCATAATTAAATCTGTAGGTGATTTTGGGGTATACAGTATAAGATATTTATTACTGACTGCTGCCACCACTCGTAATTGGTTGCGTGCCGACTTCTCGGCAACCCATGACGACATGTTCTCAGTGGGAGCCACTTCTGGGGAGAATGTGCTGGCCAGGGCAACAGCGTCACTCCGTTTGTATCAATGTCGCCACACGACAGCTCCGGCAACATGATGTCATACGTTATCGTGTTGAATGAACTTCACGGAGATCTCTAAGATAGGGCACAGCCCGCGGCCTTAACGCGTCATGAATGTAATGCTAGCTCTCCAGATTACCGGTTATGCGAACGAGAGGTGATCGTGTTGTGTCGCTAATGGTGTAGCATCTTGTAAGATGTTGAGCCCGTATATGAGAACGGCGGACGGACTCTGACAACGTTCTTTCTCCTCGGAGCCTATATATACGACTACGCCCATAATACATAATTGGGACACGTCTGGAAAGACGCCGTGGTAGTACTCGTGTTGAGTTTTCCCTTTGGGAACACCTCTCCCACCGCGTCTCTCTCTGTTGGCGCGTTCAGGGAATCCGCAAAAATGGTCACCCTGATGGTGAACAATGGTGCTCCGCACTTCACTGTCCGTGTGTCTACTCTTACTGCTGTAAACAAGTGAACTTCATGGCATGGCTGTACAGTCCTGCGAGGCTAAGATACCAGTACTCGTATTACTGCCCTCACATGTCTCAGCTGGGTGGAGATCCTCCTCGGCATTGAGTGTGGTCCTCTTGAATCTTTCGATTCCATATTACTATGACATTCGCGGGATGCCGGCAACGCGGGTATGGAAACTGCAGAACTTTAGACCGCAATCTCGATGGGCCACGATCGTGTCGCTGTCGAACTCAAGTACTGGTAGATGACTCTCCTTTTCAAGGGAAGCATAACTTCGTCTTCTCACCAGTCAACATTAAAATGCGATTTCTGTATGCGATCCGCCACGTGTATCTTTGCTTATGTACAGGGCCATTTCCGTGATGATATTTGAAACTATCGTATCGGCTATTGTGGGAGTCAGCACCGTCTCAAATAAGGTAGGAGAGAAGTTGAAATGGCCGGTGGCAGGAATCCAAAATCATCTGTACAAAACTATAATTAACAGAAAACTTTATTTCTATTAAGGGTTGAAATAGAACTTAATTCAATTCCTGCGCCTCTTACATACAATTACTTTTCACTGTCACGCACACGGAATGAAGGCTAAATGTCGGCTTCCTATTACCCGTACTGAAGTTCTCGAAGAAGTCGGCGATGGAACTGGCCCGACCAGCGATGGCGGCTGGATAAATCAGTGTTGACAGGGGACGCTGAACTCTGTCTTCCTGGAGGTGTGGCGCTGTCCGCTCTTTCCATTGGCGCGAGGGTCACCGCCTTCTTGATGCCGATTCGCCGCGCCGCGCTGGTCGATGTGCACTTGATGCTTTAGGACTGTACACAGGACTGATAACGAACAGTAAATGTATGAATTTCAGGTAAGCGACCGTGGTCCGAAAACGACCGAGACGAAAGCTTTAAGCGAAAGCCGTTCTAATACCTCTGACAGTGGAATACATGTACCGGTACTGTTGCTGCTGAGATTATAGGGCATGTAACTATCAGAGCTAGTAGTATGGATCAAAACAAGAAAAAATTGTCCAGTAAAGAAGCGCTCTAAGGCGCATACCTTAGGAGCTAGGATCACTTGTTCATCTACGCTACTGTGAAATTTCCAGTAAACAAGTGCTCAAAGCTCTTAGGGAGCACACGTTTACTAGACTTCTTTTTCTTGTAAATAATAGATTTCAGCTATCAGTCGTCCTTTTGAAACTTTATTGGCAGATCTAGATCTAAGTCGATTTCAGCTACAAACTAGCCATTCTTAATGCACTATCATTTTTGATCAATGCATGTAATGCCTGTTGGTCGGGTTTCATCCCCAGTTCTTTTTCCGTTTTCGTGCACACTAACACCTCAGAAATTTGCTTACGATGTTAGCAGCGACAGTATCCATACATATACTGGAGCGTAAAAGAAACTGGTATAGGCATACCTATTCAAATAGAGGTGTATGTAAACAGGGGATTTTATCGTACGACCATTTCACGAGTGTACCAAGAATATCAGGAACCCGGTAGAACATCGAATATTCGACGTCGCTGCAAGAAGGGGACCAACGACGGCTGCAGAGAATCGTTCAACGTGACAGAAATGCAACCCTTCCGCAAATTGCTGCAGATTTCAATGCCGGGCCATCAACAACTGTCAGTGTGCGAACCATTCAAGGAAATACGATCGATATGGGCTTTCGGAGCTGATGGCTTTCTCGTGTACCCTTGATGACTGCACAAATGGTTCAAATGGCTCTGAGCACTATGGGACTTAACATCTATGGTCATCAGTCCCCTAGAACTTAGAACTACTTAAACCTAACTAACCTAAGTACAGCACACAACACCCAGTCATCACGAGGCAGAGAAAATCCCTGACCCCGCCGGGAATCGAACCCGGGAACCCGGGCTTGGGAAGCGAGAACGCTACCGCACGACCACGAGCTGCGGACGATGACTGCACGACACAAAGCTTTACGCCTCGCTTGGACCCGTCAACACTGACATTGGACTGTTGAAGACTAGAAACATGTGGCGTGGTCGGACGAGTCTCGTTTCAAGTTGTATCGAGCGGATGGACGTGTACGGGTATGGAGAGAACCTCATGAATCCATGGACGCTGCATGTCAATGGGGCACTGTTGAAGCTGGTGGATGCTCTGTAATGGTGTGTCGCGTGTGCAGTTGGAGTGTTATCGGACCCTTGATAGTCTAGATATGACTCTGACACCGTCCTGTCTGATCACGTGCATCCATTCGTGTCCATTGTGCATGCCGACAGACTTGTGCAAAGCCAGTAGGAGAATGCGCCACCAACACGTTCAGAATTGCTGCAGAGTGGCTCCAGGAACACTCTGCTGAGTTTAAACACTTCCGCTGGCCACTAAACTCCCCAGACATGAACATTACTGAGATATTTGTATGCCTTGCAACGTGCTGTTCAGAAGAGGTCTCCACCCCTTCGTACTCTTACAGATTTATGGGCAACCCCGGAGGATTCAGGGTGTCAGTTCCCTCTAGCACTACTTGACACATAAGTCGAGTCCATTCCACTTCGTGCTGCGGCACTTGTGCGTGTCCGCGGAGACCCTACACGATATTAGGCAGGTGTAGCAGTTTCTTTGCCTCTTGAGTGTATATGCCCCTGCCAGAGGTATCAGAACGGTTTTCGCTTGTAACTTTCGAGCCAGTCGCTTCCGGAACAGAGCCCCTTACATCAGGTTGATTCATTTATCATTCTGCAACATACATGAAAGTTTGTAACATCATCACGGAATCACTCTGTATAGTATGTAGGTGAAGTTACAACTGCCTTCTTTGTGTGGCTGCTCTTAGATGATAATGATTTGCACGTGCACGCTTATGCACGGTGGGAAAATTCATGGTTCAAAAATGGTTCAAATGGCTCTGAGCACTATGGGACTCAACTGCTGAGGTCATAAGTCCCCTAGAACTTAGAACTACTTAAACCTAACTAACCTAAGGACAACACACACATCCATGCCCGAGGCAGGATTCGAACCTGCGACCGTAGCGGTCGCGCGGTTCCAGACTGTAGCGCCAGAACCGGTCGGCCACAAGCGGCCGGCGAAAATTCATGGGAGAGCGATATGCACACATACGGATGGCGGTAGTATCACGTACACCAGGTATAAAAGGGCATTACATTGCCGGAGCTGTTATTTGTACTCAAGCGATTAATGTGAAAAGGTGTCCGACGTGATTTTGGCTACACGACGGGGACTAACAGACCTTCAACTAGGAGTAGCTTTTGGAGCTAGAAGCACGGGACATTCCATTTCAAAAGCCGTTAGGGAATTCAGTATGCAGTGTGGAGAACGTATCGAGAATACCAATTTTTAAGCATTACCTCTCACCACAAACAACGCAGTGGGTGACGGCCTTTATTTAACGACCAAGAGCAGCGACGTTTGCGCAGAGTTGTCAGTGCTAACAGACATGCAACACTGTGTTCCATAACCGCAGAAATCAATGTGGGACGAACGTATCCGTTAGGGCAGTGCAGCGAAATCTGGCGTTGAAGGGCTGTGGCAGCAGACGACCGACGTGAGTGCCTTTGCTAACACTGTGATGTAGCCTGCAGGGCTTCTGCTGTTTCCTGGTCAGATGGGTCCCGATTTCAGTTGGTGAGAGCTGATGGTAGGACTCGAGTGTCGCGGAGAGCTCAAGAAGCCATGGACCCAAGTTGTCAACAAGGCGCTGTGCAAGCTGTTGGTGGCTCCATAATGGTGTGGGCTGCATTTATATGGAATGTACTGTGTCCTCTGGTCCAGCTGAAATCTATCATTGACTACAAGTGGTTATGTTGTACTATTTGGAGACCATTTGCAGGCATTCATTGATTTCATTTTTATGGATGACGTGTCACGAGGCCACTATTGTTCGTGATTGTTTTGAAGAACACTCTGGACAATTCGAGCGATTGATTTGACCACCCAGACCACTCGACATGAATCCCATCGAAAATTTGTGGGACATAATGGAGAGGTCAGCTCGTCCCGGAATTCTGCACTGGCAACACTTTTGCAATTATGGACGGCTATAGAGGCAGAATGGCTCAATATTTTTGCGGAGGACTTTCGACTTGTCGAATCCCTGCCACGTCGAATTGCAGCACTGCACCGGGCAAAAGCAGCTCCGACACGATGTTTGGGGGTATCGCATGACTTTTGTCATCTCACTGTATTACATTTCGTGCATTCGACAATCATTACGAGCCACTTTCACAAAGTTGCAATTATAATGGCTAGCAGTGTTTATACTCTTTACCTCAGGTGCTGGTAGTCTCGTCATTGAGCACCCTAAAACTATTAACACACACATTATCTCCAGGTTTGATATTACAGGTGCTACAGTTACTATGAGTTACATTGAATTCGGACACCTCAAACGAACTGATTGTCTGCGTACCCTAGACGTATCATGGATACAAGCGTTAGGCGAGAGAGAAATTACATATCTTGAAATAAATCAGTCTCTTTTCACAATTATATGAAGATTCTTAGCAAAGTGTTTAGCTTGTTGTTGATTAAGTTAGTCCGAGATAGGGAACGGTGCTGATGAATACCAGTAGTTGCTGATCACCTGCTCCACAACGCAGTTTTTGGCGTAGATCGCTAGGATAAAATTCTTTACATTACTCACTTCCTTCTACTTTCGCACTAACATTTTTTCCAGAGCATAGATTATTCATTGTTGGGTACCAATTTTACGGGAGAGCTGATGTGGTGGTATGAAGAATATTTAATGATGGTTTTCATATTTCTATGAACCTTTACGAGCCTGGGTATCGTATAAAAATTTAGCTTTCCAGAAAGAGGTGGCGGATTCTCGTTCTGCGATATGTTGAAAACCTGCGCTGATCGCTTGGCAGCTAACGATTTACAGTGCTAAAACGGTCGCTATTGCCTTCTGCTGTCTTAGAACGTCCTATACATTTTACGCTTCCGTAAGCTCGTTGTTCTGATGAGTGCCGGATTCGTTGAAATACACATGTGTTAAAAGAAATATAAGACTTGCTAATTTTGACTTTACATAGCTAATCTGAAACACTGTAATGGGAGTGACGTGCTTGCTTATGTCGTTCGAGCTGCAGTAAATTTCTGCTCTTACCGTATTTCTCCCACGTTGGCGTAAATTTATGTTATGCGTCAATAGACGTAAACGACAGAGATAGCGGAGGTAGTTCACAGTTTAGCGCCCACCAAGAAAACTTTCTGAATCTCTTCTCGTAAAACAAATGTTAGGGGTTTTTCCCGATATGGTATACTAACTTACGTATTATGAATAATAAATAAGGAACTCTGGTCCAGAAACGATCGCGGTGATAGTTACGAAGCTATGTACGATTTAATAAATTGGTTTGTTACGTAAACAGTTGCTAACACTGCAGCATTGTAAATTCAATGGTGACTTTCCTTCGTATGTTCTTCTCTCAGATGAAGCTTACGTTACCCGAGACGAAATGCTCAGTAGGTTTATGTACTGACTAGTTGGTTGGCTGATATGGGGCAGGGGACCAAATAGTGAGGTCATCGGTCCCTTCGGATGAGGGAAGGATTGGAAAGGAAATCGGCCGTGACTTTTCAAAGGAACTATCCCGGCATTTTCCTGAAGCGATTTAGGGAAATCACGGAAAACCTAAATCAGGATGACCGGATGCGGGTTTGAACCGCGGTCCTCCGGAAAGCGAGTCCAGTGTGCTGACCACTGCGCCAGCTCGCTGGGTATGTACTGGCCCGTAGCTGTGAAAATCCATCAACACAGATTCGTAGCGAACTCTAGGCCGGGCATAATCAGTGACTGGTCAGTAAGCACTTACCACCGTTCTGAGTGCGATATAGTTAGAACAACATCGGAGTTACAAAATTGTAAAGGCCTTCATGGTCACATGCTGACAAACTACCTGTTGTCTTCTGTCTCGGATTCTACTGCCGACGTCTTACGTTTCGCCAGCACGAGTGGCTTGCATTGTCAAACCCAGCAAAATTATCTAACAGACGTCGGCCGAAGAACTGGTTTCATGCAGCTGATACAACAGAAGCGGGTGTCACATTTCTATGCTTTTACGGAAGCTGGATGATGTCATACTAAATAATGCTTGCAAATGTAGCATCATATGCTAGTTGTGCTGGTAAATAAAATTATTACAAAAATGTGTGTAACTGCATTGTTGTCATGAGACAGCAAATTTGAAAATAGTCAGTTGTTTCTGAACAAGAGTTTCCTATCTGAGATAGACATCTTTACACACGTACACCTGTATTCGATTTTATTGCCTGGGTCTGCATTTAACACATACTGTAAATTTTGTACGGATCACAGACTAGTGAAAATAAAGTTTGTAACGTTAATCCGTATGAAAGTTAGTTTGGTAAACGAATTAGTTAATACAATGAAGCGCCAAAAAAACTGGTATAGGCATGAGTATTCAAAATCAGACATATATAAACAGGCAGAATACGGCGTTGCCGTCGTAACGCCTGTATAAGACAACAATTGTCTGGCGCAATTGTTAAGTCGGCTACTGCTGCTACAATGGCAGGTTATCAGGTTTTAAGTGAGTTTGAACGTGGTGTTGTAGTCGGCGCACGAGCGATGGGACACAGCATCTCCGACGTAGCAATGAAGTGGGGATATTCCAGTGCGACCATTTCACGAGTGTACCGTGAATATCAGGGACCCGGTAAAACATCAAATCTCCGACATCGCGGCGGTCGGAAAGAGATCCTGCAAGAACGGGACCAACGACGACTGAAGAGAATCGTTGGACGTGACAGAACTGCAACCCTTCCGCAAATTGCTGCACATTTCAATGATGGGCCATCAACTGGTGTCAGCGTGCGAACCATTCAACGAAACATCATCGATATGGTCTTTCGGAGCCGAAGGTCCACTCGTGTACCCTTGACGACTGCACCACACAAAGCTTTACGACTCACCTGGGTCCGACAACGCCGACTGTGGACTGTTGATGACTAGGAACATGTTGGTGTTCGGACGAGCCTCGTTTCAAATTGTATCGAGCGGACGGACCTGTACGGGTATGAAGACAACCTCATGAATCCATGGCCCATGCATGTCGGCAGGGGACATGTTCAAGCTGGTGAAGGCTCTGTAATGGTGCGGAGTGTGTGCAGTTGCAGTGATATGGGACCCCTGATACGTCTGGATACGACTCTGACAGGTGACACATACGTAAGCATCTTGTTTCATCACCTGAATCCATAGATGTCCATTGTGCATTCCGACGGACTTGGGCAATTCCAAAGGGGCAATGTGACACCCCACACGTCCAGAATTGTTAGAGAGTGGCTCTAGGAACACTCTTCTGAGTTTAAGCACTTCCGCTGGCCACCAAACTCCCCAGACATGAACATTATTGAGCGTCTCTGTGATGCCTTGCAACGTGCTCTCCACCACCCCCTGGTACTCTTACGGATTTATGGACAGCTGTGCAGGATTCATAGTGTCAGTTCTCTCCAGCACTACTTCAGCGATTAGTAGAGTGCATGTCACCTCGTGTTGCAACATTTCGGAATGCTCGCGGGCCTTACAAGATTTAAGGCAGTTGTACCAGTTTCTTTGGCTCTTCAGTGTAGAACCAACATAAGACGTGCATAACGGCCCGCTCTTCATCAGTAAGACTATCCATAGAGCTAAATATCGCTGTTAACATAGAGCTACTGGAAAAGCAAATCAGAACAAAGCAAATTTGAGGGCGAAGAGTACAGTGGACTTACTGTTGTCAACAGCAAGTACCGTCTGTGAATGGAACAAGTTTGTTCTCAAACAAGACTAACAAGGGGGGCCGCCAATTGTGAAATTCAGATTCGATTCATACTGCGCATAATAAAAGCTCATAGCCAGAGGTGTAATGTGGCAAACCACCAAGATGCACTTCTCAGCCGTTGTCGAGAAAATCGACAGTTAAAAGAAACCGTTGAGGTGAAATACTCTGTACGATTTGTAACTCCCTACAGCGTCGTGGCGTAACGGTAAGCGCTTGGGTTCGTAATCCGAAGGTCGCCGGATCGAATCTCGCGCCATGCAACTTTTTTTTAGTATTAATACTAAAAAAAAAAGTTGCGTTGTTGAAAGTCGTTTGTCGTGGAAAAACTGGCGACTTCGAAGATGATTATGTTTTCTGCAAACAAAGTTGTATTTCACAAATGTTATTAATTGTCTTCATAATGTTTACACGTGTAGTTAACGGAAGACGTAGAAACGATATTCCGAAACGAATACGTATGGTGTAAGTCAAATGTTCGAATTAGAGACCCCACGAGATATATATATATATATATATATATATATATATATATATATATATATATATATATATATATATATATGAATTACAAAAAAATAGATACTAAAAAAATTGCATAGCGCGAAATTCGATCCAGCGACCTTTGACTTACGAACCCAAGCACTTACCGCTGCGCCACGACGCTGAACGAAGTTATACCTCGTAGAGAGTATGTCACTGCAACGGTTTCTTTTAACTGTCGATTTTCTCGACAATGGCTCAGAAGTGCATCTTGGTGCTTTGCCACATTACACCTCTGGCCATGAGCTTTTATTATGCGCAGTATGAATCGAATCTGAATTTCACAATTGGCGGCCTCCCCTTGTAAGTGGATTCCGCCGACACATTTTCATTGTAATAAAGACAAAACTAAAAAAAACGGCAAGACTGCGAACTATATATGATCACTCAGCAACAAATCCACCGGAGACCACTGGTGCCTTGAACCAAACTGCTGAGAAAGTAGCCCCGGACAACAACAGAAATTTTGTAGCTGGAGCTTCGGGTTCACCTTGTAAAGCTACTGCATACTTTTGGAAAGAAGGAATGCCTCCAGCTGGTAGGCTACTCTTGTTGCTGTCAGTGTGACTGGCAGGAAATTACCCAGTTTGACGAGTTACTGTGCAGTACGGACTGCGGGCGAGACGGCTTTGTCACCTGCTGCCGCCGCCGCCGCCACCACCGCCGGCTAGCGGAGCTAACGCGGCATTTCGCGGCCGGCTTTCACCAGTTAAGCGATCTGCCGCGGACTGGCCGGCGAAACCTGATTTAATGCACAGCGCGCTGGGTACGTGCATCGCCTGCGGGTATTTGTAACGCCCCGGTGTTTAGATGCTTCCCGAAGACTGAAAATCAACATGCGACGTGACATCATGAAACCGAGATCGCTAGATCAATATCCAACAATAAAATTCACTTCATTTAACATTTTAGATAAACTAATTAAGAGATGTGTGTGAACCGTGCGCGGCTCGTGTTCGTGCCATCTCTCTCTCTTTTACATTCTGTTTCACTGTACTACCACCTCGTCTTGTTAGTTCAGTTACTGAGTTGCAGCCTTGTCTGACCGTGAGCGGCAGCAGCAGCGCTTATCGATATGCCCCGCCGTATTATCTTTGGTGGACTGCTAAGACTTCCCGGTTGTCGTGTGTTGGGTGGCAGTTCGTATCAGGCAGTGAGTAGCAACGCGCTAGCAGTGGAGTTCGGACCCGGCAGTCGGACAGTTGGGACGCGGCAGAAGTTCGGTCGGGTTGGAGCGGCACTGAGGTTCGGATAGCCATTACTCGCCCGACCGTTACCGGCACACATGGCTTCAATAGGCACGGTCTTGGTTGATCGTCGATTGGTCGTCTTACCGGACGGCGTGATTCAAAAATGGTTCAAATGGCTCTGAGCACTATGGGACTCAACTGCTGAGGTCATTAGTCCCCTAGAACTTAGAACTAGTTAAACCTAACTAACCTAAGGACATCACAAACATCCATGCCCGAGGCAGGATTCGAACCTGCGACCGTAGCGGTCCTGCGGTTCCAGACTGCAGCGCCTTTAACCGCACGGCCACTTCGGCCGGCTACGGCGTGATTGCTCGCCGATCGTTTATGGGTTGGCGATTTTATTTAATCGTACGGCGATTTTATACAATATACAGTTGATACAGGGCAAATGATTTTATACAATATACATATCATATAAGACAATATTAAACCTTAAAGTCTGTGTTTTTCAAATAATTAAGTAAGCTGGGAGTGAGAGTGAAGAAATCGTCGGGAATTCCAGAGTATGAATGCCCGCATCTCGTGGTTGTGCGGTAGCGTTCTCGCTTCCCACGCCCGGGTTCCCGTGTTCGATTCCCGGCGGGGTCAGGGATTTTCTCTGCCTCGTGATGGCTGGGTGTTGTGTGATGTCCTTAGGTTAGTTAGGTTTAAGTAGTTCTAAGTTCTAGGGGACTGATGACCATAGATGTTGAGTCCCATAGTGCTCAGAGCCATTTGAACCATTTTAGAGTATGAATGAAGTGGACAGCGTTGGACTAAATGTTCAGTTGTCTGCTCTTCTTCATTACATTCACACGTTGGTGAACTGACCCAGCCCCATTTGTACCTGAAGTAGCTACAACAACCGTGTCCAGTCCTTAACCTTTTGAGGCGGCACCAGAGGTTCCTCGGTAGGTCAAAACCTTTTGGCTTCTTTGTGGGATCAAGGTGATGGGCTCTTGTACCCAATGTTTTTGTTGTCCATTCATGCTTCCAGCTTTCATTTAGATCAAAACCATCTGCGATGAGTTGTCCTGCAGTAACACTTGCTGGTCTTCTTGGTCGCAATCGTTGCTGTGGCGGATGACAGAACTCCTGGTGCAGTGGTAGAGAGGGTGATGCAGAGATTTTCTTGGCCTCCCTCAGTAGAGCTTGTTTCCGCCTCAAGTGAGGTGGAGAGATGTGACTCAATACAGGTAACCAGTGGCATGGGGTTGATTTGATGGAACCAGAAATGCAGCTCATTGTGTCGATAAGTTTTTTGTCTAACTTCTTCACATGTACACTTCCCAACCAGACAGGTGCACAGTACTCGGCAGCACAGTACACAAGACTGATGCCAGTTAAACGCAGACAGTCAGCGGAGGTTCCCCAGGTTGTACCACTGAGCTTATGTAGTATGTTGTTCCTTGCAGCAACTTTATGAGAAAGCTTGGTGATGTGCTTTTTGTAGCTCAAGGCGATGTGTGTATCTCAACTCGGGGTTCGTCCTCGTCACCGTATAGTCACTGCTTTTACCACTGGTAGCGTTCTTCGTCCAAGTGTTTGTGATATTGTGTGTAGCTTGTGATGTCGACTGCCCAGCTATTTTAGTGCTGTTTCAGTGCTGATGTGTAGCTGTTGCTCGGTTGGCGCAGTCGCGACGTAGTACTAGTGGGGCATGCAGCATGAGGAGGGTGCGGAGAGCCATCACTTGCCCGACGATTGCCGACACACTTGTTTTCAGTGGGGACGACTCTGGTTGACCGTCGGTGGGTCGACTTGTTAGACAACGTGTACTTGGCTGGCTGTGGTGTATGGGTTGGCTTTGTGCACCGACTCGTGGTTCGTCCTCGTTATTGCACAGTCACTGCCTTGAGCATCGTCTAGTCCTCGTGCAGATGTTCGTGGAGCTGTGTAGTTATGTCATTTTCGATGACAAGTTTATTTAAGTGTTGTCGGCGTACTGCCTCTGAGTTAGTCGGTCGTTTGATTCTGCTGTCAGCATCGTTGGAATTTTGGGGCAAGTGCGGAGCGGAACCTTGGTGCAAGTGTGGAGCGGAACTCTCCTTCAGCATTGGTCTGTTGACGGTCTGTCGGCTGGGTTGCCGTTGTATTGAGGATGGTTGGGCTGACTGCCTGTCTCACCTAAGTGAATGTTAGTATTTCAAGGGCTGGCCGACCCTCGAACATCTGGGCGCTCTTGTGTGTAGTGCCTCATTTTTTTTTTTAATTTGTTCTTGTTGTTGGTGCTTAAATGGCTTCTAACCGGTTTTGTGTTTTAAATTAGAGTTGTTTTATTCTTAAGGCCTGCAGCCTAGTTAGCCGACCGGTGTGGCCGAGCGGTTCTAGGCGCTACAGTCTGGAACCGAGCGACCGCTACTGTCGCAGGTTCCAATCCTGCCTCGGGCATGGGTGTGTGTGACGTCCTTAGGTTAGTTTGGTTTAAGCAGTTCGAAGTTCTAGGGGATTGATGACCTCAGAAGTTAAGTCCCATAGTGCTCAGAGCCATTTGAACCATTTTGCAGCCTCGTTTGAAGTACTGTTTCACGTAAGCCCTTTGGCATTTTAAAATTTTTTTGAATTTTTAGGTCATCGGCCTTCAGCCGATTTGAATTTAACTTGTTTACTTCAGCCTAACTAAAGAACTTTTTAAAGATAAGGCTTGCCTTTTAAATTTCTGATTATGCTTGTGTTTTAAGTTATTGGCCTTCAGCCGTTTTTAAATTAAAGTGTCTTTCAGCCGGAAGTCATAAAGATTAAAGGTGTGCGTTTACAATTTTTTTGGGGGCTCTTGTAATGTTTGAATAAATAATAATGTTGTATGTTCGAGTGTAACTGACAGCCCCTTATTTTGGCCCCTTTCACAATTTATTCTATCTTAAACAGGGCATTTCACTGTGCTTCTCTGTCGTTTTTATATCCATTTGATGCCACGACACTTTCGGAGGAGCGATGTGCTTAAGAAAATCTGCTATTTACGAGTTACTAAACGTCTTGTTACTTTTTCTTTATTTACGTTTCATTTCCTGACCTAAACCAGAAACTGGGCTCTTTTCATCTACATCGATAGTCTGAAAATCAAAATCAACAGCTTGGCAGAGGGCTCACCGCACCACACTCCAAATAATTCTATATTATTCCAATGTCGAACAGCGCACCCGAAAACGAACGCCTATATCTTTCCTTACGAGCTCTGATTTCTCTTATTTTACTATGATGATCCTTTCTCCCTATGTAGATCGGCATTCGGAGGAGACAGTTGGTGATTGAAGTTTTGTGAGAAGATTCTGCCGCAACGAAAAACGCCTTTGTTTTAATGATACCCACCCCAAACCCTGTATCGTGTCAGCGACGCTCTCTCCCATATTCCGCGATACTAACAAACGTGCTGCTCTTCTTTGAACTTCCTCGATATACTTCGTTAATCCTATCTGGTAAGGACCCCACAACGCGCAGCAAACCTCCAAAAGAGGACGGACAAGTCTACGAGTAGACAGTCTCTTTAGCAGATCTGTTGGATCTTCTAAGAGTTCTGCCAATAAAATGGAGTCTTAGGTTCGCCTTCCCCACGACATCTTCTATGCGTTCTGTCCAATTAAAGTTGTTCCTAATGGCAATTCGTAGGTATTTATTTTACGGCCTTTAGATCTGTAACAGAAGTTTAACGGATTCCTTTTAGCACTCATGTCGATGACGTCACACTTCTCATTTCGGGTTATCTGCCAATTTTCGCACCATAGACATATCATTTCAGCCAAATCTCAGCATATTGGGAGTGAGGCAGAGTTCTTTCTGATAAGGATTCCCACTTTCAGCAATTGCTTTACAATCAAGGTAAACCTCCCGAAAACCTTGATCAGACTGGAGAATTGTAAAACTTTTCATCATTTCTGTCGCTGCTCGACTAGTGCACAGTACCAGCCTGTTATTTCCAGATAACAAACAATTCACAATCTCTTAATGTTATTAGCTTTCCATGTAATATTGTAGAACTATTCTGATACCATAAACATGAGTGATTTCGTTACTTTCTTTTCAAGGAATACGTTGTGCCAATACGTATCTGTTTAGCAGTTTGCTGCAGTCATGGACTGTGCGGCTGGTCCCGGCGGAGGTTCGAGTCCTCCCTCGGGCATGGGTGTGTGTGTTTGTCCTTAGGATAATTTAGGTTAAGTAGTGTGTAAGCTTAGGGACTGATTACCTTAGCAGTTAAGTCCCATAATACTTCACACACATTTGAACATTTTTTTGCAGTTCGCACGGATGGGAATGATTCTCTGAGTCAATCTGGACCCAACGATACATTAAAAATTAACATATTGGCTCGCATATTTCCTCAGAATGTAATTGTCTTGGATTTTTGTCTGACATGACTTTTACATAAAGTAGGAAACTTACTGGTTCTCTGTATTCTTGGTTCAAATGGCTCTGTATAGTATGGAACTTAACATCTGAGGTCATTAGTCCCCTAGAACTTAGAGCTACTTAAACCTAACTAACCTAAGGACATCACGCATATCCATGCCCGAGGCAGGATTCCAACCTGCGACCGTAGCGGTCGCGCAGTTCCAGACTGAAGCGCCTAGAACTGCTCGGCCACACCTCTGTATTCTAATCAGTCTTTCGACAAATTACGCCACCACCTGCATGAATGGACAATAGCAGTTGAAAACAGTGAGCAAGATGCTGTGTTCCTCTACGCCTAGAAAGCCTGTGCTCAATTTTCTCTATTCAGGCACCGATTCGGAACTTCATTAAAGCTATTACTTTTGACTGAGGTATCATACACAGTGTTTATAGTTTAAGAGATTTATATTTTATCTTTCGTGTACTTCATACTAAATGGGTCCTGTATCGTCTGCTTTGGTGTAATAAATAGATACCCCAAAAGAGACATTAATGTTATTCTGATGTCGGAACCGAGCGAGGTGGCGCAGTGGTTAGCGCACTGGACTCGCATTCGGGAGGACGACGGTTCAATCCCGTCTCCGGCCATCCTGATTTAGGTTTTCCGTGATTTCCCTAAATTGCTTCAGGCAAATGCCGGGATGGTTCCTTTGAAAGGGCACGGCCGATTTCCTTCCCCATCCTTCCCTCACCCGAGCTTGCGCTCCGTCTCTAATGACCTCGTTATCGACGGGACGTTAAACACTAATCTCCTCCTCCTCCTCCTCCTGATGTCGGAAGATTTAGAAGTTGAAAGTCTGTGCCGAATCTTAGTTGCACAAATGACACCGGAGGTCAAAATATTGATCCGAAATTCTGAGATTCGTGGCAGGAAGGTTTAACGTAGGAATTCACGCGGCACTGCTATTTAGAAGACTCCCTTGGTGGCAGCTTTCTGCAGTTTGAGTACCTTCGACGTTCATTTTGACAAGGACGGGTGTTTAGTGTAGATGACAGTGCGGACGGGTGCAGAGTGGTGGCGCATGAGAGGCTGGCGCTGGAAGGGACGGTACAGACTGAGGCTCCTTGCTCATTACGATTAATACCTCGCGGTCGTATTATTCAGTGTACAACATTTAAATGAGACCGTGAAACAGTAATGTACTCTGCTGGCCATTAAAACGACTACAGATGTGAAGGCAGAAATAAACAAGTTTCAGAGTACAGCAGGAAGAATACGGGTTTAAATTTGTAGGTGATTTGGTGATATGCAAGGTCGTAAATCTGATATGCACTGCTACCACTACTGGCAGCAAGAAGGGATTCAACCCGATGAAACAAAGCAGGTGCATTCTTTGCCTGTGTTATGTTTTTATTAGAAATACTGGAACACGTGAGGCAATACTTACCTTACGACTTATCTTAGAAGAAAGATTAAGGAAAGGCAAACCTACGTTTCTAGCATTTGTAGACTTAGAGAAAGCTTTTGACAATGTTGACTGGAATACTCTCTTTCAAATTCTAAAGGTGGCAGGGGTAAAATACGGGGAGCGAAAGGCTATTTACAATTTGTACAGAAACCAGATGGAAGTTATAAGAGTCGACGTACATCAAAGGGAAGCAGTGGTTGGGAAGGGAGTAAGACAGGGTTGTAGCCTCTCTCCGATGTTATTCAATCTGTATATTGAGCAAGCAGTAAAGGAAACAAAAGAAAAATTCGGAGTAGGTATTAAAATCCATGGAGAAGAAATAAAAACTTTGAGGTTCGCCGATGACATTGTAATTCTGTCAGAGACAGCAAACAACTTGGAAGAGCAGTTGAACGGAATGGATGGTGTCTTGAAGGGAGGATATAAGATGAACATCAACAAAACCAAAACGAGGATAATGGAATGTAGTCGAATTAAGTCGGGTGATGTTGAGGGTATTAGATTAGGAAATGAGACACTTAAAGTAGTAAAGGAGTTTTGCTATTTGGGGAGCAAAATAACTGATGATGGTCGAAGTAGAGAGGATATAAAATGTAGACTGGCAATGGCAAGGAAAGCGTTTCTGAAGAAGAGAAATTTGTTAACATCGAGTATAGATTTAAGTGTCAGGAAGACATTTCTGAAAGTATTTGTATGGAGTGTAGCCATGTATGGAAACGAAACATGGACGGTAAATAGTTTGGACAAGAAGAGAATAGAAGCTTTCGAAATGTGCTGCTACAGAATAATGCTGAAGATTAGATGGGTAGACCACGTAACTAATGAGGAAGTATTGAATAGGATTGGGGAGAAGTTTGTGGCACAACTTGACCAGAAGAAGGGATCGGTTAGTAGGACATGTTCTGAGGCATCAAGGGATCACCAATTTAGTATTGGAGGGCAGCGTGGAGGGTAAAAATCGTAGGGGGAGACCAAGAGATGAATACACTAAGCAGATTCACAAGGATGTAGGTTGCAGTAGGTACTGGGAGATGAAGAAGCTTGCACAGGATACAGTAGCATGGAGAGCTCCATCAAACCAGTCTCAGGACTGAAGACCACAACAACAACAAGTTTTTATTCTCCCCCCCCCCTTTTTTTGGCAAGTATCTTCAATAATGTTATTTTAATGAGATGTGCACAGCACCAAAACCTTGACTATTAACTCAGCGATTATGCAACTTCTTTGCAATCTATTACATTTCTTGGTTACTTAGAATCCGTTTCTGTAATCAGATTATCAAGAGAATGCACCAATTACAAAATACCAGAAATATAAAACTTCGTTATCATTGATCATTCTTATGTAAACGAATACCTAATCGCTTACTTTCAGGTAAAGTAGATCAAAAGAATATATAAACAAGTGAAGTATCTACACAGCTAATGCTCGAAATATGTTAAAACTTTTAGTACTAATTTAGTTTCAGAGTAATTAGCATTCTTATGTGAAACATTGTTATTGAATTAGAATCCCGTACGTTGGCCAAAGCCTGCCGTTGTGGCCGAGCGGTTCTAGGTGCTTCAGTCTGTAACCGCGCGACCGCTACGGTCGCAGGTTCGAATCCTACCTCGGGCATGGATGTGTGTGATGTCCTTACGTTAGTTGGGATTAAGTAGTTATAAGTTCCAGGAGACAGATGACCTCAGATGTTAAGTTCCATAGTGCTCAGAGCCATTTTTTTGTTGGCAAACAAGACAGCGTAATCCAGCAGCAATTACTGATTTACCCAAAAGTCCTCAGTCAAATCTTATTCCACTATGAAGTTAATCAGAAGTAGAAATCTTTAATTAAACAATGGAAAATCCAGTACACCTATGAAAAATTCGGCGTTTATTCTGATCGCACTATTCCCTCTGTATCGAAAAGAAAAAAAATGAACATGACATTGAGATTCGGTTTTGACTGGCTTGCCATTTTTTGGTGAGCAGATCCACTGGTTTCCCATACAGCACTTCTCCTCAGGGTCATTTCCAGAGTCCAAAATCTGATGAGTTAAAATTTTGGACATGAAGTACTGATCTGAATTAAGACGATCCTGCAGCTCCGTGCATGCTGACACAGATATTCTTTCTGTTCATCACTGAAAAGTCTGGGAACAAATTTTGCATTTACTCGTCTCACTTAGAAGTTATTGTTTAAAATTCTTTGCGTGGACCCGTACCAGATGCTGAAGTTCTTCGATAAGATCTCGAATAGTTACTCGCCTGTTCGAACCAACAATTTTTGCCCCTTTTTGATCGTTTTCTTGTGTTTTTGAGATTAATGGAATTCCCAACGTTGTTCGTCTTCCTCCGACTCATTTCCAGTTGTAAATCGCACATACCGTTTGTAAACAGTCTTCAGAGTTACAGCATGATCACCATACGCCAATCTGAACGTTTCATGAGTTTCTGTGGGAGTTTTTGGAGGCTTGAAACAGAATTTACACGCGTTACCTGAAATCGACAGACACAGTAAACACAAGCTGACTGTAGCGTCTCTGGACGCTGGCTGACAAGGAAGGCTCGTCTCAACTTGGCGCTGCCTGTCTCGAAGGATTTGGCTATCGGACAAATTACATCAAATTACTGCAGCGTCAAAAGTTGCTGCTAGAAAATTCATTCACCGCAGTTTTAGATCACATCTGGTGCGTCACGGAAACCTCCTATGGACATAGCTACGAGCCTTAACACTCTGAAATGTAGGTGCTGCTGGTCAAGTTGCCAGTCATTCGAATCAGAGGTGATGGTTTTGCGTATCCAATGGCACTCCGGTGACAATCTCGCCGCTGAGCGCATATAAACCGTAACTCTGCGATGATGAATAGTGGAATCACGCAACATTCCTTCTCCTCAGTGCTTCCACAGAGACCTTCATTACACACGGATACTGGGCTCGCCTGGAAAACGTCTTGCGCCATCCTGTCTCCAGTGTTGTAGTTTGGGCGCTCCACTTATGTGTTTATTCTCGGGTCAGAACACATGCATAGACACAGAGTTAATATGTCATATAGTCTTTGATCGAAATTTGGCCTCTTCCAGTCCATTTTCTGACGCTTGATGGAGTTCGTCTGCAATACGGGAGGTTGCACACAGTCGACACTGGAGCATGTGCTGGACAGTCTTGACTCCACCACAACCACACTTAATATTGTTTTCTGTACTGTAGCCCAATCTTGCTAGATTAAACCTTGATCTACCGATTCCTGAACTCAGCCTATTCAAAGATTTCCAGGTCACCCATTCCTCGTCATGTCCTGGAGGCAGAAACTCTTTTCCAACCAGAGAGAAAGGAAGTCTTATCCTTCCAAAGTTGCGCCCTGGCATCTTCAGCAGTGGTAGTAAGGACTCTGATGTTGTAAGGAAATTCTTCCTTGACTTGAGTCACTGCGAACGCGCTTTATGCACATACAGGGCATGTGTTTTTTTCTTGTTGCGCTTTCTTTCGTTCCTTATACGCCGCAATTTCTCTTGGAATGTGAAGTCGTACTATTCCTGCAAGGTGGTAAACCCATTCGACAGGAGTAGATTCCAAACAACCTGTTATAACTCCGCATGAGTCTTCGAGAGCTATGTCTACCTGTTTGGCGGGTGATGAATTATACCAAACAGGACAGGAGTACTCTGCTGCACAAAAGGCTAAGGCAAGCGCAGGGGTTCGGATGGTTTCAGATTGACTGCCCCACTGTGATCCGGCCAATTTTCTTAACACGTCGCTCCTGGTGGAAACTTTTAATTTGCAATTCATGCTGTGTCTGTTGAAAATAAGAGATCTGTCCAGCGTCACTCCTAGGTATTTTATAGTGTAACAATGTTGTAACTCAACTCCTGACCAAACTATTATCAACTTACAAGTAGCTTCCCTATTTCTCTAAAGTCTTACTTCGCTGCTGCGTCAGAGAAAGCCGCAACACTGGTCTGTCCTCTATGACGCTTGTCGCAAGGAGCCGTTGAAGTCCTGTGTGCCGTTGAGTGAGGTTTTCCTGAACCTCTCGATTCCATATTCGCGTGGCATGACAGTCGTGGCATCCCGACTAACGAGAAATCGCGCAACGATAACGCGCAGCCTCGATAGTCCAGAAATTCTGCTGTTACATTCCTAGACTTCCTGCTAGGCACTTGCTTCGTTCACGCTACATAATGAACTAACAACCTTCAAATTCTCTTTCTGGATTTGAAACCCGCTATATACTCCTTCCTTGTGTACTGAATACAGATGGCGTTACTGCTACGTCCTTTGTGTCGCTGCGCTGTAATGCTAATTATTTCCATATCCAAACATATTGTGTCCTTCGTACCAAATTAATGTTTGCTACATGCCGCCGTCATTGTGTAAAGGAAGTACAGGTTCAAATACCTGATTTTATAGCAAAATTAATGTAGTTGTAGCAGATGTAACTTAAAAACACACAAACGCAAAGACCATACTTCATTAGAAGAGTGCATTCATAGCACATAGGTTATAGGCGCTTCAGCCCGGAACCGCGCTGCTGCTACGGTCGCAGGTTCGAATCCTGCCTCGGGCATGGATGTGTGTGATGTCCTTAGGTTAGTTAGGTTTCAGTAGTTCTAAGTTCTAGGGGACTGATGACCTAAGATGTCAAGTCCCATAGTGCTCAGAGCCATTTTTGAACATACGCAGGCGCACACACACACACACACACACACACACACATATATATATATATATATATATATATATATATATATATATATATATATATATATATATATATATATATGCACGCACGATCCCGTGTAATTGTACAGTATACAGGGTGTTCCGAAACTAATCCCTCATATCAGTAAAGGAGGCCTTTTTTGTGTCATTAGCCTTCTGACTCGTTAGATGCAGCCCGCTACGAATTCTTCTCATGTGCCAACTTCTTCATCCCAGGGTAGCCTACATCGTCAATTATTTACTGATTGTATTCCAATCTCTGTCTTCCTTTACATTTTTTGCCCTCTACAGCTCCCTCTAGTACCATCCAACTTATTCTCTGATGTCTGAACAGATATCCTATCGTCCTGACTCTTCTCCTTTTCCATGTTTTCAACATATTCCCTTCGTCTTCGATTCTGAGCAGAACTTCCTCGTTCCTTAGCTATCAGTCCACCTAATTTTCAACATTCTTCTGTAGTACCACATCTCAAAAGCTTCACTTCTGTCCCGTTTTCCCTCAGTCCATGTTTCACTACCATGCAGTGCTGTGCTCCAAACGTACATTCTCAGAAATTTCTTCCTCAAATTGAAGGGCTATGTTTGAGACTAGTAGACTTCCCTTGGCGAGAAATGCCTTTTTTGCCATAGCGAGTCTGCTTTTGATGTCCTCCTTGCTCCGTCCGTCATTGGTTATTTTACTGCCTAGGTAGAAGAATTGTTTAACTTCATCTACTTCGTGACCATCAACCCCAATGTTAAGTTTTTCGCTGTTCTCAGTTCTGCTACTTTTCCTTCCTATGGTCTTTGTTCGAGTTACTTTCAGTTCATATTCTGTCCTCCTTAGACTGTTCATTCCAGTCAGCAGATCATGTAATTCTTCACTTTGACTTAGGATAGAAATATCATCAGCGAGTCATATCATTGATATCCTTTCACCTTGAATTTTAATCTCACTCCTGTCTTTTATTTCCATCATTGCTTCTTCGATGTATAGATTGGACAGTAGGGGCGAAACACTACATCCCTGTCTTACACCCCTTTTAATCCTAGCACTTCGTTCTTCGTCGTCTACTCTTATTATTCCCTCTTAGCTCTTATACATATTGTATATTACCCGTCTATCCCAATGGCTTACCCTTACATTGTCGAACGCTTTTTCCAATCTTGCTTTCATTATCAAACGCAACGTAAAAATTGCCTCTCTGGTGCCTTTACCTTTTCTAAAGCCAAACTGTTCGTCATCTAACACATCCTCAATTTCCTTTTCCATTCTTCTGTATATTATTCTTGTCAGCAACTTGAGTGCATGAACTTTTACGCTGGTTGTGCGCTAATTCTCTCACTTGTCGGCTCTTACAGTATTCGAGATTGTGTGGAAGATATTTTTCCGAAAGTCAGACGGTATGTCTCCAGATTCATACATTTTACACATCAACGTGAATAGTCTTTTTATTGCCACTTCCCCCCAATGATCTTAGAAATTCTGATGGAATATTATCTATCCCCTAAAGAAGGTATAGACAAAAAATTAATATATTTCTATAGGGAACATATGATCTATAAAGTCAGTTTGAAATGCTGGCGTACGTTTTCTTAGAGGTGCTGAAGTAAACGGTTGTGCCGGTGTTGTTGATTGGGAATGTGTACTGACATTCGAAACTGCTCTGTGTACGGGTGGTTGGCTATGAGGTCTGCTCGCAAACACACCGATTCACAGAATGTACTTCCAGCACGATGGGGCGGCAGCCCATTTCAGCATTGCTGTGGGCAATCATCTGAGAGGCACCTTCGGGATTCCCTTCGGGAATCGATGGATCGGCCACCCAGGTCACCTGACCTCAGCTGTCTGGATTTCTACCTGTGGGGCATATAAAGCAGCTGGTGTACAAACAGAAGACGATCTCGGCACTAGAATTCCTGTCGCTGGTGATACCATTGCGGACATGAGAGGAATCTTCGGACACGACTGTCAATTGTCCGAGGTCTGCGTGCAAATAGGCCACTGTTGTCATTAGCATGTTATACTACCATCTGTGTAAATCGTCCCTAGCATCACAAATTTCCGGCAGGGATGATATGTACGAAAACTAAATATACCCGTTTTGATGTTCTGTAACTCCTGTGTTAATGTGAACGAATAGTTTATAAACACAGTGCATTCACACCTATGAACACAGTGAAAATCCATACATATCAAAGGCGTCTTTTAATTTGACTGTGAAAACAGTCTAACTTAAGACTACAAATCAAGGTCTAAGAACTAAAATCATATTAGCGTCACAATGTCCAGTCCGCCCGTCGTCTGTGTGTAACTGTTAACGAATTGGGATCCGGGTGGTTTGTTTGCTTCTGGTGCTGCTCCTGTTTGCCACGGTTTTCGGTGCGTGTAAATGCTATGCAGTCCTGATTGTGGCGCTCACCTGCACGGCGCCAAACACGCATACGACCATCATTGGCACCAAGGCAGAAGCGACTCTCATCGCTGAAGACGACACGTCTCCATTCGTCCCTCCATTCACGCCTGTCGCGACACCACTGGAGGCGGGCTGCACGATGTTGGGGCGTGAGCGGAAGACGGCCTAACGGTGTGCGGGACCGTAGTCCAGCTTCATGGAGAAGATTGCGAATGGTCCTCGCCGATACCCCAGGAGCAACAGTGTCCCTAATTTGCTGGGAAGTGGCGGTGCGGTCCCCTACGGCACTGCGTAGGATCCTACGGTCTTGGCGTGCATCCGTGCGTCGCTGCGGTCCGGTCCCAGGTCGACGGGCACGTGCACCTTCCGCCGACCACTGGCGACAACATCGATGTACTGTGGAGACCTCACGCCCCACGTGTTGAGCAATTCGGCGGTACGTCCACCCGGCCTCCCGCGTGCCCACTATACGCCCTCGCTCAAAGTCCGTCAACTGCACATACGGTTCACGTCCACGCTGTCGCGGCATGCTACCAGTGTTAAAGACTGCG